>NC_073243.2:48920000-49545000 GCF_029281585.2 Gorilla gorilla gorilla
CAGATCCTTTGTTCTAAGAACGACTCCATGATATCTGGTTGGAGACTGCAAGCTGGGTTTCATGGAGAAACTGGCATTTGAAGAGAATCTTGAATGAATGGCAAGATTTCCAGAGATAGAGATGAAATGGAGGAAATTCTAGGCAGAGAACAGAATAGACACAGAAAGTTTAGGCAACATTTAAAGGATTCCCAAACGAAAACACCTAGAGACAACAAATCTAATCTGTTTGCCATTTAAGTTAGGGTATTAGTTTATCTGTTCCACAAATAGTCATTCAACACATACTCTGTATAACACACCATGCTTGGTGATAGAGGACATCCAAAGATGACGCTGGACATTCTAATATATGTTTAAACTAGAAATTTCATTTTGTTTTTGTTTTCTTTTTTTTTGGGGGGGGGGAGTACAGAATCCGGCTCTGTCACCCAGGCTGGAGTGCAGTGGCACAATCTAGGCTTACTGCAGTCTTAACCTCCTGGGCTCAAGTGATCCTCCCACCCCAGCCTCCCAAGTAGCTGGGACTATAGGCATGCACCTCCAAGCCCAGCTAATTTTTGTATTCTTTTTGGTAGAGACGTGGTCTCGCCATGTTGCCCAAGCAGGTCTCGAACTCCTGGGCTCAAGCAATCCACCCACCTCAGCCTCCCAAAGTGTTAGGATTACAGGCATGAGCCACAACACCTGGTGGCATTTTAAATAATAAAAGAAATATATGCATATTTGTATAAAATATAGAAGAGGACAGATAACTAAATTTAAAATGACCTACCTTGTGTAAGCTTATAGATTTTGAAGGTAATGCCTCATCCAGCACACAGAATCAAATATATAAATTTGGATGAACACAGAAGCAATAACTAATTAGCTCAAAGCAACATTTAAATTGATCTTTCCAGTGAAAAGGCATTAGCAAAAGTAATCTAAAGAACACCTGTTTAGATGCACTGGCATCGACAATTAGGTTCTTCAGGGAATGAGGAGTTTCCAGCAGCCTTCACTCCAATAGGAGGCAATAGAGCTCAGCATTTTTATCACTGTAACCAAGAACATTTAAGGAGGCCAGAGGGAAATACTCACATCCACCTCTTAATTTCTAAGAGGAGGCAACTTCCTTAAGTCAGTCACTTAATTAGCATGGGCTGGGGCTGGCAGTAAGTATGCTCTGCAGGATTCGCTGCTTGACACTCTTCCTCTTTAAGAAATCTGGGCTCTAAACTTTTCAGTAAAAGAAAAAAAATTCAGTCCCAACAATGTAACCCAAGGAGCAGGTGGTGAATCTGATTGGTGCAGAGGTAGAAGTGGCAAGTGTGGTGCCCCTATATGGTCTCTAACCTAGAGTAGCTAGTGCTGCCCATGCCGGGTCAGTCTGAAGCCACAAAGGCTGGCACTGCACAACTACAGGGAGTATCATTCACAGAGACCAAGGTGGGAATGTCAAGTGGGAAGCTTGGCTTCACTCCTTGCTGCCGCCTCTCTAGATGCCACCCTAATAATAATAATGGCAGCTAACATTTATTGAGCACTGACTAGATGCCATGTATTTTATGTGCAACATCTCATTGAGTCCTTGCAGCCACTCCACGACCTAGGTAACATTAATATCCCCATTTTATAGACAGTAGGGTGATCATACAATAAATTCGTTATCCCAAACAGGGCACCTTTTACATTTAAAAAAATTTTTTTTAGTAGAGATGAGGTTTCACTGAGTTGCGCAGGCTGGTCTCAAACTCCTGGATTCAAGTGATCCTCCCACCCTGGCCTCCCAAAGTGCTGGGATTATGGGTGTGAGTCACCACACCCAGCCTCAAATAAGGCACTTTTGAGAGAGGAGGTGCTATTACTAATGACACTCGAACAACAGGTGTAAACCAGGTCTGACTCAGGCAAGGCAGAGCGTGTAGTCGCCCTCCAGATAAGGACCTTCAGGTGCAGGGCGCTGGCTTGCACAAAAACAAGGACGTGGCTGAGCCGGGATTCTTTGCAGTGTCAGCCACAGCGTGTTTCCACTGGGCAGCTTTATATCTTCGTCCTGGGCCTTTTGGAGTATCCATGTTTTTTTTTTTTTTTTTTCTGTAAAATGTGGTAATGAAATCTACTTCATATAGTTATGTAAGATTCAATCAGAGCAAAATACCTAAACTACAGGGAGGAGCTTAAAGCAGTAGTCACTCAATAAACCCCACTTCCTTTCCTCTAGCTCGCCTCTGTGTGTCCTCTGCAAATCCCTTCACTTCTCTGGCCTTTCATTGCCTCCCTCATGCAAGAATGGAGTTGGATTAAGGGGAAAACCTCCTCTCAACGCTGGCATTCTTTCTCCTCTGGTTCCTCTGGAGCCCATCTTTGTTCACTCATGTGCAGCAGAAGGAAGAGCCCTCTCCTCTGCTTTTAGTTCAGAGAAATGGCTTCTTTATTCATGCTCCTTTCACTTTCAGTGCTTTCTCTGAGAGGCTGAAATGGTGGATGTGGGAGGCTGTTCTCCCCTCCTATTGTTTCCCTTCCTTTGCCATCGGCTTGTGCTGGAGCTCCTCCTGTGGGTCTCTCCTCAGTGTGGGGGCAGAAATACCAGAGAGTGAGCTGCTGTGCTGTGCTGGGCAAGGAATCCTTTTGGATTTGGGTTGATGGAATTTTTTTTCCCTGCAACTTCATACCTATCACTTTATCCTTTCTTGAAATCACAAAATGTCTGTACATAAAACAAACACACAAAAAAGCCATAAACTGCATTCAGAGGTCACACCATCATGCCAATGTAAGGACCATTTTTCCTAAGAACAAACATTGGAATTGAATTGAGAATCAACACCTTAATGAATCAAAGGCAGTAGGAAGTGAGAAAAGCACACAAGGCTTATGGAATGAGATGGTTCCTGGAGACTGACAGAAATCCTCAGGGCAATGTGGCCTCCAGAACAGGCAAGAGTACCAGCATGCATTTTTCTTCCCTCTCCTTCTTTTCTTCCCTCCCTTATATCTTTGTCTTTTCTTTTCTTTGAGACAGGGTCTCACTCTGTCACCCAGGCTGGAGTGCAGTGGCACGATGACAGCTCACTACAGCCTCAACCTCCTGGGCTCAAGGGATCGTCTAGGACTACAGATATGCACTACCATGCCTAGGAAATTTCTTAATGTTTTATAGCAGGCCAGGTGCAGTGGCTCACACCTGCAATCCCAGCACTTTGGGAGGCTAAGTCCAGAGGATCGCTTGAGTCCAGGAGTTCAAGACCAGCCTGGGCAATATAGGGACACCCTGTCCCTAAAGAAAAATAAAAAAAAATAGCTGGGCGTGGTGGTGCACACCCATAGTCGTAGCTCCTTGGGAGACTGAGGTGGGAGGCTTGCTTGATCCTGGGAGGTTGAGGCTGCAGTGAGCTGTGATTGTGTCGCTGCACTCTAGCCTGGGTGACAGAGCCAGACCCTGTCTCAAAAATAAATAAATAAAAATAAAATTCTTTGTAGAGGTGGAGTCTTGCTACATTGCCCAGGCTGGTCTCAAACTCCTGGCCTCAAATGATCCTCCCACCACGGCTTCCAAAGTGCTGGGGTAACAGGTGTTAGCCACCTCACCCAGCCCCTTCCTTATTTCAAAGAACCTACCTTGTTGCATTTCAGGAACTACTCTAGGCTCTGAGGGTTGGAATAAATAAAAAATAGTCATGCTCCCTGCCTTCACAGAGTTTTCACTGCAGCGGTGAGAGCGGTGTTGATCTAGTAACCACACAAATGTGTTAGATGGTGACCCTGAGGAACGCCATTGAAGGAGAGGTATGATTGGTGCCACAGCCTGCTTTGACCTAGTGAGGGAGGCTGGGCAAGATCTCCCTGAGGAAGTGATGAGGCTCGCACCGAGACGGGAAGGATGAGTCGGCGTTCCGGGCAGAGGAAGCAGCTTGTGTAAAGCCCTGAGGTGGAGGGAAGCTCCTCTAGTTTGAAGAACTGAAAGACAGCCAGGCATCTGGAGCTCTGAGAACAAAGGGGAGAGGGTGCAAGATGGGGCTGGAGAGGGAGGTAGGGCCCAGGCCACACCCAGTTTTGGAGGCCTTTTCACGGATTTAGGCTGTTCCTAAAAATCACGGGCAAGTTTTGCAAGTGTTTTCAGCAGGAAGGTGTTATGATCAGAGTTTATTTGAAAGTGATAACTGCAGGAAAATGGATTCAAGGGAGGCAAGAAAGGGAGCAAGGAAATAATAAGAAATAACAGTAGCTGGTGTGTACAGAGCATGCTACTTTGGGCCACGTACTGGTCTGTGACCTTTATACACATCGCCTCCTTCAGTCCTCACACAGCCCTGTGGGCCAGGGACTATCATCCCTCTCCTTTTACCGAAGAGGAGATTGAGACACAGAATCACTGGACCAGCGTTGGTTGGCTTGTAAGTGCTAGAACCAAGCTGAGACCCTGGTAGTCCCTGGCTAGAGCCTGAAGCTTAGTTACTACATCCCAGGGGCTCCTTCCTGCCCACAGGCTGGGCAGCAGACAGTAGGGGCTTGCTTCAGGGTGGTGGCATGGACAGACCCATAATAATGGAAAGAACTGACAACACCCAGACCAGCAGTACGGGAGGGGAGAGTGAGAGCCAGGTAGGGGAGGGGGGAGGGAGAGCCAGGTAGGGGAGGGAGGAAGGAGAGCCAGGTGGGGGTGCAGCTCAGGGGCTGAAGCGTCTGGGAGGGGCTGGGTTTGAGGTGGCACACATATCCAAGAGCTTGGAGGCTTCTGTACAGCCCTAGAGCTAAGGAAAAGAAAACAGATTTGATAATCCAGTGTGGACACTCTTATTTTCTTTCTTTCTTTTACTAGGAATTCCAGGAGATCAGCTAAGAACTGCCTGCTTTGGTTCTCTTCTTTAAAAAACCAGACCTATGCCAGTTTTGTTCCTGCTTTATTTATTTGTTCAGCTTGATGTTTAATTTTTTTAGTTTCTAAAGGTTTTACTTTCACTGTGAGTGCACTGCTAAAAATTCTGTCTGAAGACTGCTTGGATTCACATGCTCATTGATTCTGCCTCCACCCATTTCAGAATTAACCTGAGCAAATAGCCATGTTTTCTAGTTCCCAAATTCCTCCACTTCTGCCAAATGACATTCTTAAATCTGACATTGGTCAGCCTTGACCCTTGGAATGTATGTATCATTTTATTTCAACAATGCACTTTAGATGTCTACATGTTAAAATATCTTAAGCAATACAGGCTGTACTTTGTCAATAGCTGCTACAAAAATACATTTTAAAATACCCAGTTGCTACATTCTTGCCTAGAGATAATTTACTGGAAAACTTGCTGAAGAACAATCTTCTCATACATTTCTATTAGTAATCTAATAGTTCAAACTACTGGACTACAAAGGCCTATTTGGCAAACCCATTCTCTGACACAATGATGTGGACATGCACACACACACACAGTTTTTAAAAGGAATATGAAGGCATGCATTATTGCAAACATGTTTTAAATTCTACAATATATCACCAGAGGGAGAACCCTAACAAGTTAGTCAGAATTAGAATTCTAACTATGTAGAGTAACTTTGGCTGAGCTATTTTCCCTTGGTGATTCCACAAAGGCAGCAAGGCTCTGTGTATGTTTCTTTGTTAAAATACACTGTGAAATGGGGGTTGGTCGTGCATTCATCAGTTCATACAATGATTATTTGGCATTTACTATGTGCCAGAGTGATGTACCAGGACGGCTATGCTCTTTTTTTTTTTTTTTCTAATACAGGTTCTATCTCTGCCGCCTAGGTTGGAGTATAGTGGCACAATCTGGGTTCACTGCAACCTCCACCTCCCAGGCTCAAGTGATCCTCCCACCTCAGCCTCCCAAGTAGCTGGGACTTCAGGTGCACACCATCATGCTTGGCTAACTTTTTGCATTCTTTGTAGAAACAGGTTTTCTCCATGTTCCCCAGACTGGTTTTGAACTCCTGAGCTCAAGTGATCTGCCCACCTCGGCCTCCCAAAGCGCTGGGGATTACAGGTGTGAGCCATAGCACCCAGCCATAAGCTCCATTTTAAACTTCAATCTTGTGGAAGAATCAGAACTAAAGAAGCAATTCATTACAGGGCAATGATAGTTATGAAAGAGGAAGCACAAGATGCTATGGGAGAAACATCTAACCCAGGGTGAAGCTCATCAAACCAGAGTTTCTGGAGGAAGACAGATGAAAGATGAGACATGAAGAATGAAGAAAAACTATCCAGGAGAAGAGAAAAAGAAAAGAGCTTTCTAGGCAGAAGGATCAGTGCATTCTGAGATTCAGAGTATAGAAGAATATAGAGTATTTAAAGAATGAAAGCAGTAAGGCTGGATCTTAGAATGCAAAAGATGGTTGGTGAATAAGACAAGGTCATGCAGGGTCTTGTAACCATGTTAAGGAACTTGGGATTTATCCTGAGGGTAGAGGAAGCCATTGAAAGGGTCAAAGCAAAGAGTGTAGAGAATTGATGGGGGAGGGGAAGGCTGGAGGCAGAGAGATCAGCTGTTGTAAAGACACAGAGAAACTGGTGGCAAGGACTAGGATAGTAGCTGAGAAGGCAGATTCAAATGACAATTGGAAGGCTGGCTATAGAGAGCAGGGGAAGGAGAAGATGAGAGAAAGACTCCCAACTCTCTGGCTTGGATGACAACACCATTCACTGAAAGAGAGAACACAGGTGCTGAGGCTGATGTGTCTATGGGGCATCTAAAACAGATGACCAGTGTAGAGTGAGTTAGTTGATGAATCTGCACTAAAAATATAGATGTGGTAATTGAAGCTAGTTAAAGGAGTGGAAGAGAGTGTTCAAGAAGAGGTGACTTTATAATAGTAATATGCAGGTCACATGTGATTTTGGAGGTGTAAGATGGGTGGGGATGGAGTCAGAAGCCAGACTGCAGAATGAGCAAAGGAAGAGGAGCAAGTAATAGGCAATGTAGATAACTCTTTCGAGAAGATTAACCACAAAAGGGACTAAAGAGTCCAGGAGCAGCAGCGACAGGTGGTTTAGGAACTGGGAGACTGGTGAATTTGAATATCAATGAAAAACTCCAGAATAAAGAGAGGGGCTGAGGGTTCACCAAAGAGGGACAAAGTCCTACTATGGATGGCATCCAGGGATTGGGAGAAGAAAATAAAGTGGAAAGGATGGATGTGGTGCAGTTAGAGTACAGTCTTGGCTGTGCACTGAGTTGAAGATGTTCTCGCTGATGTTTTCATTTTCTATGTTAGTGGAAGGCAAGATAATCTGTCAGGAACGAGAGGGAGAGGCCAGGTTCAGTGGCTTCTGCCTATAATCCCAGCACTTTGGGAGGCTGAGACGGGTGGATCTCTTGAGCTCAGGAGTTCAAGACCAGCCTGGGCATGTGGTGAAACCCCATCTCTGGTGGTACATGCCTGTAGTCTCAGCTACTCATGAGGCTGAGGCAAGAGGATTGTTTGAGACCAGGATATCAAGGCTGCAGTAAACAGTGATCACACATCACTGCACTCCAGCCTGGGCAACAGAGGGAGAACTTGTCTCAAAAAAAAAAAAAAAAAAAGAATGAAGGGGAGGCCAGGTGCAGTGGCTCACGCCTGTAATCTCAGCACTATAGGAGGCTGAAGCTGGAGGATTGCTTGAGACCAGGAGTTTGAGACTAAATTGGACTAAATAGTGAGACCTCGACTCCATGAAAAATTTAAAAAATTATCTGGGCATGGTGGCACACATCTGAAGTCCTAGCTACTCTGGAGTTTGAGGTGGGAGGATTGCTTAAGCCCAGGAGGTCAAGGCTGCAGTGAGCTACAATCATGTCCCTGCACCCTAGCCTGGGTGACAGAGTAAGATGACTCTGTCTCCAAAAAAAAAAAAAAAAAAAAAAAAAAAGAAGAAGAAAAGAGACTAAGGGAGAAGTTTGCAGGACAGGATAGAGGGATAGAAGAGAATGGAGAAAGTTTTCTTTAAAAAAAATTAGTATATTTTTAATTAAAATAGAAATACATACCTATGGTTTAAAAAAATCCAGAAGAGTATAGTGAAATGTAAGTCTGTGCTCCACCCTAGCCGCCGAGCCCTCCAGCCCTCTCTCTGGAGGCAACCACCATGGCCTGTTGGTTCTTGTATCTTCTTTCAGAGATATTTTATGCCCTGCTCTGACCCACTCCTTTTCACTTAATATCATGTCTTGGAGATAGTGCCACATGAGCACAAATAAATCTACTCCATTATGAACCATGCTTTCTTTAACTGGTTCTTTGTGCATACTTTTGGGCTCACAGGTAAGAGTGTATACATAGGAAAGATATGTAGCCTTGAAATTTCCCTCTGAAGAGACTGTAGCTATTTACATTGTGTTATGCTCCTCCTGACCATAAACAATGCAAAGTATTAGTAAATATCTTTTTTATTTTACTCAGCCTGACAAGTGGAAAATGAAATCTTATTTTGCTTTGGGTTTTTTAAATTGAGAGGAAGAGAATTTTAAAAATATTTAGTGGCCAATTTTGTCTCTTTGTGTGTGTATGTGTGTGTGTGTGTGTGTGTGTGTGTGTGTGTGTGTGAATTGCCTGCTCATGTCCTGGCCCGTTTTTCTTTTGGGTCATTTGTCTTTTTCCTATTGATTTTTAAAAATGGAGAAGATTGAAGTGGATAAGAAGAAAAGGTTGAAGAGTGCTGGGCTTCCAGGGCACCCACCAGGGTCCCCCATTTCTGCAGAGGAGCTGCAGACAGAGCCCTGTAGGTTCTTTTTGAATTGAACAGCTCTTAGTTGAACTGATGTCTGCAGCCTTGGCCTGTGATTTCTTTCTCCAAGAGGTTTACAGTTCCATGAGGCCTGCAAGGCAGAAAGGGAAGGACGGAAATCCCCATTCTCGGAGTCTGCATTGTTGGCCTGTGAGACGGTGGGGAGAAGCCTGTGGAGGAGCAGGTATCTGGATAGAAAGAGTCCCTGGCAGTGGGTGAAGCTCCCTGAAGCTCTGAGTCAGCTCAGACCTCGACACCCAGCTGCCCTGGGGAAGGGATTTCAGAGCCTCCTTGCTGGATCTTGGTGTTTACTTGTGGGCACAAGTGTCCTCTACTTGATCTATGTGGTGTGGCCTTCCAGACCTGGAGTGGACCAGCCCATCCCTGGTCTACTCTACTTGGTCATTCTGGATGCAGTTCTTGATGCCTACCTGCCCCAAGCTGGGCACCTTCTCACACGGACTGTCACCACTGGGATTGCCCCTTGCCAGCCACTCTCCTGGTCCGTACCTAGCCCTGGGCCAAAGGGCCAGAGGGCCGGAGGGTGAGGAAGCAGGGTGGGGCTGCAGCATCCTTGTTCTCAGCAGGTAACTGGCTCCCACCTGTGGCATTTCCCACAGTTCCACAGAGAAGGTTCAGGGCCTGGAAGCCATGTTATACCCTAAACTCCTCAATAGGAAGCCAAAAAAGTACCTTATCTCAGGGCAGAACTTGGAGCTTCTGTTACATATGAAATGTCAAAGAGATGTGAGCTGTTTTGTAAATGATCTTATCACAACATACAAATCATACAGTTAAAAATGACCTAAGAAGTGAAAGGACAGAAACACATTTCAAGCATTTATTAGCACAGGAGACATGCCAGGTGCACGTGACATTTGGCCCTTACCATTCCTGATAAGTAGTGACCGTTATTATCCCCACTTTGCAGATGACAAAAGGGAGGCTTAGGTCATTTAAGTAACTTTCTTTAAACTACAGGGCTAGAAAGTGGCAAGGCAAGCATTGGAACCTAGCACTGTCTAAGGCTATCACTCTATGCATCCATGTACCCACTGCATGAATGTAGCTGTGGCTAAAGAAGATCTTACAGACTCAGCAAGTAGCTTCATGTTTCTTGATACTTTGAAGATTCTTCTTTTCCTGAAAAAGAGGCCTGTCTAGGAGTTCTAGATAAAAACAGACCCACCTTGCCTTATTAAGCAGGGCCCTTACCTTAGACCAGCTGAGCGTCTCTTTTGTCTATGGAGTTTCCACGGGTGGGTGACGGCTTAAACTACAGAAATCATTATTGAAGGAGGCATTAACATTACCACTCCTGATACTCAAATGCATTGGTCCATCTAGCATTTTCCAACTAAACTTTCATAACCATTGCTTTTAGATTCCACTGGCTTAATTTTTTTTTAATTTCTTGTCCCCACCTCCCACCCAACTCCTTCGTTTTTGAGTGGAGGCTCAAGCTTGGAATCTGGCATCCGTGGAGGTTTGACATTGACAGGTACTGGGGTACAGACCCAAAACTAAAATTCAGAGAGGCAGATTATTTTATTTTTCAACTGCCTTGATGGCTGAAGGTGGTAAACATGTCACTATGTCACAGCTGAAAAGGAAATTGAACACACAGAAAAAAATGACACACCCAATAACCCACTATTTACAACATTCAAACATTCAAAAACCATGGACTGTGGCAAGTTTTTTTTTAACCTTGTTTTTTTCATAAAGATTAATAAGAGGTCTAACTGAATTCTTTCTTTCTTTCTTTTCTCTTTCTTTCTTTTCTTTCTTCTTTCTCTTTTTCTTTCTTTTCTTTCTTCTTTCTCTTTTTCTTTCTTCTTTCTTTCTCTCTTCCCTCCCTTTCTTTCTTTCCTTCTTTCTTTCTTTCTTTCTCTTTCTCTCTCTCTCTCTGTCTCTCTCTCTCTCTGTCTCTCCCTCCCTTCCTTCCTTCCTTCTTTCTATTTTAACTTGTATTCTTTAGGTAGATGCTGACATTAAAGTACTACCTTTCGTTACAACATAAACTATTTCCTGAGACATTTATAGAGTGAACCACGTGGAAATGAGAATATACTTCTACTGATAAAAATTACTGTAGTCTATTAACTTCTCCAAAACATCAGCAATTTTGTAAAATTGTTTCATATCTATTTTCCTCTTTGTCTCTAGAAACCAACTTTTAGAGAAGTCTTTCAAAATTTCTCAAGCTACAATGTAGTAGATGGTTTCTAAAATGCTAAAAATACCAAAATAGTACCCTGAATTTCAATGCCGTCTCCTCCACTGTAAGTTCCTAAGCCAATATTGTGACTGTCTTGGAGGGGGCCTGGAGAGTGAGAATGAATGAAGAATGAAGCTTTTCTTTCACAGACAGTGGAACTGACCCCAATCATAATTTTCAGTTCCTAATAAGGAAAATTGCAGCCAATTAAAATGGCCCCAAATTAATTATTGTTGAAGCTAGCTTTTTTGTGTGTGTGTAGTTGGAAACTAAAAGGGTGGTGCTAATTTACAAATAACAAGACATAGAGGAAGCTAAAAGAAGCCTAACCTTCCAGGTTGGCATTGAGGGGCAGGACTCAGCCACCCCCTTCTTTAAACAAGACAACAGTGGCTGCCTGTGTGGGTTCCTATGTTTGAGGAGTATGTTTCCTAAAGTCCACTATTGCTCTTTTGTTTTCTTAAGGGGAGCAGATGTATTGGCGCTAACCAGAAAGGAAAAGGGGAGAAAGGAAAATACACTTCTGAGTTAGAGAAAATTTGTGACTTAATATCTCAATGAATGTGAATTAAATTTCATTGGCAACTGCACCCATAGTCATAGTAACTGAAAAAGGAGAAAAATTGCAGTTTCTGGACAGACTGGATTAAAGACATCAGTGACAGCTCCCTGGAAGTTCTAAGAGTTGCTTCCTCAGCACTCTTCTCTCCCCCACTTTTCCCCACCCCTGGGTTCTCACTCTTTGGCTTATTTGGAGGTGATATTAAGAAACCTATGTCTGAAGAACATGATCTCCAAAAAAAGCATTGCATTGTCTATTTGGAGACAGGCTCAGTTAAGAATCCTGGCTCTCCCACTTGCAAGCTGTGTGATATGGTCAAATCACTTAACCTCTCTCAGGTTCAGGGTGCTTGTCTGTGAAATAAGGACAATATGACCCGTCATGTACTTTTTAGGGTGCCTGTGAAGAAATACATAAATGCAAGCTTCTGGATTCTAGTTTTTCCCCAACCACTTTCTAGCTGTGTGATTTCATGAAGTAACTAACTTATATGTGCCTTATATATGAATTTCCATCTTTGTAAAACTAATGCCCATCTGATATAGTCAGCAATAATAATACTCATCTCAATTAGTCTTTTAAAAGTTAAAGGAGATGAAACATCCCTTGAAAATGTTTGGCACATAGTAAGTGCTTAATAAATATTAGCTGTTATTATTAATATTAAATAACAAGAGTAAAGTGCCCAAGACTTGATCGAGAAAGTGTGTTCTATAAATGGTTACACCTATTAGTTTGAAAGCTGTAACTGTGTATATTTTGACAAATCTTCAACTATTCAAGCTAAATACACAAATACACATATCTCTAATTTTTTAATGTTTTATTAAAGTATAACACATACAGCAATCTGCAGATGTCTTAAGTATAAATTTAATTATATTTAACCTCGTTTTTAGATGATTTTAAAAAGCTAGACACTTTCTCTGCTGAGCCTGTCGATTAGAAGAAAGGAGATTAATTTATTGAATTAAAATATAGTTTTATTCAGATGTATTAGTCTGTTCTCACACTGCCATGAAGAAATACCCAAGACTGGGTAATCCACGTGGCTGGGGAGGCCTCAGGAAACTTACAATCATGGCAGAAGGGGAAGCAACACATCCTGCCTCACATGGCAGCAGTAGAGAGAAGTGCAGAGCAAAGGGGGGGAAAAGCCCCTTATAAAACCATCAGATCTCATGATAAAATCTTATAAAACCATATAAAACCATCAGATATCATAAGAACTCACTCACTGTCATGAAAACAGTATGGGGGAAACACCCTCTTAAAAAAAGAAATGCTACCTTAAATATACACATTTTTTAGCAAAAAAACAGCATGCATTTTATTAATGTAATCACTCCATCTTAACTACACTCCAAAGATTCCTTGGAATCACCAGGACATTGGCAGTTGCTGCAAAGAAGAGGTGGTGACACTGATAAAAGCGCCTGGGAGTTTGACCTCTTTAGCACCCCTGATCTGGGATCTTAATTTTTTTTCCCTTAATTGATTACCTCTTGCAGGAAGTTCAATAGCTTCTTTGAAAGCACTTGACAGACAGATGTTTTGCATAAACATCTGTTTATGAAGCATAAACACCAACATCTCCTGGCTTTGAAAACCCTTTATTCTGAAAGCTTTGGCTGATTTCACCTATTACAAGCAAATGACAATTCCTCTTAGCAACTTTTCCACCTAGCAGTTGACATGTTTATTTTGACAATGATTGTAAAATTCATTCTGATTTCCAAAACATCCAAATGTGAAAAAACAGGATTCTTAGAATTAAGAAGACATTATTTTAATACTTTGCGACATACATTTGACCAAAAGCAACACAGGTTATCTATGTGTAAAAAAACTGGATATTGTAAGGGTGACTGCCTATTTGGCTTTGTAATTTGGGAACTAAACTGCAATAAGGGGCCAGAGATTTGAAGGGGGGAGTCTTAGATATTTTCTCCAATGCAAATACCACCTCAAGATAACTTATCTTTCATATAATCATCATCCTTTTGAAGTGCCTACTCTGTGCCAGACACTGTGCTATATACATTATCTCTTTTAGGCTTCATAAAAAATTGTATTAAAAAACCGGGGCTCAGAGAAATAATTGTTCCAGCTAACTCATCTGTGTGGAAGATCTTGAATTTGAACCCAAGACTGTCAGACTCCAAAGCTTAGACTCTTTCAAGTACAATAACTTTCTCCAGTTGTGTCACGTGAAGTATATTTAGTGTACTCAGAACACAAAGAATGACTCCAAGGATCTGTTAGGGGCCGGAGGAGGAGTAGTGTCACACATACACGCACACACAAACACACACACACCAATGCATTAGGCAGTTTCCCTAATAAAAGAGACTCAGTGATGGCTGAAGGTGCTAAACATGTCACTATGTAACAGCTGTTTAAAGCATAAAAACTTCACCAGCGTAGACCATCGGAGGGCGGGTTGGATTGAATTAGTAGAAAGTATGAATTTTAAACTCATTTACATAATAAAGATTTTCCTAATCCCTTATGGATTTCAAAATGGATTTCCATCTATTCTCTCATTTCATGATCATAACAACCTCCCAAACTAGGCAGAGTTGATATTATCAATCCAATTTTAGGTAAGAAAAATAAGGGCTGAAAAAGTTAAGTGCCTTGCCTATGGTCATAGAGCTATTTAGTGACAAACACACATCTTGTTACTCTGCAGGGTGACCTAACAAATTCCTTCTGAACTGCCAGATAATTATTGGATAAGAATGATATGTATTCTTCAAAAAATTAGCCGGGTGTGGTGGCGGGCACCTGTAGTCCCAGCTATGCGGGAGGCTGAGGCAGGAGAATGGCGTGAACCCGGGAGGCGGAGCTTGCAGTGAGCCGAGATCGCGCCACTGCACTCCAGCCTGGGCGACAGAGCGAGACTCCGTCTCAAAAAAAAAAAAAAAAAAGAATGATATGTATTCTTATATTAATTATTCATACATAAGGGATTGCCTGAAGTGCTTAAAGATGTATTTCAAACATTCCTCCTGTAATCTCATTTACATCATTCTTCTGCACTACTTAGCAAGACAGGGTTTGCTAAATGGAAGGAAAATTTCTGCCCAGGTCCCCATCAAGTTATTATAAATTCCAAATTAATAGGGTCTAAATAAACAAGAGCTTATTATGGAGCTAAAAGCTGATAATGTTATTTGTTTCTGATATCTTTTTTCATTTGCCTCAGCCTCAATTTAAGCATTTTATCTACTGCATTTTTTTTCCTGTTTCCTCATTAGAGAAACAGGGCAAGAGAGGCATAGAAGGAAAGAATCACTTGTATGTGAATAGAATTAATAACCTGAAATTATAGAAGGGGGTGAAGAGGCATCTTTTTGGTAATTTATCATAATGTTTAGTAACAGCAATTTGCAGTAATGAAATAACTAATCTTTACTTCTCCTGGGTATGTGTTATATTTTTCGGCTTATGCTTTACTTACTTTTTTTTATTACTCCATTTCCTAAATTATTTAAACTTGCAAGGCAACCTCTAACTTATTAATGGTAAGGCAGGCTTCGGAAATGAGAATCATGCAAATAACGATTTCATTTTTTACCCGTGTTTTTAAGGTACTGAGATATCTTTGTCATTTACCTGGGATTTACAGGGACCAAAAAGCTGGACATCATTCACCACCGGGAACAGGTAACCCAGCTTGAACTCTAAGGGCCATGAGGACTCACCTCTATAAAATAAGCTTCATATAAATAGCATCTGGGTGGAAATTTGGTTTTCCTTGTGCTGGGTTTCCTTATGCTTTTAAAAGAATCCTAAGGGATTGAGATGAGTAAGAGACAGGCCGGTAGCATGAAAGGCCCAGTGCTCTTAGAGATACTTCTTCCATGATTAAAAAATAATGAATTTTTTGTTTGCCAGGTGCAAGGAATAAACACTCTTGGATTCTCTCTGTCCTGTCGTTTTCCCTCTAATCTACAAACACACCACAAAGGCTCCTCTGTTCCTTCCCTCAATCACATTTCTCATTCAGACGTCCTTCCTGTTTGGGGTTCTGTTTCTTACTTCCATTTGGTTCTTTGCTTTCCTGTATGGGCTTCTAAGTTTGTTTGTTTTCAGGTTTCTTACATTTTTCTATTTTGAATTGTTCCTTTCTGCATCACAACCTCTATGTGTCGCTCCTTTTTCATTTTGCTCCCTGTCTATTGTGTACCTGGTATTATTCATCATCTTTGCTTCTATTTACTTCCCTCCTCCTAGCTCTTATTTCTTTATCTCTGGCCCCTTACTTCCTCTCCTTGATTCTCCTGTTCCCATCTCGATGCCCTTTGACCAAACATCCTCTCCCCATCGCTACTTAAAACAACTGAAGAAACACTCCCAACTAGAATGGAGTAGTGAGAATACACTGGAAAGAATAGAAAGGTGGCAGAGTGAACCTGGGAAGGGTGTGCTAGTTGCATTAACGACTTCCCCATCCTCTGCTGGCCTCCTCCTCTGTCTGCGTGCGTGCGTCCTTGCAAGGGAAAGACGCAGCACAAAGGAAAGGAGCAGGAGGAAATGAAGGTGAGGGCTCAGGGCACGGGGACTGCCAAGCTGTTCTTTAAATACTACCCACTCAGCGTTCGTCTTGGGAACTCCACAGAACAAGGTTGTATTTCAAGCACAGAGCAACTCAAATCAGCTTCCCCGGAACTGGGATCCAGATGCTCTTGAAACAAAACTGCAGGGCAGTATAGTCAGAACGTTTCCACTTGACCCTAGATTGCTCTAAAACTACTCGTGGAAGAGTGCTAACACCGGCCTCCAGAACAAACATCTTACTTCTCATGGTTGCCTATGACCCAGCCTCACCCTTGGCATTTTTTAATTTTAAAAATATTTCCATATGTTTATAAATAAATCACATGTTTTAGAACCACCTTGCTGTCACTCTGATTGTACTGCACAGGAAAAATCCGTGACAGTTCACAATGTGGAAATTTTGCTTCTTTCTCACCCTTCAGAAAAAAAAAAAAGCATAATAAGTATTTAAAAGCCAGATGAACAAGGAGCTCTCAGAATAACAATTTTACCAGCCCAGTCATAGTAAGAAGACCAAATGTACAAACAACTTGACCTTTCCTCCTTTCCCTCCTGTGCCTGGGTGGCTTCTGAAGCACCGTGCAGTCCCTGTTTGAGGACAGTGGGACCCAGGAGTGGCTCCTCTCACCTGGAGTGCTGCTGAGGAAGGATGATGACATCGCTGACGCCGTTTTTTCCTTTTTCAGGCAGGTGTCCGTTTGTTGATTTTGAAACTGAGTCCCAGGGAAAACACCTAGCTGTTCACATTCTTCAAAACAACAACAAACCAGCACTTTTGTAAATGGTTTTAATTTTGACAAAAGAAGGCCTTTTTCTAAGGTGACGTGAACGGGGGAAATTACCTCAAATTTATGACATTATTTTCTAGCATCCTGTGTGATGTCAGTCATCCCTCCCCTCCTACCCTGGCCTATTCTTTAGATGAAAGGGAGCGGAGCTGGGTCTTAGGAGTCGCTGAAGGAAGGACAACAAAGGCTACGTCCTGAGGCTTGTGCCTGACCCTGCACTGATTGAGGGTGGGTCTGAGTGAGGGCTGCACCTTCCTGCTAAGGCAGCTTCCAGGTCTCAGGCTCTGCCCACTCAGGGCTGCCGTCATGTGGGGACTTCTTGGTCCATGTGGGTCCTCTCTTCAACAATATCTGCTTATTTTTGTTTTTATTTCCTGGCTTCCAACAGATAACAAAAGGATGAGCTAAAAGCTGATTCCATATAATAGAAGGATACACACACACAGAGTTAGGAATAAATTATTCCGACAAATATAAGCAAAAATTATGTGCTGGGGCTCTAGTTTTAGTGCTCATTTTTACTCTCTAAAGAAGTTTTGAAATATAACAAAAATAAAACACAAGAAAAAAATCCATGGCCAGATGGGGTCCAGGTACTGATATTCTTGAGTTTTTCTGTTTCTGTTGGTTTGAGACGTCGCTGGCCTCTGATTCGTACCTTCTAGGGCTGGTGTAGAAGGGTCACTGCCTGGCTGCTGGGCTTAGGACTCTCATCCCCTTTGAGGAGCTGTGTCACTGTCTTTGTCTCTACTGGGTGACAGATAGGGCTTGAGCAGCTGTGCACAGTGTTAGCTCCTGCACGGAGCCAAGCACTGGTCTAGCTTAGGATAGCACCCTCCCTGCTGGCATGGGCAGGGCTCTGGGCCTCTCCCCTCCGCCCTGCCGCTGAAGGAGGGGTTTAACTGGCTCTCTGCACTCTGCAGGAAGGGAACCACCTCCAGGCTGAGCGTTTTCAGTAAAAACCCACCCCTGCAATGGAGAAGCCATGAGCTCCTGTTATGTATGTCGTCGCACAAACATCCCGCACTGAAATCAGCTGAGGTTTTACTCTTACTCCACTTTCTGACCATTGTTAAGAACTATGACTTTAGTAGATGTATTAGTTCCCTAGGACTGCCATAAGAAAGTCTCACAAAATGGGTGCACACCTATGTGATAAAAATGTATTGTCTCACAGTTCTGGAGACCAGAGGTCCAAAATGAAGATGTTGTCACAGCCACGTTGCCGCTGAAGGTGCTGGGGAGGAGGCCATTAGACCCCCCTAGCTTCCTGCAGCCTCAGGGCCTCCTGGGCTTAGCTGCCTCCCTCGAATCCTCCTTCTTCACATGGCCTTCTTCCTGTTTCTTTGTATCTTCTTCCCTCTGTGTGAGTCTGTCTTTGTATCCAAATTTTCCCTTTTCGTAAGGATACCAGTCTTACTGGATTAGGGCCCACCCTAATGACCTCACTTGAACTCAGTTAAATGTGCAAAGACCCTGTTTCCAAATAAGACCACATTCTGAGGTATGGGAGTTAGGACTGATGGGAATTGGGACTGCAATGTATCTTTTTAGGGGGAACACAATTCTGCAAATAACCATCATCTACCTTGTCATTTAAATATTTTCTCAACTTACAAAAAATTATCTTGTTTTGTGAATCAGCACAAGGAATGTTTGGTAACTAGAGTAATAATGAATGAGATTCAAACAAATGGCAAAGAGGAACTGCTTGAGAGGTTAATAGTGGCCTGAGCTTTAGGAACTTCTGCTCGGCCACTTCCTCTGGTGTGTGTCTGCTCAAGCCTCTTCTTCTGGTTTCCCCAGCAAACTGGGAATCTGATTTATACTTTCAACTGAGATATCAGCACTGGGACACATCTGAGCTGCCTTAAAAAAATTGATTTTATTTTATTTTATTTTTTACTGTAATAGTGGCTCTCACCAGTAACAACAACAACAAAAAAAACCCAACAACTTTTCATTATCTATGAAGGAGGGGAGATGCTGGAGCATGTATTAATATGTCAATAGGGATACATTGGTTGCCCAGTAGCATTCACACCTATTATTGTACAGTCATGATGTAAACCTTAAAGTGACATTTAAGGGTTTTTGAGATCTTGATATGAAAAGTAATTGAAAAGAATTTTTAGAATTGGGTTGTCATAGCAGTTTCTTAATAATGTCAGAGCGTATTAGGGTTAATGAACATCTTGGGTTCTCCTGATTTCCTAGGCAGCATTCATAACGAACCCATGATTCAAGCCTTACCCTCCAGGGCTTACGCATTGGTTAATCATCTTTCATTTTCATAGCATACCTTCTGCTCCCACAGATTCTCATAGCAGCCTCTATGGTTAAGAGAAATAGATATGATGAGCAAATGAGAAAAATGAGGAGGCTCAAAGAGTGGAGGGACCTCACAGCTGGTCCCTGGGAGTGCCAGGGCCTGCTTCTCCAGCCCAGGGTTCCTTTCATTTCAGCTGGCTGCTGGCTCCTCTTACCAATCCATGGTGCTCTAAAAGGTGCTGATTTCATTTACAGGTTAGGCTAGTTTTCAGCGTCCTGTTTGAACATTCTGTTTTTGATTTTTATTTTCCAGTTTTTCTAGTTGGGTAAGACTCGGGTAGGTAAACTGGATCCTAGGAGAGATTTCTTACCTATCCCACTCTGAACTGTAAAGGCTTCCCTGCAGGTGGGATTTAAAAGGGAAATCAGTGAGAGTAAGCCTGGAAGAGCCAGGTGAGAGATGGAGACCAAGCCTTGTTTTTGCATAGGGCAGACAGGAGTGCTTCATGCAAATGGGAGCATGCACGGGAAGGCTGGGTAGTCTTTCCTCTCTGAGTTTTCCTCCCAATCAGAAAAATTTATGTTTTCCTTCCTGATAATTTACTAGCAGTGTAGAAAATTAGCTCAGTCATTTTTTTTTTAATTGAAACAGGGTTTCACTATGTTGCCCAGGCTGGCCTCGAACTCCTGAGCTCAAGCGATCCACCTGCCTTAGCCTCCCAAAGGGCTGGGATTAATAAAGAACTGGTTAAATAATGGTGTAGTCACATAAGGGAATACTACGCATCTGTTAAAAAGAATTAGGTATGTCTCTATTCTTTAAAATTTTAAGATGTATTACATAAACAAACCAAGGAACAGAGCAGAATAAAAGTTATCTGTGTGTACATATTCAGAGATATTAGTAATTATGTTTTCTGGAAGGACATATGATAAACTATTACAGGAGTTACAGTGATTACTTCAAGAAAAGAACTAGAAGTAAATGATGGAAGATTTCTACTTTTCATTTTATACCTGAGCCACAGTGCCCAGCCCACTATACAAAATTAATAAGTACAGAGAAAGTAAATGTTTCTGCAATCTCAACACTTTACCACCTCTGTCTAAGGGTCAGCTGCAATGAGAGTTTAGATATATCCTTCCAGGCTTTTCTTGTTTTGTTTTGTTTTCTTTCGTTTTGTTTTGTTTTGTTTTGTTTTGTTTTGAGACAGAGTCTTGCTCTGTCACCCAGGCTGGAGTTCAGTGGCTCAATCTCGGCTCACTGTAATCTCTGCCTCCTGGGTCCAAGTGATTCTCATGCCTCAGCCTCCCGAATAGCTGGAATTACAGGCACATGCCGCCATGCCAGGCTAATATTTGTATTTTCAGTAGAGACAGGGTTTCACCATGTTAGCCAGGCTGGTCTCGAACTCCTGACCTCAAGTGATCCACCTGCCTTGGCCTCCCAAAGTGCTGGGATTACAGGCATGAGCCACTGCACCCGGCCCTTCCAGGTTTTTTAATACAAACATTATATTTGTCTACATCTATATTTATACATAAATGAAATCATTAACATAATGGAATGTCATAACACTCTGGTCATTCTGCACCAGATCTTTCTCTTTTTATATTGTAGATATTTTCCATGTCAACTAACTACAAAGATGTAACCTATTTTTCTTTTTTATAAAAACATTTCATGTTTTAAAATAAAGCAGTCCTTGCACAGAATCAAATCATACAGAAAGGTTTAAAATGAAAAGTAGAAATCTTCCACCATTTACTTCTAGTTCTTTTCTTGAAGTAATCACTGTAACTCCTGTAATAGTTTATCATATGTCCTTCCAGAAAACATAATTACTAATATCTCTGAATATGTACACACAGATAACTTTTATTCTGCTCTGTCCCTTGGTTTGTTTATGTAATACATCTTAAAATTTTAAAGAATCGAGACATACCCCTTTTTAACAGATGCGTAGTATTCCCTTACGTGACTACACCATTATTTAACCAGTTCTCTATTAATGGACATTTTATTTTAAACTTTTGTGCTAGAACAAACATCCTTATATATACATCTCTGTATACAGAATAAAACTTTGGTGTTCATTCCTCCATACTCTCGTCAGCCATGGGCACAAGCACTTTATTTATGTTGTACAGAAACCTTTGCCAATTTGATAGGTGATACTTTGTTTTAACTTTCATTTATTTGATTATTAAGAAATCTATTTTATATGATTTGTTGCCTTGAATTGCCTGTTCATGACTTTCGCCTGTGTGTCTATTGCAATGTTTATCTTTTTCTTATTGATTTATAAAAAAAGGTTTGTATTCTTATGTGAGAGCATGGACACACAACTCCAGTTCGGTAACTAAGATTTTAAAAAGCAATTACTTTTTACGTTTTCCTAATTCTATAATAAACTCCACAGAGACCAGGCTAAAGTTTATATTTGTTAAAGCAAATTTTCCTAGTGAAGTGTAAATCTTGTAAAAACTTGAAAAAAGAAAGACACAGGAGAAAAGAATAACTTGTTTTCTAGTGTCCCTTACCATCTGAGGAGCACTTTTAGGGAGATGGTGAATTTGCTAAGGAAATCATTCTTAACAATTTAATACACATTCCTCATTAGCAACTCTGTCATCCAATTTTAAACTTAAGCTAGACTTAAATAAAAGTAATAAAAACTGTGTTTTAATAATTCCAAATGACTTTCACTCATTCTGACCGATTCCTCCTCAGTCCAAATTACTGAAGTTTTCTCATAATACTTAAGCCCATTTTCAGAACCAGTGACATCATGATGATCAAGACTGCATTCATTTTCTCCTTCACACATTTTCCTACTGGATGAGTGGCTTCCTTGTTTAAACATGGAATTCACTCATCATAAAATGGATTTCATCCAGACACAAAATATGAAAAAATGAACTCATAGGAAATGACCCTTGAAATTCACACCACCCTCAAGGCTTGAAAGGATTTTCTATTTCATCAACTTTAGATGAGCCATAATAACAAAACATAAAATACTGCCTGTAATCCCAGCAATTTGGGAAGCTGAGGCGGGTGGATCATGAGGTCAGGAGATCGAGACCATCCTGGCTAACACGGTGAAACCCCGTCTCTACTAAAAATACAAAAAATTAGCCAGGCGTGGTGTCGGGCACCTGTAGTCCCAGCTACTCAGGAGGCTGAGGCAGGAGAATGGCATGAACCCAGGAGGCAGAGCTTGCAGTGAGCCGAGATTGTGCCACTGCACTCCAGCCTGGGTGACAGAGTGAGACTCTGTCTCAAAAAAAAAAAAACCATAAAATACTACACAAAGATTAGAAAATCAGAAGTCACATAACTCATAGTTCTTCCCAAGTCTTGTTTTTCTTAAGCTAACTCATTCTCAGCACTTACAGCCAGTCCAGCCAGCCTCCATTCACTGTGTTTCCAGAACACGCTATGCATGCCTCTTTTATCATTTACTATACAGTTTTGGAATTATATGGGATGTATCTTCTCCCAAACTTGATTGCTAACTCTGCAGGTCAAAGACCACATCTTGTTTATCTTTGTGAACCTGCTAGATCTCACAATAACTGGTATTTAGTGGGCTCTCAGTAATTGCTTGTTTTGTTGTGTTATTGTTACTATTTTGAACTATATGGAGAATCATTTGGGCCCCGTTTTTGCTCACCTGTGACAAAGACAGCTGATTGCCACTTAGCCACACTGCCCCTTCTCACCCTTCTCCACCTTGCTTGTGGAGCCTTGATTTTGTTTGAAGGTCGTGTGCTCAGGAAACAACTCCCCTTGCCAGGCTGGGTGGGGACATGAAGGGTTATTAGTCCAGGCAGTATTGGCAGGCTCATGCCCTTGGCCTGTGGCCCAATCTTGGCCAAGGAGGTCTGACTGTAAGCCACCTAGGGAGCTTTGGGAAAAGGCTTTTCTTATAGTACAGAGAGACTCATAGGAGGAGACCCTCTCTTTTCACTGGGCATTGTTGTATTGCATGGGATGTCTGGAACTGTTGCAGACAGACATCTTGCAACATGAGTAGGGGACATCCCCAACCTACTAGAAACTGTAGAGAGAGCCTTGGTTGTTTGCTTGAGCTGGAGCCACTCTGCCTGAGACTTCCATTTTGAGAGATAATTAATCCTTAGTTGAATCCTATACACTTTAATAAAGATGGGGGAAACCCAGAGAAGATTCAGGAGTCCTCTACTAGGAGGAACAGAATGAAACTAGAAAGTTAAAAGGAATCAGAGGTTGCTGGGTGCAGTGGTTCATGCTTGTAATCCCAGCACTTTGGGAAGCTGAGCAGGGAGGATCACTTGAGTCCAGGAGTTAGACAGTAGCCTGGGCAACGTAGCTAGACTCCGTCTCTACCAAAAAAATTTTTTTAATAAATAAAAAAATTAGCCTGGCGTGGTGGCATGTGTCTCTAGTACCAGCTACTCGGGAGGCTGAAGTGGGAGGATTGCTTGAACTGGGGAGGTGGAGGCTGCAGTATTCTTATGACTTATCTAAAGTTGATGAAACAGAAAATCATGCCACTACACTCAGCTTGGGTAACAGAATGAGACTCTGTCAAAAAAAAAAAAAAAAGGAATCAGAAGTTTTACCTTACGGTAGAGAAGCCTATGAAAGAACTTGGTTGCTGTTTCCAAGCTCCTGGAGAGTTTTATGGGAGGGGTGTCAAACTGTTATTCTACAAGACTTCTGAAGACCTAAGTGAAAGAGGAAATGGAATTAAAGCAGGAGAGACTCTGGCTGGATTTAAGGGAGAATTTGCCTGTAAGAATGATCAAATACTGACATGGGCTACTGAGAGTAAGAGTCTGTCCCTTTGGAAGAGGACAAGAAAGGGCAAGTATGAGTCCTTGAGCAGTTTATTATTCACCTACTTAATGGCAATGGTACTAACCAAATGGCTACTTGAAGTTTGTAATCTTATGCTCATCTGGAGAAGAGAAGCTACTGAAACTTAAGTAGATGAGGAATCAGCTACAGACTTCCGAAAGTATCCATTAGGTGATAAGTTTGATCTGACAAAGCTGGAAATACCTGTTTTAGCTCTATCAGGCCAAAATGTCAGCCCAACATCCAGTTTATAATTTACGCTAAACACACACTACTTTATCAGAGCTTCGTGATTAGTCACATACCCAGAACAAGGACATTGTATGAGAAATGTAGCCTCAGGGAAGGTGGCTGATTATGTCTGGGGTGCTTATTAGTAGGGCTGATCCTAATCTGAATCCACTTTTCCATGGAAGAATGTAAAAATGAGTATTGGATATGGTCAGTCTCTCTGACCATGTAAAAGCTCTGTACACGGTATGCAAGTCACCAGGCAGCCCGGTGTGGAGCAGCTCTGCTTCATGGCCACTAGTTCCTGTGTCCAAGACCTGGATTAAAGGAACAACTCAAATGCTACTGCAAGTTGATTTTACCAGCTGTGAAATTATGGCACTGGGTCATCATTAACCTGAGTGATAACTACCTCTCCTCTTACAACCAAATTTTTTCTTTTTAATTTATGTTACAACCAATTTTATATAAAAACTATTATTAGCAAGACTTTCTCATTAACCCCAGAGGCTAATATAAATACAATAAAGGCATCTTAAAACCTCTGAAAAGTTCCATTCTTGTTGATTTGATTAAGCATACACCACTTCATTTGATTGAGATTGCCCCTGGGACATTTCTTTTCCTTCTAAAATTTGTAGGACAGCTCTTAAAATGCAGCCCCCACATATTGAAACGTAGCACTCTTTCACAAATCAACAAGTCCTCTTTTAGCCACACCAGGCACATTTCTATCACAGCGTTTACTGAACAGTGTGAGCTGGCCCCCTCCAGTCCCCTGCTCCTCTTCTTTAGCATGGATTCTCCAGCTCCTGTCCTCTCTTTTTCTTTTGCCTTGTTTCTGAGAATCCCACCATGCCCCACCTGATTCTCTGCAGCACAAGGGCACAGGCTCCCTGCCCTGACAGCACAAAGAGGCTTGAAACACCTCTCCACATTAGAGGCACTCAAAAGGCCTTCTCCACATTGGATGAGCAACCTTAGGGAAGCTGAGTCTGGGGTCTCAGGCTGCCCATGCCTTCCCTTTACAACCCCCGCCCCCTACCTGCTTTGAGGCTTGCAGTGGGCAGTGGGGAAGCCTGTGGATTTAGGTGGTGCCAGTGAGGCTGTGTTATTTGGGTCCTCATTCCTTCCCTTAGCTCATGAGGTCGCAGCATAGAACAACCCTGTAAGTAGGATGCTGGCACCTCAAGTCTTGGCTTAGAAGTCACCCAGACCTCATAACAAACCCTATGCTGCCACCTAATACCAGTGTGTCTTTGAGCAAGGTATTTCATCTCTAAGTGACTGTTTCCTATAAAATAAGAGTAAAAATACCTACTTCCCACATTGTTATAAGGGTTAAATGCCAGACATAAAGAAAGCGTCTATACATTACTCAGTAACATTATAGAGAAGTAAATGCCCCCTTTTTATAGCAATAATTGACTTCTAAATACCTGCATTCAGAAAATAGCAAAAGAAAGCATTTGCCACCTGCACCCAAGTTATTTCCTTTAAAAGCACCTGGGACCTGGCAAAATAGCTGCAGAGCCAAAGGCCTTCATCCTGAGGTGACTGGAGAACAGACTATCTTTTCCTAGAGCGATAGAGGCTCAGCAACATTGCATGTAGCACATGCCTCCCTGGGACACCAGGAAGGTTAATGAGATAACATCTAGATGGAAAGTGCTGAACGTGCTAAATATTACCAGGTTGCAATTTCTGGAGCAAGCTCTCCTTTGTCGAGCACACGTGGCTCTGAAAGAGAAGGTATAGCAGGTGAGGTATAATTTAGGCAAGTCAAACACACCCTCTCCCCAGGCATACCTCAGCTTTTCAGCAATATTGAGAGCCCCAGAAAAGGAAAGAGCTTCATGTCTCTACTGCTCTGCCTGCAGTTCAACTGGTTAAATTCCTGGATTTAGAATGCTATCCTGCCACGTTTCTGCAGAGTATCCTAGAGGCCACTGACTACACAGCTGTGAGGGACCTGCTCACCAGCCCTGTGACCTGGGGTGAACTGGGGCACCTGGCTGAGTCTCGGTTTCCTTGCCTGGAAAATAGAGATGACAACTCCTAACTATTTCACACAGTTGTGAGGCTACAAAGCAAAAGTGCTTTGACAATTGTAATGCATATTAATGTGAACGATTAGATGCCACTTTCTATTCCCTCCTGTCTTATCTGTCTTATCTGACCATAACTGATGCTAAGTTTCTGACTCTACTCGCATGCTACCAAATATGTATGGTACACCTCAAAGTCTAGTTGAATTTCCACAAGGCTGAATTATGGATTAGGCGCAGTGAGGAAAGGTGGTACTATTGGTTCTATTCTTAAGGACCAGTTTGTCCATGGCCCAGTGCTTACAGTTTGTGGATCCATTAAGCCATGCTGTTATATAGAAATAGTATTAGCTTTGTTTATGTCGCACTTGGAACTTTTCAAAACACTTCCACATGCTATTATCCCAGTCCCATTTAGTGTCTATCTCTAGGTCTCTGTTTCTCCCAGATCAGTCTTTTGAGATAACAGCTTTTCTCCTTGCTGTTTTCCAGCATATTGTTCCTGGAAGAGGCAAAAGCCTAGGGCTTCAAGATGCCGGGGCTTCAAGAAACCAAGGCATGACCTCAAGAGATTTGCCGGAGGTGGCCTCGGTGGCAGCAGTCATTGAAGAAAGGAAGACAGCTGCCCAGCCAGTCTGACAGACCATACACAGACAGCCCTGTTCACAGGGAGACAAGTGTCTCTGCACAACCCGCGGCCACCACGGCGGCTTCAGGAAAGGCTCCCACATTCCCAGAGCCTCTGCTGCGGCTCACTGACAAATCAGCCCCTCAATAATCTTATTGTATGTTTTCAAAATAATTCTCAGTAATGCCCCAAGAATGTCTGAACTTCTGTGTGAACTCTCTAGTTTGCATATTTTTCAGCTTATTAGCGGGAACTCTGATAGACAAAGCCCATGACCTTGCTTTTCCACGGACCTCTTGGCTGGGGTGCAAGGGCAGCCTCTCCTGCTGGTGAACTTGCAGTGCCCTCCTGTCTTGTTCTGATTCTCTCTTACACTGATTCCAGCCTCTTTCTTCCCTTGCCCTCTTCATAGCCAACAGTAAGAAATAAATCTCTTGGCTTTGATGATGGTTTACTCATTAGAGAAGGCCACAAGATTCAGGTTCTGAATTTTCATGAAGCAAGATTCTGGAAAAAGAAAGAGAGAGCAGAGATAGTGTTGCCTTTGATTACCTGTTTACCCCAAACCCAGCGCCTCTGGGAAGGGAGCACTCGGCTTCTGATTTCAGGATGACTGCATGCGACCACAGTTCTAATACAGCTTGTCATTCATAAATCCCTGAGACATCACAAGCCCAGCCAGATGTGATGTGGCCTGGCCTAATCCTTCAATGCAATGCAAGGGAGGGTGGAAGTTAAACCTTAATTAAAAACAAGATCTGATACTGCAAAATTACCGTTTTAAAAATGCTTTGAATGGGCTTAATTGGGAGTGTATTCAAGTGTATGGATACGCAGACTCAGGAGACACTGTTTTCTTGTTTCCTTAAATGCAGCTAATTATATAGAATCATAAAGAAGATAAATATCAGACTTCATAGCTATAGGATAAGCTTCTCTCCAACACGTCTACCCAGGTTTTAGCTATATATAGCTTGATATATTTTGATTGCATTTGCCAATTCTTCTCTGTGGATTTCCAGTTACATGTAAAATAACCTCAGAGTTAGGGTCCTGCAACAAAGACAAAGGGCCAATTTTTTGCTTAAGTCATCCAGTTCCCAATTTTTGCTTAAGTCATCCAGTCACTTCTATATTTACTCTTTTTTTTCCCCAAGAAACCTTCCGTGATTACTATCAAAGTTGAGTCTTTTCCCCAAAGCTCCTATTAGATCTATGTAAGATCTTATAAACTGTCTTGGTTTCCCTTTTATACTTTTCAATTGCTTCCCTGTTCAACCTTATGAATAATTTTTACCAGTTTTTTTTATTTTTTTAAGAGACAAGGTCTCACTCTGTTGCCCAGGCTAGAGTTCAGCAGCGCAGTCATAGCTCACTGCAGCCTTAAACTCCTGGGCTTAAGCAATCATCCTGCCTCAACCTTCTAAGTAGCTGGGACTACAGGTGTGCATCACCATATCCCGCTAATTTGTTAAAAAAAATATTCTGTAGAGACCAGCTCTCCCTTTGTTACTCAGGCTGGTCTCGAACTCCTGGCTTCAAGCAATCCCCACACCTAACTTTCCCAAAGTACTGGACTTACAGGCATGAGACATAAGCCACTTCACCTATCTTCTTCCTCCTCCTCCTCTTCTTCTTCTTCTTCTTCTTCTTCTTCTTCTTCTTCTTCTCCTTCTTCTTCTTCTTCTGCTTCCTCCTTCTTCTCCTTCTCCTTCTCTTTCTTCTTCTTCCTTCTTCATTTTTGACGGTGCCTAATCTGTTTAACCATTCTATTAGAATTTTTATTTCAATTACAACTGTTTTTATTTTATAAATTCTATTTGTTTTGAAATTTGTAAGATTATTAGTTTTAGTCCTTTCTCCTTATATAATTTTAATCCCCTCTATTATTACTTTTTGCCAATTAAACTCACATATTTCATTTGGGACAAAGGCGTGGGCAAAGATTTCATGACGAAACATCAAAAGCAATTGCAACAAAAGCAAAAATTGACAAATATGATTTAATTAAACAAAAGAGCTTCTGCACAGCAAAAGAAACCATCATCAGAGTGAATAGACACAACCTATAGAATGGGAGAACACTTTTGCAATCTATCCATCTGACAAAGGTCTAATATCCAGAGTCTACAAGGAACTTAAACAAATTAACAAGAAAAAAACAAACTACCCCATTAAACAGTGGGCAAAATACATGAACAGACACTTCTCAAAAGAAGACATTTATGCATCCAACAAACACGATAAAAAGCTCAACGTCACTGATCATTAGAGAAACGCAAATCAAAACAACAATGAGATACCAGTCAGAATGGCAACTACTAAAAAGTCAAGAGGCCAAGTGCAGTGGCTCATGCCTGTAATCCCGACACTTTGAGAGGCCGAGGTGAGCAGATCACTTGAGGTCAGGAGTTCAAGACCATCCTGGCCAATGTGGTAAAATCCTGTGTCTACTAAAAATGCAAAAATTAGCTGGGCATGGTGGTGCATGCCTGTGGTCCTAGCTACTTGGGAGGCTGAGGCAGGAGAATCACTTGAACTCAGGAGGCAGAGGTTGCAGTGAGTTGAGATTGTGCCACTACACTCCAACCTGTGTGACAGAGTGAAACTCTGTCTCAATAAATAAATAAATAAATAAATAAATAAAAATAAAAAGTAAAGAAACAACAGATGCTGGCAAGGCTATGGAGAAATGGGAACGCTTTCTATACTGTTGTTGCAAATATACACTAGTTCAACCATTGTGAAAGACAGTGTGATGATTCCTCAAAGACCTAGAACCAGAAATACCATTTGACCCAGCAATCCCATTACTGGGTATATAACCAAAGGAATAGAAATCATTCTACTAAAAGATACATGCATGTGTGTGTTCATTGCAGCACTATTCACAATAGCAGACATGGAACCAACCTAAATGCCCATCAGTAATAGACTGGATAAAGAAAATGTGGTGCATATACACCATGGAATTCTACGCAACCATAAAAAGGAATGCGATCATGTTCTTTGCAGGGACATGGATGAAGCTGAAAGCCATTATCCTCAGCAAACTAACCAGGAACAAAAAAACAAACACCACATGTTCTCACTTATAAGTGGGAGCTGAACAATGAGAACACATGGACACAGGGAGGGGAACAACATACACTGCGGCCTATTGGGGGAGCTGGGAGAGGGAGAGCATCAGGATAAATAGCTAATGCACGTAGGCCTTAATACGTAGGTGATGGGTTGATAGGTGCAGCAAACCACCATGGCACATGTTTACCTATGTAACAAGCCTGCACATCCTGCACATGTATCCTGGAACTTAAAATCAAAAAATAAAATAAAATAACGTGATTATGAAAAAATATCTCACATATTTTATGTGTGATGGTAATTATAATATCTAATGTCATTGTGGGTTTGATTCTTCTATTTGGTTTCTTGGCTATCCCCCATGGTGTCTTGATTGCTTGTGTGTCTTATGAGTTTTGAAGGTCGGACCATAACCTTTGGTGCTCAATTGTGGGAATTTTTTGAGGCCTGATTTGAAAGTGGATTCCTCCAGAGAAGACTGTGTTTGTTTCTGCCATGTACCTGAAAGCAACTAAAACTTGAAACCAGCTTAAAATAAGCATTTCAGCTTGAGGTGTTTTTGGTCCTCACAGATAGTATACATTTTGGACCTCAAGTTTCTGTGCAGGTTTGCTTGTGGTTATACATTTTCAGGGAAGACTTTTTTCCTTTCCACTCAGCAAAATGGTCAAGACAAGCAAGTTTCCTTGCTATCTCTATCTATGGAGTGGGCTTATCTCTTGTTCACCCTCACACTGAAGGTGCTTCCTTTTGGGGTCCTGGCTTTACATGGGGATCTCGTATTAGACTTCACCGTGGTTGGGCCCTGGGGTTGTTCTCCTGTCCCTTTCACCCCATGCCAACATCAAAACCTAAGATCATTGTCAGCAAGGATCTACAGATGCCTCCATGGAAAAGGCTACATTCAGGTAAGCACTCTCACCTTTCAGGATTCCTGCTTTCATTTTATTTGCCTCTGATATTTTTTACTCTTCTATCAGCTCAATGGTACATTCAAAAAAAAATTTTTTTTTTTTTGAGACAGGATCTCACTCCATTGCCCAGGCTGGAGTGCAGTGGCCCTATCTCGGCTCACTGCAAACTCTGCTTCCGGGATTCAAGCGATTCTCCAGCCTCAGCCTCCTGAGAAGCTGAGATTACAGGCACCCTCCACCACGCCTGGCTAATTTTTGTAATTTTAGTAGAGACGAAGTTTCACCATGTTGGCCAGGCTAGTCTCAAACTGCTGACCTCAAGTGATCCACCCACCTCGGCCTCCCAAAGTGCTGGGATTGCAAGCATGAGCCACCGCACCCAGGCCAAAAATAATTTTGAATTCTGACATTTTATTTAGCATTTTTAGTTGTTTCCAGTGGAGGGCTGTTCAGAGTATCTATTGCCATATTGAAGTAAACAGGAGTCCTATTCTGTTACTTGTTGTTTGAATTGTTTCATATTTGTAAAAATAACAATTCTAAGAAGTACTCCTGGAAGAAAACAAACAAACAAAGAACATTAAGTTAGGATGGTGAGATTATTGGCGAGCATTCCTTGCCCCCATTTTTCTGTACTATATATGGAAAAAATTTAATGTTGGTAACTAAAGGTGTCTTTAGGACCACATCTTAAATAATAGTTCATTTACATAAACTGGAGTGTCAAGTAATTCATAACTTATTTCAACCAAGTAAATCCAGAAAGGAAGTATAGATTGAAAAAGACCTCAAAGTGGGTAACACTGAGTATTATAAATGCAGTAGAACCACTACTCAAGTGTAGTAAAAGCTCTACCCGACTTGAAAATATATAAAATAATCTTATGTAGAATCTGCTCTGGAAGAGCTGGATACCTATTTTCCTCTTAAAAAAGCAGTAAATGATGTTTCCAGTAGAAACATCTCAGGAAGATTAAACTTTAATATTTGCTCATTAAATTACATGATTCTTTAACATCACTTTTTGAATCTCTTAAAATATATAAAACTGACTTTTGGGGGCTTTGTAAGTAAATATTTCAAGTTCATATCGCATTGAGTACGGCATCTCAGTCTGCTGAATATTTGTGGATGAGCAAACGTGATGGTACCCAACCTTACCAACAGCTCCCAGTGAAAACCACACAGTGAGTGTTTTATAGTACTTGTTCATACCACTCCTGACTTTATTATTTCACATTCACTAGTAGATGATCAGACTTTCAAATGCCAATGTGGTAGGCAATAAAATGATTATCTCATTGTGGTTCTTTATTACTTTACCCTTTTAAACAGCAGCATAATATTTCATTGCATGAGAGAAAAATAATGTTTTCGGTTTTGTTTGTTTGCTTGCTTTTTGAGACAGAGTTTCATTCTGTCACCCAGGCTGGAGTGCAGTGGCGTGATCTTGGCTCACTGCACCCTCTGCCTCCTGGGTTTAAGTGATTCTCCTGCCTCAGCCTCCTGAGTAGCTGGGATTACAGGTGTGCGCCACCACACCGGCCTAATTTTTGTATTTTTAGTGGAGATAGGGTTTTACCATGTTGGCCAGGGTGGTCTCGAACTCTTGACCTCAAGTGATCTGCCTACCTTGGCCTCCCAAAGTGCTGGGGTTACAAGCATGAGCCACTGCTCCTGGCCTAAAACAATGTTTTTATTTAAATGATCTCTCTATTGATTATGTTTTGGGTTCCTTCCAATTTTTTGTTATTGTAAACAATGCTGCAATGAACTTTTTGGTACATATATCTTTTCACAATTAGATTCCGTATTTTGCTATGTGTTGCCAGACTGCCTTAAGAAAAGTCTACCGTGCACTTCTCTATGATGCTACAAGATCTACCTTTGGGACAGGCACAAGTTCTTACATTAAAGTTCTAAAAAGCAAACATCTAAGTTCCTAGATTACATTTCTAAAATGATTTTAGTTTATATTTTATATTTTTACATTGTATTACTTATAAATTAAAGTCCTACTGCCTCTTATCTATAGATGTACCTTGCTTTTAGAAAAATAAAAGTGTAAATACCAGATCCCAAACTTACAAAACAAATAAGCTAGGGAGTAACTATTTGCATTACAAAGTTATTATTTGCTTTACAAAATGGAACCAATTTAAACTGAAAGCACCTTGAGAATTATCTGAAATATGACCAGATTTGCAAAATTCAATTTACACGTAACTTTTCCAGAACATATCAAGCACACAAAGTGAGATATATCTAGTTGAACATGATTTTATGGATCTGAAGAGGTCGATTTAATCTGCTGCTGCTTTTTTGAGAGGCAAATTGTGCTCAATGTAAGCAATCCATGAAGAATTAACACAAATGTAGTTACGTGAATTTTTTTTTCAAAAACTCTTGTTTTTAAAATTATTATTATTAAAGCCTGTGCTTCAAAAGCAGAAGGAGTATCTATTTCTCTGCCCTTGCTTTTCAGGCTTCCCACTGCATGCCAGCCAACAGGGTGGCATATGGCACATAACATGCATAGTCAACCTCCCACCAGCATATTTGCAGAACCAACAGTACATATTGAACTAAACCACACCTCCTGTAAAAGACTTGTAATCATCCTTCACTCTTTGGTGTAGGAGAATGGTGGTAGGCGTGAGGTGGAGGAGGGAGATATGACTGTGGGCAGGATAGCTGAAGGGAATAGAAATCTAGCATTACAGAGGGGGAGTGGCCTTCTTATTCACCGGCTGTAATTCCCTCGCCAGACATACGAAATGACAACGCTGTAGGGCTTAGAAAAATTGGGGCAACTCTGGGGCAGTGGGCGGCTGAGAATGTATTAATGACTACCTGCCTAGGCCTTTGAGCGGCAGATAAAGCACACAGATACACACTGCCCACGGTTAAGCAGCCCTAGTCCTGGTTACCAGAGAATTTCTCAGTCTTCTGTCCCAGTCACTCATCTTTTTAAAGCTTGATTCCAAAATATGCAATGTGCCATTTTAAAATGCTTTTGCTTTTAGAAGAAGTGTCCAACATAGAAGCTTGAGGGAGGAGTTTGGCATTTTTCCATCACATTCGGGAATCCCCGCCTGCACTCTAACCATAATTAGTGTGGTGCCTTCAGAATGCAGGCCTAGGAGGAAGAAGGCAGGGAGTAGGCTAGGTCCTCCTGGCACTTCCCTTTTTCCTTTCCTCACTTGCCGCCTCTCTCCAATCAGACAGACCTGCAGGCAGCTACCTGGGGTCCACTGGACACTCCTAGGGGGCCAAAGGAGGGGCTGCAACCAGGATCTTGTTTGGCACTTTCAGAGTTTATGGTCTCTGGACTAGAAAATAACTGATCCATTATATTTTATGAGGTCAGTGGGAAATTAAAGTAATTAAATGGGAAAAAGACCGGACTAGGCATCGGAAGACCTGGGTGTGCTTTCAGCTGTGCCACTACTTAGCCAAGTGACCTCGGGTGAGAAAATCTCTAGACCCAGGTCTTCTCAGCTGAAAAATGAGGGTTGAACTAAGTGACCTAGGGAATAAAACTGAGCCAAGTGATGGATTTTGTGTACATGCGGGTGGCTGTCCATGTGCAGCTGTGTATGTGTCTGTGTGTCTATGTGTGGAGTATGAAAAGATAAACCCAAAGAAAAATGGATAAAAGTACCCATGATATAAAGACCCAGAAGTGAAAGTGAGCAGCTGGAATGATCAGAAGATCTAAGGAGAGAAAGGTCTTTGCCATTGGCACTGTGGAACAAGTGACCCCAAAATGGAGTGGTATAAACCAAAAACCAATTGGTTAATTTTTTTATTATACTTTAAGTTTTAGGGTACATATGCACAACGTGCAGGTTTGTTACATATGTATACATGTGCCATGTTGGTGTGCTGCACCCGTTAACTCATCATTTAACATTAGCTATATTTCCTAATGCTATCCCACCCCCGTGCCCCCATCCCACAACAGTCCCCGGTGTGTGATGTTCCCCTTCCTGTGTCCATGTGTTCTCATTGTTCAATTCCCACCTATGAGTGAGAACTTGGCAGTGTTTGGTTTTTTGTCCTTGCAATAGTTTGCTCAGAATGATGGTTTCCAGCTTCATCCATGTCCCTACAAAGGACATGAACTCACCATTTTTTACGGCTGCTTAGTATTCCACGGTGTATATGTGCCACATTTTCTTAATCCAGTCTATCATTGTTGGACATTTGGCTTGGTTCCAAGTCTTTGTTATTGTGAATAGTGCCACAATAAACATATATGTGCATATGTCTTTATAGCAGCATGATTTATAATCCTTTGGGTATATACCCAGTAATGGGATTGCTGGGTCAAATGGTATTTCTAGTTCTAGATCCCTGAGGAATTGCCACACTGACTTCCACAATGGTTGAACTAGTTTACAGTCCCACCAACGGTGTAAAAGTGTTCCTATTTCTCCACATCCTCTCCAGCACCTGTTGTTTCCCGACTTTTTAATGATCGCCATTCTAACTGGTGTGAAATGATATCTCATGTGGTTTTGATTTGCATTTCTCTGATGGCCAGTGATGATGAGCATTTTTTCATGTGTCTTTTGGCTGCATAAATGTCTTCTTTTGAGAGGTGTCTGTTCATATCCTTAGCCCACTTGTTGATGGGGTTGTTTGTTTTTTTCTTGTAAATTTGTTTGAGTTCATTGTAGATTCTGGATATTAGCCCTTTGTGAGATGAGTAGATTGCAAAAATTTTCTCCCATTTTGTAGGTTGCCTGTTCACTCTGATGGTAGTTTTTTTGCTGTGCAGAAGCTCTTTGGTTTAACTAGATTCCATTTGTCAATTTTGGCTTTTGTTGTCATTGCTTTTGGTGTTTTAGACATGAAGTCCTTGCCCATGCCTATGTCCTGAATGGTATTGCCTAGGTTTTCTTCTAGGGTTTTTATGGTGTTAGGTCTAACATTTAAGTCTTTAATCCATCTTGAATTAATTTTTGTATAAGGTGTAAGGAAGGGATCCAGTTTCAGCTTTCTACATATGGCTAGCCAGTTTTCCCAGCACCATTTATTAAATAGGGAATCCTTTCCCCATTTCTTGTTTTTGTCAGGTTTGTGAAAGATCAGATAGTTGTAGATATGTGGCATTATTTTTTGAGGACTCTGTTCTGTTCCATTGGTCTATATCTCTGTTTTGGTACCAGTACCATGCTGTTTTGGTTACTGTAGTCTTGTAGTATAGTTTGAAGTCAGGTAGTGTGATGCCTCCAGCTTTGTTCTTTTGGCTTAGGATTGACTTGACAATGCGGGCTCTTTTTTGGTTCTATATGAACTTTAAAGTAGTTTTTTCCAATTCTGTGAAAAAGGTCTTTGGTAGCTTGATGGGGATGGCATTGAATCTATAAATTACCTCGGGCAGTATGGTCATCTTCACGATACTGATTCTTCCTACCCATGAGCATGGAATGTTCTTCCATTTGTTTGTATCCCCTTTTATTTCGTTGAGCAATGGTTTGTAATTCTCCTTGAAGAGGTCCTTTACATCCCTTGTAAGTTGGATTCCTAGGTATTTTATTCTCTTTGAAGCAATTGTGAATGGGAGTTCACTCATGATTTGGCTCTCTGTTTGTCTGTTATTGGCGTATAAGAATGCTTGTGATTTTTGCACATTGATGTTGTATCCTGAGACTTTGCTGAAGTTGCTTATCAGCTTAAGGAGATTTTGGGCTGAGATGATGGGGTTTTCTAGATATACAATCATGTCATCTGCAAACAGGGACAATTTGACTTCCTCTTTTCCTAATTGAATACCCTTTATTTCCTTCTCCTGCCTAATTGCCCTGGCCAGAACTTCCAACACTATGTTGAATAGGAGTGGTGAGAGAAGGCATCCCTGTCTTGTGCCAGTTTTCAAAGGGAATGCTTCCAGTTTTTGCGCATTCAGTATGATATTGGCTGTGGGTTTGTCATAGATAGCTCTTATTATTTTGAGATACATCCCATCAATACCTAATTTATTGAGAGTTTTTAGCGTGAAGGGTTGTTGAATTTTGTCAAAGGCCTTTTCTGCATCTATTGAGATAATCATGTGGTTTTTGTCTTTGGTTCTGTTTATATGCTGGATTATGCGTATTGATTTGCATATGTTGAACCAGCCTTGCATCCCAGGGATGAAACCAACTTGATCATGGTGGATAAGCTTTTTGATGTGCTGCTGCCAGTATTTTATTGAGGATTTTTGCATCGATGTTCATCAGGGATATTGGTGTAAAATTCTCTTTTTTTGTTGTGTCTCTGCCAGGCTTTGGTATCAGGATGATGCTGGCCTCATCAAATGAGTTAGGGAGGATTCCCTCTTTTTCTATTGATTGGAATAGTTTCAGAAGGAATGGTACCAGCTCCTCCTTGTACCTCTGGTAGAATTCAGCTGTGAATCCATCTGGTCCTGGACTTTTTTTGGCAATATTAATTATTGCCTCTATTTCAGAGCCTGTTATTGGTCTATTCAGAGATTCAACTTCTTCCTGGTTTAGTCTTGGGAGGGTGTATGTGTCGAGGAATTTATCCATTTCTGCTAGATTTTCTAGTTTATTTGTGTAGAGGTGTTTGTAGTATTCTCTGATGGTAGTTTGTATTTCTGTGGGATTGGTGGTGATATCCCCTTTACATTTTTTATTGCATCTATTTGATTCTTCTCTCTTCTTTATTAGTCTTGCTAGTGGTCTATCAATTTTATTGATCTTTTCAAAAAACCAGCTCCTGGATTCATTGATTTTTTGAAGGGTTTTTTTGTCTCTATCTCCTTCAGTTCTGCTCTGATCTTAGTTATTTCTTGCCTTCTGCTAGCTTTTGAATGTGTTTGCTCTTGCTTCTCTAGTTCTTTTAATTGTGATGTTAGGGCGTCAATTTTAGATCTTTCCTGCTTTCTCTTGTGGGCATTTAGTGCTATAAATTTCCCTCTACACACTGCTTTAAATGTGTCCTAGAGATTCTGGTATGTTGTGTCTTTGTTCTTGTTTCTTTCAAAGAACATCTTTATTTCTGCCTTCATTTCGTTATGTACCAAGTAGTCATTCAGGAGCAGGTTGTTCAGTTTTCATGTAGTTGAGCAGTTTTGAGTGAGTTTCTTAATCCTGATTTCTAGTTTGATTGCACTGTGGTCTGAGAGACAGTTTGTTATAATTTCTGTTCTTTTACATTTGCTGAGGGGTGCTTTACTTCCAACTATGTGGTCAATTTTGGAATAGGTATAGTGTGGTTCTGAAAAGAATGTATGTTTTGTTGATTTGGGGTGGAGAGTTCTGTAGATGTCTATTAGGTGCACTTGGTGCAGAGCTGAGTTCAATTCCTGGATATCCTTGTTAACTTTCTGTCTCGTTGATCTGTCTAATGTTGACAGTGGGGTGTTAAAGTCTCCCATTATTATTGTGTGGGAGTCTAAGTCTCTTTTTAGGTCTCTAAGGACCTTTTTTATGAATCTCCTTGCTTTATGAATCTGGGTCCTCCTGTATTGGGTGCATACATATTTAGGATAGTTAGCTTTTCTTGTTGAATTGATCCCTTTACCATTATGTAATGGCCTTCTTTGTCTCTTTTGATCTTTGTTGGTTTAAAATCTGTTTTATCAGAGACTAGGATTGCAACCCCCTGCCTTTTTTTTGTTTTCCATTTGCTTGGTAGATCTTTCTCCATCCCTTTATTTTGAGCCTGTGTGTCTCTGCATGTGAGATGGGTTTCCTGAATACAGAACACTGATGGGTCTTGACTCTTTATCCAATTTGCCAGTCTGTGTCTTTTAATTGGAGCATTTAGCCCATTTACATTTAAGGTTAATATTGTTATGTGTGAATTTGATCCTGTCATTATGATGTTAGCTGGTTATTTTGCTCGTTAGTTGATGCAGTTTCTTCCTAGCCTCGATGGTCTTTACAATTTGGCATGTTTTTGCGGTGGCTGGTGCCGGGTGTTCCTTTCCATGTTTAGTGCTTCCTTCAGGAACTCTTTTAGGGCAGGCCTGGTGGTGACAAAATCTCTCAGCATTTGCTTGTCTGTAAAGGATTTTATTTCTCCTTCACTTATGAAGCTTAGTTTGGCTGGATATGAAATTCTGGGTTGAAAATTCTTTTCTTTAATAATGTTGAATATTGGCCCCCACTCTCTTCTGGCTTGTAGAGTTTCTGCTGAGAGATCTGCTGTTAGTCTGATGGGCTTCCATTTGTGGGTAACCCGACCTTTCTCTCTGGCTGCCCTTAACATTTTTTCCTTCATTTCAACTTTGGTGAATCTGACAATTATGTGTCTTGGAGTTGCTCCTCTTGAGGAGTATCTTTGTGGCATTCTCTGTATTTCCTGAATTTGAATGTTGGCCTGCCTTGCTAGATAGGGGCAGTTTTCTTGGATAATATCCTGCAGAGTGTTTTCCAACTTGGATCGATTCTCCCCGTCACTTTCAGGTACACCAATCAGATGTAGATTTGGTCTTTTCACATAGTCCCATATTTCTTGGAGGCTTTGTTTGTTTCTTTTTATTCTTTTTTCTCTAAACTTCTCTTCTCACTTCATTTCATTCATTTGATCTCCCATCACTGATACCCTTTCTTCCAGTTGATCGAATCGGCTACTGAGGCTTGTGCATTCATCATGTAGTTCTTGTGCCATGGTTTTGAGGTCCATCAGGTCCTTTAAGGACTTCTCTGCATTGGTTATTCTAGGTAGCCATTCGTCTAATCTTTTTTCAAGGTTTTTAACTTTTTTGCCATGGGTTCGAACTTGCTCCTTCAGCTCAGAGTAGTTTGATCGTCTGAAGGCTTCTTCTCTCAACTCGTCAAAGTCATTCTCCGTCCAGCTTTGTTCCATTGCTGGTGAGGAGCTGTGTTCCTTTGGAGAAGGAGAGGTGCTCTGATTTTTAGAATTTTCAGTTTTTCTGCTCTGTTTTTTCCCCATCTTTGTGGTTTTATCTACCTTTGGTCTTTGATGATGGTGACGTACAGATGGAGTTTTGGTGTGGATGTCCTTTCTGTTTGTTAGTTTTCCTTCTAACAGTTAGGACCCTCAGCTGCAGGTCTGTTGGAGTTTGCCAGAAGTCTACTCCAGACCCTACTTTGCCTGGGTATCAGCAGCAGAGGCTGCAGAACAGTGGATATTGGTGAACAACAAATGTTGCTGGCTGATCATTCCTCTGGAAGTTTTATCTCAGAGGAGTGCCCAGCCATGTGAGGTGTCAGTCTGCCCCTATTGGGGGGTGACTCCCAGTTAGGCTACTTGGGGGTCACGGACCCACTTGAGGAGGCAGTCTGTCCGTTCTCAGATCTCCAGCTGCTTGCTGGGAGAACCACTACTCTCTTCAAAACTGTCAGACAGGGACATTTAAGTCTGCAGAGGTTTCTGCTGCCTTTTGTTTGGCTATGTCCTGCCCCCAGAGGTGGAGTCTACAGAGGCAGGCAGGTCTCTTGATCTGCGGTGGGCTCCACCCAGTTTGAGCTTCCCGGCCACTTTGTTTACCTACTCAAGCCTCGGCAATGGCAGAAGCCCCTCCCTCAGCCTCACTGTCGCCTTGCAGTTTGATCTCAGACTGCTGTGCTAGCAATGAGTGAGGCTCCTTGGGCATGGGACCCTCCGAGCCATGCATGGGATATAATCTCCTGGTGTGCTGTTTGCTAAGACTGTCGGAAAATTGCACTATTAGGGTGGGAGTGACCCGATTTTCCAGGTGCCGTCTGTCACCCCTTTCCTTGGCTAGGAAAGGGAATTCCCTGACCCCTTGTGCTTCCCAGGTGAGGCGATGCCTCGCCCTGCTTCGGATCACGCTCAGTGCACTGCACCCACTGTCCTGTACCCACTGTCTGACAATCCCCAGTGAGATGAACCCAGTACCTCAGCTGGAAATGCAGAAATCATTCATCTTCTGCGTTGCTCACGCTGGGAGCTATAGACTGGAGCTGTTCCTATTCGGCCATCTTGGCTCCACCCCCTGGTTAATTTTTTTAAAAGGTGATTTTGCAGGTCATGAACTCAAGAAGGGCTTGGCTGCTCCCTTGCCACATGTGGTTTTTCATAAAGCTGTTGTCAGATATTGACGAGACTGCAATCACCTGATGGCTCACATGGGCTGCATGCCCAAGATGCCCATCCACATGTCTGGCAGGGGATGCTGGCTATTCTGGAAGCCCAGTGGGGTTGTAACCAGAAGGGCTTCCAAATGTGGCTTTCTCAGTGGAACTGGGCTTCTTACATGCTGGCTGGCTTCCCCCAGAGTAAGCGGGCCAAGATGGCAAAGCAGAAGCAGCGTGGCCTTTTCTTTTCTTTCTTTCTTTTTTTTTTTTTTTTTGAGATGGAGTCTTGCTCTGTCGCCCAGGCCGGAGTGCAATGGCGTGATCTCAACTCATTGCAAGCTCCACCTCCCAGCGGCGTGGCCTTTTCTAGCCCAGCATTGGAAGTCACACCAGCAACACTTCTACCATTCTTCACTGTCACCAGCCCATCCTGATTCAGCTAGGAGATGGGGACCCTTCTTCTTGAGGGGACATGAAGGCATGTTGAGGCTGCAGCCACCTTCCAAGAACACTCTGATTTTCTCAGTATCTTTGAAATAAATGTCTTGATAATTTATATGATTTAATCAGCTTTCAGAGACAAGAGGCCTTCTGAATAATCAGTTTTCTGAGTCCTTTAAATGTACTTGAAAAATCACTGCACCTTTCAAGTAAATTATATGGCTCCAAATCTGAGATAACTTTAACCTCCACAGTTGTTTGATGTGAATAATGTTACCTACAAAACTCCTTGGTGCTGGGAAAAGGTAAAGAACTGTGTAAAAAATCAGGTAACTGGACTATTATTTCTAGGCTGAGTAGGATGCTCAGAAATAGGCCTCTGCTCTGGCAAATCTGACAGCCCATTGTGAACGTGGGGCAATAACGCCACACAATACTGGGAAAGAGACACCAACTCAACAGGAGTGCCTCAGAGCAAGCTATTCATCGCAGGTAAAACGCCTGCTACCAGGGCCTGAAGTGTTCTGATGCTCGTGGCTGATGGGCAAACACATTTCATGTGCTCTTCCTTGGGTCTAATTTCAGTGTTGATTTCTTCTCATCGTGTGCAGCCACTATCAGGCTGATTTTAGTTCCTAGGGCTTAAGCAGTTTCTAAAGGTTGTTATCACTCCCCTTCAGTGGAGCATATCTTCAAACACCTTCCTGGATAATTACCATGGCCCAGTGATTGAGGAATCACCAGAGTGATTTTAAACACACACACACACACTTCTCTAGTGTTTCTTTGTGTTTGTTTTCTATGTGTATTTTCAAAGCCCAGCGCTTCATGAGAGACAGTAGAAGGACAAAATAAGAAGACATATGGTAGTGCTTAAATTATTCCCCAAAAGGGAAAGTGTGCAATATGAAATTATTCAGTTTTTCTCTACTATTCTGGGGTGGGGAGAAAGCATTTCAACCAAGAAAATAATAGGGTACCCACAATGCCCAGAGGACAACTGAATTATATCATCAACTTCCAAATACAGTCAGCAATATTTCACAAGAAAAGCTGCTTTGCAAAAATTAAACCTCTAATGTTTACACTGGGAAATACCTCCAGTCCTTCTTTACCCTCTCCCAATGTCCCCCAGCCTCTGCACACACACACACACACACACACACACACACACACACACACACACACAGTCTCTTAGACTTTTTAGCTCCTCTTTGTTTAGTTCACCTCTGTTTTCCTAATGTGTACACAGGTTATTCTGTAGTGAAGTGCCCAAAATGCCTGTAAAAGGAAAAAACTACACAAAGTAGAATTTTGCCTCTTAGTTTTCAAAATGTTCTAAGAACCTATAGATTCATCTGACATAAGATTGTGAAAAGAGCAGCCAAAAGAAATCAGTCAATTAGACAATTTCTTTTTTTAAATTGGTGTCTGGTATTTATTTATTTATTTATTTATTTATTTATTTATTATACTTTAAGTTCTAGGGTACATGTGCACAATGTGCAGGTTTGTTACATATGTATACGTGTGCTGTGTTTGTTTGCTGCACCTATTAACTCATCATTTACATTACGTATATCTCCTAATGCTATCCCTCCCCCTGCCCCCCACCCCACGACAGGCCCCAGCGTGTGATGTTCCCCACCCTGTGTCCCAGCATTCTCATTGTTCAATTCTCACCTGTGAGTGAGAACATGCTGTGTTTGGTTTTCTGTCCTTGTGATAGTTCAGAATGATGGTTTCCAGCTTCATCCATGTCCCTGCAAAGGACATGAACTCATTCTTTTTTATTGGCTGCATAGTGTTCCATGGTGTATATGTGCCACATTTTCTTAATCCAGTCTATCATTGTTGGACATTTGGGTCGGTTCCAAGTCTTTGCTATTGTGAATAGTGCCGCAATAAACATACGTGTGCATGTGTCTTTACAGTAGAATGATTTATAATCCTTTGGGTATATACCCAGTAATGGGATGGCTGAGTCAAATGATATTTCTAGTTCTAGATCCTTGAGGAATCGCCACACTGTCTTCCACAATGGATGAACTAGTTTACACTCCCACCAACAGTGTGAAAGTGTTCCTATTTCTCCACATCCTCTCCAGCATCTGTTGTTTCCTGACTTTTTAATGATCGCCATTCTAACTGGTGTGAGATGGTATCTCATTGTGGTTTTGATTTGCATTTTTCTGATGACCAGTGATGATGAACATTTTTTCATGTATCTGTTGCCTCCATAAGAAATGACAATTTCTTGAGATCCCTTTTCATTCAAATTGATAACTAGAGGAGGGAGGCAGGGTTAGGCTCCAGCTGCCTGTTGTTTTTAGTCAGTTTGTGCAACTTCAATCCATTCGACCCAGGCACAGGCATATTATATAAAGGTTTTATGAAAAGAGATAAACTTTGAGAAATATTTTTTAACTTTAATTTTAAAAATGGCACAATGAGTCATGCCCATAATCCCAGCACTTTGGGAGGCTGAGGTAGGAGGACTGCTTGAGGCCAGGAATTTGAGATAAGCCTGGGCTACATAGAGAGACCCTGTCTCTACAAAAAATAAAAAATTTAGCCAAGCACGGTGGTACATGACTGTAGTCCTAGCTGTTTGGGAGGCTAAGGTGGGAGGATCACTTGAGCCTAGGAGTTTGAGGCTGCAGTGAGCTATGGATCGTGCCACTGCACTAGAACCTAGGTGACAGAACTTGTCTTTAAAAAATAAAAATATAACTAGGCGATGCATTAACATGGGGCAATATCAACACAATATAAAAATGTATATGTTGAGAAGTCTGTCCCATCTGCTCCGGACCAGCCCCTTCCCCAACCCCCTCTCCCTGCAGGTAAGCACATCGTTAGCTTCTTGTGTATCATCCCGGGATTTTTGCCAATACAAGCAAACACAAGCATATCCCTATTTTCCTCCCTTTCCCACTGTTTTTGAGAAAGAATTTAGGAGAGAAGGAACTTGCTTTATTTGTCCTGGTAGTGGGAATCCATGAATAGAGAAGGCATGATGGTATATCAGCAGCTTGGAAGAATGGAAATGATTTCTGTTATTTAGATTCCCAGAATCATTTTATTTGACTTTGGTTCTTTGGTTAAACCTATTCTTTGGGCCTCTTAACTCTTTAAGCTTCAAAAATCTTTGTTGTCTGAACAAATGAAAGTTTTAGATGATTCATAGAGCTCATCTTTTTTGCCTAACAACAACAACAACATGTATGCTGACTTTAAGAAAAGAACACGAAACACAGTGGCAAGTGCAGTACAGTATCCCCTTAGGAAGAGCTGCCCTCGCCCTAGGTCTCAGAGTTAGCATGTTGGGGTGCTGCCCATGGCCTGAGGCATGAACATTTATTCCACCCAGAAGCTTTTCTTTATCTTAAATCAACCTGGACATAGAGACAAAGAAGGCCTTAGAAATATCTTATTTTTCTGACACTTAAGTGTCTCAAATAGAGTAATTTTGTAGATTTCAGAGACAGCAGGAATGTGTATGTAACAGCCAGATAATTGATGCTGGGCATTGTGTAGGACTGGGCCAGATCCCCAAAACAATTAAACACTTTTAAACTCATATTTTGGAAATGAATAGGCAACAAAGACAACAACCTGTCTTTTGAACAATTTGAAACACAATAACAATGAAATGTGTTGTCATTTTTTGTGTAGTGTTTTGCGTATGCCAGATGAATAAAAGATAAACTAAATTGTGAATGACATATAGAATAAATTATCACATAGGTGCGTATTATAACAATTGCTTTACATTGTAGATATTTCCTAGAGTTATATAATGAGTGAGTTTGTGGAAATGAAATGAAATTTTATCAAAAATTTAATGAAATCCTTAAGGTGATTTATTTATTTTAATATTTTATTTTAACTAGCTTTTTTGTTGAAAAAGAAATACATGTGCATTGTAAGATATTTAAACAGTACAGAAAGTATACAGTAAAAATAATCTTTCACTACATTCCAGGCACTCAGGCCTGTTCCTCAGAGGTAACTAACACAACATTTTGTTATGTTTCCCACAGAAATAGTCTGCACATCTCAATATGTCAATATCTCTATCTTAAAAACACAGACAAGGGCATGTAGTAAACTTGTTCTTTGCTTGGCCTTAGTCCATGTTAGCAGCTGCATACCTCTCACACCTCTCCCAAAGCCACAGAATATTCCCACAGAATATTGGAAGGACAGGCCTCCAGTAATTCAGCAGCCAGGCCCCTACCGTGGGATGACTCTTCTATGAAGTGAAGACAAATCTTTTGGAGAGTAAAATACAATTGCCTTCTAATCATCTCTGTCGCCCAGGATGGAGTGCAATGGTATGATCTCAGCTCACTGCAGCCATGACCTCCCAGGTTCAAGCAGTCCTTCCACCTCAGCCACCTGAGCAGCTGGGATTACAGGCTCATGCCACCATGCCCAGCTAATTTTTGTAGAGACTGGGTTTCACTACATTCCCCAGACTGGTCTCGAACTCCTGGGCTCAAGTGATCCACCTGCCTCAGCCTCCCAAAATGCTAGGATTACTGGCATGAGCCACCACGCCAGGCCTAATCATCTGTTTTGATAGAGAGATTTTGTCATACAGCAAGCGGTGTCCAGCTCTCCTTTAGCCACTGTGGCTTCCAGGACTCCCAGCTCTATCCCCTGGACTCAGGGAGGTCACCATGCTCTGCGTTGAAGCCCAGAAACTCCACAGACAGTGAGCTGGGGTAATATCCTACAGTCCACCTCATTTGTTCCCCTCGCAGAGATCATCACGCTGGGCTCTTGATGTCCCTGGTGTGAAAACCATTCTTTCACACATTTTGCCCAGTTTTTCAGTTGTGTCAGGCAGGAGGATAAACCCAGTCCCTGTAACTCCATCTCAGCCAGAAGCAGAGGTGTTTTTTAAACACAAAAGTGTTTCCTAAACTTGGATGTGTACAATCATCTGAGAAACTCATTAAAAATAAAGATTCCTGGGCTCCCACCCAGAAATTCTGATTTGGCGGGGCTGCCTGGGAATCTGTATTTGTAACCAGAGCCCCAAGTGGTGTTGAAGCAGCCCTGCCATCACCAGGCCTGCTGTTTGAGAACCACTGGCTCGAAGGATGATTATGTTTATTTGTCAGCTATCCTCAAGTGATACCACCATATGGGCACTTCGTTATTCAGATGAACAAAATAAAAATAAATGGTGAGGTGGATTTCTTGCCCAACTTAAATTATTGAGTGTTTAGAAACATGCTGTCACCTCTGATGAGTGTCTAAAGAGGCCTGAGTTCGGTTCTAAGGGATAGCTCTACTCAGCAGGTGACACTGCAAATGCCATGTGCTTGAAGGCAAGTTGGAGATCAAGTTGGAAGGGACACATTTGCTTGTCTGCACAGAGAGGGCACACATCCCAGCAGCTTCAGCTTAGTTAAACTCATTTTGGAAAATATTTTTGGCTTATGTGGTTTTATGCTTTTAGAGTTCCATTTTAAGCACTGGGTCCATCCAAACCCACGGAAGCTAGCTGAAGCATCCAAGGAAGATGCTGAGTTTCACACAGATCTCTGCTGAGTCTGGAAAAATCTCTCAGATTTGTCCAAACTGCTTTGTTGAGAAATCAAAACAAAAATCACTAATCCCAGTGGGGCTTGTAGGGTCTGTGGTTTTTGTCCAAAACTACGGCAAAAGTAGTGGTCAGTCATGTGACTCACAAGCCTAAAGATTTCATTATAAAACCTGAAAAAAACCCACGAGCTTAGTCTTAAAATATACTCCCAAGAGACAAACCAGAAAAAAAAAATCATCTTAGTTTTGGCCTGGAAGCATAGACTAAGGAAACATGTCCAAACCAAATGTTGTCAGGGCTCACTACATTTTAAATCCAAAGCTAAATTTTATTCCATTGGGGTGACACTGTTTATTAACACTGTCTGTGGCAATCGGATTGTCTAGAAAAGTTCAGGAGAGCTGGAGGCCCTCTCTTGTTTATGCTATGAGCAGATCCGGCCTGCTGTCCAACAAAATGAGTACCAACAACATAAATTGTGAGATTTTGTTTTACCACATCTTCCTTCCCCTAGGATATGTAGATAACACATTATGAAATGAATTATCCTTTTTATTAGTTAACATAAAATTTTACTCATTAATGTCAGATCCTTTTATAACAATGACTCCTAAATTCTAGGATACAAATGTATAACCTGTAGAATTTGTGACACCTGCATATTCTTGTTGTTTATCACTATTTAACAAACCACCTTAAAATTTAGGGGCTTAAAACAACCACCATTTAATTGCACTTCAGGATTTTGTGGGTCAAGAATTCTGGCAGGGCTCAGCTGAGTGATTCTTCTGTTCCATGTGATTGACTGGGGTCACCCACTGGTATTCAGCTGGTGGCTGGTCTTGTCTGGAGAGTCCAAGATAATTTCACCTACATGACTGGAAAATTGGAGGGTGATTGTAAAGCTAGCTTAGCCATGTTTTTCTCTGTCTCCACATGGTCTTAGGGTCTCACCACATTGCTCTGGTGGCCCAGGGCTCCTAGAGACCTATGCTAGCTCTGGAATTGGCATTGCATCATTCCATTGATCAGAGCAGCCATGGGCATTTCAAGGGGTGGAGAAATAGATCCCACCTCTAGATGAGGAAAATGTCAAAGAATTTGTAACCATCTTTCATCCACCACAACACAAATGCCAGAGCTCTCCTCTCACAAATTCTGGTTTGCTAGCGGTGTGGTGGGGTCCAAGATCTACATTTTAGAAGACATTCAATGAGATTCTGGTACAGCAGGTCCTTATAGCACACTTAGAAAAATACCACGTTATAAAGTGTAATGGAAAATGTGCTTATAATCAATCTATTCATCAATCAATTAACAAACATTGATTAGTCATGACACGTGTCCCAAATCACGTTAGGTGCTGCCGAGTATAAAGAAAGGACCGCTGCCCTCACTGCATTCATGCTTCACTGGAGCCAGGTGCAGGGGAGCAGAGCCTGAATGCCAAAACCATCTCGTGGGAGAGGGTCAGGTGGGAGCAAAGGAGCAGTACAGAGTGGGCTCCTGCGGCCCAGGGGACTGAGGCAAGCACCTTGGAGCTAAGCCATAGAAATCAGATCAAAAAGTGTGCTGGAATGAGTAGGTGGACAGAATGAATTATGGGGGAAAGGGAACTGGACTCTTCAAAGGTCCCAGCCAGAAGTGGGGCTGGGGTCAGGGGAAGGGAGCAGGAGGCACGATGACTCCCAAGCTCATTTTTCAAAGTGTAATGTTTTCTCCCAGGCTTTTGACAGGATTATCTCCTCTAGTGTCTTAGTCAGCTCAGGCTGCCGTAACAAAATACCATATACTGGATGGCTTAAGCATTGATTTTCTTACAGTTCTAGAAGCTGTAAAGTCCAAGATCAAAGTACCAACAGGGTTGGTGTCTGTTGAGGAAACTTCTCCTTGGTTTGCAAATGGCCTCCTCTTTACAGTGTCCTCACATGGCCTTTCCTTGGTGCATGGGGCACACACATACTCATACTCACATACACACACACTCACACACACACATACACACACTCTAACACACACATACACTAACCCACACACTCACACATACACTCACATATACACACTCACACACATACACACTCACACACACACACTCACACATACTCTCACACATACACTCACACACATGCCCACACACTCACAACTACACACACACTCATACACCGTCACACGTACACCCACACAAACATAAACACAGTCACACACTCTCGCACACCCCTACACACACACACGAGGAGAGAGACTCTTCCTCCTCCTATGAGGCCGCCACTCCCATCATGAGGATCCCACACTCATCTAATTCTAATCACCTCCCAAAGGCCCCATCTTCCAACACCATCACTTTGGGGGTTAGGACTTCAACATATTGATTTGGGGGGAGGAACACACACATTTAGTCCGTAATGCCTAGTCTCTTATTCCTCTGCAATGCTGGCTTAATGTCGCACTGCTGGCCCATGTTGTTCATATCCAGACACACCGCGCAGCTCAGCTCCAGAATGGGAACAGCTACTCTCGTTCCAGCAACAATAAGCACTTTCAGGGCAGCCCATCTCCCTTCCCCTTAAACTCGGCTTCTGACTCATCCTGCTTCTGCCCAGAACTAAATGGTGTCTGGACCCCACCCCCAAAGCAGGCTGTGTGTGAGGGGGTGAGACGAGAGGGGAGAGGGTGGCTCCTGGGGGAGGCACAGGTTGGGAGGATCTTAGGAGCTGCGTAAAGCTATAAAGGATATTATCATGGAGTCTGTGAGCAAATTGCTTAAACAATGCTGAGAAAGATCATCTGAAATCTAGAAAGATTCACAGGGTTACAGATAACAGTGGAATGAACTCTGGTTGCTGACCAGGAGAACAGGGTGGGGAGTGAGTGCTGGAAGAGAAAGAGGGTCCAGGAGGCCATCTGTAAACAGGGGCATGTGTAGCACACTCAGCAGGCTGGGCCTGGCTTCTCCAAGATGTCTAATTGGGGTAGACAGATACACTCCATCTGTGGGAAACAACCCCTTCCTGTCCAGATCAGAGGTTGCTGTCAGTGCTAAGCCTATAAGTTCTGAAGCCCAGAGTCAAGACCAAAAGCCCAGGCCAGCAGCATTCAGGGCTGGTGTCAGCAACCAGGCAGGAGCCTAGGCACAAACAAACGGAAGTAGAGGTCTAAGCCATGAGCCAGGAATCAGCCTGGCGAGGAGCCAGGGGGCAGGTTGAGAGCAGACTGAGAAGCCACGGCCCCCACCAGCAGGGTGATCAATGGGTCAGAGGATGCTCTGCAGACAGACAGCAACCAGGAAGACACAGATAACCATGAGCAAGGCTGGGAAGATAGGCCAGGATCACGGCCCATCTGCAGGAAGGGGAATGGGAAGTTGGCAGAGAACAGGATCAAGGAGGACAAGCATCTCGGATGGTCTCACTGCCAGTAAGAAAGCTGCTGGTTCTTGCATATTTGCATACTTCCTGCTGGGACAAAAAGCAAGCTCAAATCAGCCCAAGGCTTCTGGGTCTGTCCTAAGGACAGGATGGGAAGGGAACACTGTGCCTCTGTACCAGTTAGATGAGAGGGCCCCTCTAGGCAAATGCAGCCCTGGCTTGGCAAGCAGAAGTGTCTAGGAGAAGAAAAGAGCCCCATCGTCCAGGCAGATGGAGGAAGCACCCCACCTGCAAGCTTGGTGAGCAGAGTGCAGTCTGGATTCAGTGCCCCTATACCGCAGCCAGAGCTTCCGTGCAACCACATGCGTAACCACATGTGACGACCCTGCTGTGAAGCGGGGGAGGAGGGTCGATTCTGGTCCTGAAATACTTGCACACACTGGCCAGATCTTAGTGTTTTGACCGTAAGTCAGGACAATTTTGAGCTTCTCTTCTCTGAGTTCTCCAGCACCTTCTCAGACACAGGGGTTGTAAATGAGTCATCACCAGGGGCGTATGATGCATTAACACTGGACTGATTTCAAACACAGAGGCAAGTGGGTGAGCCCAGAGGGCCTGGTGCATCTGCATTGTGGTGCCACCACAGCCTGCCTGGGCAGTGGCTGGCTTATGCAGAGGGCAAGCTGGGAAAAGCTACCGAAAGGCACTGCTGCCAAAAATGCTGTTCCAGTTGGATGGCAAGCCATGTTCCACGACTTGGCAGCTGGAGAACAAAAACTCCTGCTGTGCTTCTTTTAAGATCAGGAAAATACCACCTTCCTATGGGGTTACTTCTAAATATTTCATTAAAAGGCAACGGTGGTCACAGCCTTGCCAACTTAGCTCCCTTCCCCAGGGGCGGTCATTGTACCTGACCACTGTGCTTTTGTTTTGCCACTCAGAGTAGCCCTTAAACTGCCTCTACTTCCTAATTTGTCATCCACCCATTTCCTTATCTTTTCATAGCAGCTCTCCCAGGGAGCGTGTTGGTTCTGGCAAGAGGCTCTTGACCTGGTTTCTGTTTCAGTTAGGTCTATTTCCATAGGTCTGACCAGTTAGGTCTCTCTCATGCTATGCTTCTGTTCAATATTTCTTGAATGCTTGGCATGTGCCAGGCACTGTGGTAGGGGAATGCAGAGATGACTGACATGGTTTCTCCCCTTAAGGAGTTTGCACAATGGTAGAAGACACAGAAACAAACCAGCAGTAGTGGGCAGTGGCTGCGTGCAGGCATATCCAGCATCTATTCCCTCCTTCCTCTTCCTAACAATCATAACACTGTTCTGGAATCTTCTCTCTCCTCTCCTCAAGAATCACCTCTCTCTCTCTCTCTCTCTCTCTCTCTCTCTCTCTCTCTCTCTCTCTCACACACACACACACACACACACACACACACACACAGTGCCTGCATTGGAGGTGAGGTCCAGTAACTATCTGGTGGATAAAGCCAGAAGCAGGATGAGTCAGAGGTGGCATTTAAGAGGAAGGGAGCTGGGGCCGCACTGAAAGCCCACACCGGCACTGGATGGACGGTGTTACTGGATCCACTGTGGAGTTGAACTGTATGGTGTGAGCAACACGGGCCAGCAGGACTGAAGAGAAAGCCAGTGTGCAGCTGTGCTTCATTCATTTTCACTGCCCCAAACTATATAGTATGAGTATACTATAATTTATTTATTCATATTCATGAGTTCATTTACTCATTCAGTCAATGGACATCTGAGTTCTTTCTAGCTTCTCAAAATTGTGTTTCTTTGAGAAGGGTTGTTTGATTTTGTTATTATGATAAACAGTGCTGCTGTAAACATTCCAAAACAGGTCTCCTGGTACACATGGTGAAGTTCATATTTAGGGGGTAATACCAAATTGTCTTCTCCATGATGGCACAATTGGCATTTCCACCAGCAGGCATTAGGGTTTCCATTTGTTCCATATCCTCACTCACACTTTGTCTTATGACACTTATGATATTTTTTAAATCTAGCGATTTACATTGCAAATTTGAACTTGAATTGTTCTGATATTAATGAGATTAAACATATTGTGAACATTGGTCATTTGTGTTTCTGCTTCTGTGAAAGCTTATTCAAGGCTTTTGCCCATTTCATCCAGAGAAGACTGATTTTGGCTTGGACCAGTGTAGTGGCAATGGGGTGGTGAGAAGTGGCCAGTGAAAAGAAGCACTGTGTTGTTATAAAGGAATACCTGAGGCTGGGTAATTTATAAAGGAAAAAAAGGTCTATTTGGCTCATGATTCTGATGGCTGGAAAATTCAAGATTGGGCATCTGCATCTGGTGGGGGCCTCAGGCTGCTTCCAATCAAAGCAGAAGGCCAAGAGGAGCCAGCCTGTGCAGGGACCACAGGGTGAGAGAGGAGGCAGGAGAGAGCTGGGATGTGCCAGGCTCTTTAGCAACCAGCTCTGTGGGAAGTAATGGAGTAAGAAGTCTATCAGTCTCTATTAAGGCATTAAATCTATTACGGCATTAATCTATTCAGGAGGTATCCACCCCCATGACCCACACGCCTCCCATTAGGCCCCACTTCTAACACTGGGGATCAAATTTCAACATGAGGTTTGGAAGAGAAAAACATCTCCAAACCATAGCAGCTCTGACAGGATTTGCTGATGGACCATGTGAGGTGTGAGAAACGATAAAGACTGATTAGTCCAAGAGACATGCCTGAGCCACGGGAAGGATGTTGTTGCCTTTGCTGAGATGGGAAGAAGGGAGGCAGACCAGGCTGCAGGGAATGCAAGGAGCTCAATACTAGACATGATGTTTGAGGTTTCTGTGAGACATCTCAGAAGTGGTGTCCTGCAGTCTGCTGGACAGAGAAGACTGGAGTTCAGAAGGGAGGCTCCAAATGATGCTAGACATTTGGATGTATCACTCAGGATTGCCACAGAAAACAGTGGAATACTCAAATTAGGAACATTTAAGGAGGATTTATTCACAAAGGAACTATTTTTACAGGTGAGGGTACAGGGAAACACAAGAGCCGGTGGAACACCAGTGTTCTACTTGAAATATCAAAGAACAAGGGAGATAGGGGTTACAGGAACTTGGAGGTGGAGAACTGGATCAAGAAGGAGGCTTTACCCAGACATGGTGGCTCAAGTCTGTAATCCCAGCTACTAGGGAGGCTGAGGCGGGAGGATCACTTGAGCCTAAGAGGTCAGGGATGCAGTGAGCTATGGTCATGCCACTGCACCCCAGCCTGGGCAACAGAGTGAGACCCTATATTTAAAAATAATAATAATAAAACCAAGGAGGCCCATGAGAGACATTATCTTTGGTTAAATGTCTTCACACAGTTGGAGCTGAGGGAAAAAAGGCTCAATATCACTCTTCTCTTTCCCCTTGATATCTTGCCACCACTCACCATTAGTCACAACCAGCCAGAATCCAGAAGGCACAGAGGCCTGCAGATAAAGTACATACCAGCCAACCTGCCGGGTAGAGACCAGGGCAGAGAAAAGTGGAGAATAGATCCAGAGGTAAAGAGACATTACCTGGAGCAAGCAGAGAAGCTGGTATCGCTGGTATTTATAGCCAGGAGACTGGATGAAATGACTGGAGAATGCATGCAGATGGAAAAGATCTTGCAGAGCTCTGGGACTAAACTCTGGATTAGTCCAGTTTCTAGAAGCTGGATAGGCACGCAGGAAGCAGCAAAGGAGACTGAGAAGAAGCAGCTCCAGGAAGGTATGGTGTCTGGGAAGCCAAGGAAAAAATGATTTCACAGAGAGAGTGTTAAATGTGCCACCTGCTGTGGATAGGTCCAGGAAGATGAGGCCTAAGAACTGACCACTGGACACAGCAAAGCAGAGGTCACTGTTGACCTTGACAAGAGCAATGGTAGTGGGAGGGGGACCTCACTGAAGTGGGTCTGAGAGAGGAATTAAAGACTTGAGAATAGACAACTCTTTCAAGGAATTCTGCTAAAAATTGTAAAATTATACGTAAAGAGATGAGGGACATGGGTGGTCATTGGAAGGAAAAGTAGATCAAGACAGGCTTTGTTGTTTTTAAGATGAGAGGAAATAACACCCTGTTTGTATATTAATAAGAATGACCCAGTATAAAGGCAAAAATTGGATGATGCAGAAGAGAAGTAAATTGCTGGGCAATGCCCTGGGACAAGCAAGGAGGGGTGGTGCCTGGAGCATAAGCAAAGGGCTTGGGTTGAGTTAACAGCTTGGAGAGTTCATCTCTACGAACAGGAGGGATGAGATGGTGGAGTGTGTGTGTACAGATGCTTGTGGGTGTGTAGATATGATGAGTGGTGTGTGGTGAGGAGGTTCATTTTTGATTGTGTCCATTTTCACAGTGCAACAAAAAGCAAGATCATCAGCTAACAGAATCTGGGAGAAGTTGGTGTTTTGCGAAGAGGGGAAATAATGTGAAGCAGTCCGCTAGTTTAGCAACCATCGAACTTTTTTTGCTCTCGTACCTCCTAAAATAATTTTGAAAAATGATATTTCCTCATATATTTTTTAAGTGGCAACTAAAATTTTTCATTATAAATTTAAATCATTGCAAAAGCTGTAATTTCATTTATATAACCAGCTGGGAAGAGAACGACTTTTGTTAAAGCAAAGTTACGGAATTTTTGAAACTCTTCTGAGTTATGTAGCAGAAATCACAAATATTATTTCCACAAAGTGTTTTTACAAATATTTTTATATCTATTATTAAAAATTATTTTTAATGATATATCAACTTACAATGTAATTAGTTTGTGTTCAGTTTAATTAAAAGAAAAGAATAGGAAACTGGGCTAGAATAGTTATATTCCCCAATAATACTCATTTATTTTCTTAACACAAATACCAGTATTTCAGATTGTTCCTGTATCTAATCCCTTATGCACTGGGCCATGGAGCATACTAAGATTCATAACAGATAAGATGCATGTTTTTTTTCCTATTTTCACAAAAAAGAGAAAAGCAATTGTGAAAGGAGACTCCTGAATTCCAGATGTTCTCAGGCAAGTTAATGTGGGGAAAGTGTAAATTTGCAAAGTGACTCCCTTAAAAGTGTCCTTGACAACGTGTCTCTTAGAAATTCTTCATGTATCCATTTGTTTAAAATTGTAATTAAACATATATATAGCATAAAATTGAACATTTTAGCCATTTTGAAGTGCAATTCAGTGGCATTAAGTGCATTTACATTGCGGTGTCACTGTGACTACTACACGTCTCCAGAACTTTTTCATCATCCCAAATGGAAACTCTGTTCCCATTAAACAACTCCCCATTCCTCCATCCCCAGCCATTAGCAACCGGTCTTATCATTTTTGTCTCTGTGAAACTAACTATCCTGGGTACCTCACATAATATTTGTTTTTTGTGACTGGCTTATTTCAATTAGCGTAGTGTCTTCAAGATTCATCCACGCTGTAGCATGTATCAGACTATCACTCCTTTTAAAAGCTGAATGATATTCATGTGTGTGTGTGTGTGTGTGTGTGATTTTGTTTATCCATCTATCCATGGACATTTGGGCTGTTTCCACTTTTTGGCAATTTGAATAATGCTTCTGTGAACATGACGTATACAAATATTTATTTAAGCCCCTGCTTTTAATTCTTTTGGATATATACCCAGAAGTGAAATTTCTGGATCATATGGTGATTCTATGATCATGTATCCATTTTGAAGACACTTGTCTAAGAGAAGAGAAGCACGGATGAACCAAAGGAAGATAGTATAATTGCAGGGCTTTCATAGGGCTCAACTGAGATGGGCAATTCTGAATTTAAAGTAAAACCAGTCAGCAAGTTTGTGTTATTTTATTCCAGCACATTCAATTGCACAGTTGCAAGTATAGGTTAGAGGAAGTGTTGGATAGAACCATGAATTCGGTTTAGTCAGGCCATAATGTTAAAGCAGGAAAAATGCAAAGGAGTTGAGCATATGCCCATAATCCGAGTGGTTATAATTATTGACTGTGGAATATAAGCTGGGTAAGGACTTGAAAAGCAATTTATACGTTTTTCCATATTGACCTGGCAAATTCTGTTAGATTAACGTCTAGGTTCTTTATAAATAAAAACCTTTTAAAACATGTTTTTCCAACTGTTTGTTGCTAAAGTATACAATAAAATTGGTTTTTATAGACTAATCATATATTAAACCAGCCTAAAAACCTCTCTTTTAAACCCCAATTCTTTGTATATAAGATGCACTGGGTTCTTCTGTAGGTGGTCATATCCTCCATAAATATTAGGAGTCATGTTTCTTGCTTTTCAATTCTTATGATTTTCTTTCTTTTTCACGTCTTGCTGTGTTGTCTAGTAAGTCCAGTATAATGTTAAATAAAGAACTGGTGACAGATGACCATTATTATCTAAGGACTGATTTTAAATGGATGCTTCTAATATTTCATCATTAATAAAGACATTTACTCCAGGTTTTTGGTACGTACTTTATCTAGTAAAGGAAGTTCATAAGAGTTGGCCAAGAGTTTTCTTTTTAATCATGATTAAATATTGAAGTTTTTGTATTAGTTTGTTTTCACCTGCTATAAAGACATACCCAAGACTGGGTAATTTATAATGGAAAGAGTTTTAATTGACCCACAGTTCTGCATTACTGGGGAGGGTTCAGGAAACTTACAGTCATGGCAGAAGGTGATAGGGGAAGCAGGTACCTTCTTCACAAGGAGGCAGGAAAGAGGGAGTGTGAGCACAGGAAAAACTGCCACTTTTAAAAGCATCACATCTCGTGAGAAGTCACTCACTATCACGTGAACAGCATGAGAGAAACTGCCCCCATAATCCAATCACTTCCCTCCCTCGGCACGTGGGGACTTCAGGTCCCTCCCTTGACACGTGGGGATTACAACTCAAGATGAGATTTGTGTGGGGACACAGAGCCAAACTATATCATTTTTTCAAATGTGCTTTCTGTATCTTCTGAGATGATCATATGGCTTTTCTCGAATAATTGGTTAATGGGTGGATTATATTTATCGAATTTTTAATATTAAATGATTCATCCATTTCTCATATAATCCTAACTTGGTCATGATGTAATATATTTTTTTATCTTACTGGAGTCTTTTAATGTTCACAGTATAAGGAAACAGAGTTCATAACACCCATTTTACAGACAGGAAACTGAGACGTAGGGAAATATGGAATATGCATGAGATTTACACCCAGCAGGTAGCAGAACAAGGATTCAAACCCTGGTCTGCCTGATTCTGAATTTATGTTCTTCCCACCAACTATTCTCTTTGAGGCAGAAACCAGATCTTTCTTATATGCCTCAAGTGTCCGGGGCAGTGCTATACGCATAGTACTTATTCAAGAATTTGTGTTGAATAAATACTAAATGGATGCTCCAGGACTCTACAGATTCTTTAAATATTCCTTAGCTTAAAAAATTTCTTTCTCATCAAATTAGCTCATTTTAGGTATTGGTCATAAAATGATGTGAAAGGTAAACAGAAGAAAAGGTCTATAAAAGTGGACCTAATGATTAATCCTAGTAGTTCTTTACTACTACAGTTCTTGAAATTCTCCATCACATTGGAATGGATAAAAAAGGCCAGTAGGAGGCAGAAAATAGTGAAAGGAAGAGAAAGTCTCTTAAAATGTACAGCATTCCCCTTGGTCAGTGTTTCTACTAGTGTGTCCATACTCAGCACCAGAGAGAAGCCAACACTATCAATGTTCCAGTCTTCATTAGCACTTCATCTCTTCAGTTTAAAAAGTTGTATTTCCTGAGCAGAAATGTTATAGAGAGATTGAGAATAAGCCTCCCAATTAGAGAAAGAAGAAGCACAGGCAAAGACATACCTGAGCATGGTGAGGGGCAGGAAACCCTGTCCCCAAGGCCCTGTGCATAGAAATCCCCTCCACCCTGCAAGACCCTGGGATGGGTCTCTGGGCATAAACAAGGGCAGGAGTCTCTCTACATAAAACTTTTGCCAAAATAGGATGAAGTAGTCAAATGTTACAGCCAAAATAATATTTCACTGCTAATAGAAAAACAGGCAGAAAAAACTACCTTGTCACCTTTTCTGGGAAAAGCAAAAATAAAGTTGTATTTCATCCTTAATTTTCTACCTTGTGGGAAAAAATAAAAGGAAAATTACTTCTGGGCAATACTGCACATATTATAGAATAATGAGCCATCTTAAGCAGTTGGGCAAGAAGCAGAACAACAAATGTTCACTCCAGAAAAGAAGAGAATCATGCAAAAATAATAATGTTGTTTTCAGAAGTAAACCTTAAAAAGAAATCAAAAGGGAGATACAGATACACTATCAAGGGTCAACTAGGAATGCCACATGTATCATTGTTAAAGAGACAGTGTGACGCTTGGGTATGCACTGGAAATTTGGCACTTGGGAAGCTCTTCTGATTCACACCTGGCTCCTCACTGCCCTCATGGCCCTCTCTACCTGCAGCACCAAATCAAACCATTTCATATCAGCTTTCTCTTCTCTCTCTCTCTCTCTCTAATTGTTAATTAATTGAACACTACAACAAGTTATTCTATAAAGCCAGCTAGTAAGATGGTCCCAAACACACCAAATCAATCAGCTTTCAAGACTGGCTTCTAATTGCATGTGGCCCTTCTGTGACTCTGTGTTGGCAAAATTATTAAGATGGCCCCCAAGATTCCTGCCCTCTGGTGTATATGCCCTGAATAATTCCCTTCCCTTGAGTGTGAAGGCACTTATGGATATAATGGAATATCACTCTCTATATCAATATGTTAAGATGAATGGCAGAAGGTATAAACAGATGTAATTAAGAGCCCTAAGTAGTTGACTTTGAGTTAATAAAAAGACAGATTATGCCTATTAGGCCTAACCTAATCAGGGAGACCTTACAAGAGTTCAGATATTTCAAGTGACAGAGATTTCTCCTGCTCATGCTGGAGAGGCAGACAGTCATGTTGTGAACTGCTAATACAGGACATGTGGCAAGAATCTGAGGGCACCCCCAGAACCCAGAGTAGTCCCCAGACAACGACCAGCAAGAAGCTGCGACTTCACTCCAGCAACCCAAAGCAACTGAATTCTGCCAAGGACCAGTGAGACTAGCAGAGGATGCGAAGCCTCTAAGAGACTTGCAGCCCTGGCTGACCCTCTATTCCAGCTAAGTGAGAACCCGAGCAGAATGCCCACCTAGCCCATACCCAGACTTCCCATCTGGGGAAGCTCTTTGATAATAGACGTATGCTGTCTGAAGTCACTATGTTTGGGGTACTTTCTAATGCAGCAATAGAAAACTAATGAATTTATCGCTAAGCCTTAACATTTGAGAAAAATATGCCTAATCCAAGGTTTTGAGGTACTGTGAGGATTTATTATGTAATGTAAGAGAAGACACAAAAGGCCTTCTTTTTAAGATAGAAAAAGATGTCTCTATTGTTTTGGTTGAGGGCATGTGATCGCCATTCATGCTGTTCATCAAGCATTTCCAGCAATCCCCCATTCTAGATGCTGACAGCCCTGCACAGTAGTCCTCTTATCTGAGGTTTCATTTGTCAGGGCTCTGTTACCCATAGTAAATGGCAGTCAACTGAGGTCTAAAAATATCAAATGGAAAATCCCAGAAATAAACACTTCATAAGTTTTAAATTGTGAGCCATTCTGAGTATCGTGATGAAGTCTCTGACCTTCCCAGTCTGTCCCACCAGGGATATGAATCTTCTCTTTGTCCGGTGTCTCCATGCTTTAGATGCTCCCACTCATTAGCCAGTTAGTAGCCATCTCAGTTGTCGGATGGGAAAAACACAGGGTTTGGTACTATCAGCAGTTTCAGGCATCCACTGGAGTCTTGTCTGTCTGCCCTTGGTGTAATCCTTGTTGGATGGATGATGTGCATGATGTTGGCAATGAGATGGAAGCAGAGGTGATATGTGTCATTTCTGGGCCACAGCACTTGACCAATCCAAGACTCTCCAGAGCTCTCTTTCTCTCTGCTATAGTGCACAGCAGTGTTCCTGATAACCTGGGTCTACAGTGAAGACATGTGGGGTGGATCCTATTCTCTCATTATGGACCTGTAGTGTCAATAAAGTCTTTGTTATTTTAAAACTCTATAATTATATGGTTGTTTGTTACTGTGGCATAACTTAGCCCATGCTGACTTGAATGGGGGCTTACCGAACTACACAGCTCAAAAAGATAGCCAGAAACACAGAAATGAAAACATAAGATAGGAGGGCATACAACATCTTTCATGTCTTCATATGTCTAAGTTATTTCTGCTCCTCATTGTAAAAAACAAATACCTGAAGTAACTGCAAGCAGGAAAGAAAAACATGAGAATGTTAGACGTCTCATCCATGTTGAAAAGCATGGAAATAGCAGGAAATAGCACTAATGTCTGAGAAGAAGGTCAGAACCAGCAGAGTGGTTGGCTCTTTTCTCTACTCTCCAGTGAAGAGTGGGGGAAGCTCCTCTTGCACAACTCTTCTTAGGACAAATGCCATCATCAGTCTTTAAGGTTCCCAGGGTCCCTTAATTGCTAGGGGCTAGAAGGCAGAGTCTTCATGTCCTGCTGAGCAAGAGTGCCAAAGATAATTTAGAGCAAGTGTGTTTATCCAGCAGAAACAAACAACACAAACAAACAGAAAGTCTAATGGTGGGGTGGGGGGAAGGTACTATCAGAAGAAAAAAGAGATGGGCAGTAAAATCCTGTTTTAGAAAAGGAGAGAAGCAGCATCGGGCTAATAGGAAGATGTGTGTTACGTCATCAGTTTGATCAGTTTTAAGGGTCTTTTGAAAGTAGTTCAGATGGGTTCTGAGGCAAACACTAAACTTAGAACTTAAAGATAGAGGTTCTGGTGAAATGTTCTTCGGGAAATTAGCAGAAATTTCATTCTAGCAGGTTTGGATTTTGAAGATAAAAATACCACTGGCTCTGTGAATAGTGGGATACTTAAAGCAGACTTGTATAAATTAAGCTAACCTTATGTATATCTTCTCAAAGTGTTATTCTGCTCAGATGACATCAATAATGTATAGCCAAGGACATGAATTGAGGAGGGAAAGAGCTCCTGACTAGCACCTGGTAACTCTTGACCAATTATAATAGGACTGACTAAATTCTACTCCTCAGACAGTTAAATTTTATCAAAAAGATACATCACCAAGAACTAGAGCTGGGCACTATTACTTGTGGAACATATTTCAATTTGAATATATTAGCTGTGTCTACATAGGAAGAGGAAATGGAATTCTGGAGAAATGAACTTGGTAATTCAGGCCATAACCTCATATTTACAAAGAAAACATAAAGTAATTGTGACAAAACACATTGCTCAATTGAGTCCCCTAAGGTAATTGCTTCAATTCCCTCACCCCACCTTTTTCTATAGATGTGTAGTCATAGTTTTGGGGAATGATAAGAATATTGTGGATGTCTGAATGTTGTCCCAGGGGACACACTCCTAGTAAGAGCCCCAAAGCTATTGTATCTGCAAAATATTTGCCTACTAGTCATAGGCTCTTCTCACTTCGATGCTGGGTGATTTGACCAGCATACAGCTACTACAGGCAAGCTAGGTACTGTGTTTTTCAGGTTCTATCTGTATCTCTCTGGACCTGTGCGATCAAGTCATCTGGATGATGAGAACAGAGTATAGCATTCTTTAAAGGAATACCATTCTGCTCTCACAAAGTCAGTATTCACAACAGGGAGAGGTAGCAATTTAGGGTACATTTAAATGTAACTAACTGCATCATATTTAACAAATCAATGAGCTCATCACCAAAGATACTAACATAGGCATGTGCTGACTTCTCACGCGCCACCTGAAATTGTAAAGGGGTGGCGCAAAAGAGGTAGTTTGAGTGTTCTGAAAGAATCACTTTCTTTCCAGAACCAGTTTTCCTCCCCCTGGTTTCTCAGCTTTTCTTTTAAATAGCAATGCTGACGCTTTATTAGTTAATCAATAAGACATGATACAGAGTATGGTTATCATAAAATAATCATACCCTGGAGCATTTTGAGGCATGAGCCACTTGCCTCTAATCAGATTGGGTTGAGATTACCTTTGGATAATCACACTCCTGGGAACTGTCTCATTTCTATTATGAGTACATTTTATAATAGGGAAAAATGTACATTTCTGCAAGGGGGAAAATGAAGCTGGCAGCGTATACCTAGCAATCATTTCAGTTGAGCTGAGAAACATTCCTCTTTTTGAACAAAGTCAAACTATGCTTCGTCTATTCAAGCAATGTCAGAGAAAAGAGGCACCTCACATGCAGTGTGGGAGATGCAATACAATGGAAACTGTATTTTACGTGGCATTGCAAGCTTCAAATTATATGCAAACATTCAAAAAGGGCATTTGAAACTTGGCATGCATGTTTATAAATGGCACATTTTGAATCTGGAGTGGGTTTAGGTGTCTAGGTTACAACAACAGATGATCTCCCATGTAAAAATGGAACAAAGACTTTCTTTAGCTTCCTACAGAGAAAGATGTTCATTTTGGCTTCAATTATAATACTAGGCACACTGGAGATTCTGTTAAGAGCAATTTCTGTCTATTCCTCCTTATCCTGACCAGCTAAAAATTTTAATCAAATTACATACATTGGAAAGCTAAAGACAGAAAAGCCCAGTGAGGCATGAAATACACTTTACAACAGTGTGCACAGCACTTAGCCTGTTGGTTTTAAATGATGGAAAAATCTATTTAAAATGTTAGATGAACACACTGCAGGCTGCAGAGATGATTATAAACTCTTAGAGCTGTAGGTTTTAATCCTATTTTTTTACACATAGTATTTATATCCAGGAAGTTTTAACATGGGATAAATGATAAAGAAAAAAAATGATGGTGAAATACTTATGTTAATTACTCTGTGATGGAAGTAAATTTTTGTAACTAATAATGAAAGTGAGAGACAAGAAAGCCAGACATTATTATTGCCATATTGGTGGAATCAGATGCCTAATATTCTGTGTGTTATTTTTTTTTAATCTACATAGCTGTCATAATAAAACAAAATTATTTCAGGTTGATCTTCTGAATGAAAGGAGAAAGGTGGGACAGAGTAAAGAGAAACAGTCTCATTTATGGATTTGTTACATTAGAATTAAATTTAGCTTCTATATGGCAACACCACATTTGATTAATGATACCCCCTTTCAATGCTGGTATTTCAAGAGCCTCAGAATGTCTGTCTGGGGTCCAACAATTGCTTAATCCTTCCTACTATTTCATTTCCTCCGAATTCTACTTGATCTCTACAAAACAGCAAGGACAGCTGGGCTCCTGGCTTGAAAGAAATAAGGCCTGGCCAGAAAGAAACCAAGTAAGGATTTGTACTAGTCATTAAAAATTCAACTCACAGGATGAGATAGAAGAGTCCATTTTTAATTCAGAGAGCAGAAAGGCTCCCTACCTCAGATTTCCCCAAGTTGGTCGATTACTTGTGTTTTCTGCTAACGGTGTCATTTTCCCTTTCCCAGAAGAGCCCAGAGGCAGCCCCAACACAAACTGTGCTGCCACCCCACACCCCCAGAATGAAAGTCAGCCGAGGGCTACATAGGTGGAGCTAGAATGAAAGGGCCTGAGAACAGGCTCATCTTCTTCTAGAAGTCAAGCCTGGCCCTGCCCTGGACTGGGATGGGAATTCTCAGAAGCCTTCTTCCACCATTTTGACATCCCTGGCCCCATTAGTTCACTTCGGCCTTGACTCTAACATCACCACTGCCCTGAACAACTTTCTATAAGGCCACCCCATAGTTAAGCAAGTGGACTGCACCAACGTCCTCCTTGGTTGCTGCTACATTTGACACTCTTAAACATGCTGCTCTTGAAATTTCTTCCTACCTATGTGACATTTCACTATTACTGTCTCTCCTACATTCAGTTTGCTAGGTCCTCTTTCTTCCCTAAATATTAAACATCTTCCCAAGACCAAGAGCATTTTTGGCCCTTCGTTTTCCTCTCTGGGTAATGAACCCTGTCTCATAGCATCTACTATGTCAAATTCACAAGTATGACTTTTACCCATGACTAGCTTATTGTCTTCCACTAACACTCAAACCTGACAAAAACTGAGCTGACTTATTGTGGTGTGCAGAATTCTAAGATGGCTCTCTGTGTGATTTCTGCCCCCTGGCATTCAGACCTTTGTGCATCCTCTCCCCTTAAGTGTGGATAGAAGCTGCGACTTGCTTCTAATTCACAGAATATGGCAAAGGTGAAGGAACTTAGCAGATGTAATTCATGTCCCTAATCAGTTGACTTTGAGTTTATCAAAAGGGAAACTATCCTAGGTAGACCCAGCCTAATCAGGTGAGATCTTTAAATCCAGGTACAGGCCTTCCCTGAAAGAAGAATCTCAAAGCAAGAGAGACACTCTCCAGTTGACTGTGAAGAAGCAAATGGCCATGCTGTGAACTGCTGATGGAGAAGACAGCCTCTAGGAGCTAAGGGCCTCAGTCCTATAATCATAAGGAACTAAATGCTGCCAATAATCTGAATAAGCCTAGAAAAGGCTCCCAAGCTCCAGATAAGAACACCAGCCTGGGCTGGGGGTGGTGGCTCACACCTGTAATCCCGGCACTTTGGGAGGCCAAGGTGGGTGGATCATGAGGTCAGGAGATCGAGACCACCCTGGCTAATGCAGTGAAACCCGTCTCTACTAAAAATACAAAAAAAAATTAGCCGGGTGTGGTGGTGCATGCCTGTAGTCCCAGCTAATCGGGAGGCTGAGGCAGGAGAATGGTGTGAACCTGGGAGGCAGAGCTTGTAATGAGCCGAGATCACGCCACTGCACTCCAGCCTGAGCGACAGGGCAAGACTCCGTCTCAAAAACAAACAAACAAACAAAATCAGCCTGGCTGCCCATGCAACTCTAAGTAGAGGACCCAGCTTAGCTGTGCGAGGAATCCAGACCCACGGAAATTGTGTATTGTGTAAATTCAATAGGTTGTGGTAAATTGTTTTATAGCAACAGAAGACTTACCTTTCCAACTGCTTTCTTACTGTCCACTTGGGCTCAAAGCTTTAAAGTTACCTATGACTCTTTCCTTTCATCACATACCAAGATCTGTCACTTATTCTCAGCCAATATCTACTGAATTCAGCTGCATTCCTCTATTTTATTCAAATCCTTCATTTATTCAGCACATATTTGTTCAGCTCTGGGTATGCAGTGGTAAATGAGACAGGTATGGTTCCTGACATTATGCAAAGTAAAGTTTAGTGGATAAAATAAACATTGAACATATAATTGCAAGGTGCTTTCAGAGAATTCTGGAGGGAACTTTAACCTAGTCTGATTGGGGAGGAGGTAAAGCAGGCCTTACTACCTCAAGCCTGAAAAATTATACTAGGCTTCTCGTTCCTCCAGGCAGTTACACACAGAATTTCTGGGCTCATCTTTCTCAAAGATATTTTCCAACTTGAGGAAATTGTCTTCTGTTTGAAGACTTCCAGTGGCTCCCTATTACCTCACAGATACAATAAAGAAAACATTGATAATGTTGTAGCAAATGTCATTGTGCCTCATCTAACAAAGGCCCAGAGAGTTTTAGAGACTTGAATGAAGCCACAGAAATGGTAGAAACAAGATCAAATTCCCTATGAGCAAACCCTGAATCAAATCCTCTTTATACATTATAGCTACCTCTTTGATATTGTAAAATGTACCCATGTTTCTGTAATCATAAGTATGGAACTTACAAATGTTACAGATAAATCAGGTAACGTCCCCAAATAAAAAGTACTTAATTTATTTTTGGCCCTTATCTCGGGAGCAATTTGGTTAGTCTACATGCTTAAAGCTAATCTAAGATCAATGTTTGATTAATATGCCTGCATTCACAAGCCTGGGACTATAAAATGAGGGTCACATTTACACTTACACCTTAATTACAATAACTCTGAAACTCCCACCTGCTAAAGAAGAATATAGCAGTAGTGGATACCTCTTGGTGCTCCACCCAGCTCCCCTTTAGAGACCAAGCACTCACTACTAAGTTTGGGGTTTTTAACAAGGAACAGCTTTCCTTTTCATCAAAGAATTGCCCTCAGGAACCTCTTCATTAGGAAGGCTATTCCAGCCCTCCACACTTGGGACTTGGGGGCAAACATCAGCCAATGACTGGCTGAGACATGGAGTACAAAAGGCCAATTCTGTGATGTGATTCACTTTCCAGAATCCGTGCGTGGGGTCCGATGGAAGCTAACTTCCAGCTGAGACTTTGTTCTGGAGTAGCTTTCTTCCCCTTCCCTATCCTGCTTCTCTCATGCGCTTCTCCCAAGAACGGTGCTCAAATCTGTCACTTGGGCAAGAATTCCTACCTCAGGCAAGTTTTTAAGTAACCTATCCCCAAACGAGAAACTAACTCTGAGTATTCCTCATTTGTTTCTGTAAGCCACTGAGGGAGCCTCCTAGGTGCCTACTAACCAATCTGTCATGGCAGCCTCATTTACGTCCTCCACCGTTTCCTCTCCCATGCAGATGTCCTTACCACTGCCCAGGTATCTGGTTGACTGAACTCCACCATGATTTCTGCTGAAGGCTTGCATTTTGAGAACAACAATGTTTATGCTAAGGATGTTGGTTATTGGAGGTTCCCCAAACTGGCAATGGTCAAGATGCTGCAGTCCTCCTGACTTCCACACAGAGTTGGAAGTATGGCCTTTTTCTTTCTTTCTGGACACTCATTCATGGAGTCCCCACAGCAGGTCTGCTTTTGTCCAGAGTTTCAGGAGGTCTGCTTTCTGGCTTTTATTTCTCTAATCCTCAGGGATCAATCCCATTTCTAGGGGTAGATGGCAAAGCTGACAGCATCCCTTTAAAATCTTCTTACAGCCTATGCCCTCAACTGAACACATCCCTCCTATTCCAGCTAAAAAATAAAAGCCCATGGTGAGCATGAGTGCATGGGGAGGAAGCCTTATCTACACCAGCATCTTCTGGCACCATATTCAGCCAGCCAAATTTTTTTTAACTCAGTTTTTATTTTAAGCCTGTATCACGGAAACCTCCTTCCTGAAACTATTTTGGATAGAGAACTTCTGTAAAGAAGAACAGATACAACCTGTTTTTGAGAAACTCTTAGTTCATGAAAGTTATTAAAATGTGCTTAGATACACATAGGAAAAACTTTCAAAATACAATTCCTCTAAACCTTACAAAGTTTATTTGGTTTTAAATAAGGAACTTTTAGAATGAAATCCAAGAATTTTTTCCATTTCTCTTTCACAGAGATTCAAAGTTTATGTGGTATTTTCTCTAATACATTATTAAAACAATTCTCAAGGATACAGCAAAGTTGAAAGAATTTTATAGTAAACATCTCCATACTCATCATCTATATTTTACCATCAAAGTTTTACATATTACACTGGCTTTCTCATATCATGTTACATCTAACGATCAATCTATCCCTCCATCAGTGATGGTGGTTTCATTATTTTTAAAAAAGACATCTCATACTTTGATTTAGAACAAGAAAATATTCCATATTTGGAAGTCTAAGTGAAAAGAAATCATACTGGGTATTATCTCTTCAACAATAAAAATATTAGAGGCATAATCTCTTATAGTCTTAAGAAGCTGTACTTGCCAGACTGGCCTGGTGGGGACATCTTAAATTATCTTTAAAAATACTAGTTCTGGGTGAATATTATTTTAAAGCAATGGGTAAAGCAGTCATGAATTAGGTCACATGGTAAGGTGAGCAGAATGTCAAGTAAAATTTTAAGTACTAATTCCCTAAAGCCTTTGTCAGTTCAATCATCAGTGTGGGAAGCTATTTTTACTTAATCAGTAGGTAAATGTGCCTATTTATTAACTCTTGTGTATGAAGTCAGAAACTGAACTTCAGTTACAATATTAATGCACTAAATAGAACCATATAAACCTCTCTAACATTTACATTTATGTGATCAAATCACCTGAAAAGTATTACATTAGGAGCACTATACTCCATTTTGTGACACCATTTTTGATAGGGCTCTAAGCAGAGACAAGTTTGGGTTAGCAAAAAAGCAGACATACATTTTGTTTTACTTTCATAAAAGTAAAATTTGTTTATGTTGGTACATATGAAGTAGTTTTATCATTTCAAATAGAATAACCAGACAGTTGACTCAAAGAAAATTTGGCTGATTGATTCATTGCTTAAAGTGGCTAGTTCCTTGAGAATGCTACAAGAGAATGGCAATGGTGATAAAAGCCAAATCCCTGCATAAAAACAGAAAACAAGTAGAGAGTTTAACCCAAAAGCCATGGACTACATTTACAACCAAACTTGGTTCATGGAGATAGCCCAAAATACAAGTGGGTGAGGACGACCCACCAATAGCCACAAGATTTGCCTCATATTAGCATCTGTGCAGAGGGAAGCTGAGAGAAGCTATAGGGCATCTCCCAGATGTGAAAGCAGGAGAGTTCAGAATTCACTGAAAGCATAGCAGGCCAATTAGAAGACAACAGGTGAAACCAACAGGGTTTCATCTACTCCAATAGTAGGTGATTACAAGGTGCACAGTAAAATCTGAAGAGTCCATAAACTTTTGAAAATGACCAGCCAGGGCTCCCTTCCAGGCCAGGGCCCCAACACTATAGCAAAAGGGCTGATAGTAAACCAAACCTCAAAAGGACCAAGACAACAGAGAGCATGGAAAGAAATGGTGCAGATAAAAGTGGGAGAGGGAAGCAAAATCAGGAAATTTAAGAACACAAGCCACGGTATTATGTTAACACTATAAGAAAACAAGCGGTAGCTCTGTGAAGTCAGAAAAACTCCCTGAATCAAGCCTCTTTCTAAAAGTTAAGGAAAACTAATGCCACATAAAAATAAACACTGAAGTACTGAAGTCAGATTTCATGCTGTTATTAAAAAAAAATAGAATAAGGAGGAGAATAACATTCCTAGTCAGTGAGAGGATTTCAGAAAGACATGCCCATAAAATAGATAAACATTAACCTATTATTTCTCTTCTCTTCTCTTCTTTTTCTTTTTTTTTCAGATGGAGTCTTGCTCTGTCGCCCAGGCTTGAGTGCAGTGGCACAATCTCGGCTCACTGCAACCTCTGCCTCTAGGTTCAAGCAATTACCCTGCCTTAGCCTCCCAAGTAGCTGGGATTACAGGTGCCCACCACCATGCCTGCTAATTTTTGTATTTTAGTAGAGGCGGGGTTTCACCATGTTGGTCAGGATGATCTCGATCTCCTGATCTCGATCTCCTGACCTCTTGATCTGCCTGCCTCGGCCTTCCCAAAGTGCTGGGATTACAGGTGTAAACCACTGTGCCAGGCCAACCTATTATTTCAAAATGATCTAAAAGACATTAAGAAAATAAAACATAACAGAGCAACATAAATCAGAAGTAGAAAAATGAGGTGACAAAACTTGAGAAAGAAACAGAAATTAAACAATCACTTTTGAAATGAAGAATAAAATAAAAGGAGTGTGAAAATAAAAAGAAAATAAGACACCTTAAAAAGAATAGGAAGTGAAAGGGGAAGTTTATTTTTAAATAAAAGGAAGAAAGAAATAAAAAGTATTTGAGAAAAAATGACAGATACTGAAAACAGTCAAAGGAGATCCAATATATGGATAATAGAAATTCTTGAAGAAGAAAAACAAGGCAACAGAACAAACACTAAAAAGTATAAATAAAAAAATTCCTAAAGCAGACAAATATTTGAAACTACATTTTAAGCTTAGTAGTCTTCAAATAAAAAGAAACAATTATTTGAGCATCTAACCTCTCTTCCCCAAAAAAGAAAATTAGATTACACATAATCAATCAAACATTTCTAGCAATGCTTTGTGGCAGGAGAAAATGGAGTAACATATTTAAGACAAGAAAAGAAAATATAAGCCAAAGACTTAAATCTAGCAAAAACATATTTTTCACTACAAAGGGCACAAACTAGTATCAATATGTGACAACTCAAAGAATGTCATTCCCATAAGTGATTCTTTAGGAATCTACTAGAGCAGGGGTCTCCAACCTGGGGGTCCACAGACCCTGGGACTGGTCCATGGCCTGTTAGGAACCGGGCTGCACAGCAGGAGGTGAGCAGCAGGTGAGCGAGCGTTACTGCCTGAGCTCCGCCTCCTGTCTGATCAGCAGTGGCATTAATCTCTCATAGGAGCATGAACCGTTTAGTGAACTGCTCATGTGAGGCATCTAGGTTGTGGGTTCCTTATGAGAATCTAATGCCTGATGATCTGAGGTGGAACAGTTTCATCCCGAAGCCATCCCCTAATCTCTCTGTTCATGGAAAAATTGTCTTCCATGAAATTGGTCCCTGCTGCCAAAAAGGTTGGGGACTGCTGTACTAGAGAATAAACTTCAGACAACAATAACTCAGAGATATTACACAAGGGCTGATGATGAGCAATAGATTCATGGTTACTTGTAGAACTAAGACTAAATAAGTACTAAGAACTAAATAAAGGTTAAAAGATATGTAATAGTTATTTGCTTTGACAATGTAAACATAGTTCAAGCATAAAAAATGGGGGAATAGAAATAGGCAAATGTTAGCATGCTTTCGTTAAGAAACATCATAAATGGTTTTATTTCAGTAAATGAAAAAGTTTGAAAGTTTGACGGAGAGACAACTTTGTAAGCAAACATTAAGAATATGTAATTAGAACATATTTCTTTAGTAACTGAAAGCTTTGTGGGAAGAACGGAGCATTAAGAAGCTATCGTAGGGTCAGGTGAGAGTTGATGGCTTGGGCTAGGCAGTGGTAGCAGAGTTGGGGAGAAGGGGAGGATATGGCTTCTAGGATGCATTCGCAGGACTTGCTGATATGGGGATGAGGGAAATATAGGAATAAGGGCTAACTTCTAAATTTGCTTTTCAACACTTGATGGATGCTGATCCTCTGAAGACTGGGGATAGAGAAGGTTTTGGGTGGCAGCAGTGGTGGTGATGTTGGAAAAACAACTAATCTGTTTTTGCCATGTTCAGTTTAAGATGCATCTTAGACTCCATTTGCACATCTGTCAAGCAGACTATTAGTAGATACTCAAGTCTGGAGTTCTAAGTAGAGATTAGGGTAGATTTGGGAGTCAAATAGATACATTTACATCTATGGAACAGAATGAGGTCACACGTGAGAGTGATTGGATTTTTAAAAGCAGCAGCTTCAGCACAGAGCCATGGGAGAATGCCAACACTGGGATGAGAAGCAGAGAAGTCAGCACAAAAGGCTTCTACATGTGCTTGATAAGTGTGGTGTCAGGAAGCTGGTCTCCAGCCACTGCTGCAGTGACATGTCCCATGAAGGCTCTAACAGCTTCATGCAGGTACAAACGGGCAGTGCCTGTCTCAGGTAGAAACCAGGCACCTCCCCCTTTCTGCCCTGGGGCTTATCTGACCCATGAAATAGGAATCTGCTGACACTTGTGCATGAACTGAGACTGAGAAGATAACACTTGTGAGACTACCTCCGAGCTGTGGGAAATGAGATCCAGTAGATACACGCTTCCCTTTCTATCCCCCAGGCAGATGGTTCTAAGGTACATTTTATCACACGCTTCAGGGTCTCATGAATTAATCACTTCTTGCACCAATCACCTGTAACTGTGGCCACTTCCGTAATAGGACCTTTTATTGACTTTCCTTTCTTCTCTATGACCTCTGATATAGTTGGCTGTGTCCCCACCCAAATCTCATCCTGTAACTCCTATAATTCCCACATGTTGTAGGAGGGATCTGGTGGGAGATAAATGAATCATGAGGGTGGGTCTTTCCCATGCTGTTCTCATGATAGTAAATAAGTCTCAAGAGATCTGATGATTTCAAAAACAGGAGTTTCCCTGCACAAGCTCTCTCTATCTGCTGCCACCCACATAAGATAAGACTTGCTTTTTCTTTCCTTCCACCATGATTGTGAGGCCTCCCCAGCCATGTGGAACTGTAAGTCCATTAAACCGCTTTCTTTTGTAAATTGCCCAGTCTCATGTATGTCTTTATCAACAGCATGAAAATGGACTGATAACAGTAAATTGGTACCAGTAGAGTAGGGTGCTGCTGAAAGATACCCAAAAATGTGGAAGTGACTCTGAAACTGGGTAACAGGCAGAGGCTGGAACAGTGTGGAGGGCTCAGAAGACAGGAAAATGTGGGAAAGTGTGGAACTTCCTAGAGACTTGTTGAATGGCTTTGACCAAAATGCTAATAATGAAATGGACCATGAAATCCAGGCTGAGGTAGTCTAAGGTGGAGATGAACTTGTTGGGAACATAACTCTTGTTATGTTTTAGCAAAAAGACTGGCAGCATTCTGCCCCTGCCCTAGAGATTTGTGGAACTTTGAACTTGAGAGAGATGATTTAGGGTATCTGGCAGAAGAAATTTCTAGGCAGCAAAGCATTCAAGTGGTGACTTGGGTGCTGTTAAAGGTGTTTAGTCTTAAAAGGGAAACAGAGTATAAAAATTTGGAAAATTTGCAGCCTGACAATGCAATGGAAAAGAAAATTCCACTTTCTGAGGAGAAATTCAAGCTGGCTGCAGAAATGTGCATAAGTAACAAGGAGCCAAATGCTAATTCCCAAGACAATGGGGAAAATGTCTCCAGTGCATGTCAGAGGTCTTCACAGCAGCATCCCCCATCACAGGCCCTGAGGCCTAGAAAGAAAAAATGGTCATGGGCTGGGCCAAGGGTCCCCATGCTGTGTGCAGCCTAGGGACCTGGTGCCCTGCATCCCAGCCACTCCAGCCATGACTCAAAGGGGCAAGGTACAGGTCGAGCTGTGGCTTCAGAGGGTGCAAGCCCCAAGCCTTGGAATTTTCCACATGGTGTTGAGCCTGCAGGTGCACAGAAGTCAGTAATTGAGGTTTGGGAACCTCTGCCTAAATTTCAGAGGATGTATGGAAATGCCTGGATGCCCAGGCAGAAGTTTGCTGCAGAGTGGGGGCTCTCATGGAGGACCTCTGCTAGGGCAGTGCAGAAGGGAAATGTGGGGTTGGAGCCACCACACAAAGTCCCTGTTGGGGCACTGCCTAGTGGAGCTGTGAGAAGAGGGCTACCATCCTCCAGACCCCAGAATGGTAGATCCACAAACAGCTTGCACTGTATGCCTGGAAAAGCCACAGACACTCAATGCTAGCTCATGAAAGCAGCAGGAGGGAGGCTGTACCCTGCAAAGCCACAGGGGCAGAGCTGCCCAAGACCATGGGAACCCACCTCTTGCATCAGCATGACCTGGATGTGAGACATGGAGTCAAAGGAGATCATTTTGCAGCTTCAAGGTTTGACTGCCCCACTGGATTTTGGACTTGCATGGGGCCTATAGGCCCTTTGTTTTGGCCAATTTCTCCTATTTGGAATGGCTGTATTTCCCCAATGCCTGTACTCCCATTGTATCTAGGAAGTAACTAACTTGCCTTTCATTTTACAGAATCATAGGTGGAAGGGACTTGCCTTGTCTCAGATGAGACTTTGGACGGTGGACTTTTGAGTTAATGCTGAAATGAATTAAGACTTTGGGGGACTGTTGGGAAGGCATGACTGGTTTTGAAACGTGAGGACTTGAGATTTGGGAGGGGCCAGGAGTGGAATGATATGGTTTGGCTGTGTCCCCCACAAATCTCATCCTGTAGCTCCCATAATTTCCATGTGTTGTGGGAGGGACCTGGTGGGAGATAATTGAATCATGGGGGTGAGTCTTTCCCATGCGCTTCTCATGATAGTAAATAAGTCTCATGAGGTCTGATGGTTTTAAAAACAGGGTTTCCTTGCACAAGCTCTCTCTTTTCTTGCTGCCATCCATGTAAGATGTGACTTGCTTTTTCTTGCCTTCCACCATGAATGTGAGGCCTCCCCAGCCACATGGAACTGTAAGTCCGTTAAACCTCTTTCTTTTGTAAATTGCCAAGTCTCAAATTGTCTTTATCAGCAGCATGAAAATGGACTAATACAACCTCTCACTTCAGCTTCCTGGAATCCTTCTCCGAATAAACCATCTGACTACAAGTCTTTGTCTCAGGCTCTGTTTTAGGAGGGAACCAAATATTTCTTTCTTTCTTTTTTTATTTTAATTAAAAAGTAAATTTTAATGTCAAAAATGCAAACTTGAGGAAGACAGGAAAAACCACACACAAGGCCGTCACTTCACACTTGGAAGGTTGCACAGCAGCCGGGCAGAGGTGCTCCTCACTTCCCAGATGGGGCAGCAGCCGGACAGAGGTGCTCCTCACTTCCCAGGTGGGGTGGCTGGGCAGAGGTGCTCCTCACTTCCCAGACAGTGGGCAGCTGGGCAAAGGCACTCCTCACTTGCCAGATGGTGGGCAGTCAGGCAGAGGGGCACCTCACTTCCCAGATGAGGTGGCCGGGCAGAGGAGCTGGAGGGAACCAATATTTCAAGAACCAGACAGTATTCATTTGTGTTGAATGCTCCCAAGAGGCCAAGGACCACAGGATGTGACTAGATTGGATTACTGGGAACCCAGACAAGAGCAGTTCCAGTGGAGAAGACACTCAATATGAGGAGTTTGAAGAGAATAGGAAATGGGGAAATGAAGACAGCAAATGGTAGACATTCTTTCAAGGGTCCAAATCCTGTGGACCTTTGACTTCTCAGCTATTGTCTCCCTTTCGAAATATATCGCACTTGACAGTGACTGGGGAGGAGAAATATGGGCCAACAGCTTGACCCTACATAGGATCAAGGCAAGGTTTTTTTATTTTTATTTATTTATTTATTTTTATACTTTAAGTTCTAGAAAACATGTGCACAAAGTGCAGGTTTGTTACGTATATATCCATGTCCCATGTTGCTTTGCTGCACCCATTAACTTGTTATTTACATTAGGTATTTCTCCTAATGCTATCCTTCCCCCTGCCTCCTACCCCACGACAGGCCCCAGTGTGTGATGTTCCCTGCCCTGTGTCCATGTGTTCTCATTGTTCAATTCCCACCTATGAGTGAGAACATGTGGTGTTTGGTTTTCTGTCCTTGCAATAGTTTGCTCAGAACGGTTTCCAGCTTCATCCACATCCCTTCAAATGACATGAACTCATCCTTTTTTAATGGCTGCATAGTATTCCATGAGGTATATGTGCCACATTTTCTTAATCCAGTCTATCATTGATGGCCATTTGGGTTGGTTCCAAGTCTTTGCTATTGTGAATAGTGCTGCAATAAACATACATGTGCATGTGTTTTTATAGCAGCATGCTTTATATACCCAGTCATGGGATGGCTAGGTCAAATGGTATTTCTAGTTCTAGATCCTTGAGGAATCACCACACTGTCTTCCACAATGGTTGAACTAGTTTACACTCCCATCAACAGTGTAAAAGTGTTCCTATTTCTCCACAACCTCTCCAGCATCTGTTGTTTCCTAACTTTTTAATGATTGCCATTCTAACTGGTGTGAGATGGTATCTCATTGTGGTTTTGATTTGCATTTCTCTGATGGCCAGTGATGATGAGCATTTTTTCATGTGTCCATTGGCTGCATAAATGTCTCCTTTTGAGAATTGTCTGTTCATATCCTTTACCCACTTTTTGATGGGGTTGATTTTTTCTTATAAATTTGTTTAAGTTCTTTGTAGATTTTAGATATTAGCTCTTTGTCAGATGGGTAGATTGCAAAAATTTTCTCCCATTCTGTAGGTTGGATCAAGGCAAGGTTTTTTAAAGTTGGGAGACAGTAGACTATAGGAATCACAAGCATGCCCAACAGAGAGGAAGAAACACATGCAAGATGGGGAGGGGAAATTGGGAATTAGAGCAGGTAGGATCTTGAGCCCAAGGATAGGGGTTGGCCTTTGCCCAGAACAGGGACCCTTCATTCATAGAGGCAGAGGGAAGGTAGAGTATAGACAGGTGTGGATATAGGTAGGTGTGTGGCTTAGATGGTGGGAAAATAATGGAATTCATCTCTGGTTGCTTCCATTTTCTCAACAAATTATATTATTAGGTCAACAGCTGAGGGAGGGCAGTTGGGAGTGTAGAAAGTTTGAAAAAATAAGATGACGGAAATAATTTTGGAAACTAAGAACACAAACATTGACTTAATCCATTTGCATTGCTATAAAGGAACACCTAAGGCTGGGTAATGTATCAAAAAAAAAAGGCTTATTTGGCTCATAGTTCTGCAGCCTTTACTGCTGGTTTTCCCCTGTGGGTGCTGTACAAGAAGCACGATGTCAGCATCTGCTTTTAGTGAGGGCTTCGAGAAGCTTCCACTCACGGAGGAAGAGGAAGGGGAACAGGCATCTAACAGTGAGAGAGGAGAAAAGAGAGAGAGAAGAAGGTGCCATGCTCTTTTAGACAATCAGTTCTCACAGAGACTAATACAGTAGGAACTCATTCATTATCACAAGGATGGAACTGAGCCATTCATGAGGTATCTGTCCTTATGATCCAAACACCTCCCACCAGGTCCCACCTCCAACATTGGGGATCAAATTTCAACATGAGACTTGGAGGAAACAAATATCCAAACTATATCAAACATATTAAGCAAGTGATGGCTGAGCTGTACTGAGTGCCCATTTATTTATTTTACTAGAAAGACTGATATTTAATTTCTATCCCATTTTGGGGGCAGGTGGCTTTTACATTCAGATACTGTTTATTTTTTAAAACTTGCTGTTACCAACATGACAGAGAAGGAAAAATCATAATAAAGAAGAGCAAAATGGAAACCCAGCCTCTCAGACCAAAAGCTAGGTGCCAGGAAGGGCCAGGGGAAGGATGACTGCTCAAAGGACCACGGTCCCACAAGGAACATTTAATTTGGGTCATATAATTGCCTCAATGTTGTCAATGTACATCAAAAAACTCCTGCTGCAAACACACAGATGATTTTTCAGTAAAAGTATGCTTTAGAATACATATTTTTTCCAAAACAATGCATTAGATAGAATTATAATCTTTCCCCTATCAGCAGCCCAGAAAAATAAAAGTTCTATGAGTTTATTGCAGTGGTAGAGGTGAGACTCATTAAATGACTGTAGGCTTCCCCAACCATAAGCCTAATTAAAGAAGTTTCTAAGTACCACACTGAGCAGTGACATCATTGTTTCCCTAGTTACCCAATGTGGAGGCAGAAATGAATAAGCTAGATATAAATGCAATAACTGATGGGGTGGGAGTGTTATTACTTTTTATGGCCATGAGATCTGTAATCCCTGTAACTCAAAATGTGGTCACTCAAAACATGTAACCAAAAAATGTTATGGGGCCTGTTGACTCATTGCTTATGGTACTGGCAAAATACGTTGTATATTCATTTACTTTTGTGGGAGCTGAAAGTAGCTGTTTCGTTGGCTATATCTAAAGTCCTGAATTAGAGTTTTGTGTATATGTCAACACAAAAATATACACATATTTTGTATTTTACAAAGAGCTAGTAGATAACAAGTATCTGGTAAATATCACAAGATTATAAAATATGTATGTTCTTATTTACATAATACACATGGTTCATTCCATTCATTCAGTTAAATGACACCTACTCATGATACTCTCAAGAGCTGAAAACAATCCTGTTCCTACCCTGATATGAAACTTAAGTCCACTTTTCTTTTGTGCTTATTGTAATATGTAACCATCAAGTAGTCCTTTTTTCTTTAAGGTGATTGTCTTTCACAATCATCTTAAGTACTTTTTGGAACAACTCTAATAGGTAAGCTAAAATGATTATTCTCATTTTAGAGGTGGCAAAACTAAAGAGCATAAAGTTTAAATGTTCCATGCAAACTCATCTTTCATTGTTGTTGTAAATACTCTTGTTTCAGGGTGCATCTGAGATCAATGGCCAAAGAAAATGAGCTCTGAACAGTGCTTCACTGTCACATCCAGGATCTGGAAAGTTGTATTTGAGTGCTGGGTTTGATATACGTTAACTAGAAGATAAAGCATGCCAACTATGGCTAGCAGACACAGTGCCCCATCATGCCTGAACAAAAAGATATTTTATACCAGAAGTGCGGAACAGGATTTTTTGCAGTTTTGCTAGAATCCTTGTCACAGTGCTTAATAATGTTACATCATTTAGATAATAATTTTTCTAGTTTTCAGTTTACCTAATAGTAAGTTTTCAATTATTTTATGGAGCTTTTTCAATCAGAACAACATTGTACCTGTCTTTTCGTGTATTATTCCCAAATAAAAGTTTAACCTCTTTTCGGAATTTTAGGACTGTGCACTATAGCCATTAGTTTTATAAAAATCTGTGCTGGGGGAGGGGCCAAGATAGCCAAACAGAAACAGCTGCTGTCAGAGGCTCCCACTGAGAACGAAAATGGCAAGTGAATCCTGTACCAGCAACTGAGGTATCCAGGTTCTCTCATTGGGACTAACTAGGCAGTTGGCGTGACCCACGGAGAGCAAGGAAAAGCAGGGAGGAGTGATGGCCCACTCAGGAGCTGCACAGGGGAAGGGGAGCTCCCAACCCCAGCCAAGAGATGCGGTGAGTGTTTGTGCTACACGGCCTGGGAAAACCACACATTTTCTACAGATCTGTGCAACCCACAGATCACGAGACCCCCTCTCATGAGCCCACACCACCAGGGCCTTGGTTCCCAGCACAGAGCTGTGCAGGTTCTCAGCGGACATTTCGGCTGGAGGCTGACTAAGACTACCAAGTTCCCAGGGGCTTGGGCAGCTGTCATCACTGCAGCTGCTTGCTGCCTAAGACCAACTGAGCTCCCAGGGGGAAGGGTGGCCATTATCACTGTGGCTTCCTGCTGCCTAAGATGACTGAGCTCCCAGTGGGAGGGGCAGCAGCCACCACTGCAGCTCCAGTCTGCTGGTTTTCCCCTGTGGATGCTGGGGAGATTGGGTGGTTTGGACCCAGGAGGAATTCCCCACAGCACAGCACAGTGGCTGCTGCAGATCATGGCCAGACTGACTCTTTAGGCCAGACCCTTACCCATCCCTCCTCAACCAGTGGGGACTCCTTGTGGGAATTTTAGCTACTCAGGCCAGGGGTTTATAGTCAGAACTCACATCTCCCTGGGACAGAGCCTCGTAGGGGAAGGGCAGCCATGGTCTCTGCAGATCAGCAGACTTAGTCTTTCCCCCTGGTGTCTCTGAGGAGTCGGGGCAGTCTGGATGAGTGGGATTTCCCCAGCACAGCACACCCTCTCCACTGAGGAGCAGCTAGAGTGCTTTGTTAAGCGGGTCTCTGATCCCATGCCTCCTGACTGGGTGAGACCCCCACAACAGGAGTTGCCAGACACCCTATACAGGAGCATTCCCTCTGGCATCAGATTGGTGCCCCTCTGGGACAGAGCTCCCAGAGGAAGGAGCAGGCAGTCTTCTTTGCTGTTCTGTAGCCTCCACTGGTGACACCTCCAGGTGTGGGAGGGACCCAGGCAAATAGGGTCTGGAGTAGACTCCCAGCAAACTGAAGCAGCCCTACAGAAGAGCATTCTGACTGTTAAAAGAAAAACAAACAGAAAGCAACAACAGCATCAACAAAAAAGTCCCCACAAGAACCCCACTCAAAGGTCAGGAGCCTCAAAGATCAAAGCTAGATAAACTCACAAAGATGAGAAAGAATCAACAACAACAACAACAAAAAATGCTGAAAACTCAAAAAGCCAGAGTGCCTATTCTTCTCCAAGTGATTGCAATACCTCTCTAGCAAGGGCACAGAACTAGGAGGAGGCTGAAATGGATGAATTGACAGAAGTAGGCTTCAGAAGATGTGTAATAATGAACTTTGTTAAGCTAAAGGGGCATATCCTAACCCAATGCAAAGAAGCTGAGAACCATGATAAAACATTACAGAAGCTGTTAACCAGCATAAGCAGTTTAGAGTGGAATATAAATGACCTGATGGAACTGAAAAACCCAACACAAGAACTTCACAATGCAACTGCAAGTATCAGTAGCCAAACAGAACAGGCAGAGGAAAGAATTTCAGAGCTTGAAGACTATCTTACTGAAATAAGACAGCAGACAAGATTAGAGAAAAAACAATGAAAAGGAATGAACGAAACTTCCGAGAACTATGGGATTATGTAAAAAGACTGAACCTATGACTGACTGGGGTACCTGAAAGAGACAGGGAGAACGAAACCAAGTTGGAAAACATACTTCAGGATATCATTCAGGAGAACTTCCCCAACCTAGCAAGACAGGTTAACATTCAAATTTACAAAATCCAGAGAACCCCATTAAGATACTCCATGGGAAGATCAATCCCAAGACACATAATCATCAGATTTTCCAAGGTTAAAATGAAGAAAAAAAAGCTAAGGGCAGCCAGAGAGAAAGACCAGGCAACCTATAAAGGGAAGCCCATCAGACTAACAGTGGACCTCTCAGCAGAAACCCTACATGCCAGAAGAGACTGGGGGTCAACATTCAACATTCTTAAAGAAAAGAATTTCCAACCCAGAATTTCATATCTGGCCAAACTAAGTTTCATAAGTGAAGGAGAAATAAAATCCTTTTCAGAAAGCCAAATGCTGAGGGAATTTATCACCACCAGGCCTGCCCTGCAAGAGCTCCTGAAGGAAGCACTAAATATGGAAAGGAAAAAACTTTACCAGCCACCACAAAAATACACTGAAGTGCAAAGACCAATAGCACTATAAAGGAACTACATTAACAAGTCTGCAAAATAACCAGCTAGAATCATGATGACACAATCAAATTCACAGATAACAATATTAACCTTAAATGTAAATGGGTTAAGTGCCCCAATGAGAAGACACAGAACAGCAAGCTGCATAAACAGTCAAGACCCATTAGTGTGCTGTATTCAAGAGAAACATGTGCAAAGACACACATAGGCTCAAAATAAAGGGATAGAGGATAATTTATCAACCAAATGGAAAGCAGATAAAAGCAAGGATTGCAATCTTAGTTTCTGACAAAACATACTTTAAACCAACAAAGATTGAAAAAGACAAAGAAGGGCATTACATAATGGTAAAGGGTTCAATTCAACAGGAAGAGCTATTTTAAATATATATGCACCCAATAAAGGAGACCCTAGATTCACAAAACAAATTATTAGAGACATACAAAGAGACTTACACTCCCAAATGATAATAGTGGGAAACTTTAACACCCCATTATCAACATTAGACAAATTATTGAGATAGAAAATTAACAAAGATATTCAGGTCTTAAACTCAGCTCTGGATCAAGTGGACCTGATAGATATGTACAGAACTCTCCACCCCAAAACAAGAGAATATGCATTCCTCTCAGTGCCACATGTCACCTACTCTAAAATCGATCACATAATTGGAAGTAAAACACTCCTCAGCAAAAGCAAAATAATCTTTTTTTTGATGAACTGAAATCATGACAGTCTCTCAGAACACAGCACAATCAAATTAGATCTCAAGATTAAGAAACTCACTCAAAACCACACAATTACATGGAAATTGAACAACCTGCTCCTGAATGACTCCTGGGTAAATAATAAAATTAAAGCAGAAATCAAGAAGTTCTTTGAAACCACTGACAACAAAGAGACAATCCACAAGAATCTCTGGGACATGGCTAAAGCAGTGTTAAGAGGAAAGTTTATAGCACTAAATGCCCACATCAAAGACTAGAAAGATCTCAAATTGACACCCTAACATCACAATTAAAAGAACTAGAGAACCAAGAGCAAACATACCCCAAAGCTAGAAGAAGACAAGAAATAACCAAGATCAGAGTGGCACTGAAGGAGAAAGAGACATGAAAAACCCTTTGAAAAATTAACAAATCCAGGAGCTGTTTTTTTGAAAAAATTAATAAAATGGATAGACTGCTAGCTAGACTAATAAAGAAGAAAAGAGAAGAATCAAGTAGACACGATAAAAAATTATAAAGGGGATATCACCACTGACCCCACAGAAATACAAACAATCATCAGAGAATGCTATAAACACCTCTATGTAAATAAACTAGAAAATCTAGAAGAAATGGAGAAATTCCTGGACATATACACCCTCCCAAGACTGAGCCAGGAAGAAGTTGAATTCTTGAATAGTCCAATAATGAGTTCTGAAGTTCAGGCAGTACTAAATAGCCTACCAACCAAAAAAAGTCCAGGACCAGACAGATTTACAGCTGAGTTCTATCAGAGATACAAAAAGAAGCTGGTACCATTTTTTTCTGAAACTATTCCAAACCACTGAAAACCCATTTTATGAGGCCAGCATGATCCTGATACCAAACCCTGGCAGAGATACAACAAAAAAAAAAACTTCAGGCCAATATCCCTAATGAATATTGATGCAAAAACCCTCAATAAAATACTGGCAAACCAAATCCAGTAGCACATCAAAAAGCTGATCCACCACGATCAAGTCGGCTTCATCCCCGGGATACAAGGCTGGTTCAACATACACAAATCAATAAACATAATTCATCACATAAACAGAACTAAAGACAAAAACCACATGATTATCTCAACAGGCGCAGAAAAGGCCTTTGATAAAATTCAACATCCCTTCATGTTAAAAACTCTCAATAAACTAGGTATTGATGGAACATACCTCAAAATAATAAGAGCCATTTATGAGAAACCCGCAGCTAATATCATATTGAATGGGCAATAGCTGGAAGCATTCACCTTGAAAACAGCACAAGACAAGGATGGCCTCTCTCACCACTCCTACTCAACATAGTATCGGAAGTTCTAGCCAGGGCAATCAGGCAGGAGAAAGAGATAAAATGTATTCATATAGAAAGAGAGGAAGTCAAACTGTTTGCAGATAACGTGATTCTGTATCTAGAAAACCCCATCGTCTCAGCCCAAAAGATTCTTAAGCTGATAAGCAACTGCAGCGAAGTCTCAGGATACAAAATCAATGTGCAAAAATCACAAGCATTCCTATACGCCAACAACAGACAAGCAGAGAGCCCAAACATGAATGAACTCCCATTCACAATTGCTACAAAGAGAATACAGTTAACAAGGGAAGTGAAGGACCTCTTCAAGGAGAACTACAAACCACTGCTCAAGGAAATCAGAGAAGACAAACAAATCGAAAAACTCATGGATAGGAAAAATCAATATCATGAAAATGGCCTTACTGCCCAAAGTAATTTATAGATTCATTGCTATTCCCATTAAACTACCATTGACATTCTTCACAGAATTAGAAAAAACTACTTTAAAATTCATATGAAACCAAAAAAGAGCCCATATAGTCAAGACACTCCTAAGCAAAAAGAAGAAAGCTGGAAGCATCATGCTACCCAACTTCAAACAAAACAGCATGGTACTGGTACAAAAACAGACACATAGACCAATGGAACAGAATAGAGAACTCAGAAATAAGACTGCACATCTACAACCATCTGATCTTTGACAAACCTGACAAAAATGAGCAATGGAGAAAGGATTCCCTATTTAATAAATGGTGCCGGGAAAACTGGCTAGCCACATGCAGAAGCCTGAAACTGAAGCCCTTCCTTACACTTTATCCAAACATTAACTCAAAATGAATTAAAGACTTCAATGTAAAACCCTAAATTATAAAAACCCTAGAAGAAAATCTAGGCAATACCACTCAGGAGATAGGCACAGCCAAAGATTTCAGGATGAAAACATCAAAAGCAATTGCAACAAAAGCAAAACTTGACAAATATGATCTAATTAAACTGAAGAGCTTCTGCACAGCAAAAGAAACTATCATCAGACTGAACAGACAACCTGCAGAATGGGAGAAAACTTTTGCAATCTGTCCATCTGACAAAGGTCTAATATTCAGAATTTACTTGTAAATTAAACAAATTTACAAGTAAAAAAACCGCATTAAAAAGTGAGCAAAGGACATGAACAGACATTTCTCAAAGGAAGACATTTATGCATCCCACAAACATGAAAAAAAGCTCAACATCACTGATCATTAGAGAAATGCAAATCAAAACCACAATGAGATAACATCACACACCAGTCAGAATGGCCATTATCAAAAAGTCAAGGAACAACAGATGCTGGTGAGGCTGTGGAGAAATAGGAACGCTTTTACACTGTTGGTGAGAATGTAAATTAGTTCAACCATTGTGGAAGATGGCATGGCAATTCCTCAAAGACCTGGAACCAGAAATACCATTTGACACAGCAATCTCATCACTGGGTATATACCCAAAGGGATATAAATCATTCTATTGTAAAGATACATGCATGTGTATGTTCACTGCAGCACTATTCACAATAGCAAAGACACGGAATCAATCCAAATGCCTATCAATGATAGACTGGATAAAGAAAATGTGGTACATATACACAATGGAATACTATGCAGCCATAAAACGGAACAAAATCATGTCCTTTGCAGGGACATGGAGGGAGTTGGAAGCCATTATGTTCAGCAAACTAACACAGGGACAGAAAACCAAACATCACATGTTCTCACTTATAAGTGGGAGCTGAACAAGGAGAACACATGGACACAAGGAGGGGAACAACACACACTGTGGCCTGTTGGTGGTGGGGGTGGAGAGCATCAGGATAAATAGTTAATGCATGCAGGGCTTAATACTTAACTAATGGGTTGATAAGTGCAACAAATCACCATGGCACATGTTTATCTATGTAACAAATCTGCATGTCCTGCACATGCATCCTGGAACCTAAAATTAAATTAAATTAAATTCAAAATAAAAAAACTTAAAAAATCCATGCAGATGAACCGCACATACTTTCTTCAGCTTTTTTTTTTTTTAATTGAAAGCAGGCATAGCATACTTTTGCCATGTGAAAAAGAATAAAGGAATTGGCTGAAAACCAATTGGTTGAAATAATAGATTAATTGATACGATAAGTTTTAGGCAAAGTATACTCAGATACGAGTTTTCATTATTTTGTACTACATATTTCTTTTATTTTTAGTTAGTTCTGATATCAACGTTTAAAAATTATTTTTAATTTTTATTTTAACTAAATTTACCGATTTTATAAGCAGTTTAGGGAGTCAAACAACCTTAACAATCTTGTTATAAATAAATATCAACTTATTTTCTCACTCCCAACTCCACCACTGTACCTCCAGGCAACCATTTTGAACCCTGGTAGCAGATTCTCTTTCTTTATGTTTTTACTTCAAATAATGATTATTATATGATTTCTTGACTTTTCCATTTTAGCCATTATCTGTTGAATTCCCAGTATAGAAGATGAAGATTTGCTTATCTTTTGCATCCTGTTCATCCACATAAATACACACTTTTAATTTTCAATTTTGGCTCTATGGACAATTTTAGTTAGATCACCATTCAGTATTCATTCACATTACTTAGATGCTATCCTCACCTGTGCCACATAATATACTATATTTCCTTTCCTGCATAAGTTTTTTCTTTTTATTGAAACTGAGATACACAGATTTGGATTAATTATAATTTATAACATATACTTGTCATTGGTTTATGTATGAACTTCTTTTAGTTATAATATTTAACTAAAATATTTAAATAATGTAATTAGCTCCCTTGACCCGACATCTCAGATGAAACCTAGAGACTTGGAAATAACCTTCATCTACCATCTTCTCTTCACACACAGCCTATCTTGTTTTTATCATGTCCTTACTTACCTTTTTTTTTTTTTTTTAATCACTCTTGCTCAGGCTGGGATTACAGGTGTGAGCCACTGCACCCGGCCCTTACTTTCCTTTTTATATAAATTTATTGCATCTACATATATTCCTACATATAGGGATACACAGAGTTAGTAGATGAAAAGTATGTTTTGGACCTCCCCCAAAAAAGTCATTATATGAAAAAGACATACACACATGTATATAGCAGCACAATTCACCAATTGCAAAAATATGGAACTAACCTAAATGCCCATCAACCAATGAGTGGTTAAAAAAAATGTGGCATATAGGACAGGCACGGTGGCTCATGCCTGTAATCCTAGCACTTTGGGAGGCCAAGGCGGGGGTGTATCACCTGAGGTCAGGAGTTCAAGACCAGACTGGCCAACAAGGTGAAACCTCATCTCACTAAAAATACAAAAATTAGCCAGGCGAGGTAGCACGTGCCTGTAGTCCCTGTTACTCAAGAGGCTGAAGCAGGAGAATCGCTTGAACCTGGGAGACAGAGGTTGCAGTGAGTCAAGAGTGTGGCACTGCACTCCAGCCTGGGCAACAGAGCAAGACTCCATCAAAAAAAAAGGAAAAAAAAAGTGGTATATAGACTACTCATACTCAGTCATAAAATGGAATGAAATAATGGCATTTGCAGCGACTTGGTTGGAGCTAGAGGCCATTATTCTAGGTGAAGTAACTCAGGAATGGAAAACCAAACATCACATGTTCTCACGTGTAAGTGGGGGCTAAGCTATGAGGATGCAAAGGTATAAGGATAATGTAATGGACCTTGGAGACTTGAGGATAAGAGTGAGAGCAGGGTGAGGGATAAAAGACTACACATTGGGTACAGGGTACACTGCTTAGGTGACAGATGCACCAAAATTCTAGAAATCACCAATAAAGAACTTACTTATTTAACCAAAAACCACCTGTACCCCAAAAACTATTGAAAATGTTTTAAGTATGTTTTGGGGGTTCACTTGAATGGCAAACTTTGTAATTAGAACCAACCCTTTCACTGAGAACAAGTTGAAAAACTAGACAAAATATTTTTAAAATTTGCTTGAAATTATCAGAGAGATAACAAAACAGTGAAGAAAGATCATGATCAGGAAGAAGGAAGAAACGCAGAGAGGTGCGCTGGAAATTTGAGGCTGTATTCACCTTAGTTACTGCTGATTTTAGAAGAGGTGGCTGAATAACTGAGCAAAGCTTTGATGGACTCAAAAGGCCAACAGGACAAAATTGGAGTTCAGTGTCCACTAGGATAGAGCATAGGATATTCCCCAGGTTTTAGACTGAGATCATTAAAAGCTAAATCCTAGAAATAAAGAGTGAACTGGAAATAGACTAGCCCTCACAAAGATTGGAACTCTCCTGAAACTTTCTCAGTCCTCTAAGAGATTAAGGTGATACAATCATCTGAATGTGATCATGGTCTTTTTGTAGATTTGCTTACTTTTTAAAATAAATTTGTAGGTAATTTAATGGAAATCCTTCCCAAAGTGTGCAAATTTCCTCTTGAGATATTTAAATTATGTGTTTGATCAATTTCATCTTCCTGAAGAAATTCTTCCTGGAGACTTCTGACCTGTTCCATCCCAGGCATGTTCTCTAGGTACTGCTGTCACCTTGAGGTCTCCTTTTTCCATCCTAGAGACTCTTCTTGTCTCTGTTTCTTGGGTCCCAGTTCTTCCTCTTTCTTGCCTTACATCCTTGTTTTGGTGGAGCACATCCTCCTGTAGCTTCTAGAGAAAGAGTGCAAGGGAAGTAGACTTTTAGAGATCTTCATTCTGCCGTCACACTTTTGGATTGGCATGGAATTGAAATTGGAAACATCACTTTCCTTCACAAGTTTGAAGGCACTTTTTCATTGTCCTATCACTTCTACTGCTGTGTTTTGAGAAATATGGTGCTATTCTGATTCTTGATCCTGTTATGAAACTCTTTTCCCCATATCTCTGGAGATTGTGGGATTTCCTTTCCATCCATGATGCTCTGAAACATCATGATGATATGAAATGATGTGGGTCTATTTTAGACCATTGTGCTGGGTAAACATGGCTTTCAGCTCTGAGGAATCCTCTTAAATTACTTTGTGTACTTTCCTTGCCTTTATTTTCTCTGTTCCTCTTTCTAGAGCTCCTATTACTTAGGTATCGAATCTTCTGGATTGGTCTTCCCATTTTCTTATTTTTTCTCTCCTACTTTCCATATATTTGTGTTTTTATAATTTTACCTTCTGCAATATTTACTAAATTCTGCCTTCAATATATATCTCCTATTTTATCTAAACTCCCTTTATATTTGCTATTGCAATTTTAACTTCCAAAAGCTTTTTTTTTTTTTTTTGGTTCTGTGATTTTTTTTTTAAAACATAGCACTCTGTTCTTTTTTAATGAAGGTAACAACTTCTCTTATGTTTCTGAACTTGATGGTGTACATCTCCCAGATGTGCCTCCATTTCTTCCAAGTATGTTTGGTGTCAGTCATATCAAGAGGCTTTCCTTGCCCTTCTGGTATTCTCTGGCTGTTTTGCTGAAACCAAAAGTTGTCCACCAGAAAGCTGATTAGAAACTCTGTGCATGTGCATATAGCTTGTTGGCTATAGTCTTCCCTGTAGGGCAATTTAGCTGGGCCCATCCCTTGGGGGATGCCCAAGGTCAACATGTTATTCCTTGAGGAGTTTCTGATGTCAGGGTCTGAGTTCTTTTCTCTCCCTCCAGTAAGATTTCTATTTTTCTGCCAGCAGCATTTTGGTTTGACAGCCAGCTGTCTAGGAGCTGAGAGGGTCAGGGGCAGTTGCTGTACAAAGTGGGAAAAGGATAAAAGAATAATTGCTTCATTAACACACTGTCATTGAAGCCTTAACCTCATCTTCACCCTCACTTTCCAGAAATACCTGGGTCTTGGGGGATTTTGTAATGTAAATTGAGTTTCTGCTCCGCTTTCCTCACTAACAGTTTAAAAATCTGCTTTCTCCAGTCCACTAAGTCCAAAATTTTGAGGCTGTTTTCTTCTTTCCTGTTCTGCCTTTTATTATACGTGTGCCTTTAACTAGAAATTTGACTTAAGCTTTTTAAAGGATTGTCAGATCAATTCAACAAACATATATTGAGCACCTATCATGTTCCAGGTTCACAGGTTCATTACATTAATGGATCTATGGGCTTTTGGCTCTTATTAAATGCTGATCTGGATTGATAGATGTTTTTCAAGCTTCTATTGTTCTCCTTGAAGCCACTGGGCTACTTCGTCCAGCTTTGATGTCTTTTGTTTATTATAATATCTCTAGGGTGCCATTAGTTCTTTTTCTTATCTTCTATCAACTAGAATTTTTTCCCATCTTTTCCTTTCAGATTTAAGTACATAACCTATTTCTGAGTCTGTGTCTTCTTTCTATGTAATAATGCCTCCTTTACCAACCTGCAATAAATAGAGAGAACTTTAACCTCCAACGAGTTAATAAAATTATTGCCAATTGTGTTCAGGCTAAAAATGGATCATCCTCCCCACTCCAATTGGACAGTGCCATGATTCTTCCTGTGTCATAGACCTGATAATAGTGATTCAGAGATATTATAATTAATCACTTTATCCATTAACATAATTATTACTTACTAGCACCCACTGTGTAGCAAGCACTGTACTAGGAATTTTCATATGTGTCAGAATTGTTTTCTGGAGGCATAGTGTTTGGATTATAGCCATGCCAGTTATTAGTTATGTGATCTTGAATAAATTATTTCTTTGTGCTTTGTTTCCTCATCTGAAAAATGAGATACTGGCACTACATCAAACAACAACTGTCTCTTCTGTAATATGAATATAATAGCATGTCCTCCAAAAAACCATTTTGGAGATTATATGACCTAATATATGTCAAGTCCTTAGTATGGCACCTGGTGCATAGTAGGCATCACGTGTAATCTATCTTCATTAATATTATCTTAGAATTATTTCTATTATCATCCCACTTAACAGATGAGGACATAGAAATATTAAAAAGTTGATTTAATTTCTCCATGGCTGCACAGTTAGGCAACAGCAGAGCTCGAGTATACACTCAGGTAGTTCAATAATATCTTCTTCAAAGTCCAATATAGAACATGTCCATTAAAAATGTAGTTTTTAAGTCATAGATTACATATTTATTATTTGCCAGTTATGTATGGATACATTGAATAAAACAGTTTAAATTGAACAACACAGACTCAGTTGGCAGGAAGAGAGGAGAAAGTGAGGAGGGTGTCCATGTGTATTAGTCTATTCTCATACTGCTATAAAGGACTACCTGAGACTGGGTAATTTATAAAGAAAAGAGGTTTCATTGACTCAGTTCCACAGGCTGTACAAGTTTCCTCAGGAAACTTACAAACATGGTGGAAGGGTAAAAAGAAAGCAAGCACATTTTCACATGGCAGCAGGAGAGAGAGAGCAAAGGGGGAAGTGCCACTCACTTTTAAACCATCAGATATTGTGAGAATTCACTATCATAAGAACAGCAAGGGGGAAATCTGCCCCCATGATCCAATCCTCTCCCACCAAATCCCTCCCCCAACATTGGGAATTACAATCCAACATGAGATTTGGGTAGGGACACAGAGACAAACTATATCATTCTGCCCTGGCCTCTCCCAAATCTCATGTCCTTCTCACATTTCCAAACACAATCATGGCTACCCAACAGTCCCTCAAAGTTTTAATTCATTCCAGCATTAACTCAAAAGTCCAAGTCCAAAGTTTCATCTGAGAGAAGGAAACTTCCTTCTGCCCATCAGCCTATAAAATCAAAAGCAAGTTAGTTAATTCCTGGGGAGACAAGCATTGGGTAAATGCTCCCATTCCAAAAGGGAGAAATTGGCCAAAACAAAGGGGCTACAGGCCACATGCAAGTCTGAAATCCAGCAGGGCAGTCATTAAATCTTAAAGCTCCAAAATGATTTCCTTTGACTCCATGTCTCACATCCAGGCTACATTGATGCAAGGGGTGGGCTCCCAAGGCATTGAGTAGCTCTGCCCCTGTGGCTCTGCAGGGTAGAGTCCCTGTGGCTGCTTTCACTGACCAGCATTGAATGCCTGTGGCTTTTCCAGGTGCATGGTGCAAGTTGTTGATGGATCTGATTCTGGGGTCTGGAGGATGGTGGCCCCTTCTCACAGCTCCACTAAGCAGTGCCCCAGTGGGGACTCTATGTGAGGGCTCCAATGCCACATTTACCCCTCTGCACTGCCCTAGTAGAGGGTCTCCATGAAGGCTCCACCCCTGCTGCTTGTATTGAGTAATACCAGCAGGCTTGTATTAGTCAATTTTTCACACTGCTATAAAGAAATATCCAAGACTGGGTAATTTATAAGGGAAAGAGGTTGAATTGACTTACAGTTCCATATGGCTGGGAGGGCTCAGGAAACTTACAATCATGATAGAAGGTGGAGAAGCAAGGACCTTCTTCACATGGCAGCAGGAGAGAGAAGTGCCAAGTGAGGACGTGCCACACTTTTTAAACCATCAGACCTCATGAGAATCCCTCACTGTCATGAGAATAGCACGAGGGAAACTGCCTCCATAATGCAATCACCTCCCTCCCTCAACACATGGGGATTACAATTCGAGATAAGATTTGTGGGGACACAGAGCCAAACCATATCAAGACTTCTGCCTGGGCATCCAGGCATTTCCATACATCCCTTGAAATCTAGGCAGAGGCTCCCAAACCTCAACTCTTGTCTTTTGCACACCCACAGGCCCAGGCTCATGAAGTCACCAAGGCTTGGGCTTGCACCCTCTGAAGCAATGGCCCAAGCTGTACCTTGACTTCTTTTAGCCAAAGCTAGAGCTGAAGCATCTGGGATGCAGGGCACCATGTCTTAAGGCTGCACAGGACCTTCAACCTGGTCCATGAAACCATTTTTCCATCCTAAGCCTCCAGGCCTGTGATGGGAAGGGCTGCTGTGAAGGTCTCTGAAATGCCCTGGAAGCATTTTCCCCATTGTCTTGGCTATTAACATTCAGCTCTTCTTTACTTATGCAAATTTCTGCAGCCTTGAATTCCTCCCCAGAAAATGGATTTTTCTTTTCTACCTCATGGTCAGGCTGCAAATTTTCCAAACTTTTATGCTCTGCTTCCCCTTTTAATATAAGTTTGAGTTTCAGGTCATTTGTTTGTTTATGCAAATGAGCACAAGCTTTTAGAAGTAGCCAGGCCACATCTTGAATGTTTTGCTGCTTAGAAATTTCTTCTACCAGATACCCTAAATAATGTTTCCAAGTTCAAAGTTTCACAGATCTCTAGAGCAGGGGCACAATGCCACTAGTCTCTTTGCTAAAGCATAGCATGAGTGACCTTTACTCCAGTTCCCAATAAGTTCCTCATCTCCGTCTGAGAGTACCTCAGCCTGGAATTCACTGTCCATAACACTATCAGCATTTTAGTTACAATCACTCAACAACTGTCCTGGACATTCCAAACTTTCCCTCATCTTCCTGTCTTCTTCTGATCCCTCTAAACTGTTCTATCCTCTGCCCATTCTCCAGTTCCAAAGTTGTTTCCACATATTCAGGTATCTTTATAGCAAGACCCCACTTCTCTGGTAACAATTTTCTGCATTAGTCCATTCTCACACTGCTATAAAGAACTACCTGAGAATAGGTAATTTCTAAAGAAAAGAGGTTTCATTGACTCACAGTTCCACAGTCTGTACAGGAGACAAGGCTAGGGAGGCCTCAGGAAGTCCTCCTGCCAATCATGGCAGAAGGATGAAAGGAAAGCAAGCATATCTTCACATGGTGGCAGGAGAGAGACAGAATGAAGGGGGAAGTGCCACATACTTTTAAACCGTTAGATCTTGTGAGAACTCACTATCATGAGAACAGAAAGGGGGAAATCTGTCCCCATGATCCAATCCCCTCCAACCAGTTCTCTCCCCCAACATTGGGAATTACAATTCGACATGATATTTTGGTGGGGACACAGAGCCAAACCATATCACCATGCAATGGGGGCAGTCTGGCATATGGTATCAGCCTGGGTAGTGTAAGGAGGGCATGCATTGAGGGGTAGAAGGGGAAGTAGCACTTGCTGCCCTTGGCAGAGTTTCAGACCCCAAGGGAGGTGAAGAGGGCACTTGTATTGGAGAGGCAGCAGCGGCAAAGGAAGATGGGTTACATATAGAGACATTAACCAAATAAGGAAGTATGTGAAAGACGACGGGAGAGGGGTTTCTCATTGTCAGGGTAGGGAGTTACAGGTATGGAAAGGATGAAAACTAGAATAGACTTTGTGGTGTTGGACTGGAATTGAGGGTATTGGTATGAACTGTGTATCTGTTAAAGAAATGGACATCACAGTTTATAATCTTCCCAAAAAGAAAACTCCAAGCACAGATGGCTTCAGGGTAAATTCCCCCAAACATTTAATGAATAAATAACAATTTTACTCAAACATTTCCAAAAATAGAGCAGAAAATACAAAGATATTACAGCAAAGGAAACTACAAACCAGTATCCCTTATGAACATAGATGTAAAAATTCTAAACAAAATTTTAGAGTATCAAATACAATATATTAAAGGGATAAAAGGATAGTACATCATAACCAAGTGGGGTTCATCTGAAAAATGTAGGATTGGTTTAACATTAGAAAATCAATCAATGGAATTCATCATGCTAACACACTAAAAGAGAAAAACATGATTATCTCAACAGATGAAGAAAAGGCATTTGACAAAATCCTGCTAAGATTCTGTTCTTAAAGATTCATCAAGCACAACCTGTGTTGAGAAGGATCATTTGAGAGGGAGGAACATTGATAATTGTCTATTCTTCCAAGATATTCAAAGCTGGGACTCCACAGCCATTATGGTTACATGTTGCTCAAGCATATATTCTAACTTTCACTTACCTCTTACCTAAATGCATTAGATTATCATTTAACTTGTTGTTTCCCAAACTCTGTTGCTTGAAACACCAGCATTCCTTGAAATATAAGGCCCTTTTTGGAACCTCAAGATGTACATTAACATATTAAAATTCTAAGTCCCGGGAAGAAACCATATCCAAGATCTTTTTATTTCATGTGAATTTTGACCATTGCTGTCTTATCAAGGGAACTATTCTATACTTGCTGATAGAAGCATTTTATTTTGACCCATCCATCCATTCTTGCTTATATATTATATAATATGTATAGGAGCTTGTAAAATAATAGCATGGCTAGAGCAGGCTGGGAAAACTTGGTGGAAGGGTAAACGTCCTGGACTCTTGCCTGCTGCCAGTTTACAGTAATCTTCCTTAAACACCACTTTTCTTCCAACGCTCCTCTGCCTGTATAACTTCCTACACACACCAACTCTATACCCCACCATGGAAATTAGTAATTTTCTTAGATATTTTCCAATTCTTTGGTTTTAATATCTTTTAAATTCATAAAAGAATCTAAAATGCTTAATTCGGATTAATAAAAACAATATGTTGTCAAGAATATATTTTAAAGCCACAGAAGAGATCAATGAAAAACATAACTTTCAGTTGTTCTGGAGAAGCCCTTTAAGGGGGTTCTCTATCTATACCCAGAGAAAGCAACGTGGTGAAAATGAAATTTCTACTGGTGTTTGCTAATACAGTGTTTCTTTCTATAAGCATGGAAAACATATTAAAGAGAACTGTGTCCTGTGAGAGGTGAATTTATTAAGAAGCTGGGCATCAAGTCATAAACCTACCACTGGAAAGTAAAATAAAAAGGGAAACCCAGCAGAGCATTTTCCTTTTGTGTGTTCAAGGCATTAGTGAATTATTCTTTGTGCAAAGCACTGCACATCCGGGAAGTGAATAGTTTAAATAAAATAGTAATATATTTAAGAGCACCTTTTGAAAGTTACAATCCCCAAGGAAGATAAACCATAAGAATCCTTTCATTGCAAAAAAGAATTCATTTGTTATAACAAAGGAGCAAAATGGATCGTGGTATGTGTAATATGCTGAATGTACAAAAAACAGCATTCTCGCTCAGTCTGATCCTGAATAAGTAATTTTTCAATTAAAGTGCCTTTTCCTCAACACTTGAAATAGTTCTCGGATGAGTTGTAAAGTACTCATGTTAACTGCATTAGGCCAATGGTCATTTAGTGTAAACAGGAACAAGATTTCAGCTAAGCTAGAACAGTGTGACAAACATTATTTTGATTCTTCCTGTGAAGCTTTAGAACAAAGCTTATAAAAGCAGAAAGATACTGAAATCAATTTACAATGATCTGGCCTTAGCTGGCAAAATCAGGCCAAGCCCTAAAATACATATGCTTTGAAGCACAAGTCCATTAGAAAATATACATTTGCATCTTAATATACTATCTATTTTGTCTTCCAGGTTCAAAAGGCAAACAAAAGGCCCAAATTATAATTATTAATGGCCTCAGAAATACATTAATATTATCTATACTAAGAACATGTATAGAGGAATAATGTAAGAAAAATTGTGAAGAACACAGAATATTACATGGATTCATCAAAACTATTATTTTCTATCTTTCAGGATACAGGCTTTCAAAACAAAAACAGTTTTAAGTTAAATGAATCCATCTTTTCCCCCTTTTTAGAATAAAGGAAAAATTAAAGTTCTGGACATCTGAAAAGTTATATCCATTTGTACAAATAATTTTACTCCAAAGTATATTTGTCAAGAGAATGCATATTTGGTTGGGATTCAGCATCTTAATAGCATTGCTATGGTCACTGTGAAGTACATTTTAAAAATGAAAGAATCCTTGCCCTCTAAGGACTTTTTATCCTGTTAATTTTAGAATTCTAGAAATAATACCAGATATGGTTTAAAACTAAAATGTATTTTATTTTCTTGGTGAAACATACTTGTAGACATTCATACTAAGAAAATGAAATGGTCATCTTTATATCCAGACAGCACCTACCATTAGAATAACAAAAAGAACAGCTGTTTTCCTCATTAGATTACTGGCTCACTAAATTTTCATTCAGAAAAAGACAGTTTCATTGACTTCTGTCATATTCCTTTTTACTGACTAGGACTATGTCCAACAGAAATGCAAGCCTATATGCACTAAGGGATAGCATAACTATATTCACAGCAACATTATCTGTAATGCAAACTCTAAGCAACCCAGATGTCCAACATAGTAGAATGGATAAATAAGTTGTCGTTTATATAATGGAATACTACATAGCAACGAAAATGAACGGACTGCATCTACATTCAACATCATAGATAACAAGTGAAAGAAACAAGACAAAAAATATATAAAGTATGACCTCATTCTGTAAAGTTTCCAGACACACAACACTAAACTCTATGGTTGTATATGGTACATATGGATGCACATCCAAGTGGTAAACTGTAAAGAAAAGCAATAAATGATTACTTTAAAAGTAAGATTAGGCTGGGCACGGTGGCTGATGCCTGTAATACTAGCACTTTGGGAGGCTGAGGCGGGCGGATCACCTAAGGTCAGGAGTTCAAGACTAGCCTGGCCAACATGGCGAAAACCCGTCTCTACTAAAAATACAAAAATTAGCACAGCATGGTGGCACATGCCTGTAATCCCAGCTACTCGGGAGGCTGAGGCAGGAGAATCATTTGAACCCAGGAGGCAGAGATTGCAGTGAACCGAGATTGCACCACTCTAGCTTGGGTGACAGAGTTAGACTCTCTCTCAAAAAAAAAAAAAAGAAAAGAAAAGTAAGATTAGAACTTACTCAGGGAATAGGAATCGAGCTTGGAGAGAGGGTTGTGACTGGAAAGAGATCCATGAGACTTCTGACATGCTAGTTAAATTCTTCTTTTCTTCTCCTCCTTCTCCACCTACTTATTTTTACCATGGGTGGCACTTACAAAGTGTATTAATTCTTACAACCATTTGTAAGCTGTGCATGTCATATGTTATCACTTTCTTGTATGTTACACTTCATAGTAAAACATGTTTTTTTTTAAAAAAACCCAAGGATTACTACACTAAATAATACACACACACACACACACACACACACACACACACATTCTAATTGGCTTCAAAGAGAAAAGAAAAAATCCTGATTTTATATTAGACTTCCCTTGTTCTCCTTCTCTTCTGCTGAGCACATATTAAGTGTTCAAATGTACTCACCAACTAAAGAGATAAGAGTTTCAAAGTGCATCAAAATGTACCATTCAGTGTCATGCGTGTTATTTGAGAGCTTCAAAGACTTATGTGGGTTTTTTAGCTGATGGTGGAATTGCATGTACGTATTCCTATTGTCTCTCGCGTCTATGTTGACAACACTAGCTGATATATGACTATGCAGAAATAGTGCTTGAAAAAAATGGGCAACTTCCTGTGCTTACAGCTGTGACACAGAAGCAGCTCAACTTTGATTTTACACCTATGGCCTGCCCCTAAGTTTCCTGCTTCCATCATTACTGTGGATTCTAATCTTAGGAAAAGTCTGCCTCTTTGAAAAAACAAATATACAAACCTGAGCTAACCCAGCCATGTCAACCTATAATATTATTTATCTGACTTAAGCCTTAATCAACCAATTTTTCTTCATGCTCCTGAATTAGTTGGGTACTAGGTTATTGTGTTACCAAATTAGCTCCCTTTCAACTGCCCTGACTGAAACCTGTAACAAATTCTAATTACTGGTGATGGGATATTCTTAGAGCCTCTTTCAGCAAATATCCCAATAAAAATCTTGGTTAACAGACTGACAATATCAAACTCTGACATATTATACAAGAAAGAAACTGAGTTGACCAATTGCCCATCTCTTTACTCCAGAATGGATTTTCTAAAGGAGCACAGAAAATCTATACAGCAATTTTATTCTCCCCTCTGTAATCATTGGTATTCTCTAGCTCCCGGGTAGGTCAAAATCAATTTAACATTTAAAAGTCCCTAAGGCCATGAACAGTGGCTCATGCCTGTAATCCCAGCACTTAGGGAGGCAGAGGTGAGAGAATAGCTCAAGTAAAGGAGTTCGAGACCTGCTTGGGCAACGTGGAGAGATTCCATTCTCTGAAAAAAGGCGGGAAAAAAAGATAAAAATACTTGAATCTGGTCTATGTTCTCAGAAAGTTGAATTTTATTTTTCAAAATCGATACCACTTAGTAATGTTCTGATGCAAACAATATTAAAGGCAATACAGCTCACTCTTTATCATCCAAAGGTTTATCCACAGCACAGCTTACCTACTTCAAGCAAACCTTGATCCAAAGATTGGTAAAATAATTAACAATATTCCGTAAGTCACATGTGGTCAACAGTCTGTCTACTTAATCTATCATCCAGAATCAAGGCCTTAAAGGCAAAATAATTGTCTCCCTTTATTCTGGCAAATATAAATATTGAATGAAAATGGGCATCTCTTTTTAGTCTGGTGCTTTATTTCAGCCTGAGTTATACTTTCTCTTGTTTTTTAAATAAGGTAAATAGGAATGACTTCTGCAAGGGGGAAGGATAAAAGACAGAGATATAGAACAAAGATCTGGAACAATCTTCTAAAGTTACTTTATTCTACTAAAACAATGTCTAAATTATAGCCTAATACTTGACTCCAAAATACTATGGCTCAAAGGATATTTCTCCAAATATAATTACATACTGTAAGAACGTGATACGACAGAGCAAATATAGGCCATAACTGGTAACCCTATTCCCCAACATCACTGTTATAAGTGGGACATCTCTGAATTAGAGTTTCCCAAACTATCATGCCCATTCAAATACATATTCCAAGCCTCATTTAATACTGAAATTATGTCGGGATTAGTTACTGTTTGGCTGATGCATACCATGTTTACTTTCACTTTTAATGAAATGAAAACTGACATATAGCATATAACATTTCCTGTGGGAACAGAAGCCAATGTGATCTAGGACAAAATGTAAACTTCTTACATTTAAAAAAAGCATTTTAACAAAAGAGGAATGAAAATACCACTTTACATTTGTGAGTAACTGGGATTCAAACTGAAAGCCCGCTGATTCCATGCCACAGCTGTCCTTAGTTTCCTTAATAATGATTTATCCAAAATCTTCATATGATAAAAGTGATTTTAGTAAGTAACTGTAACATCTCAGGCTTTTGTTTATCGTGAGACAGACATGTATTCTCACTTTTTTTCTACCCTTTGCCCCCAATAATCACTTATAGAATAAAATCTGAGTTAAAAAAGCCATGCATTTTCCAACCAAACATCTTCCCTGACAAATATTATTTGAAATTAGATTATAGCTATGTGCCTTCTTTTTCCACTCCTCAGTGGCAGTTAGTGGCAGAAAACAGATGATCAAAGCAAGAGTGGGATTAGAATTTGCACATATTAGCATAGACTATTTTAATTGAATACAAGTCCAGAAATTACGTATAAATGGTTTCTAAATCAAATATGGTTTACAATTAATGAAGTACTTATACTAGGTTGGTGCAATTACCAAAAACCACAATTACTTTTGCACCAACCTCATAGTAAGAAGTTTACCCGTTAATTCGCTAAAGTCAAGATCACACCTATTCAGATAATCATAACCATCTAGCAGCTTCAGTTGCAATATTTCTTCTATCTCTCCTAAGATACAGAGAGCAAAATCATTATTTTATTGGATTACTTTAGTTTTTCAATTTTTAAGACAATATGTGATTATTTGTACAATGCTAGAGCTCTGAGTTGTGATAAAGGCTATGGTAAACAATTGGTGTTATATTTAAAATCATGCCTCCCTCAGTTTTTGGACAGCCAGTGGTTGCTTAAATAAATAACAAATGTGCTGTGTATACACAGAAAATAAAAATTTTAATACCTATCTTTGTGTCAAATTGTGTTTCTTTAAAGAAGGCAAATAGACAATTCTCACTCAACACACACAATACCCCTGAGTTAGATATTTTAAAGATGTTTTTGAACTCAAAGAAGGAATTCTAAAACAATCACCCAAACATGAAAAAAAATATCATCTTGGCACACCAGAGTTTCCTAAAACTACTGCATAAGAAACTAAAACTGGAAGACAAAAATCTTTGACATAAAACTTTTGTTATCAGGAAAAATATAACAAATAACAATTCACAAAATTTGCAAAAATCTATTTTACACCCACCCGTGGTCCTTAATATATTCATTGTTGCTTTTCAGTGATGGAATTCTCTCTCATTTAGTGGCCCTGCTTAGGCTCAGATGTCCAGAGGTCTCTACGAATCAGGTGGAGGAAGATGACGTAGAAGCTGGATAGGAGAGAACATCATGCCAAGGGCAGGGCTGGGTAGTGAACACGCCACAGCTGTGCCGACTTAGAATCCTCAAGTAACACAGTTGTCTAGGTCAGTGGTTCCTAAGTTTGTCTACAAACAGGAATCATCCTGGGAGTTAAAGCGCTCCTGATGCCTGTGTCCCACCTCGAGAAATAGTGATTTAATTGGTTTGGGACATGTCCCGGGCTTTGGCATTTTAGAGATCTCCAGGCAATTCTAATTTGCAGGCAAGTTTGGTCACAACTGGTTTATATTATTTTATACTTTGAAAAATTAGGTTCATGTCCATTTTAGTATGCTTCTTATATCAGTCTCAGGGCATTTGCGGAAATCTAGATGACTACTTGTTCTAGAATATTCCCATAACTGTAAATCCATGGAGGTAAACCAAGATCCAAAAGCAAAACTGCAATATAATTGAATTATTTATCATTGTCAAAAGGAGAATAAAAGTAGGAAATATAAAGGCATTAGAATAAGCTAAATTTTATAAAATGTTTCTTCAAGACAAGAATTATTAGTGTATGGATTTTTTTTCCAAACCCAAGCCCTAGAAACTTTCTTCTGTTTGCCACTCAAAACCAGACAGAAAAATTAGAGAACGCTATCTATAATAATCTGGGTTTAAGTAATGACCTGGATTTGTATGACCTAGTCTAGCTTTCCACCTTATCAGATGGACCAGGGGCAACTGCTGGAACGAGGAAGAAGGAATTGGGCATTACACATGAATAAACCTGCGGAGAAGCTAAGTTCATTAATGTTCTGTTGGCAGGAATCAAAATGACTTAGAAGCAGCCAAGCTGAATTACAGGTTTGATGTACTTAAGAGATACAAGTTATGTGGACATCAGCATTTTTTTATACCAGCCTCTAGGCAGCCTTGATATCGAGACCTCATAATCCTGCCTTTCACAGTAAGATCCAGTTGTATTTCCCTGTGGCTTCTCCACTCTTGTGGGGGTATACGAGCTGTGAGTACAGAAGACGTGAAATAGTTTTAAAAGTTCAAAAGTTATCAGTTCATCAAAAGCAATATTGGGAATACTAAATATCTCTGCTCCTTTTTTTTTTTAAAGGTAAGCTTCACTCATAACAGGTGAGTAGATTGAAACTGGAAAACGTATATTTCAATGTCAGGTTCACAATGGGAATATGTAGATTCACTCTGATTCATGGAGCTAACATATCTTAAATAGACGGAAGTGCTGAGCTGAATATATCGCTCCTTTGAAATGGAAACAATGACTAGATCATAATGGGGATATGTGGATGTTGCCTTCCCAGCCCTTCCCACCTCATGACACAATGTAATCTGCTGTCAGTTCAAAATTCTACCAAGAGCTGGGCAAACCAAGGCATTACCTGCTTACGTGGGGGCAATACTACCTAAGAGAAGAGTATGGTGGGAGTGAACCGTAGCCAGTGAACAAAAATAGTGAAAAGCAGCATGCATGGTTCAGTTTTAAAGGCTTCTTTGGTTTAATGCAATGGAATGTGTTCCAAATGTCAAGACAGCTAATTCTCAAGATCTTCCCTGTCTCATTGAAAGCTGACTGCAAATCACGAAAGCACCAAAATAGAAGGTAGTTGTCGATTATTTCCAAATACACCAAATCATCCACAAGAACGTGCTCTTCTGGCAAGTGACATGGCAACTGGGTTTTCATTTCAAGGGCCAACTGCAACCAGTTGTTTATTCTGAGGCTTCAAACTTAACAGGTCCAAAACTGAACTGTTTCAGTTTCAGATGGAGGGTTCATTTCCCTCCGTCTTCTGCTTTTGCTTCCCCCGTACTTGCTGCCAAAGTTAGTCTTCCACCTACACAATCAGCAAACCAGAACTGGGAGTCATTCCGGGCTCCTCTGTGTTTCAGTGCCTCCCTCCACATCCTAACCATCATAGATCCTGACTAGCAAATTCATTCGCCCCTACTCTCTATTCCTTTGGCCACCACCATAGGTCGCCACCACCACAGGTCGTGTCCTCATCTTTCACCCCTCTGGAGTTTTTTCCTGACCTATTACTCAAACATGAGCATACCATCTCCCTGCTTATTCTCTGACAGCTGTGTGCCTGTACTCTTGCTTTTCCCCTGCCTGGAATGTTTATTTTCCCAAGTTCTTGCTAACTAGCTTTTGATACACTTAAGCTTAAGAAATGGCCTAATATTTTCTGTCAAACCTTTTCTGATTTATCAGGCTGAGTTGGGTGTTTCCTCTTCTGTGCTTCTTACATCACCTTGTAATTTCTTTCTTACATGTTAGTCTTCTTGCCTTACTTATGACAGGGAGCTCCATATCCTGCTCAATACACCCAGGACTTGGAAAGTGCTGAGTCCACTTGTGTTAAATCAGTGATTCCTCATTTGCCTACTGGAATTACCTGGGGAACTTCAAAAAAATACTGAGACCCAGACCCCACTGCAGACCAATTCAAGTGGAATTGCTCGGGGTGAAGCCCAGGTACTTGTAGTTTTAAAAAACTGCCCAGGTGATTCTAATGTACAGCCGGGGTTGAAAATCACTGTGCAAAACTATTGATCTCAAATGCGAGTTGAAGCCCTATCAAGAAAACAGGAAGTTTGATGGGCTTTTGTTTTTTGTTTTTTAAAGGACATTGTGTTAGTTATCTACGGCTGGGTAACAAATTATCCCAAAATTTAGCAGCTTCAAACAGCCAGCCCTTCTCTCAGAGTGTCTCTTGGTCAGGAATCTGGGCACAGCTTAGTGGGTCCTCTGGCTCAGGGTTTCTTGAAGACTGCATTCATGGGGTGTCAGTCCAGGCTGGGTGTGGGGAGGAGCTTGCATGTGAGCTCACTCGAGTGGCTATTGGCAAGACATGGCTCCTCACTGGCTATTGGCCAGAAGCTTTCTTTGGCTCTCCTGCCTTTCATCAGGGCAGCTCATAGCCTGGTAACTGGCTTCCGTTAAAGTAAGCATGTGAGAGAACAAGGGGGTGAGCAAAGTGGAAGCCAGAGTTTATCTATAACCTGGAAGTGACATCCATTGCTTTTTGCCAGATTCTGTTTATCAAAAACTCCAACCCAAACTCTACAGGAGGGGATAATACAAGGGCACAAATACAAGGAAGACAATATCTTTGGGAGTCATCTTAGACACTGCCTACCACAGACATTTAATGATGATACTCTACCTAAAACCTAATCTACCTTAAAGGAATCCCAACTGAACTGTCTTAAAATTAGGAGCATGCACATCAATGGTTTCCTTGAAGAACAAATGTCATACGCTTTGGTAGAGATGAACTAAAAGTAAACTGACAGGTGTACTTTCTAATAATAAATTTATATTTTTGTTTAATCAACTATAGCTGCATTAATTTAAGGTCATTTAGACAAGATAATTTCAAGGCAGGCCAGCTTGCATAATTCCAGCCTTTACATCGCCTTATGAATTAGGTCAATGTGCTTTCCAAAGACTGAAAGTGCTCCTTCTTCTTTTCCCTAACATTTTCCTAGTTATACAAGTTCACAGAAAATAGGCCAGACACTCTAAGGACTCAACACAAAATTTGGTTTTAGTAAAGAGCAGATACAGTAAATCTAAAAGTAAACTATCAAGCAAAATAGGCAAGTTGATGTACTGATATTAAGCTGATGACAGTAATAAATTTTAAGTTTACTGCTCATTTTAGAGGGACAAGCTAATGTACCGAACAACACTGAATACTGATGTTAGTAACTATAAGCCTTCCTCAAAGGTCCTGTCAATACTAAAGGATTCATTCATCTGTGGAGTGCTTACCATTTAATGCTAAGAATGCAAGTTAAAAGTGCTTAACAATATCTAGCAAAACGACACAAACTACTAAAAGTGAAAAGAAACCCTTATGAGGGCACAAATGACTTGCACTCTTGAAACCTGATGTTGACAGGACATTTACACAAAATCCTAAACTGAATTTATATTCCAACTAAAAAATGCCATCTCCTAAAATCAATTTGGTTTTGGTGCAGAGAGAAAGCACTGGCCTTCCAGATTCAAAGTACTGCCTTTGATAGCACCTTTTTCCCTGAATCATTTTCTAAATATTTGTTCAAAAATATCCGTAGCTTGTAAAACCTGATGGGATTTTAAAAAGGATATGATCATATTGCACACTTATTAGATGTAACTGAGAATTGTGCTTTAAGTACTTTTTGCATGCACAGAAATTACTTATGAACAATCTGTTGTAGTTTGCTTTTAAAAAGATTAAACAGCACCGTTGGGGGAAATCTGCCCTTTCCTTCAGCTGAGGTGGCAATTCTCAGTGATGTGATTTTAATCACTAAGACCTGGAAGATAAAGCCATGATCAGCTACTATTAGCCAACATAAACAATTCCGTGTCAACCACTGTTAGTTACAGTAGATGTGAGGATTAAAGCTAGTAACCTAAAGATTGCTGAATCCCTAGGGCCTTTTAATAAGCCTCTGAACCATCCAGTTCTCATGGCCTAGATACGGTTATTTGAGGCTTAAGTTTGAATATGTTAACCTTATTTAAAGGATGGCATTTCAGCTGCCAAATTGAAAGACAATTGAAACAGGTCACCCCAAAATCTAGTAAGCTTTCTTTTCACAGTAGTATGAGTTAGCAATTCTAAAATTACTTTCTGTGTATTCTATTCATGAGCAAATACATAAATATTTTGAGGATAATGGCAGCCAGGTTTCTTTCTGTTAAAGGAGTTATAAATATGGAAAAGGGGGAAACTAGAAAGCAGCATTTGACTAGAGTTGAAGGTATCAGCACAAATTCATGGTTTTTAGTAGCTAGAAATAAATATAAGTATTTTTGTATGTATCTGTCTGCTGAGAGGGACTACACACAATGACACACCAGTAGCAATGAGCAAATCTGGCACTCAGTAGATCTTGGTTCCTGAATACCATTCTACGTGGAAAGGAAGCAGAGCTCCTTGGAGAAATAGCCAATTGCAGGGCTAGAGTGGGAATAGTACAAGTTGAGCCTGGAACATCTTGTACCAAAAAGCAAGAAAGTCCCCAAAGAATGATGAGGACACAAGTAAAGGACATAGACATCCTGGGGTTCCCATTGGTCAAAACTGGGACAGTTAGAACATCAAAATAAGTAACAACAGTAACAGTATTTGATTTGTTGACTAAGAATCCATGAGTCCATTCTGTTATAAACAAATGAAAAAATGAATGGGGGAGGAAGAAAAATGCTTTCTTTCAGTAGAATGTCAACTAATAAATATTGAGTTAGAAAGTCAGTCACTCAAGGACAGGGAGGAGGAGGTTTAAGTGTCCCATGGTAAAGCATTCAGTCTCTATAGCACCCAGTGACATGAAAGAGCTGTTTCTCAATGGGAATACAATTCTCTGCTGCAGACGTTATCACCTTGCTCCAGAATCCCAGGGACCTATGTTATGACTCTTCCACCGGACTTGCCATAAATTCCACACTGCATCTTTTCCCACCACTGACACACTAGGGTCTGCTGGGCCATATGATCCAAGTATCAGGGCTGCTTGCACCTGCAGCCTGGAACTGTTGCAGAGCCCTTTCCTGTTCTGGGCCCCATTCAGAGCTGGCGGCCTTCCACGTCACTTGGTGTATGAGGAGCTGGCTCATTACTCTTAGATGTAGAATGTGTTGCCTCCAGAACCCAAAGGGGTCTACCAAGTGCTATGCTTCCTTATTAGTATAGAGGCTGTAAGATGCAGCAATTTGTCTTTCACTTCGGAGAGGATATCTCGACACTGCCCTGAGCACTGGACCTCTAAAAACTTTACTAATGTGACTGTTCTCTGAATCTTCAGTGTTTATCTCCCATCCTCTGGCATTCATGTATCTTACCAAGGCCTTCACCATACTAGCTATCTCTTCCTCATCCTGTCCTATAAGTAGGATGTTGTCAATAAACTGGATCAGTGTGGTGTTCTGAGGGATGAGATGGTCCAGAGTTCTTCATATTATGACTGAGGGTGAGAGTTAACACAGGCTGAGGCAAAACTCGGCCTGAATATTTTTGTCTGTTCTACATGAACGTGAACTATTTCTGATCCTGTTTTCCAACTGGAATGGTATAAAATGCATTTACCAAATCAAAGATTGCATACCATGTATCTGTACTGATCTGCTCTAGCAACGAGTCCAGCACAGCAGGTGAGAGCAGGGTTATTCTTTGGTTAAGTTAGTAGAAGTCTATAGTTACCGTCTAGGATCTATTCAGTTTCAAGGAGCAGCCTGCAAATTAAAAGATACGATTGGGACCACCACTCCTCCATCCTTCAGGTTTTAAATAGTGGGACTAATTTCCGTCATTCCCCCAGGATACAATATTGTGTCTGATTTACTATCTTGGCAGGAGTGGGAGGCAGTTTCAGTGTTTTACTTGGCTGTCCTAAGACAGCTTAGTCCACAGACCCAAGCACCCTTAAAATCCAGTCCCAAGAGTGCTCCCCTGGTTCTTGCAAATACGTCAGCATGTCCCAGCTGGGTTATGTTGGGATTTAATCTTAGTTACTGGCTTGGCAGCCAGCAAAGGAAGTAGGGGAAGTTGGAGAAGGTGGGAGAAAGGGCTACTGCCTTGTGGCAGCAAGCTTCTGTATCTTCCAGGACAGCAGACATACTAGTTAGACCAGAAGGTCCAGAGGGAGCTGCAGGGGCATCCATCCAGACCCCATCCCATGTTCAGGATCCCAGGTTTCTCTACATTAGTAGACCTGCCTAGTCTAAATATTCAATGGTCCAATGTCTCTGGAGCTCTGTGACTCTTAACAATTAGCTCTTGAAACTGTGGTTCAACTGAATCTGTCCTATAGGTGATAAAGGCCTCTTTATAAGTTACCATAGAGCCTCTCATACTTAGCTATTAACTGCTTGTTAACAGTCCCATTTCTTGTTTTCCACTTGTAGTGTTTAAGTTAGCAATAACCAGCCAACTCTGCTGTCTTTGCATTTTCAAATGCCTGTATCACACTTAGCCCCATTATTTCCCTCTATTGGGACAGGGTTCCAAGTCAACACCGGTGAAATTAAGCAATTAAGCTGCAAAGTTATGTCTGGGACTATGAATGCTCCATCTACCAACTAAGGTGGCATCTTCTCAAGTCAGGTAATGGATGGGACTGTTCCAATATTATCACCCCAGAAGTAGATGCCAAGATGGGACTAAATGTACAAGACTTTTTATTAGGGAAAACACCTGTGAGAGAAGATAGGGAAGGAGCTGGGAAAGAACTGGTGGACTATCACACTAGGATGCAAGTCTGACCCCAAATGTAAGAGAGCGGGAAAGAAGGTTGTGTGGAAGTGTACCAGACTGCCATGTAGCCTAAGGAAGGCTTGGCAAAGCAATGGGGATGTCCTTGAGCCTGAGCTGGCTATCAGAAGAGTCTTGGGTCTCCTAGAATCTCTATGATGCTCAGTTGCTGAACTGTGAGAAAAGCAAGGTCTTAGCACAAACATAGTGATGGATTTCACAGCATAGCAAGTAGCTGGGGCCCTTGGCCAATTAAGCTCCCTGTAGTTGGGGGTCTGTGAGGTACATTCTCATAGCAGCAGCATCCTAGCAACAGGCAGAGCTGGGATTCAAACCAGGTAGTTTGGTTTGAGTCTATACCCTCAACCACTGAACCAGAAGACTTGTCTTGGAATTACAAGAGGTCTGAAATAAATCTATCATGCAGAAGATTTGTAAGGAGCCTGGGCCAGACTAGTAGGATCTCTAAGATCCTCTAAGAAGTTTGTATCTCATTCTACAGATAATAATGTGGGGGATACAGGGTGAGGGCACATCACAGTTAATGTATAGGACTATATTCCATATGCATTACATACATGCATGAATAATTTATAGGCCCATGTGTAGCTTTGAGTTCTCCGTGGTATAAAAGGATTAGCAGATTTGAAGACAGATGCAACAAAAAGTGATTCCTGTACTACATATATGATTGCATATATGTATTGCATATATGCAATGCTACATATATGGTAAAGTGGTCCAAAAAGTGCTGACAAAGCATTCATACCTTCCAGGGTATAAAAGTTTGAAAAAAAGGTCCAAGACAAATTCATTTTCTATAACTCTTTATAAAATCATACTGTGGTACAAGGCAATCAAGAATTCATTGAATTTTTGCTATTTAAAAAATTTCATTAATTTATTTATTTATGGTTTTGAGATAGGAGGTCTCGCCCTGTTTCCTAGGCTGGTCTTCAACTCTTGGGTTCAAGGGATCCTCCTGCCTCGGCCTCCCAAGGTGCTGAGACTACAGGCGTGAGCCACCATGTCTGGCCACTATTTACTACCAGTATTAAAATTTCTACCATTTTTACGCAGAGGCACTATTTCCACTTAGGCTGTGTGTCAAATCTGCATTTACAGGCTAAGTGAGGAACTTAGCTACTATTTATAGTATTAATTACATGATAATCTGTGTAAGCTCCCAACAATCATCTTACAAATGAATTCTACAGAATACAACCTTTTTATTATCAAAAGGAAGTTACATGTTTATTAATTAGTATCACAATAAACAGGTATTATTAATACTATTTTATGGATATAGGAATCTAGGCACAAAAATAAAGTTTCCTTGACCCACAAAATGAGATAAAATATGAACCCAGAACTAGAGATTACATCAGATTCCTATACACCTATATTCATTAACAGTACAACTCTACAACTGTGGCATAGTCCTACAACAAAATATTAAAACCTAGAGATAAAAAAAAAATCAAAAAAACATTGGTCCAACTTTCTGTCTGAAGGCAGGAATTATTATTATCTGCTTATTACAGAGAGTGGAAAATTAGTTGGTCAAGGGCAAATCTAAAAATTTAGGAAAACTTCAAATTCAAAGCCTCCAGAAACTCATCAAACTTGCCAGTATTACTTACCCTGCTTCAAGAAGACATATATGAAACAGAATGGAGTTTCTGATTTCAGATTGCTCTACTTCCTTACTTTAAGCCAGGAAGCCTAAAAACATAAACTGAACTCAGCAGATGCAACTAAAAATTTGGGACCAGGATGTCTTTAAGTGAGGGACCACGATGTGTAACTGATGGTTTAGGAAACTATATTTATAGCCTGGTATCATTAAATTTTTGTTCACTTTTTAAAGTAGATTCCAAATATACACATTATACTCTGAAAGCTTTTTAAAGACACAAACTAGCTTTTAGAATTAGACTTTGGGATGCAATTCCAAATGATTTCTTATGTTCCACAGTTCTGAATGAGAACTAATGGTTCTGAATAGTTATGAGATTTAAAAATAAACATAAAAATTTGGATCAATGGGAGAACTTTACTTGTAACTACCTGTTACATATCAGGGGTCTCTATGTAAACTTCTGAGATTCAAACACTTTACCTACAGGCAACCTGTACCCCACATTATTTCACAAAGGATTGCGATGTCTTCCTATGTGAACATATACAATAATGATAAAGGATATCTGTTCTAGGAAAAGCATATTTAAAAAGAAATGCAAGTATGCAGGTTAGGATGAACGTTAAACGTGCATTTCAAATTTGGCTTGAGCTTCCTGACAAAATTTTCACTATCAAAAAGTGGCTTCCGAAACTATTCTAAGAATCACATACTAATATATCTTACATGGGACTTTATATAAAGGACACTGAGGCTGGGTGTGGTGGCTCACGCCTGTAATCCAAGCACTTTGGGAGGCTGAGGCAGGAGGATTGTTTGAGGCCAGGAGTTTGAGACCAGCCCTGGCAACACAGCAAGACCCCATCTCTAATAAAATTAAAAAATAAAAAAGTAAAAGGGCACAATATGACACAGAGGACAATACCCTTGACAACATCTTATTGCAAATGCAGTTAAAAATTTTTGCATGGTTACTTTAAGCAGTTAGCTTAGGTGAATGTAGAAGGTCTAAATTAAAATGCTACTTGGTGAAGGCAATCGTGCTAGGGGCTGCTTTTGCAATACAAAGTTTTGACACTGAAGGCTTCTTAAACGTGAATTAGTCTTCCCAATGGGATAGCAATTCTAATTTAATGGCTAGGAGAACCCAGTACAGAAATAAAAAGTTACTTGACATAGCTAAAAATCATATAGGGATAGGCCTAATATTTGATCCTCTAGTTTCAGCCAGAAAGTTTAGGGTGTCTTATGATTTTAGCAGGACTACAAACTAAGGCTTCAGATTTACTGGACATTTTACTCCTCCAAAAGGATGGCTGCTAACTACAGGGAATTAGTTTGCAGCATGTACATGTATGGTGGCATTCTGGAGATTAAGCATTGTAAATATGAAGTCTTGGAGTTAAAAAAGCACACATCCAATTTTCAGTATTATGTCAACAAATATAAACTACCCAAAACAGCCATATATAATCACCTATATTGACTATGCTCAAAAAACACACTGAATTGGTTTTAAAATGGCAAGGGCCATGGGTAGCAAGGAATTATCAACAAAAGAAGCACCTGCTATCTAATCTCTCTCCCACAATCTGCGTTTGGAATCACAGGCTGGAAAGTATCTAGTGAGGGCATCTAGTCTGCATATACACTCTTATCCCATTTTCAAAGATCTCTATTTAGATCTCTAGTCTAGCTTGCTCTTATCTTAAATCGTAGCACCTATGGCCTAGGACTAATTCTTTTTATCAATGAAAATGATGAATCACGACTTTCCTGTAAAATACTTTTACAAAGTTGGAAATCATTAAGTAACTAGTCTTCTCTCATTAACACGATAACTACAATTATTTTAACCTTTCCCAAAACATCTTACTAATCTTTTAGACCTCTTCCTACTAGGGTATCTCACCACTTTCAAAACATACTTCAACAGTTTGGCACTTCATTATGAGCTTCACAAATATCCAGGACTTAAATTATTTCATAATTCCTTCAAACATTCTCAGTTTTATTTGTAAGCAACAATGCTACATCGTGAAATCAATTATTTAAAACAATGTTCTAGGTATTGGGGTAACCAACCTCATATAGCTTACATTCTAGTGGGAAAAATAGACAGTGAACCAGTAAACAAGATATCAGATTGAGGTAAAAGCTGTGGAGAAAAAAAATGTTATAGGGGTGGAGAAGCCTTTTGTAATAGGTAGCACTTCATTTGAAACCTCTAGGAAGGCAGTAGCCCTGCAAACATATGAAAAGAACGTTTTAAGCAATTTTTGGCTAATGAAAGTTTAACGAGTAATCTGCTATATATTTATATGCATTCCTTCCAAATTATATAACCTTGTACTGCTCCCTATTGAATTTATTGTTCTTATTTTGAAGACTAATTCTATCTTTTTTTTTTTTTTTTGAGACGGAGTCTTGCTTTGTCGCCCAGGCTGGAGTGCAGTGGCGCGATCTCGGCTCACTGCAAGCTCCACCTCCCGGGTTCACGCCATTCTCCTGCCTCAGCCTCCCGAGTAGCTGGGACTACAGGCGCCCACTACCACGCCTGGCTAATTTTTTGTGTTTTTAGTCCACACCCGGCTAATTTTTTTGTATTTTTAGTAGAGACGGGGTTTCACCATGTTAGCCAGGATGGTCTCGATCTCCTGACCTCTTGATCCACCCACCTTAGCCTCCCAAAGTGCTGGGATTACAGGCGTAAGCCACCGCACTCGGCCTCTAGCTTTTATAAGCTTTTCATTATCTCCTTTAATTGGTGTATTCCAAAGTTTGAGATGCATGCCTTCTAATTTAAACAAGCATTTCTTAATAATATTAACTAACAGTTTAGGAGGTGTTTCTGCCAAATAACATTTAATAATGGTTGGAAAACTGATAACTGAAACAACTTACAGGATAGGCCTAAATGAGTTTTCCAGAAAATAATTTGGTCACACTTTGCAGGGAAAACAGGCTGAAACAGGCAGAGTATGACCCATTCAGAAGATGAGGCTAATGGGACCATGAACCACTGATGGGTTGGTCTAATAGCAGTGAAAGAGCCCAACAGAGAACTGAGAGGTTTATAATGTCATGTATGTGGGATGAAGAAGCCAATCAACTGGCAAGGTTGGAGAAAACCTTCCCCAGCACATTGGCTCTCTGAGACATGCTGCCACCACCTGGGCAATAGGCAATTTTGAAGTTTGGGGGGATTTTAGTTATTATCTGTTAACAATTATAGAATCAAAAAACATACTTTCATATTATAAAATCAGCATTTTTTGTCAAGAAAAATGAAAGACAAAAAACGCTGATTTCATAAAATGAAAGCATGTTTTTTGATTCTACAATTGTTTTGTGTTTCGATTAAAAAAGAGCAGAGATTTTGGCCAGATATACTTAAAATTCCTGCTTTATTTTTAAAGTCTCTGGTTCCCTATCTGTAAAATTAGTATAAAAATACAATCCTGTGGGGTTGTTTAGTTTCAGGATTAGTGATAATAAGTGTGAAGCACCTAGCCCAGCACCTGGTACATACTAAGTACTCAATAAGTAACTTTTTTTTTTTTTTGAGATGGAGTTTTGCTCTTGTTGCCCAGGCTGCCAGGCTGGAGTGTGGTGGCGCGATCTTGGCTCACGGCAACCTCTGCCTCCTGGGTTCAAGCAATTCTCCTGCCTCAGCCTCCCGGGCAGCTGAGATTACAGGCATGCGCCACCATGCCTGGCTAATTTTGTATTTTCAGTAGAGACGGGGTTTCTCCATGTTGGTCAGGCTGATCTCGAACTCCTGACCTCAGGTGATCCACCAGCCTCGGCCTCCCAAAGAGCTGGAATAAGTAGCTTTTTTTTTTTTTGAGATGGAGTTTCGCTCTTGTTGCCTAGGCAGGAGTGCAATGGCATGATCTCTGTTTGCTGCAACCTCCACCTCCTGGGTTCAAGCAATTCTCCTGCCTCAGCCTGCCAAGTAGCTAGGATTACAGGCATGTGCCACCACGCCCAGCTAATTTTTTAATTTTAGTGGAGACGGGTTTCACCAAGTTCATCAGGCTGGTCTCGAACTCCTGACCTCAGGTGATCCACCTGCTTCTGCTTCACAAAGGGCTGGGATTACAGGCATGAGCCACTGCGCCTGGCCACAATAAGTAGCTTTAAAAAAAATTATTCTTCTGTATAAACTTTCAAATATCACTAAAATCTGATTATGCTAAAAAAAAAAAATCACTGCCTGGGCACAGTGGCTCAGGCCTGTAATCCCAGCACTCTGGGAGGCTGAGGCGGGCAAATCACCCGACATCAGGAGTTCGAGACCAGCCTGTCCAACAGGTAAAAACCCATCCCTACAAAAAATACAAAAATTAGCTGGGCATGGTGGTGCACGCCTGTAGTCCCAACTACTCCGGAGGCTGAGGCAGGAGAATCACTTGAACCTGGGAGGTGGAGGCTGCAGTGAGCTGAGATCACACCACTGCACTCTAGCCTGGGCAAGAGAGCGAGACTCTGCCTCAAAATAAATAAATAAATAAAAATAAATAAATATTACATAAATGTGCCTATTAAGAAATGTTTTGCATTATGTTTCAATGGAAGTAAAAAACCTCACAAAATAAAATTTAGGGAAGAAACCAATTCCATCAAAGTAAGATGCAGGTAAGAGAACTCTCAAAGTCTTTTAGACACACTCAATTGTTATTATTAAACTATATTATTATCTTAATATTATCTGAATCTTATTCTGGTTTCACTACTTACAACTTTGACATGGGTTAGAATGAGATGTAATTTTGTACCAATCAAGGGAAAAATACTTTTTAAGAAAAAAAATGGCATGGGACTGCCACAGGACTTCCGTTCTCAATAGACAAAAGAATTTTATAAGGCTCTACTTATAAAATATAATTGCAATAGAGTACACTAGTGCTGAAGAGGCTGGTGGTGTGATATACTACACAGGAATTATCTTATGCAAAGGCAGGCCCTATTTCATTAACGGCATCAGGTTTAGTTAGTTTGGCTAAACTTACATGAATAATATTTTATTTCTTAAAAGTAAATAAAGCAGACCTTATTTCCTTGTTATTCTAAATTCGTATTCTGACAGACATTTGAGAGAATAAAAACCTGATTAAGGATCTTTTCAAACAAAGAAATAAGATCTTGTCCTGGAACAGTGGCTCACACCTGTAGTGCCAGCACTTTGAAAGGCAAAGGCAGGAGGATCACTTCAGGCAAGGAGTTTGGGACCAGCCTGGGCAACAGAGTGAAACCCTGCCTCTAGAAAAAAATTTTTAAAAATTAGTTGGGCATAGTGGCATGCATCTGTAGTCCCAGCTACTCTAGAGGCTGAGGTGGGAGGATCGCTTGAGCCCAGGCAGTCAAGGCTGCAGTGAGCAGTGATGGACCCACTGCACCCCAGCGTGGGTGACTTAATGAGACCCTGTCTCAAAAAAAAAAAAAAAAAATTCACTGAAACTCATTCTCTCTAGTTGGGGTTGACTTAGAACTGAATACATTAAGCAGAGAATTAACACTGGTCATAGGTTTAAAAAATAATGAGTATGCTAAGCTGGGCATGGTGGCTTGTGGCTGTAGTCCCAGCTATTCAGAAGGTGAGGAGTGAGGATCCCTTGAGCCCAGGAGTTCGAAGAGGCAGTGGGCTATGATCGCACCACTGCATTCCAGCTGGGCCAGAGCAAGACCGTGTTTTTTAAAAAAAAAAAAAAAAAAGGCCAGGCGCGGTGGTGGCTCACGCCTGTAACCCCAGCACTTTGGGAGGCCGAGGCGGGTGGATCACGAGGTCAAGAAATCGAGACCATCCTGGCCAAATGGTGAAACCCCATCTATACTAAAAATACAAAAATTAGCTGGGCGTGGTGATGCCCGCCTGTAGTCCCAAGTACTCAGGAGGCTGAGGCAGGAGAATCGCTTGAACCTGGGAGGTGGAGGTTGCAGTGAGCCAAGATCACAGCACTGCACTCCAGCCTGGTGACAGAGACTCCATCTCAAAATTAAAAAAAAAAAAAAAAAAAGACCTTAAGAAAACTTGCAATAATGTTTCTATCAAATACCTTACTATGCTATTTATTTAAGAAAAATGACCAAATCCAGTCCAATTTACAGATTTTAAAGCTGAAAGGGCATTGGAGATTGCCTAGTATGCTTTCCACATATCTAAGTGGAAACACACTCAGAGTGATTTATCAGAGTATACATAACATTACTGTACCACAACTGTGAATCTCAGTTCACGAGCTCAGACTTCTCTTTATGGAAAGTAGTTCACAGTATTTGAATCAATCCTGACACCACCTTTAGTTAAGGCAACGCAGACTGCAGTAAGGAGCTCCACTGTGGCAACCCCTATGCTGTTCCTGGTCTTGCAGACTGTCCTGTAACTTGAAGCTAGATAAGCAAACTTAAGATTGTAAAGGCATGGTCTAGATCAGCAGCCTCCAACCTTTCTGGCATCCAGGACTGGTTTCGTGGAAAACAATTTTTCCATGGACGGGGAGGGGGGATGCTTTCAGGATGAAGCTGTTCCACCTCAGATCATCAGGCATTAGATTATCATAAGGAGCGCACAACCTAGATCCCTCGCACATGCAGTTCACATTACGGTTCGCACCATGAGAATCTAATGATGCTGCTGATCTGACAGGTGGCGGAACTTAGACGGAAATGCTCACTCACCCATTGCTCACCTCCTGCTGTGCGGCCCCGTTCCTAACAGGCTGCAAACCAGGTACCAGTCCGTCGTTGGGGACCCCTGGTCTAGATTACAGCTAAAGAACTACAAAGGCTTTCTCTTTATATGCCCTTCCTTCCTGCCCAAGACTTCTGGGCTTTTAACTAGGGATACAGCACTGCAAGTATCCGGAGGCAGTAACTGGGAAAACCATCTATCATGATTAAAATAAAACACGCATTGGCCTCTGGAACGAAGGATGTTAAAATAATACATTCTGCCCACATCTTGGATTCAAGACTTGGGGAAGTTTTAGAAAAATCAGTTATCTCAAGTAAGTATTCAGTGCACACAATCCAGTGACTGAGTCTGCTTTTTCTGGCTACTAAGGTACAGGCTAGGCCTAAGCAGCATAGGCTTTGAAACTATCATCCAGGTTTTCAAATAAAAAGGAGTAAGAAAACAACTGCTGGTAATACAACATTACAAACATTAACATATGCCCAACGAACAGTATCGTAGATCATTAGATTATCCGCCAAAAGCCTGTTCCCTGGTAAATAACAGTTATTGTTGTTTTACCTAAACTAGTTAAACATGTCGCAGCTTGCTCCTGAAAGAGAACATTCTATAGTCTTTGGAGAATCAAACAGTGAAGAGGTCTTGCAACATTTGTCAGAGGTAGTCAAACAGTGCAAGCAATCACAAAATTTGGTCACCAACCAAACCAGATTAGCTAATCTTTCAGTTCCTGTAGATTAGAAGACAATATTAACTCACCCTTTCTGCATGTTGACTTTTGCATCCCTTTATTTGTGTATTGAAAGAACAAGCACCTCTATGGGAACTCTATGCCCTTACAGTTTAATTACTTATCAAGTTTACTCTGGGCCGGTATTGATCATTCTTTCGTGAAACGAATTAGATACTTAAATTAAAAACAAACAACAAAACCCCCCTTCTCACATAGCATGGCGGCATGTCCCTTGGTAACAAGGTTGAGTGGATCCACCAAGGCCCAGCAGCTTGCCTCCTTTTCGTAAGGATGTAACTATTGTCCAACCAGAAGAGAGAGGCATGGAGTGGGATGTGCACCAGGATGAACTCGCCGGAATCGTCAAGGGTCGTTGTGTGACCCTCACCTTGACTTCGGGCGGTTTGTGGGGACCCAACTGCTTTCTTGCCGCTGCTCTTTGGTCTGAGTTTCCCTCAGCCAAACACTTCACCCACCCATGACCCTCCAACTGTCCGGCTACAGCAGGGGATGGGGGTTGTCTTCCGATCGACCTCGGGGGGCAAAGGCAAAAGTCCCTAGCTGCTTCGGAACCGCTCCTCGAGTCCTGAAGCCGCTCCACGCCTCCTCGCCCACCACTTGGTCCCCGCAGGACGTCGCAGTCTCGGGCTCCAGCCTGGAAAGGAGCCCGCCCGGGTGCCGTCACCCGCTCCGCGCGGCCTCACCTGCCGCTCCCCGGAAATCTCAGCGCTGCCCTGCCCCCGCCCCCGCCCCCGCCCCCACCCTCCCGCGTCCTCCAACTCGAGGTCCCAAGACCCACACAGCAATGGCGCAGCCGGAAACTGGCCCCTAGACTTCCTCACGCCCGGCTGGCGGCTCGGGTCGCCTGTGGGCGGGACGCAAAGGCCGCGACTTCCGCCTTCCTGCTTCCGGTCTGGCGGTGAGTGGGGAGTGGGATCCGATCCCGTGGGGTTATGTAGGGGAAGTTGGTGGCTGCAGCTGCCGTGGTTTTCTCCTGGTGTCCAGCAGAAACGGCGGCGGCGCAAGGTGTGGCTGGGCCAACCCAGGATCCCCCAGGACCCTCCGCTCTGCGCGACAAGGGGCCCGCGCTTGCCAAGGCCGACGGGCAGGAGTGAACGTGGCCTTCGTGGGTCTGCAGCCCCGATAGGGTAAGGAGGGAAGAGTGAGCAAGGGAGAAACGTAAGGAATAAGGGAAAGACAAAGGAGGAAGTGCGGACGGCCGTCAAGTGCTACCAGTTGCAGCCGCAGGGGCCACGCGGGTCTGGTTGGGAGATCGAGCCTGGTCGATCCGTTTTGGGCGGAAGAGTAGGATTTATTCCTGAAAGTGTGGAGGCGCGAGCGTTTGGGTCTGAAGTTGAGTTGCAGGGAGATGTGTGGCCTGTGGACCATGGCTCTTTTACTGCAAAGTTCTTTTGCTCATTTCTGAAACTTACATTGTTTATTCGCTACTGGGCCGGAGAAGGTGAAGGCAGATCGATCTCAGTAGTACCTAATTCCAACTATATGGGTGAGGTCGTATGAAGTCCAGGAGCTAAGATATTTAACGTATTAGGCACTTTCATGTGTGTTCAGTTGAAAATCGTGGGGAAGATATAATTAAAACTAGTCACAGTTTTCTTGGGGGTAATGGGACTGTGGGTGAATTACTATAATTTGTTTGGTTATGTCTTCTAATTTTTTAAGTAAAGGACACAAATTGTATGATGGACCCAAAAAAACCTTTATAAAGAGTAAGATGAGCTGTTTGATTTTGTAGTGGTGTACCGAATCCAGTAAATAAATGAGTGGCAACATTTTTAGTATAAAAAGTTGAAAATCTAGGAACGGATATGCTGTGTAAGTCAGTCAGTGAGCCAACTTGTCTCCCGTATGTCAATGAACTAAAAAAATTTTATTATTGAAATAAGTAACTTAGTAAAATACTTGATTTCCAGTAATTAGGATTTTCTTACAGGGCATTTGCAATTGTAAATTCAAATGAGGAAGAAACGTATTAAGTTACTATACTGGATAGGCAATTTTAGATGTCATATAGGTTGCATATATACAATAGAAATTTTCCATTTAAAATTTTATTACAATTATCCTGAAATTGTGACCTAAATTTTGTTTTATTTTTTGTATTCTTTCCAACTAGCCAATTGTACAGAATTTAAACCGTCTCTCAGATGTGTACAGTAGAACTCAAGAAGACAGACTACCAAGGGTCATCTGAAGTCGTGATTGGGTCACTAATAACACCAGGACAAAGTTAAGGGATCACTACTCAAGCATAAGGTAGATGATTTTTTTAAAAAATTCCAGTTGAAATTGTAAGTGGATGTATATACACTCATTCCTTACCCAGGTATTCTAATTCTCCACTTTGAATAGCGGTTAACACAAACATGAAAGGGAGAAAAGCCTCTGGGGCAAAATAGAAAACGTCACTCAAGTCACATAATCCTCATTTGCCAGTTGCCTTTTCCTTACACTCAAAAAGGAACAAAACACATGGCATCTGTTAAGGCTACTTTCTCATTTATTAAATTAGGCTTATTCCAACAGAGGTCCTCAAAGCTGAAAGGGCATAAAATAGCACAGTACTTTTTGCTTCTTTGGCATATTAATGCGATGTCATGACTCCCTTACCCTCTCTTTCCCATTCGGGGAAATAGTCATCTCTCCTTCTCTGCGAGCATTTCACATGCTCTGTTGCTTGTCCTTTTCAAATACCAAATTTGCTGATTTGTATTTTTGTTAATTAGTAATACTAAGGATATGTCAAAAAAATGACAAACTGTATTCAGCTGTTTCCTGGAATGACCACAGAAAACTCAAGATTTTTATAAAAGCCTCCTCCTAAATAAAGTTTGTCTTGAATATAGGAGGCATGTGAGAATGCATAGTCCTTATGACAGAGTCACATGGCTTTTTTAAATCTTCTATAACTTTACCTCTTTGAAGTGTCACTATTCTGGCTGTACTAGATGAATTACTTTTTCCTAACCAGAGATATTAGTCCTTATTACAATAGTACTAAGTTGTACTTTTTAAAAAAGCAAACTGAGTGATAATGGAATCCTGAGTTAACTGGTTGTGTGAGGAAACTTCTTCAAAATTTGATTAACCACATAGTCTTTTCTCCTGTTTTTTCCCTCTGTGTTCTCCACCCGCCTCCCCCAGCCCCAGTTTTCATAAGACTGCTGTGAAGATGTTTGATATAAAGGCTTGGGCTGAGTATGTTGTGGAATGGGCTGCAAAGGACCCCTATGGCTTCCTTACAACCGTTATTTTGGCCCTTACTCCACTGTTCCTAGCAAGTGCTGTACTGTCTTGGAAATTGGCCAAGATGATTGAGGCCAGGGAGAAGGAGCAAAAGAAGAAGCAAAAACGCCAAGAAAACATTGCAAAAGCTAAACGACTAAAAAAGGATTGAAGGACTGAACAGGCTTTGCAACCAGAGGAAAATCATTTGGAAAATTATGCAGCTTTGGAAGAACCCACTAAAGTTTCTTCTTTGGATTTCTTGACAGTATGATTTAGTAAATGAAATTTGACCAAATGGAAGAATCATGTTAGTTCTGACCTCAATACTATAGTAACTTTTAGGCGTGGGTGTAGAAGTTTATAGGTTTCTATTGACAGTTATTGTAAATTAGCATTTACTGTGGTACAAATTCTTTATAACTGACTTAGTCATTTGCCGCTTAGCAGTTTATATATTGAAATGAAAACATCTTGTGGGGAAAAGTGACTTTAGATTATGAACTCAATTCAAATGAACTCTATTTAAAATGGGGTCCTATTTTGGACAAAGGAAATTAAGAATGTAAAAGAACAGTCTTGAGGTAAAAAGTGTGCTTTGGCTTAAAAGGGATACAGTATATTAATTACATCTTTTATTATTATTGCTTATTTCTTAGAATCATTTCTGGCTTTCTCAAAACAAAATAATATTAATGAGTACTTCTATTTGCTGCATTTTTCTTATTACAGCCTTTGAGACAGCTGGTAATTATAAGTCATTTTCCATTTTTTAAAACATAATTTTATAAAGAATTCTCTTATCTTGACTATGTAGAATACCACCTACTGGACAGAACAATTTTTGTACTCACAAACACTGCCATTTTCTTAGAGATGGCTTGAGAGGAGTAACACTATGGTTTAAAGCTTGCAGTAAAAATGCCAAACACTGTAGTACCTTGGAACCCAGTTTATTCTTGTGCTAAGCAGAACTGTAAAATAGTTAAAATGTCTTATCAAGTAATTTGCCGATTACAAAGACACCATTTGTTTTTTATTTCATTCTTTGTTTTAACTCATGTGGTAGTGATATTTAATACTTTCTGATCAAACAGGTTCAAAGTAAAACGTTAAATTTCACATTTCTTTTAAAGAACTCTTAAAGTGTAACAGTTATGCCATACTTCATAAGTGGTAAAGAAAGGTATAAAATTTGGAAACATTTTGTTGGGCATAGTAGTGATTGGGTGAAAAGGATAAATTATATCAAAATGAGAATGTGCTGTAATTGGAAGTAGGGAGCTAAAGGATGTTTCTTTCAGTTTAGTAGAACTGGAACGTTTTACTATTAAACATGGCTTTTATAAATGCATGGTCCAGTAATTTTATTCACTGTTAGTATTTAATTCACTGTCAGCTTATTAATGTTTTCTGTACCCGATAATGAATTTTAAATTACAAAAAATTGTCCAGCAGCTACAGTTTAAAAATGAAACTAGACATTAAAATAAATTTGATAATTTTTTATAAAGAGGTCCTGGATTTTTTTTTTTTTGGAGGAACTAACATTTTAAGTTACATTATGTTATTATGCAAGTTAGAATTTCAGTTACAGCTAAGCATACTTGTAAAATTTCAGGACTGTATCTCTCAGAACCTAAGGACCACTGAGAATGTTTATGGACCAGTTTGAATAACACTTAATGCTATTCTTTTAGATTATCAGTCTCTACTTGGAGCCAGTGTGAGCAACACATTATAACTCAAGGCACTGAAATTATTCAGTGTTAAGATATATCTATAATACGTTTGGTTTTCTGCAATCAAGCTGTTCATGGAAAGAATTTATGTACATGTTTTACTTAGGGTCACATTTTAGAGTAAAAGTATTGAAGCAAAGGATATAGTCATAATTCTCAGTTACCTACTAAAGTTATGGTTTCATCAGTTCTGTTGTAACAACTTAAAGGTATTTAAAGGTCTGTTTTTCTATAATTTATTAGTCTTAACACATGCCAATTTTGTATTTGTTTGACATATGCTTTTTTTCCCACTTTTTTCCATCATTTAGAGAGCCTTTCTATATATGTGAGATTCATACTTTACAGTGTGTGTGTGTGTGTGTGTGTGTGTGTGTGTGTGTGTGTAAGGGGCTGGAGTATAGAGAATATTGTGAGGTTTGGGATTCTTCAGAAAAATCACCTCTCACTGCAACAGAGTACTGTTGTTAAAGAATCCCATTTGCTATTATCTAGAATACTTTTAAGAAATTGTTTACTTATTACGTTGTTTCTGAAGTTCTGAGAACTAAGTACAATCAATTACCATTCTAAAGCTGGTCTGGGGGGAGAAAGAAAGCTGTCCCCTGGCTGCCTCTAACAAACATTTTATCAAAAATCAGCAAATAAATAAAAGTTTGTATGTCAGAACTTGAGCCATAGTATCCATGATAACTTTCAGCATATTACTAGTTATCAGATATATAAGGACATTTTAAATTTTACTTGTTTATAATAAGCAAACTAGAAATAAGCACAGGAGGCCGGGTGCGGTGGCTCATGTCTGTAATCCCATCACTTTGGGAGGCCAAGGCGGGCAGATCACAAGGTCAGGAGTTCAAGACCAGTCTGGCCAACATGATGAAACCCCGTCTCTACTAAAAATACAAAAATTAGCTGGGTGTGGTGGCATGCACCTGTAATCCCAGTTACTGGGGAGGCTGAGGCAGGAGAATTGCTTGAACCCAGGAGGTAGAGGTTGCAGTGAGCCAAGATCATGCTACTGCACTCCAGCCTGGCGACAGAGCGAGGCTCCGTCTCAAAAAAAAAGCACAGGAAGCTGTGGGCTGGAAACCTAATGTTGAAATAGACCTTATATTTTATATGGTTCTAAGTTGGAGGCAATTTGATCCTATTTAGGAATGACTGCTTTTATATTTGCTACTGGTTATAGAATCATGCTGATTTACTTCATATCTGGAAAAAATATTTAAGGACAAATTCTGCATTTCTCAAACATATTAAAAGGGATCACATGGTCAAATACCCAAAGTTTGGGAAACACAGACTATATGGTAAACATTTGCAAAAGGTGTATATGGAATGCAATTAATGAGATAACAGGAATTTGGCAGTAGAAACACTAGTGTGTTAAAACATTTACAGTTTTCTCTACAATCCAGTCTAGGAGTTAAGAACATCTTAATCTCAATTCACAGTCCCAACTATATCACAAATTGTATCTCCTTTTTTTTTTTTTTTTTAAGAGACAGAGTCATGCTCTGTCACCAGGCTGGAGTACAGTGGCCTGATGATAGTTCACTGGAGCCTTGAAATCCTGGGCTCAAGTGATCCTCCCACCTCAACCTCCCAAGTAGCTGGGACTGCAGGTACACACCATCATGCCCAGCTAATTAAAAAAAAATTCTGCCGCAGGGCGTGGTGGCTCATGCCTGTAATCCAAGCACTTTGGGAGGCCGAGGCGGCTGGGTTACCTGAGGTCAGGAGTTCGAGACCAGCCTGGCCAACATGGTCTCGAATGGGGTCATGAAACTCCGTCTCTATTAAAAATACAAAAATTAGCTGGGTGTGGTTGTGCCCATCTGTAATCCCAGCTAGTCAGGAGGCTGAGGCAGGAGAATCACTTGAACCCTGGAGGTGAAGGTTGCAGTGAGCCAAGATGGCACCACTGCACTCCATCTCAAAAAAAAAAATTTTTTTTTATAGAGATGGGGTCTCGCTATGTTGCCCAGGCTGGTCTCAAATGCCAGGCCTCAAGCAATCCTCCCATCTTTGCCTCCCAAAGCACTGGAATTACAGGTCTGAGCAACCCTGCTGGCTGTATAGATCTCCTTTCATATTACCTAGTGACTAGTTCCTTTTTTGCCTCTGTGGTAAAATGTAGTATCACTTTGTAATGATGTAATAAGATAAAATATTTAACCTGATATTATATAACAGGGCTGCTGGAATGTTGGGCTTTTTGTCATTAAGTGTGGTGATTTTGTCATTTGATTACTTGTTTTAGTATAAATGTTTTATGCAGTTTTATGTTTCTGTAGTGTATTTCTTAGGCAGTTAAAATTTTTACCTGCTATTAAGTAAAAATTTTAATTTATGTGTTTTTAGGCATTCATTGTTAATGCTTAACCAAGATATTCAGAGCATAAAAATTTGGGTCATTCAAAAATCTCCTTAATCTGATAAGCAACTTCAGCAAAGTCTCAGGATACAAAATCAATGTGCAAAAATTACAAGCATTCCTACACACCAAGAAAGACAAACAGAGAGCCAAATCATGAGTGAACTCCCATTCACAATTACTACAAAGAGAATAAAATACCTAGGAATCCAACTTACAAGGGATGTGAAGGACCTCTTCCAGGAGTACAAACCACTGCTCAACGAAATAAAAGAGGACACAAACAAATGGAAGAACATTCCATGCTCATGGTTAGGAAGAATCAATATCGTGAAAACGGTCATACTGCCCAAGGTAATTTAGAGATTCAATGCTATCCCCATCAAACTACCACTGAGTTTCTTCACAGAATTGGAAAAAACTACTTTAAAGTTCATATGGAACCAAAAATCTTTTTTTTGCCCACATTGCCAAAACAATCCTAAGCCAAAAGAATAAAGCAGGAGGTATCACGCCACCTGACTTTAAACTATAAGGCTACAGTAACCAAAACGCATGGTACTGGTAACAAAACAGATATATAGACCAATGGAACAGAACAGAGCCTCAGAAATAACACCACACATCTACAACCATCTGATCTTTGACAAACCTGACAAAAACAAGACATGGGGAAAGGATTCTCTATTTAACAAATAGTGCTGGGAAAACTGGCTAGCCATATGTAGAAAGCTGAAACTGGATCCCTTCCTTACACGTTATACAAAAATTAACTCAAGATAAATTAAAGACTTAAATGTTAGACCTAAAACCATAAAAACCCTAGAAGAAAACCTAGGCAGTACTATTCAGGACATAGGCATGGGTAACGACTTAATGACTAAAAGACCAAAAGCAACGGCAACAAAAGCCAAAATTGACAAATGGGATCTAATTAAATTAAAGAGCTTCTGCACAGCAAAAGAAACTATCATCAGAGTGAACAGGCAACCTACAGAATGGGAGAAAATTTTTGCAATCTACTCATCTGACAAAGGGCTAATATCCAGCGTCTACAAAGAACTTAAACAAATTTACAAGAAAAAAAACAACCCCATCAAAAAGTGGGCAAAGTATATGAACAGACACTTCTCAAAAGAAGACATTTATGCAGCCAACAGACACATGAAAAAATGCTCATCATCACTGGTCATCAGAGAAATGCAAATCAAAACCACAATGAGATACCATCTCATGCCAGTTAGAACGGTGATCATTAAAAAGTCAGGAAACAACAGATGCTGGAGAGGATGTGGAGAAATAGAACAGTTTTACACTGTTGGTGGGACTGTAAATTAGTTCAACCATTGTGGAAGACAGTGTGGCGATTCCTCAAGGATCTAGAACTAGAAATACCATTTGACTCAGCAATCCCATTACTGGGTATATACCCAAGGATTATAAATCATGCTACTATAAAGACACATGGACACGTATGTTTATTGCAGCACTATTCACAATAACAAAGACTTGGAACCAACCCAAATGTCCATCAATGATAGACTGGATCAAGAAAATGTGGCACATATACACCATGGAATACTATGCAGCCATAAAAAAGGATGAGTTCATGTCCTTTGCAGGGACATGGATGAAGCTGGAAACCATCAGTCTCAGCAAAATATCACAAAGACAGAAAACCAAACAACACGTGTTCTCACTGATTAGTGGGAGCTGAACAATGAGAACACATGGACACAGGGAGGGGAACATCACACACTGGGGCCTGCTGGGGGGTGGGGGTCTAGAGGAGGGATAGCATTAGGAGAAATACCTAATGTAAATGATGAGTTGATGGGTGCAGCAAACCAACATGGCACATGTATACCTATGTAACAAACGTGCATGTTGTGCACATGTACCCTAGAACTTAAAGTATAATAATAAAAAAATACAAAAGAAAATAAAAGCATTTGTAATCACACACATGCACACACACACACACACAAATTTGGGTCATTCGTTCAGCAAATATTGAGCATCTATTGTATGCCAAACGTTGTGAGAAAAACTGTTTTAGAATAACAACAAAAACTTGGTTGTACACTCCAGAAAATGTGTGGCCCTTTTAATGTACTTTTGTATGTAATGTTTTAACATGTACATTGTCTTCTGTCTTCTAGTGGAATTAATTTCTGCTTTTTGAGAGCTTTCCCCAATTTTCTATTTTTTCAAAGTAATTTTCGTTCTCATGGAACTCCAGTTATTGCATTATTTCTTTCTCTACTGTCCTTTCAGACTTTGTTATGGATTGTATACTTCTGTTGGTCCTAATTCCTCTCTTCAAATTCCAACCAGAGTCCCACCATAAGCTAGCTTTTGTCCCATCCTCTCATCAAGGTCTTAGTGGTTTTTTTCACTTATCAACTAAGTTTTCTTTGCCTCTACATGTTTTATCCAAGTTCACATTTTTGATTAGTCTTTTAGAATCTTACAGGTCACCTCTCCAGAAATAAGAATCTTCATTCTTTTTTCTCCTATATTTGATCAGTTGGGAGAGCTCACTATTTTACCCTCATTATTTGTACCCAGTTCTATCTATGAGTGGTTCCCAAATGATCATAAAGATCCAAAATGTACTAAGCATTCACAGCTACAGGATCCTTCTCAAGGGAGTAATCCAAAGAGGGAAAAATATTTACCCTCATTATTTGTACCCAGTTCTATCTATGAGTGGTTCCCAAATGATCATAAAGATCCAAAATGTACTAAGCATTCACAGCTACAGGATCCTTCTCAAGGGAGTAATCCAAAGAGGGAAAAACAAATCTAAGCAAATTCATGAATAACAATGACTAAGTCAAATGAAGGATTTAAGTCTAAAAGAAGTTAGGTTTCTATAGTACATAATCTCACATTTCTTGTGCATGCTAAAAATGAACTCTTAAGATTAATGGAATAGGAAACTATTGTACATTCAGAAAATACAAGGTAATTAACTTTTCACTTCTTTTATTTGTTAAAATAGTCACGTCCATATATATGAAAAGATTTGACCATAATGCATTCATTGATTGTGGCTCTTGCCATCTCGTGGCATCCAGGATCCTGGCTGAAAGGTTTTACCAGTGCTGCTGGGAGCCACTGAGGGTTCTTCCTTTCCAAAGTATGGAGCAGAGGCATGGCCTTTAATTTGAGTTTGAACTGGTGGAGGCAGGAGTTCCTCACTGGTCTCTTTACTAAGGAGTTTTTCTTTTTCATAAAAATCTTGGCTTTTTATTTTGATTTCTTCTCTGTGTTTTTCATTCTTTAGTATTTCCTGCATGTATATATAAATGGAAGAAATTATTAAATTTCTAGTTAAAAAAAGTTTTTATAAAAACAGCCAATAAAAATAAAATACATTATATACATATAAATATATACATACATACTTTGCATTTAAATAATATACAGATATGTATATAAGTTTCAAAAAGCTGTATGATTACATACTAATGTTACATAAACAGTTCTGTCCTGATTTTATCCTATAATAGACATGAAGCACCCCACAGTAGAAATATTTACTACCCAAAAAATGAAACAAACAAATGTGAAATATTACACAAAAGCCTGAGACACTCTATGAAAGATTTCCTAAGCTTAACACTGATTTCTGCCCTAAAACTCAGTGACTGTACTTTTCCACTGGTGAGAAAGAAGTGCTCTGACTACCCTTTTTTTTTTTTCTTTGCCGTTCAGATGTGTGAATGCTAACGTCACCCTCTGTAGTACCAGAACCAAGCCTCATCTATTAATATTTCCCTTTCTCTTCTGGAGTGGTATGGCAGGAAAGGAGGAGGATAGGAATGGAATCAGGGTTTGGCATGCCCTAGACACTGTTGCAGAGAGGTTCTTTGCTATTGGAAATACTTTCTCAAATCTGCGCAAACAGATTGTACAATGCAGTTCTGTTCCTCAGAATTCTATCTAGAGGATCTATACCCAAAATTACAATCAATCCATTGTTCCTGTATTTCCTTGAATAAAAGACCATCACATTTAAGAAGCATCACTATAGCATTAAGAAAGGCAAATTCCACACATAGTTTCAGAGATATTAATATTTGAAAAGATACGTATCTTAAAAATAAATGCAATAGAATAATTACATCTTTGGTCTTTATTCATTCCTTCTGTGTTTTGTTGTTGTTGTTTGTTTGTCTTTTTTGTTTGTTTGTTTTTTTGAGACGGAGTTTTGCTCTTGTTGCCCAGGCTGGAGTACAATGGTGTGATCTCGGCTTACCACAACCTCGGCTCACCGCAATCTCCACCTTCCAGGTTCAAGTGATTCTCCTGCCTCAGCCTCCCGAGTAGCTGGGATTACAGGCATGTGCCACCACATCCAGCTAATTTTGTATTTTTAGTAGAAACGGGGTTTCTCCATGTTGGTCAGGCTGGTCTCGAACTCCTGACCTCAGATGATCTGCCCGCCTCAGCCTCCCAAAGTGCTGGGATTACAGGCATGAGCCACCACGCCTGGTCCATTCCTTCTGTTTTTACAATGCATTTCTAAATGTGTGAAATTTTTTAATGTTCTTTTTGCTTACCTGTATTATCTAATTTTTAAGAATATGTTATTTGTAATGTGAAATTAGAATGTTAATGTAACTAATATCTGACAACACCAAAAAAAAAAGTTCTGTCAAGTATTTTTAAAATTTCAAAACTTTTAAAAAATGTCACTTAAAGGGCAACATCTGGATATCTAAATGTATGATATCACCTTTCTGTTTCTCAAGTGAATTTCAAGTAATATTGATTGTATAGTCCTTTAAAAAGGTAAGCTCTGATATTAAAGTAACATTTAAAATAATAGTTTGTACTTAAAGGGGGAAAAGTTTTTGTGGTTTTAGTGTTATAGACTTAGTTTTAGATGTGAAGAAGGGCCCAGCTAATGAAACTTCTCCCTCAAAGCAAATATGTGCAGGAAAGAACAATATTTATAAATATTCTTGTAATTTTCACAACACACAGCAATTCCCCATGAGTAGTTTAATCACCACAGTAAGCGAGTTCTGTATGGTTGCTCCAAGTGAGGGTGAGAGTAGAGAAATCAGGTTTTCTTCTTCCTATACCCTCTAGAATTCTTATGTAAGGTGACGATGTATCACAAAGGAAATTCCTCAATATCATACTGGAAATAGTGGAAGTAGACAAAAATTCAAGTTCCTGTGTCTTAATGGAAGTTTGTTCTTTGGAGCGGAATGAAAAGTTCAGGACCAGGTTAAACTTCCACTAGTAACCGACCTCAAGTAGCAAGAGGATACTCAGAAACTGGTATGGAGCTTGCTTGGATTTTGTATAATAGATCAGTCACGTCACCTGAAGCTGTGCCCCTGCCTACTTTATTTATGTCACCTCTATAGTTGCAGTCTTACAGTTGGTACATGCATATGCTTTTTGATGAAAAGAAAATGGAGGGCAAAGATCTGTTCTTGTTTCTCCTGCCTTCACATAATTTCTCTTTATTCAACATTACTCTTCTAAGACTTTCTTATAATAGCTATTGAGGCAAATGAAAAGCCAATCTGAATATATTATTTTTACATATGAAGATGGTTAAAGATTTCAGAGTTGAAAAATATGGAGACTATAATTTTTCGTAAAAAATAATTTCCTTTTGTTTTTCTGAAAAAACAAAACTGGTACCAAAAACATAACTGGTACCAGGCAAAATTAAACAGAACATAAATCATTTACGAAAGGAAATACGGTCTTGTAAATATTTGGAATTGAAGGGCCAGGTTCTGTGGCTCATGCCTGTAATCCTAGCACTTTGGGAGGCCGAGGCGGGCAGATCACTTGAGGCCAAGAGTTCAACACCAGCCTGGCCAACATGGGAAAACCCTGTCTCTACTAAGAATACAAAAATTAGCTGTGCATTGTGGCACATGCCTGTAGTCCCAGCTACTCGGAAGGCTGAGAGGCAGGAGAATCACTTGAACCTGGGAGGGGGAGGTTGCAGTGAGCTGAGATTGTACCACGGCACTCCAGCCTGGGTGACAGAGCAAGACTCCATCTCAAATAAAAACAAAAAACCCCCAAACAACAACAATGAAAATATTTGGAATTGATAAGAAAGTAGTTAGGTGGAGAAAACAGGATAGGAATTGTAGACCTTAAAGACTTTTAAGAAAGTCTATTTTCAAATACAAACTACCAAAAAGCAAGTATTTTTCCTTCCAATTCCTTGGAACGATATCACCCTATATCTCCATACGTTTATCAAATAACAGTATGTTTCAGTGTTTGTGTAAGGATAAAGCAGGAACGGGCGTCTTTCTTCACATAAATGTTTGTATTTTAAAAACAAATATTCATCATTTTACTTATTTATCTTGCTGCCAATAAATATTTTTCTTTAACATTTAAAAAAAAGATGGCTGAATGTTATTTTATCACTAGTATTGTACTATGATTTACTTAACAAGTACCTCTACTGTTGCTTCCAATATTTCACTTCTTCATTAAAAAAAATAACACTGTGGTAACAATCCACATGGGTAATTCTTTGACTCAGACAGGGTTCCAATCCCAAATCTACCATTTGCTAGCCGTGTGACACCAAGAAAGCTACTTAACATTTTTAGTCTCAGTTTATCTGAAAATGGGGCTTATACTCATAACAGTATTATGTTTCCTAAGATAGTTATGTATTACAAGGTGAGTAAGCTTTTATAAAACAATGCCAAATGAGCCAGTGTGGTGGCTCACGACTGTAATCCCAGCGCTCTGGGAGGTCAAAGCGGGCAGATCACTTGAGGTCAGGAGTTTGACACCAGCCTGGCCAACATGGCAAAACCCTGTCTCTACTAAAAATACACAAATTAGCCAAGTGTGGTGGTGTACTCCTGTAATCCCAGCTACTCTGGAGGCTGAGGCATGAGAATCGCTTGAACCTGGGAGGTGGAGGTTGCAGTGAGCTGAGATCACGCCACTGCACTCCAGCCTGGGTGATAGAGCAAGACTCTGTCTCAAAAAATAAATGAATAAACAAACAATACCAAATGGAAGTATCTTCCTTTTGTTCCCCTTAAGTAACCTCTAGAGTTCCCTCAAAGATTGGAAAGTTTATGCAGATTACAGATTTTTCCATATTCTAATGTAAGCCAAACATTATTGATTTAAAAATTGAATCTTGTTTATATGTGACTATGTAAGTATAAATATTTATACCTCAAATTACTCATATGTATACTCTTCACATTGTTATTCTCTGAATGTTTCTCAATAGTGGCATAGAATTTGGGCTCTGAAGCCAGACCACTGAATACAAATCCCAGTTTTACCATTTACCAGCTGTGTGACTCTATGAATATTATTTAACTTCCCTGTGTCTCACTTTCGTGTTGTGTGAAGTGGAGATAATGTTGTCTTCTTCAATGGGCTGTTGTAAAGGTTGGGAAAGAACTGGCTACTGGGCAGTGACAGTACAACAGAAGGTACAAATATATCTTAAAATAGTGATTTCATTCTATTAAAAAATAAACATACCAAACCTGTACACATTTCTCTTTGAAATGGGTAGAGATGTTAGTAAGAGGTAATCTACTAGTTTCAGACAAAAGATGGAATAACTGGTACCAGGCTAGTCCTCCTGCCATGACACCACTAGAAAACTGGACAAAAATACATTTTTCAGATACTGGACAATAGGCAGCACAGTAGTGTGATCCCTGAAGGGCATCAATGAGTAACAAATTAGATAAGCCCTATATCATCCCAGCTTTCTGGCTGGAGACACATTACTGGTTGCTACACAGGGTGGGGGAACCCAACCAGAGGATGGTGGTTTATGGAGAGATAGAGATGGTTGTTTAGGGAGCCTGAGAAAGCTGGAATATGCTGGGATATGTTAGGCAGAGTACCAGAATACACAGAGTAAGTTTTAGAAATCTGCATAGTAATCCACTTGAGTGTTCAGCTGAATATTAAGCTGGCCATGTGTGGGGTGAAACTCCATAAAGCAGGAAGGACAACTTCTCACTAAAGAATACTGGGGAACTATAGGCTGAAAATTGCTGGAGCTTGCACTGGACTAGGAAAAAGTCAAGTTCTAACCAGCCAGGGAGAGCTCGTTGAACACCTGAGACATTGTAAAGATCCCAGAAGGGTCACTCCTTAGGTGTAGGACTAAATTGGCATGAGAGTACAGCTTATTGGAGACCTATGCTGTACAATACAGTAGGCACTAGCCACATACCATTTAAATTAAATAAAAAATTCAGTTACTGAATTATACTAGCCACATTTCAAGTATTTCATAGCCAAATATGACTAATGGCCACTATATTGGAAAGTACAGTTATACAACATTTCCATCATTGCAAAAATTTGGATTGGACTGCACTGCTCTAGATCTACCCTAACAAAACTTAAAAGTAAGATTCTAGCCGTACGTGGTGGCTCATGCCTGTAATCCTAGCACGTTGGGAGGCTGAGGCGGGTGGATTTCTTGAGTCCAGGAGTTCATGACCAGCCTGGACAACATGGTGAAACCCTGTTGCTACAAAAAAAAAAAAAAAAAGAAAGAAAGAAAAAAAAAACAAAAATTAGCCAGGCCTGGTGGCATCCAGCTGTGGTCCCAGCTACTCGGGAGGCTGAAGTGGGAGGATCACTTGAGCCCAGGAGGTCAAAGCTGCAGTGAGCCAAGATCACACCACTGCACTCCAGCCTGGGCAACAGAGTGAGACCCTGTCTCAAAAAAAAAGCTTCCAAAAGTTTGGGCTGGTTCACATGTCAATTAATGGCCCTCCAGAACAAAACTCAGTATTTTCTAAAGGAAGACAACAAAACTGAGATACTAAACATAATATTTCATTGTTCATCATGTAATCAAGAGGTGAAGACGAAAGGATGACTCAAAACGAGTCAACAGAAGTAGACCTAGACATGATAGAAATGATGAAATCAACAGACAAGGACTTTATCACAATTACTATAAAAATGTCTAAAGAGTTAAAGAAAAAAAATCAACAGGAGGAAAGAAATGGGAACTGTTATAAAGAACCAAATATAACTTCAAGGTGAAAAACAACCTATGAAATAAAAAAATTGAGTGCTTCTTTGTAGAAGAACAGTGAATCTGAATATAAGACAATGGAAAATACATAAACTGAAGCAAGAGAGAGTTTTAAAAAAGGGCTAAAAAATGAACAGAGCCTCAGTGAGCTATTGGACAATACTATGCAGTCTGATATACATGTGGTCATGGAAGGAGAAGAGAAAATAATGACTAAATATAAATTCACAGATCTAAGAAGCTCAACAACCCCAAGCAGGATAATCATAAAACCAAGGCACATCCAAATCAAATTGCTAAATACTAATGATAAAATCTTAAAACTAGACACAGGAAAAAAGACACTTATACAAAAGACAAAGATAAGAAATAACACTGAGTTCTCATCATAAACAACTTAGAATCCTATATCCAGTGAAAATATCTCAAAAATGAAGGTATTATAAGAACATTTTCAGACAAAAGCTGAATTTGTCACAAATATCGACTACAAGAAAAATTAAAGGACGTACTTCAACTGAAGGAAAATGATACAAGATGGAAACCTTGTAGAATAAATAGCACTGGAAACGATCAGAATGAAGGACTTCATTGCAGAGAAAAACACCAGAGTTTTGGACACTCTGCTAGGTGCTGGATACCCTAAAACTCTATGTCCACCAAATCTAAGTTCTCTGAGCACACGAGAATCATTGTTACACTGTCCATTGAAAATACCAATACGGATTTTGAGGCCAGTGATGACTATACTGCCAAGCAAACTTCTCAAGCTTTGTGAACCTGGTTCAGGAGACGCACAGCCTGAGACAAAAGGGCTGTTGTTACCACGTGCAGCCCTCAAATTAGCAACACTCTGCCTTATTACCTCCTTATTCCCATCAACAAAAAGTCTCTAGTCACCAAAGCTTCCATGTTTTATACCACTGTCTTGGCTCCCCTGACTAGGGATATAGAGCAGTGTATCAACAATGGCTTTCTTGTCCACCTGAAGCAGAACCTCATGGAGTTGACAATTGAGAGTCATGCATGAGGTCAACCCCTTCTAAAAGGGTCATTTAAAGAGTCTCCTGGAGTGAAATATTGAAGAATATCATTCTCCACCAATCTCAGAGAAGAAGAGAAAGAAACCATACTGACAAATTAAAAAAAGGCATGAGCTGTATCAAAATCTGTGTGTCAAAACTTTCCCTAAATGTATATGTTATGAATGACCACTGTTCTGTGAGCATCTCTCTCATTTCATGGGTGTTCAGCTGGAGCAAATTAGTTTAGGCTTGAGTTGTTTATGGAGCCTTAATATTGGGAAAACAAATTATCAGTTGTGAAAAGTATTATAGCGTAAGTATCCCTTATCTGAAATGCTTAGGAACAGAAGTGTTTGGGATTTTGGAATTTTTTGGATCTTGGAATATTTGCTTTTTACTTACCAGTTAAGTATCCCCAAATCCTTTGAACGCCTTAATAGTGCTCAAAAAGTTTTGGATTTTGGAGCAATCTGGATTTCGAATTTGAGCTGCTCAACTTGCATGTATTTAATGTTTGAATTTATATATTTTTCTGGTCAAAATTTAATATAAATTATCATTGTTTGTGAAGGATTAAAAAAGAGAAAAAGCGAAAAGATCTAAATGCCTTTAACAAGCTCATCGTTGTTTTTGTAATGTAGTTAATGGTTATTTATAGTGCACTATTCATTTACTCAGTGATGTGAACTTAAGCCCCCAAAAGGTTGTGGCTCAAGTCCTTTCCAATGCTGTTACTTTGCTAAGAGCCCTGGTTAAGAGCCCTTTTGGTAGCTGTATTATTGTTGCATTCAATGCTGCAACTTGCTATGTGTAGTAATGACAAAAGAGATTTAAAGTTTGTTTTTTTAAAAAACAAAGCTTAAATATGGAATCTACTAACATGCTGACTTATAGCTCACTCACAGACATTAGGCATGATATAATAAGTAGTTATTCTGCTCCAATCATACAGTCCCTCATGCAAAATCCTACTATACATTAACTTTCCATAAAGGCAAGGAGTTCAGCTTTAATATACACTTACTGCTATGGAAGTTATTAGATAACATAAGTGGATATTTGAATTATAAAGAGGAGGTAAAACAAATGGCAGAAAAATACTAGAGGTCTCTGCAATGATGTGTTGGGAGAGAGAAAGAAAACTAAAGCTATTTAAACCTGGGCTTTGGAAATGCACTCTAATATCTGAGGGAAGGCTAAGAGCTGATGACCAGTGCTCTCTGATGAAGTTATCATGACTGGAAGATAAGTTTAGATTACTTGATGAGTATTGGGGAAAGGGAAGGGCTGAGAGATATCTGAATAGGTTCAAAGGTTACCCAAAGAGTTTTCAACTTCAGATATCCACCATTCTGCTTCTCTGGAGCCACACTCAGACCAGAGGTGTGGGAGTGAACATTCCTCAGTCTATACTATAAAATGGAATCAAATATTTAGATGCAGATCTAAGTATATATACAAAACATTTTTTAGGAATATTATCTGTTATTATACGTATACTTAATGAACAAGAAAAGGTAAATACAAATTACGCAAATTACAAATTACCCATTTTTATTAATTTAAGATATGTAAAATGTCACTAGTATTTTTTTATGTTGTGTGTAATGTGTGTATAAATAAAAATGAATAACTGTTTTCAAACCATCATTCAAGATTTCAATCCCTTAGCCCAATTTTTCTCCTTAAAAGGCTCAAACCTAGTCAACTGAGAATTCTTCTATGAAGGGGTGTTTCAGTAATACCTTATATGTACATATATATGATGCTGATGGTGTAATATTCATGGTAAGCATAAAATTCCATAATAATAGACTTCAAAATATTTGAATAATTTTTATATTGAGAGACATGGAAATGGAATAGAGTTAATGCTCAGCCCTTTATTAGGGAATTAGAACTTTGCTTTAAAAATGTTATGAATCCAGGTAGAAAAAGGCAGGTTGAACACACACACACACACACACACACACACACACACACACAAATATGCCATTTCATCTTTAATGTTCTGGCTCCATGCTCCTCTAAAGTTTAGTATTTATAAATGGTCTCCATTTAGCTTCAAGTACTTGTGAATTCCAAGTATATCATATATAACTATGTTCAAACTGAAGTTCAAAACACATGCCAAGACAAAATCTAAATATAATTTAAAATAAATTCAACAGTGCTTCATTGTTAGAAAGTTTACTATTTTCAAGAGCAAGTTAAGGCTCAGGAGTCAGTCTTAGGCCCATGTCACTGGGATCTTTTTCAGTCTTCTGTGGGAACAAAACCATAGCTTATTTATAAAGTTCAAGTTATATTACATATAAAAAATGAGAAACTGGATTTATAAAAAGTTATAATTTAAAATTATACATTAGTGGTACATTTGTGACAAAAGCTAAATGTACATATATCTTTAATATCTATTGGAGCTAGACATACTTTTCAAAGTACACATAAGATAAAGATGTAAAGATATTTCAATTACTAAATATACCCAAATGCATACATTTTTTACTGCTTACCAGACATAAATTTGACCTTGACAGCTCCACTAATTTCTTTCCATAATTTAAACCATATATACTAGTGAATAATTTTTATTTTAATAAATATTAAAAATTTTAAAGTATGAGTACACTGCCTTTGAGTCAATTAAAATGTTTTTCACAGACTACAAAACGATTTATGTAGATTATAAGTGAAATTTGGCATGAAGTATGTTTTGGGACCCCATACCAGTAACATTTGTTTACTATTAGATGGTCATGCCCAGAAAGTAGCCTCCCAGAATATACCACACAGCCCCCAATCCTCAATATAATTATAAAATTATAATGGGAATTTGGTGTTTCAAAACGTTCAGAGTTGAATATTCTTTTACAGTGTTAATTTTGTAACATGCTGAGAAACAATTCAAGCCTAGCAAATGCTATAGTGATGTCTCAGCTCGAATTTTATTGCCAAGTTGTTTAATTAAACTACATTTTCTAGTTCTACAAGTTGAACTGCCAGGATGAAATAAGTTATTAGATCACCCTTTTTCATCTACGAAAGAAAGAAGAAAAAAGAGGGAGGTGCATAGATCACCAAAAGGTATTCTGTATTCAGGCCCAAGAGAACACCTGCTAGATCAGTAATCAAAAATAAATTTAATCTTGCCTGGATGGGAGTAGAAACCCAAAGAGTAAATAAGTGACAGAGCTTAGGTTAGTATGATAGTACTGGGTTGCTAAGAAATCTATTAGAATAAAACGAGAGGCAAGTGAGTTATGCTTTAGCAGAAGCTGCTCCTGCTACATGTTCTTGCCAATCACTAGTACGCCTCTGCCAAATCAATGTCACATTTAATTTATTCAAATTCAAATCTATTGCAAACATCCTTTGATCAATTACAATAATGAGAATGTACACTGAGTTTTGTTGTTTTGACATGCTTTCTTGAACCTTCCTCATGCATTTTTTCAAAACATTTCTAATTGCAAGAAGGCTATCTCAATGATTCCTGTTATTTGAGGGGACAATTGTATGGTTTGTTTATATTCTTTGCTGGCTAGGAATTTCTGGCATTAAGTTTTCTTTCTTTGAACCTGAGCCAGATTAATTATTAAATCTCAAAATGTCACTAAAATGAACTAATCACAGAGCTCAAGTCATTAATAGTTTTTCAGGTGGTATTTCCTTTACTAAAATAAATGAACTTCCATATATATGCAAAAAGGGCCTCTAAGCATGAAGACACAATTATTTAATTGAAAAAGAAATTTAGCAGTTAAACATTAATAAAAAATAATTAGAGTCACTTAATGCTAGTCCTATTTAATTGAACTACCCTGGTGGGAGACAAAGAAAACCTTGCTCCCTTGTGTGGGAAGAGGAAAGACCATAATCCCTGGGAGAAAAAGCAATGTCAGATCCCCATGGCTTTCCAGGCTTGGCCTCAGAGAAAGAGAAAGAAATGGCAGAAAGGCAAGAGCCCTGGAGGAAAGAAAAGGCTCCATCTGTGAATGATTGCTAACATTCATTGAGCTGTTATGTGCCAGCTGCTGTCGGGGGAAAAGAATTCTTCTGGCCTAGGATGAGAGAGGGAAGAAGAGTTGGATGAGAAGAAGTAAGACATAAAGAAGCTACAACTTAGGCTATATAGAGCCTGCCCTAGAGAATAAAAAATATGGTCAGAGGCAGCACCCTCTAGGACTTGTTGCAGGGGACAACAGGAGCTGTGGCCCTGAAAGATATACTTATTCATTCATGTGTTTTTCATTCATTCATTCATTCATTCGTTTAATATATACTGAGCACCTACAATTTAAGGGCCTAGGGATACAGAGATTAAAACCTAGTTCCTATTCTTATGAAGCATCTTTGAGGAACAAAGAGGATGGTCAAAGGAGGTACCATAGGGAAGAGCTGGGTAAGCTCCAATGGCCAATTATGTGGCTAATGCTTATGGGTCCTTTCCTACTTTCCCATTCACTAACTGATTGGTTCATGCATATATTAACTGAGAGCCCACTAAGTGCCAAGGATTGAGTTAAAAGACACAACTTTTACCCTGTGCTCAAAGAACTCACAATCTAAGGAAGAGAGGCAGGTTTAAAAAAATTAAATTATAATATGATAAATTCTGCAATCATATAAAACAAAGAATGTTATGAGAATGCAGAAGAAAAGCTAGTGTCCCAATTATTATTATTATTATTAATTAATTTTTTTTTTTTGAGATGGAGTTTCGCTGTTTTTGCCCAGGCTGGAGTGCAATGGTGTGATCTTGGCTCACTTTAACCTCCGCCTCCCAGGTTCAAGTGATTCTCCTGCCTCAGCCTTCAGAGTAGCTGGGATTACAGGCATGTGCCACCACGCCCGGCTAATTTTGTATTTTTAGTAGAGACGGGGTTTCTCCATGTTGGTCAGCCTGGTCTCCAACTCCTATCTCAGGTGATCCGCCCGCCTTGGCCTCCCAAAGTGCTGGGATTACAGGCGTGAGCCACCACGCCCAGCCCTGGTGTCCCAGTTATTATCCAGAGTGGACTGGAGGGTTAGAGAAGGTGATACTTCAGTATTAAACAATCAATCAGAATCAACCAGAGAACTAAGAAGAGAGGGGCATTCTAGGAAAAAGTAAGCATGTGATCAGAGGTATGAAGGAGTAAAGCAGCAAAGCAAATTCAGGACACTGAGTGGTTCATATGGTATACAGGGGTCAGAACATGCTGAATCTTGTAATGCAGTGTTAGGATATTTAGGTTTCACCCTGAAAGTGATGGTGAAACATTTTTGGGCTCTGAAGGAAGAGCAAGATTTCCAGATAAAATACAGGATGCTCAGTTAAATTTGAATTTCATACAAACATCAAATAATTTAGTATTTATGTCCTAAAAATTATATGGGACATACATGTAAAATTATCCCTTGTTCATCTGAAATTAAAATTTAACTGGGTATGCTGTATTTTTGTTTGCTAAATCTGGCAACCATAAGCAGGAGACTTATATGTTTATCCCATATTTTAAAAAAGATGACTCTGGCAACTATAGAAATTAGACTGGAGAGGTGCAAGACTGGAATAGAGAAATCGGATAGCAGGCCACTGCAGAAATGCAAGTAAGAAAATCATTAGGGCAGGACCAAGACAATGGTATTGAGACAGACAAAAAAAAGATTGTTAAGATATTCAATAGGAAAAAGGTCTTAGTCACCAATATGTAGAGGTGAAGGAGATGAGGACAATCCCTGTTTCTAATCAGTGATGACAGTGACACTTTGCAAGCTGAGGAACTCTGGCTGGCGACGCCCTGCCCAGGCCTTGCTTGACCACGCTACCTGCTGCAGGAGACAGCCCACCTACTCGGCCCACTTGGGCCAAGTCTGGCTTACACACTGGTTCCTGAGTTCTTGTCCTGCACCTAAGAAGAATGAGGATGTGCTAACATTCGAAGAGTGAACAAGGCAGGGAGTTTTCTTGAGTGATGAAACAGCTTTCAGTGGAGAGGGGATGTAGGGGTGGTCCCCCTATCCGAAAGTGGGAAAGTACCCCTAATATGGCTGAGTCAGGAGCCTTTTATGGGCTCAGAATGGGAAAGGGACAGGCTGTAGGGAGTATTGGAAAAGGCAACATTCAATTGTTAGAAGGCATTATTCAAAAAAAATTAATCAGGAAAGGGCAGGCAAACAGGAACATAAGTTCTCACTCTGGGTTGCAGGTTTCATCTGGGACCAGCAGCCTGGTCTTTCAGCCTCCAGGCTGTTTTTGGCTTGAAGGTGGGGTTTCACCAGGGACCCGCCCCTATTAGCCTAGGCATTTGGCTGCCTCCTGTCGCTATCAACAGATAATGCCATTAACCATGGTAGGAAACAGAAAAAGAGTTCTGCTTTAAACATACCAAATTTAAGTTGTCTGTAAAATATCCAAATATCTTTTTATCAAACTGTTAGCTCCTTCTTGGCCAAACTTCAGAACACTGAAATGCTTCAAGGACTCAATTCTAGCCCTCTTTTTTACTATACAGACGGTCCCTGACTTACAATGATTCAACTTATGATAGTGCAAAAGCGACATGCCTTCAGCTGAAACTGTATTTTCAAATTCTGAATTCTGATCTCTTCCCAGGCTAGTGATATGCCATACAATACCTTCTCATCATGCTAGGTGGTGGCATTGAGCAGCAGCTCCCAGTCATCACTTTAATCACAAGGATAGACAATCCACACTCTACAGTGTACTGTGTTACTAGATGATTTTGCCCAACTGCAGGCTAATGTAAGTGTCCTGAGCAGGTTTAAGGTCGACTAGGCTAAGCTATGAATTTGGTAAGTTAGGTGTATTAAATGCATTTTTGATTTAACAATGGGTTTATCGGGATATAACCTCATGGTAAGTTAAGGAGTATCTGTATTCTCTCTCAAAGTAATCATTTCTTATCCCAAGTTTAAATATTGTCTACATATGCTGAAGAAGCTCAAATTCATTTCAAGCCTGACTGCTCCCCAAGCTCCAGAATAATATAGCCAACTATCTGGGTGGAGGTGGATGTCTAACAAACATGTTAAATTAAATATGTCCAAAGATGCCTTAGGCTCAGAGGGCTAACTTAAGGCCATACAATTAGACTACACTTGAAACAAGTTTCTGCCTCCACCATATTTTCCTTCTACTACTCATTACTCTTTGCACAGTTCTCAGCAAGCCACACACATGGCTTTGCATACAGGTATCCTGCTGCCTGACTACAGTGTTTCCCTGACCCCTAGAAGGTTTGCCTTGTTTCAATAGGGCCTGGTCTCCCTTTCCTCACATGCTAAGATAAAAGCAAGCTCCAAGGCAACACCCTACTTCATGAACATAGAGAGGAGCCTTCCAGCTAACCGGAAGTCCTAAAAGTTAATTACTATACTCTCAAAGTAGTCTCTGTGACATATCAAATGCACAGTGGGCAGGATCTGGGGGGGAGGAGGCTGTTACTGGGATGTCCTCATGGTGGGAAGAAGCACTTTAGCCAGCAGCAGCTAAATCACCTTCCCTTACTGTAAACATTCCCCAACTGTATACATTTACTAAAATGATTCCTATTTTTCTTTACCTCCTACATTTACCTAGCACTAAATTTTATCAATTCTTCCTTCAAAATTTATCTTGAATTGTGCATTTCTCTTTATCTCTATGGCCAATAGCATTTCTTGCTTGGACTATTATTGCCTCCTAATAAGTCTCCTTGGTCCTCTATGATCTAATGTCCACATAGAAATCAGAGTGACCTTTCATGCCACTTCTCACTAACAACCCTTTAAATGGGTCCTTGCAACAAAATCCAAACTTGCCTGTGGCAAATATGGAGATATTAGGATAAGCCCTTCTTCAAGGAAGGACTTGCTTCCCAGCTGCAGTGAATGCTGTGAGCAGACAGTCTGCAGCTGTCAACAATTTTAGCATGTGCCACAGCTTGTAGCCACCTTTCTAATGGTTTTCCAGAGCAGCCCACATCCAGTAACTGAACAAGGCAGGAAGGCAGGGCCATAAAGGCCCAGCCATTTCAACCAGATGTACAAAGACTCTGATGGGCAATACTTGCTCCAGAGCTTCCTACTTAATTGGCTGAAGCTTTGTTGGGCCTACATCACAGTTCGACTTTGTCCTCTGTCCATTCCTATTTTCTTCCTCTTCCTTTCATAAGGATGCCTAATCAATACCTTCTATCTCAATGTCTGCTTCTGAAGAACACAACAAGGCTCCAAATGACCCAATTGCTGCCGACCTCTCCAATCTCATTTCATGTCATTTTCTGCTTTGGTTATCAACCTCACTAGCTTCTTTGTTCTTTAAACACACTGCATTTCACTTGGCCTCTTTTAGCTCTCTGCCGGAAAGTCTTTTTCTTTCAGTTCTTCACATGGCTAGCTAAATCTCATACTTCAGGGAAGACCAATAACTTAAAGAGAACTTCCCTGGCTAATCTATGTAAAGTGATCTTTCCAACCAGACATAAGAACAACACCCAGTTTACTTTGTAGCACTGATCATATTTCATAATCTTTATTATTTATGTATTTGTTTATATGGCTTGACTAGAATATAAACTCCAAGGGCCAGGAATATGTATAGTTCACTGTTAACATTCCCAGCATCAAGTTTAGCATATTATGTAAGTGTTGAAAAATAATTTGTTGAATGAATAAATGACTCCATGGGTCTAGCTCAAGAGAGAGGCCAGTGCTGGAAATCTGGAAGTATATGTAGTGGCTGAAGCCAAGACAAGGATGAGATTGTCCAGAGAAATGGTAGAGAAGAAGAGCCAAAGGTCAAGAACAGATACTTCATGTGGACCACCAAAATTTAAGAGGTAAGGGAAAAACAGGAGCCAACAACATGTTGAGAAAGAATGGTCTAGAAAGTGAGGGGATAATAAAAACGGCATTGGTAAAAGTAGTAAATATTGATGCCTCATCCATATTCTCTCAGCTTACTCTGTAGCTTTCTAAATAGCTTATTTAGATGAGGCTTGTTTCTTACTTCAAACTTCTGCAGTTCTTGGTCTGAGGACCATATTCACCTTATATAATGGGCAGGATGAAAATACCAGGGAGTTATTAACACTCCCCAGGAGTGAGCCTTAGTGAGAAATTGGTGGATAAATACCCCAGCTTCCTTGCTCTTCAATGGAACAACTCTGTGATGTGTTCCGCAGTCTCTCAGAGGGCTGCTGGCAAAACTGAGCTCGTTTGCCCACAGCATTTAACCAGCTTATTAAGGCACCTTTTAGTGACTTTCCTTTTTTCCCTTTCTTACTGTTCAACTCTAATGCTTTTAGAAGTGGCCTTGCAAATAAGTTACTTGTATCCAAATTCTTGTCTCAGATCCTGGTTTGAAGGGAACACAAAACTAAGTAAAGAAGCCACAAGGGGAAGGAAATTCAAGATGGGAGGCAGTTAACTCTATGAAATGCAGGTGGGGTTAGAATTGAGACATATTCAACAGACTTAGCATTAAAGAGGTATTTGGTGACCTTGAGAGAGAAGTTTGAAGGAGGTTATGGAGGCAGATGCAAACTGTACTGGAGAGAGAGGAAACACTTCCCAAATAAGTCTTCCATAGATCACACTAGCTTTCCAGGAAATTAAAAGGTGCTTGACATGCCAAAAAGTTGTATGGTCAAATCAAATTGGGAAACAGACTTTCCAGTTCAAGAGTCCCAAAATTTCCCCCACTCCTTTTAAAAAGCTACCCCTTAAATAAAAGAGATACCAAGATTAGAAAAACTCAAAGCCCTTTTTTGATAAACAGAGTGTCATCTAAAATAGCAAATGACAACATAAAAAGATGGAAATAAATAGAACAACAAATAATTCAGCAGAGTAGAAAAGGAACAATCCTAAATGTTTGCAAACAGGGATACTGGTGAGAAAAAAAGCAATCCACCCTAGATATATATATATATATAAAGACAGGCTTAGATGTAGGGACCAAGAAGAGGGCTAGGTTGAAGTGCCACACTGTAAATGGGGATAGTGGAAGATGGCTAAGTAAAAATCTGCATTCCAAATGGTGAGACCCTCAAGCTCCTATATCTACTTAGTTTGAGAAGGCCAGCAGCGAAAAATACACAATCCACCCCAATCCTACTGATTTATTAGTAAAGGTCATTAATTCTGTAGCCTTGCCCACGTGACTCTGGCTAATTACAGCCTTGGTGGTATCATCTAACATGTTTCTTTACCCTTGTATTTCATGTAAACTGGCAATTATATCCAGAGCAGTGGTTCTCAAACTTCAGTATGCTTTAGAATCACCTGGAAACTTATTAAAACACAGATTGATGGGCTCTACCTTGTGATTCAATAACTGGGGATAGGGCCCCTGATGTGCACATCTAACAAGTTACTAGGTGATTCTGATGCTTCTGGTCCAGAGATCACACATGACCAATTAATATGTTTTAATATAATGAACTCATATTTATATATTTGAATGTTTCAATCCATTGTTTTGGTTAGTATTTCTATTTTTGATGCTCAAACTTGACCCATCTTTGGCCAGCGGGAGCCCCTTCCAGTTGGCTCCTATATCCTTTTGACATAATCTTCTTGGTTTCTTTGCTCTCTGGTGTAAAAAGATGTCCTAGACTCTCCTTGTACATTTCCTGCCCGAGACTTGACATCAGCTATTTCTCTAAGGAGCCCTGGCTCCTTAGAATAGAAAATGGTAAAAAGTTCATAGTCTGAGATGAGATGTTAATTGCTACTGGACTGTCATTGCTGTTAGGTCTTTCCAGTGGACCGAAGTAGGAAATATGCTTTTTTTTTTTTTTTTCAGAAAAAATATGTCATTAGTTCATAATGACATTTCCAATTCAAATTTAATATTGTAGGTTTTTATTTAATTTCTTTTATGCTATAAGCTTTGGTTCCTGAGAATATTAATATATTTATTTTAAATATGTGTGTAAAATAAAAATGCCAGTATTACTGCTAAGAAAATTATTAAATATAGTTGAGGATTTCTTTGTATTCCTTTCTTTTTGTCCTTGGAATATACTCACTGAATTGGGAATGATAGAAGAGTAAGACAAACATTTTTTAAAATTTTAAAAAAGGATAATGAATACACTCACTGATGTACAATGTCTTAAAGTCATGTGAAATCATTTTTTCCTGTGTGATTATGCTATCTACTTGATAAACACGTTTATTTGTTTCAGGGATTCAAAAAAATTTTGGGGGGGGAATTAATTTTTTTTAATTTTTGTTTTTGTTTTTTGAGACAGAGTCTCACTCTGTCACCCAGGCTGGAGTGCAGTGGCACGATCTCAGCTCACTGCAAGCTCTGCCTCCTGGGTTCATGCCATTCTCCTGCCTCAGCCTCCCAAGTAGCTGGGACTACAGGCACGTGCCACCACGTCCGGCTAATTTTTTTGTATTTTTAGTAGAGACGGGGTTTCACTGTGTTAGCCAGGATGGTCTCGATCTCCTGACCTCGTGACCTGTCCGCCTTGGCCTCCCAAAGTGCTGGGATTACAGGTGTGAGCCACCGCGCCTGGCGGGATTAATGTATTTTGAAATTGTGTAAAACATCTATATAGTTCCAAAGGCAAAATTATACCAGATATAATAAAAGAAGTCTAGCTTCCATCCTTGCTCTTCTACTCTGTTGCCTCCCTCTACCTGTCATTTTTATTAATTTTCTGTTTATCCTCCCATTTTTTCTTTATAAAATAAGCAAATACATGTGCATCTCTTTCTCCACCCTTACATAAAAGGTACTATCAACTGTTTTTCGTCTTACTTTTCTTACTTGACAATATATCATGAACATTCTATAGAAGGATATTTTCGTCACTCCTTTTTAGCCTCATAGGACTCCATTGTGTAGCTATATCATGGCTTACTAATAGATATTTGGGTTGTTTCTGCTCTTTTACTATGACATATTTACTACTACTATTACAAATAGCCCTATAAATTATGCCAAATTACGTATTTTCACCAGATAATTTTTAGTAGATTTCTACTAGAACTTAGATTGCTAGGGCAGAGGGTAAAAGTGTATGTATTTTGCTGGCTGTATGAAAATAGGTTTTTGCCTGCCCTTTATGCCTTTCTGTCCCCCACAATTCAGGGCCTACAACAATGTCTAGCACATAATAGGTGCTTAACACATATTTGCGAAATGAATGAATGTGGCTCTGTCTGTGTTTACTCACTGTTAATTGGTTTCCTTTTTAGTAGACCATCTGAGCGGGCAATCACTGTTGACTGATAATCTGACTTTGTATACTGCAGTTGTATTATAAATCCAAATCTAAACTTAAATAGCTAATCAAGAATATATCATATTCCATCATTAATAAAGTAAGTCCTTTTTTTAAATTGCTTATACCCCTTCCCTTTGTAACGCTGAAAACGCCTTACAATTCTGAAAATTGAGAAAAGATAGATACAAACTTATTTATATTCTTGGAAATTTATACTAGTTTAAAAACATCAATGTGGTAAAATGACTCAGTTTACTACTTTTGAAAATTAAGTAAGAAAAAATATTTCTCTATTTTTCTTTGTGTACCTGCCACCTATCAATCACCAAGTATGTGGCTTAAAATATATCACCACTCATATAAGGACTTCCTAACTTAGGAATAGCTTAAGGTAAGAAAGTTAAAGTCAACCAACTATTTTGGACCCAAAACATTTTTTTTCCCCAAAGAAATAGTGCTATAATGATGATTATATTCCCTGTCTAGTACACATTAAGGAACAGTGTAGCACATCTACAATAACAAGTACAAATATGATGGGTTACAATACATCATCCATAGTGCCTGTGACTGACCAAAACTTGGAAAGAGGTTGCTTACATCTCAGAAGGACTACTGGTGTTGTTTCTCAAAAGAGGCAAGGGTACTGTGGGAAGGCAGATAGGCAAGTGCCCCTTAGTTAAAATGGATCTCAGGACTCTATTGCCCCCACCCCCGCCACCATTATGAAGACAGTGCAAGCTTTTCCCTTCTTATGGGATTGGAGAAGGTGGGATTAAGAGGATAACCTAGGATATAAAGTGATACAGTAGCAGGGATTTGGAAAACGCGACCTTGTGGCCAACTAGAAGTACAGCAGTCAGATAAACCACAAACACTACAGCAGCAATAACAATAAAATCCACTTCAGGCAATGTGAATAGCACTAACAAGCAGTTACTACTCGAAACAACTATACTGAGAAGGGAGTAGAATTCCCAAGCAGAGTAGCAGCTGATGAAACCAGTTGAAATAACATTATGGGAAGGAAGGAAAGGTAAAAGGGAGGAACCATACTAACATCTCTTCTGCTAAGAGAAATTGAAAGGCTAGACTACTAATTAGGGTTGTAGAGTGAATTCTAAGGGTTGGGCCATCAGGTGTAAGCACAAGTGGGTATCAGTGGTAGCCCAGGAGACAGGCTTCCTTTAAGTTTGGTGTCAGGAGAAAAAGAGAGGCTCAGCGATGTTCCAGCAGTGATGGAGACAGCAATATGAAGAAACAAATTGAGGTGAGAATTCTCACAGGAGGTGGGGGAGGGAAGCAAAAAGATCACTGGGAAATAAGAACAAAGGAGAAGGGGAATCAAGGGTAAAGAAGGAACCCACCAAAAGACCTAGGCTGAAGCCCTCTTTCTTTCACTTATTCATGTACACAATCACTCAATATTATTGAGCATGAACTCTGAGCCAGGTACTGTTCTAAATCCTAGAGATGGCAGGGACCAAAACACAGTCCTGCTTTCATGAAGCTTAGATTCTAGTAGGAAGAAACAAACTATAAATAGACAAATCACACAGCTAGTGAATGTAAGTAAATAGGTGACTGGCTGTGTTGCCATATACTTCTCATTTAATCCGCTTGCCTTTTTGGTTTAGCAAAGAAACAAGAAACTTGAAATAGTGTGGGAGTACGTATTTGCCAAGGGGTAAAGCAGAACTTTTAAAAGCTCCTTCAGAATGTTCTTTTCTCTTTCTTAAAATGGAAATCACCGTTCTTTTATCTGCAAAAGTAATACATCTTGAAAAAAATGCAGAAATGTAAACAACCAGAAATCTACAAAATAGAAAATATAAATCTCATAATTTCATATCCACTGTTAAGTCTAATCATTATAGACTTCCCCCTGCATATACATGTGTTTATAATATAAATATAGTGTATCCCATTTACATGTTTATAATTATAGATAAAATATATACTACGAATACTATTCCATAAACTGCTTTTCACTCAATATTTTTCAGACATCTTTTTTGTGTCAATATATATAGGTGTACATTATCCTTCAAAATGGCTGCATACTAGTTAGTATTCCATTGTAATTTATTCGTTCAATCCCCTATAGATGAATGTTTAGAATGGTTCATATTTTACAATACTACAAACAACATTCTTGTATAAAATTTGTATACATTTGCCATTCATTCTTTAGGATACCTTCTCAGAACTGGAATTGCTGCACTAAAAGTTTCTCATATATTTGGAAAATTGCTCTCTAAAGAGTTAACATCCATTTTGGGCAACAAAGTGAGACCCTGTCTCTACAACAAACATAAAAAACAAACCAAAAAACCCCCCAAAAAAACAACACAATTAGCTGGGCGTGGTGGCCTGTGCCAGGCTGAAGAAGATGAATTGCTTGAGCCTAGGAGTTTGAGGTTACAGTTAGCTATGATCTTTCCACTGCACTCCAGCCTGGGAAAGAAAGTGAGACCCTGTCTCAAAAAAAAAAAAAAAGAAAAAAAAGTTAACATCAACTTACACCTGTATCTATGGTGAATGAGAATACCTGTTTCCCCACAACTTTGTCAATACAAAAAAGAAAAGTCTTTATTCTGTATTTTAAAACTTTTCCCCTCAGTCTTTGGCTTAACTTTGTCTAGGATTTTAACTATCAAAAAGTAGAAACTTCTTATGTTGTCAAATTTGTCAATCTTTTCATCATAGTATCTGGCTTTAGCGTCATGCTACTCTCTCATGTATTCCTTTTTTATCCTTCAGTTTTCAGCCTAAAGAAGGTTGAACCTCTTTTCACATTTGTGATGTCCCATTTCTGGTACTGTTTCGTATTGTTACATGTCTGTCTTTCTCACTGGAGCATAAACTCCCTTGGCCATCTGCAGATTCTCCTCTACATCTCCAACATCTAACACAGAATAGGCATTTATAAGTTATTTGTTGAATAAATTTTAGAGTCTTCCTTTTTGGGGCCTACTGCTAGTTTTCCCTGGAACAATGTTCCTTCTCAGAGATCAAATGAATATTAAGCGAATCAAACAAACCCTTCACTATAAGAAGTAATTTAGAGGGAGGGAAGGTAAATCTCATTGACTCCTTCTCCAAAAAAACACATCAAGTCAGGCATTGCTGAACCAGACTTGTCAGAAAATCTTGGACTGGGCTTGACTGAACACTGCAATATGGCAAGTGAGTCAGGCAAGTTATATAAGATCTCTGGGGAAATTCTTCCGGTTCAATAACCTATAATGTTGTTTTCATGATAGCCAAGAGTGCATCCAAATCCTGTTTCTCAAGAATTTTGATGGTTTCAAAATCTACTGTTCCCTTTTCAAAATGAATTACATGCCATACAACAAATTTAGGAAGAGTCTTGTGATGCCAGAGCACCTCAAAAGTTGGGGACTTGTACCCTGGGTTCTACTGATATCCTCTGGGATGGCAATTCATAACTTATTTCAAGGAAAGTGATATTTGTGTTACATATTTAAGTACAAGTTTCAGCAACAGTGATAGTCAATTCCTTGAAAAGTACCAGTTAAAGATACAAACTAAAAGTTTGTCTTACCATTTGCTAGGTAAAACCATTTTTTTAAAAGACATCAAGGTTGGTTCCTTTGCATTCTGGCAATAAAAAGCTCCGTGGTATTCAGATTAGATGAATGTTTTCTAGAATAATTCTTGAGAATGTTTCTTTTCTTTTATACTAAGTTATCTTTTAAGTGTGGCAGGAATTAGAACAGCTCTTATCTGGAAAATTTTCTCAAGGATACTTGTAATATTAGAATTAGAAAGTCTTTTTAACATGCCTAGGTTGAACAAAAAGCTGGGTTTTATTTGCATAGTGTATGATAATAGCATTTATTTTCTACTATTATTTTTTACTTATAAGTACTTTTCCTTTTTTATTATACTTTAAGTTCTAGGGTACATGTGTACAACGTGCAGGTTTGTTACATATGTATACATGTGCCATGTTGGTGTGCTGCACCCATTAACCCATCATTTACATTAGGTATATCTCCTAATGCTATCCCTCCCCCCTCCCCCTACCCCACAACAGGCCCCATTGTGTGATGTTCCCCTTCCTGTGTCCAAGTGTTCTCATTGTTCAATTCCCACCTATGAGTGAGAACATGTGGTGTTTGGTTTTTTGTCCTTGCGATAGTTTGCTGAGAATGATGGTTTCCAGTTTCATCCATGTCCCTAAAAAGGACATGAACTCATCACATTTTATGGCTGCATAGTATTCCATGGTGTATATGTGCCACATTTTCTTAATCCAGTCTATCATTGTTGGACATTTGGGTTGGTTCCAAGTCTTTGTTATTGTGAATAGTGCTGCAATAAACATATGTGTCCATGTGTCTTTATAGTAGCATGATTTATAATTCTTCGGGTATATACCAGTAATGGGATGGCTGGGTCAAATGGTATTTCTAGTTCTAGATCCCTGAGGAATCGCCACACTGTCTTCCACAATGGTTGAACTAGTTTACAGTCCCACCAACAGTGTAAAACTGTTCTATATCTCCATATCCTCTCCAGCGCCTGTTGTTTCCTGACTTTTTAATGATCGCCATTCTAACTGGTGTGATAATATCTCACTGTGGTTTTGATTTGCATTTCTCTGATGGCCAGTGATGATGAGCATTTTTTCATGTGTCTGTTGGCTGCATAAATGTCTTCTTTTGAGAAGTGTCTGTTCATATACTTTGCCCACTTTTTGATGGGGTTGTTTGTTTTTTTCTTGTAAATTTGTTTGAGTTCTTTGTACATTCTGGATACTAGCCCTTTGTCAGATAAGTAGATTGCAAAAATTTTCTCCCATTCTGTAGGTTGCCTGTTCACTCTGATGGTAGTTTCTTTTGCTGTGCAGAAGCTCTTTAGTTTAATTAGATCCCATTTGTGAATTTTGGCTTTTGTTGCCATTGCTTTTGGTGTTTTAGACATGAGGTGCTTGCCCATGCCTATGTCCTGAATGGTATTGCCTAGGTTTTCTTGTAGGGTTTTTGTGGTTTTAGGTCTAACATTTAAGTCTTTAATCCATCTTGAATTAATTTTTGTATAAGGTGTAAGGAAGGAATCCAGTTTCAGCTTTCTACATATGGCTAGCCAGTTTTCCCAGCACCATTTGTTAAATAGGGAATCCTTTCCCCATTTCTTGTTTTTGTCAGGTTCATCAAAGATCAGATGGTTGTAGATGTGTGGTATTATTTCTGAGGGCTCTGTTCTGTTCCATTGGTCTATATCTCTGTTTTGGTACCAGTACCATGCTGTTTTGGTTACTGTAGCCTTGCAGTATAGTTTGAAGTCAGGTAGCGTGATGCCTCCAGCTTTGTTCTTTTAGCTTAGGATTGACTTCGTAATGTGGGCTCTTTTTTGGTTCCATATGAACTTTAAAGTAGTTTTTTCCAATTCTGTGAAGAAAGTCATTGGTAGCTTGATGGGGATGGCATTGAATCTATAAATTACCTTGGGCAGTATGGCCATTTTCATGATATTGATTCTTCCTATCCATAAGCATGGAATGTTCTTCCATTTGTTTGTGTCTTCTTTTATTTCATTGAGCAGTGGTTTGTAGTTCTCCTTGAAGAGGTCCTTCACATCCCTTGTAAGTTGGATTCCTAGGTATTTTATTCTCTTTGAAGCAACTGCGAATGGGAGTTCACTCATGATTTGGCCCTCTGTTTGTCTGTTATTGGTGTATAAGAATGCTTGTGATTTTCGCACATTGATTTTGTATCCTGAGACTTTGCTGATGAAGCTGCTTATCAGCTTAAGGAGATTTTGGGCTGAGACAATGGGGTTTTCTAGATATACAATCATGTCATCTGCAAACAGGGACAATTTGACTTCCTCTTTTCCTAATTGAATACCCTTTATTTCTTTCTCCTGTCTGATTGCCCTGGCCAGAACTTCCAACACTATGTTGAACAGGAGTGGTGAGAGAAGGCATCCCTGTCTTGTGCCAGTTTTCAAAGGGAATGCTTCCAGTTTTTGCCCATTCAGTATGATATTGGCTGTGGGTTTGTCATAAATAGCTCTTATTATTTTGAGATACGTCCCATCAATACCTAATGTATTGAGAGGTATTTATTGAATACCTAATTCAAAATTTGTTGAATTTTGTTGAAGGCTTTTTCTGCATCTATTGAGATAATCATGTGGTTTTTGTCATTGGTTCTGTTTATATGCTGGATTATGTGTATTGATTTATGTTGAACCAGCCTTGCATCCCAGGGATGAAGCCCACTTGATCATGGTGGATAAGCTTTTTGATGTGCTGCGGGATTCAGTTTGCCAGTATTTTATTGAGGATTTTTGCATCAATGTTCATCAGGGATATTGGTGTAAATTTGTCTTTTTTTTTGTTGTGTCTCTGCCAGGCTTTGGTATCAGGATGATGCTGGCCTCATAAAATGAGTTAGGGAGGATTCCCTCTTTTTCTATTGATTGGAATAGTTTCAGAAGGAATGGTACCAGCTCCTTCTTGTACCTCTGGTAGAATTCGGCTGTGAATCTATCTGGTCCTGGACTGTTTTTGGTTGGTAAGCTATTAATTATTGCCTCACTTTCAGAGCCTGTTATTGGTCTATTCAGAGATTCAACTTCTTCCTGGTTTAGTCTTGGGAGGGTGTATGTATTGAGGCATTTATCCATTTCTTCTAGATTTTCTAGTTTATTTGCGTAGAGGTGTTTATAGTATTCTCTGATGGTAGTTTGTATTTCTGTGGGATCGGTGGTGATATCCCCTTTATCATTTTTTATTGTGTTTATTTGATTCTTCTCTCTTTTCTTCATTAGTCTTGCTAGTGGTCTATCAATTTTGTTGATCTTTTCAAAAAACCAGCTCCTGGATTCATTGATTTTTTTGAAGGGTTTTTTTTTGTGTCTCTATCTGCTTCAGTAGTGCTTTTCCTTCTTAAATTCAGAGGCAACTGTGATGTTTTCTTAGGTGAATCCATGGAATGTATTAATCTTCCCTGAATATGTCACTGGACTTATTACATGTAAGTATTTTGCCAATACGCAAATAAATTTTGTTAGCAAGTATTATTCTGGTATGAAAATACGTACTGACTTTTAAAAATTATTACATTTAAATCACAATGTGATGTAAATTTACTGATAAAAACATCAATTTGGTAATTAAAGTGTGGAAATCATTCTACAGAAAATCTTATTAGTGAGGTTATTTTCAACAAACACATACATAATGAAATGTTTTTATGATAAACTGCCATGTAACTTGGTGCTAATCCATCATACAATTAGTTTGACTTTGTGAAGGAGACAATTACTGAAAACTTATGCTTATTAGTCCTCACTAAAATAAACCTTTTTCTTGTTTTAAGAAGAGACATTGTCAAAACAGATAATTATAGAAAAGCTAGAAACAGTTTGAAAGACAGGACCTGTCACAAAAACTTTCTTTTCCTTTCAACATTTCACCTTATATCCAGTTGTGCAAATCAGAAAACATTTAATTTTATTACTACATAGCAAGAACTTCATACATTAAAGATGAAAAGCAATCAATTTTTAACCCAAATGTTTTTCATACTTTGAGAACGAATGAAAGAAAAACATATTTTTTTAAATAAAAAAGAAATCAAGTTAAGCAAATACCTAGATTTATGACACTTATTTTAAGCAGAAGATCTTTCCACACCTTCCCTCAGAAATGGATCTTTCCTTTGGTACTACTGTATTATTTCTCTTTCTGTATAATCGAATTTCTATGCTAACAATATGATTGGATGCATAGGACTTGGGGCACACTTAGTGCAGAATACATTGAGCTGTATTACTGTTTTATATTGTGTAGGTTATTTATTACTGTGGTAGCCAGGCTTTAAAGTTATCCAAGATTATTTAGGTAATCAAAATCAAAAGACTTGGCCTATAACAAATAAAAGCAGTCACTTCTAAATTTTAAATATATAACACTGTCATACTTAATATCCAACTGGCAACAGGCTTACCTTTCATTTTGGTGAATGAATTTAATTACTTTGATCTGAAGATGTGGGAATCTCTATTTCTTTAAACCATCTGCCTTGTCAATACACAGTTTTAAATGTAGATTTTATTCTATTTTAAATTTATTTGTGGGACCACCTAAACATTAAGGCCAAGTTATTGATGTGGACCTTGAATTCGATGGACTTGAAAAAATTATTCCTTTTAAAATAACAACTATAGGCACATGGCATGAAATGTGAATGATGCAAAAGATTTTGAGATAAAAAGTAACACTCCCCCTTACACATGCCCAGCTACCTACTTCTCCCTTCCAGAGCCTGCCACTGTATTCTTCTAGAGATGCTATTAGAACCACAATTTCAATTTCTTTGCCATGATAAAAAAAAATACAGTGCATAAGAAAAGAGCTGACAATATTCAGTGATGGAAACTACAAAGCATCCAAGAATTTAGGAGAGGAAATGGTAACAATTATTTGAGTAGAAATTAACATTTTCCATTAAAAAATTGAATACAGTATGAAAGGGAATGTAGAAAAAAGAAATACAGAAACAATGTGACACAGTGTGTGGCACTGTGTACCCATGCAAATCTGATGTTCAATTGTAATCCTCAGGTGTCAGGGGAGGGATCTGGTAGGAGGTGATTGGATCATGGGGATAGATTTCCCCATGCTGTTCTCATGATTGTGAGTAAGTTCTCACAAGATCTGGTGGTTTAAAAGTATAGTACTTCCCTCCTTGCTCTCTCTCCTGCCACCATGTAAGATGTGCCTTATTTCCCCTTTGCCTTCTGTCATGATTGTTAAGTTTCCTGAGGCCTCCCCAGCTATGGGGAACTGTGCGTCCATTAAACCTCTTTTCTTTATAAATTACCCAGTCTCAGTAGTTCTTTATAGCAATGTGAAAACGAACTAATGTACAATGAAAAGAAAGTTTAGAATTAAAAAGTACTGTGAGGCTAAAGGAATACTGTCCAATTGAACACAGTGATGAATGGAAATGTTCTAATTTGTACTGTGCAATATGGTAGCCACTAGCTACATTGCTACTGAACATTTCAATGTGGTAGGGTGACCAAGAAACTAAATTTTTAATTTTAATTTTAAATAAATTGTAATAACTACATGTACAATACAGTAGATATTTTACTGGAAAACACAGGACTAGACAGTCTAGATCAAAGTTGAGAAATATTAGTAACTAAGAGAAATTTTAAGATGAAAGATTTATAAGTTATAATAAAAATAAAATTTGAGAACCATCATGAGTAATATGTCCAAAATAGAAATCTTTCCATAATCTGACATTTGAATAAAAATCTTTAGAAACTAGAAACAATACCCATTCAGAGAAGTAGGTATAGAAATTAAGTATATAAAGAAAAATGGAAAAAAGTAAAGAGTAAAAATGAATTTATATAAACAATCATGTTAAAGACAAAAAGCATTAATTATCTGATAAAAAGAGCACAACAGCACTTTATAAATATTTGCTGAATTGAAATGAGGTAGTTATTATGATGGGTCTCTTCTTTGTCATGTCCTTTGCACCATCTGTCAGTCAGTTACTGGGAAAAAGAAACTATTCAGCTAGCATTCTTAATTTCCTTTCTAAAACTTAAATATTGCTCTGATTAAAGAAAAATGTTCCCTTTATGTAGCAAATTCATAAAATACAAAAAAGCATAAACAACAAAATAAAAATCAACTCACCATCCAAATAATTATTATAATTTTGTATTTATGTTTCCTTCCAGTCTTTTTTCTACATACAAAGAGTCCCTTTATTTTAAAAATACCTAAAATAACAGGGTCAGATCATATGGCATATTTCATAATTTTCTTCTTTTTAAAATTCATTCTCATACAATATGTTTATAAAGGTTAAACACATAAAGAAGACATCAGCCTGGAAACAGGCTAAGCCAAATGACTAATTAGATTCACATTTACACCTTCATTGCTAATTGTAATAAACTTGTTTGAAAAGAAGGTCTCCAGGAGTTAATTTGCTAGCAGCATTTATCAATAAGCGATAATGTACTTACATTTTACAAGTACATGTAAATTTACAAGTCTTTCATTTCTCAGTAAGAGTGTGAACTTCAGCAAAATTTTCTCATATCAATAGTTTCAATAGTTGTGTTGATCTTACCTAAGTTAAGATATAATTGAATTTTGGCTACACAAACACACACACACACACATTTCAGTAATATTCCAAGGAAGATATTTTATGCCAGTAGGATCAACGTGCACTACGGTTACAAAGTAAGTTGGATTTAATTACAGTTATGTGCTATGCAATGACATTTCAGTTAACAATGAATAGCATATAAGACGGTGGTCCCACTGTGCCTTTTCTGTTTAGATATACTTAGAAACACAAATATTTACCATTGTGTTACAGTTGCCTACATACAGTTCAGTACAATAGCATGCTGTACAGGTTTATAGCCTAGGAGTAATGGGCTATACTATATAGACAGGGTGTGTAGTAGGCTATACCATCTAGTTTTCCATAAGTACACTCTGATATTTGCACGACGACGAAATGACCTACCTGTCATCAAGTGACACATGACTGTACTTGGTACTATTTACATTTTGAGTTCATATCTGTTAGAGACAACAGTTCTGAATTTTTCATGGCTTATGTTGAACAAATAATCCCAGGGAAGGGGAGCAAGATACTGGAGAATATGAAACAGGGAAGGAGGGAAAGCCAAAATAAAGGTGTGTTCTGGAGTTGGTCACTGCTCTGGGTGCTGAGACCCAATCCCTGCTGAGAACTTCTGAGAAGTCATGTTGAATATACCTGGACTATGTGCTCAATGGACAGGAAAGGAACTTTTATCCATTAGCTTCTATCCCCTTGATACCAGGTATCAAGGTTTATCTGGTATGTTAACCCTCTCACACTTCCAAGTTGATTCCCCACAGACATCCCATGCCACAGTGTCAGAGAAGAAAGCAAAATATATTCTGTAGAGCTGTAATGAGGTTATACCTGTTAGCAGCTGGTTGCTGCAGCAAGGCTGGAGTAAAAATACAAAAGGATGTGAGGTAGGGCACAAGAGGTGTCTGCCACAGGACTTCTATATGCTTGTCTCTTTTTCCACTGAAATTGAGAATTTACAATCATCTTGGACTACAGAAAAAGTAGTTTAAAAAATTCAAATATATTAAATTGTCCTGAATATTATGATGAGAAAACAGAGGTGGCTCTTAGGCCATACAAATGGGGAGACAAAAACATAGAAGAAAATTTCACAATAATTTCTGCAAAGCAAACCTTCAAAATACCACAGCAGTATTCATAAACACAAATTAATCTTTTTCAAAAGATAGTTAAATGAGTGTAGAGTTCAGAATTATTTCTGTATAAATTCACATCAAATCAGGATTCTTGTTGACTTTAAATAACAGGTACAAATGATAGTAAAATAACAGCACCTATCATATTTTGTTATGCACTGGCTAAACACTTTATATACCAGTTCATTAGATTAAAAAATGACTCTCAAGATTAGTAAGTTTTCAAACTTTTTAAGAGTATGACCTTTAGTAAGTGCATTAGTCAAGGTTTTCCAGAGAAACAGAGAGTGACTGTAAGGAATTGGCTCTCATGATTATGGAGAAAGGCAAGTCCAAGCTCAAATTTGCAGGGTAGGCTGGCAGGCTGGAGACCCAGGAAAGAGTTGAAGTCAGAAAGCAGTCTTCAGGCCGGGCGCAGTGGCTCATGCCTGTAATCCCAACACTTTGGTGAGGCCAAGGTGGGTAGATTGCTTGAGGCCAGGAGTTTGAGACCAGCCTGGCCAATATGGTAAAACCTCATCTCTACTAAAATACAAAAATTAGCTGGGTGTGGGGGCACATGCCTGTAATCCCAGCTTTTTGGGAGGCTGAGGCACGGGAATTGCTTGAAACTGGGAGGCAGAGGTTGCAGTGAGCTGAGATCATGCCACTGTATTCCAGCCTTGGTAACAGAGCAAGACTGTCAAAAAAAAAAAAAAAAAAAAAAAAAAAGAAAAGAACAAAAAGAAAAGAAAGCAGTCTTCAGGCAGAATTCCCTCTTCCTAGAGGGAATGTTTTTTTCCCTTAAAGTCCTCAACTGATTGGATGAGGCCTACTAATTTAATAGAGGGTAAGCTGCTTCACTCAAAGTATACTGATTTAAATATTAATCTCACTTAAAAAAAAAAACTTTGACACAAAATCTAGGCTAGTATTTCACCAAATATCTGGGTACCACAGTCTAGCCAAGTTGACACAAAATTAACCCATACAGTAAGAAATACATTTGACACCACAACTTCACAAACAAAACATATGTGCAAGTGTATCTACAACAAGAGTTTCAGAAAGCAATAAGTACTCCCAGTAAGCCTCTGTACACTGATACTTTCTATTCCATGTTTTTCTAGCTCATTAAAAAGAAAAACAAGCTGTAACCCATCAATTTGATTTCCCTGCCCACAAATGTATTACACAGATTCAAAAACTCTGCTCTAGATACATCTATTTACTGATGTTTTAGAATACTGGTAAATAAATGTATCATGGTGACACCAGAATATAAATTTGAGAAGGAAATTGAGTACATTTGAACATATGAAATATAATGAACATGTGTATATAAGAAAAATATATAAAATGCCTAATTCTTTATGACTATAGGACTAACATATGGGTATAGTATTTTATCACCATCATGATAAATATTTGAGAATAAAATCAGGCATGCCTAAAGATATAAGATCAGAGGCAATCAACTGTGGCTTAGTATCCTATAGGGGTTATCACCAATGTGATCAATACAATTCTCTTAAACACCATTATTCCGCCCATTAAAAAAATGTCAAATTTATCTGATAAAAGTGATCAGCAAGTAATTTATTTAAAATTTAGATTGAGAAAATCGTTACTTCTTCAGCATGGAGAGAATAAGAGGAAAAACATAAATTGTTTTGGTGAGACAACTGAGAAAAAAATGTATGGATAAAAAAAATAAACCAAAAAACACCTAACCTCATTTTAACTCCTTTAACCCTTTTTCACTCTGGATCTAAACCCAGTTTTAAAACTTAAATGAGACTTGTCTTAGTGACTAATGATATGACTCAGAAGGTTAACTCTTCAGAACTAATTCTGTATACTTTTAATATGCACCTAGTAAGTTTTGATGACTCTTAAAAGAACGTGAGCAGGAGTATATCTAAAAATAATTCATAATAGCACCTTATTTATATTCAACTTATTTTAAAAACCTTTTATATTTTGCCCCTTAAAAGTCAGATAAAGGTCAAAATAGAGGGAAAATTATGCTAAGAATAAGCTTAAACTCAGACCTCAGCTTTGTATAGAAGTATGTAAGAAACAGTCCTTTTAGACTGAGAAAGGTGGGATCCTTGAAACTGGAGATACTACTTCTTAGGAAGACCTGCCTAAAATAAATGTTTTCAAAACCAAAAAGATTTATAACACAAACTAGCATAAACATTTCTTGTACAATTAATAAATAAACATCTACAGTTTGAGAGGCAGAATAGCTTACCAGGTAAGAGTACAGATTCTGAGGAGCTCAAAACATTCAAATGATTCATGATCACTGCCTACCACATTTATCTAAAGAAGTATGATAAATTTCATATTCTCTTAGTTTTCACAGAGGTAGAGGTCATTATCAAAGAAGGTACATAGAGAAAAGGGGTCTCCATGTGTTTTGTTACTATGTTTCAAGTGCTTGTTTTTCTTTATTTATTATGGTAGTTAAGTAAAAACAGCAGAATACAAAAGTTTTCAAAAATTACAATTATGTACCAATGTATGCATAGGCAAATTAACTTGCTAAAATTAAGAGTTGTGCAGCCAGACATAGGATTTCAGGTAGCAGCCAGACATAGGATTTCAGGTAATCTACTACTTCTATTTAAAAAAATTTTTAAATGTACTGTTATATTAAATTTTTAATAAAATAAAGGAAAATAAATCAAGTAAGATCATAGTATTGGCTAAGCCAGAGAGTCCCAAAAGTGCTCAACAGTTACACTTGCAGATGTGCATTGCAGAGCCTCAGGCACCTCTGAGTGCAGACAACCCTACCTCTTTGCCTGATCAAAGGTAGGAACAAATGGTTAGGCCTGAGGTAGGTCAAATGACTGGCATAAAACTGCCCAACAGGGACCTTCCATTGTGGATGGTGGTTAACGCATTCAACCACATCTTTTCCTTTGGGGAGGTAGAAATGCTAGTAGGTAAATAAAAAAATGGGATGTTGACCAAGCTCAGGATATATCCTTTCCAGCTTTGGAAGCCAGAAATCCCAGAATAACTTTATTGTTGAAAACATAATGCTTCTGTGTAAATTTGCAATAAGATCAAATTTCTGAAAACAATATATGAATGTATTTTCCCTGAAAATGTAAAGTATCAGAGCAATTTTCATATAGAGAAAAAATACTAGAAACAGAATCTAAATATAAATTAACTGTTATGTCTAGTGTAGTGTCCAGGGCAGGTTGGTATGTACAAAAGAAGTCTATATGCAAAGAAATTGTTAGCTCTTGAGCATATACCAGATGCCTGATGATAAGTAACTGAATTAGTAATGCAAATATATAAGCCTTAAGGCTTTTAAAAGGACTTTCAAGAACTAAACTATACTGATTCGTTTTGTATGCACATTACTGTGACAATTCCTCAAGTGCTTTTGGTATTTTCAAATTTCAAGTATCCCATTTTTCAGTTTATCCTGAGTAACTTGTTTTTCTATCAGGGACCCAATATGTTCTTTTAAAATATATAATTATAAGGTTTCGGTATATTCTTTTAAAATAAAGTATTTCATGTGTTAAAAATAAACATAACTAATAACATACACCTATAACCCACCATCTAACTTAAGAAATAAAACACTACAGACATGACCAAAGCTCTCCATGACTGTGAACCCCAACATTTTCCTTCCCCAGAGATAATAACTACCCAGTTTCTCATCTATCATTTTCATGAATGTTTTCATACTTTTACAATATCTCTATATATCCATAAATAATAGTAGCAGTGTTTTTTCTTCGTTTTTTGCACATTTTATCTTCAAAGACTTTTGAAAAACTATGCACCATCTTGCACATTTCAGCTGACACTTAAGTAATGACAAAGGATGCATTTTCTAGCTTATTGTATACTGAATGCATGCTTTAAGTATATTTTTGTCAAAGCCTTGGAGCTGCAGTTCAGCTTATTCAATACACAGAGAATATAACAATATAACTTAATTGGCAAGGCTAGTCCTCATTGTCAAACTCAACCAGCCAAATCTGACTTACTATCTGTCAGAAAAAGTCTGACTTAATTTTAAAATTCAAATAAACATGTTATTATGCATCCCCATGACAACTTTCTCACTTGTGAATTTTAATTTTAAGATAGATAAATGGACAGCTAGCTAGCTAGGTAGACAGAGAAACTATAGTATAAGGCACGGAGCCTGGCCATGAGTTTGTTGCCTGCATGAAATAATGTATTACCCCTTCACTAATTTTTATTGATGCTTTCTTTGCTTTGCTCTCAAAGGACTATCCCTCAAGAGAGATTCACTCTCCAATTGTCTCCTTGTGTGGTGCCCGGGAGATTTTTAAACTGCAAGGCAACACACCATAGTAAGATTTAGTACGGAAAAGGGGTAAGCTTTTCTTCTGAAAAGTGGGAGATAGATGATTTTGAAAGAAGTGAGAAAGGAGAACTGGCAGACCATAAAGAGTTCTCAGGTAGATAGTTTTTAGGAAGGACTCCATATAGAAAGAGAGAATGAGGAAATTAATTTTTTAAAGCTATTCATAATGGTGTATCCCATAGGAAGTCTTTGTGTATCCAGTGGTATAGGCATCCCAATTTGAAAACCATTGATCATTACCAGGATTGACAAACTAGGATCCACCTGCCAACTGTTTCTGTAAATAACGTTTTATTGGATATAGCCACACTTACTCATTTACATACCATCTATAACTGCTTTCATACTACAACGGCAGAGCTTAGTAGTTTCAACAGAGACCATTTGGGTCACAAACCCTAAAATATTTACTATCTGATACTCTGCTGAAAAAAATTGCCACTGCTCATCCATATCATTGTATATGTGCTTTTTAACATTCTTTTTTTTTAAAAAAAGTCAATCATATGCATTGGGCTGGGCACGGTGGCTCATGCCTATAATCCCAGCACTATGGGAGGCTGAGGTGGGAAGATTGCTTGAGGCTAACAGTTGCAGATAAACCTAGGCAACATAGTGGAACCCCACCTCTACAAAATCCAAAAAAGTTAGCCAGGCATGGTAGTGTGCACCTGCAGCCCCAGCTACTTGGGAGGCTGAAGTGGGAGGAACTCTTGAGCCCAGGAGTTCAAGACTGCAGTAAGCTATGACAGTGCCACTGCACTCCAGCTTGGGCAACAGAGCAAGACCCTGTCTCTTAAAAAAATTATACATCTTTTTATTGCAGAGCCATTTCATTCTAAAAGGCTTGTTATGACAAATAATAGTTCCCTCTTCTCAAAAGCAATACTTTATATTCTTTAAGCTGATGTTTATGGTCATAGTATAGGCCAAACCAAGGAGCCTTAAAAGTGTCTGACAGTTACAAAGCAGGCTCTGCACTTAAACACTCCATAATAACTAACTAATATTTTAAAACTGTTAGTTATTTTTTCAGTTTTAGGCACTATATATTAACTTCTCATTTTTGAAAATGAGGGTTTGCCTTATTCTTTGTGTTCCCTAATACCCTAGTATAGTTGTGGATTCACATATTATGAGTAAACACTGTCAACAAGTGAGTTATGTAGTAGAAAATGATTATTTTTCCTTTTCCTTCCTAAGTTTTTTCCGCAAATAAATGAATTTTGTTTATTTCCCATGTACTTATCGATAATTCAGCCCCACTTGGTATGTTCACATGTATCAGGTACTCTATGTATTTCATGTTTTTGGGGAAAAAAATCTCTCCATTCACTCTGCCTGGACCGGTTGCCTTTCATACTCTAGTACCCTTTGCCAATGCTGCAGTTTTATTTCTTGGATCTCACCCCTCCCTTTTTCTTTGTTTACTCCTTTAGTCACTTTGTGAGAAAGGGTTTGTAGGAGATAATTCTATGAGACTTTGCATGTCTAAAATGTGTTTAGCCTACATTCAAGCTTAAATCATAAAACTAGGTATAGAATTCTAGACTAGAACTGTCAGAATGTTGAAAGCATTGTTACTTCTCTGTCTTCTAGCTTCTAGTATTACTGGTCCTCTAATTTTTCTTTTCTATTTTCTGTTTCTTTCTGCCCTATGTTACAGGAAATTGAATAGAAGGTTCTAACCCTTCAGTTAAACATTTCATTTCTATTATATTTTTATTTTTCCAAGTACTCCTTTTTGTTAAATATTCCTTTTATTTTGGAACATTAAGTTCTCATTTCATGACTGCAGTAACTTCTTGAATCACCGAGGATAGCAGTTATTTTAAGTTTTTAAGTAGTCTGTTTTATCCAAGTGTTTTACCCTATTTATTTGTATGGGTCTCTGTTTTTCATTTCTCAGATGTCTAGTGTTCCTAGGTAAATCTAGCAGGAAACTTTGATGCCACAGGTGAAGCTTGTTGCAAGCTCAGTTTCACTATAACCTAATAAGGGTTTCAGGTCCCTTTTCTTGGTTGGTAAGAGTCCGCAAAGACGAATCTTCTAATACTCTGCCTGGAGCATAAAGGCCTGTTTGTCTTCATTTGAAAACCCAGTAGGGAAAAAGATCTAGAGGTCTCATTTTCAGTATGTACATGTTCATTTAATTCCTCTATTTTTCAGAATGGTATATCTTCTCTCAAATTAGGAAAGCAGTGCTACATAGTCTGGACTATTTTCTGTTTCCCATGAGTAAATTTCTAGTTTTGAAATGGATAGAGAAGAGGCAGTTGTCTCGTTGTACGATATCACAAAGGGAATATAACAGCATCCTTTTCTTTTTTTCTAGGAGATTTAAAATTGATATAATGCTATTATTTAATAAGGTTCTTCTTCAAACTTCACCAGTTACCTCAATACTTTTCCTTACAGCAAAGTTTTTTCTCCAATCTAGGATAACATGTTACATTTAGTTGTCATGTATCAGTCGTTTTTAGTCATTCATGTCACTGACATGACAAGCCTGGTGTTTTATGAAATGAGAGTCTCCCAATTTAGGATTTCCAGTTGTTTCTTTCCGGTTTTTTCCTTCTGGTTAGCTTAAGGTTATGAATTATTAGCAAGAATACTATAAGAGGAGAGGGGAGCAAGAGGTCCAAATAGAAGCCTCCATTAATCATCCTCACTGCAGGAACACCAAATTGAAAAACTATTCACACCAAAAAAGCACCTTCATAAGAATCAAAAATCATCTTAGGCAGCAGTTCAGCCACAGTCAGGTAGAGCATCAAGCAGTCTCCTGGGGTCCTTGATTCTAGGCCTTGGCTCTTGGAAAGTAATGTTGGACCTGCCCTGGGCCAGAAGAAAGCCCACTGCCCTGAAGGGAGAGTCCTAGGCCTGGCAGCATCCACCACAGACTGATGGAAGAACCCTCTTGGGCCTTAAATAAACATCAGCAGTAGCCTGGCAGTACTCGCCATGAGCCTGGGGTGGTGGTGGCCATGGGGAGAACTCCTTAGCTTGTGGAAAGGGGAGAGAAGAGTGGGAAGAACTTCCTCTTCTGGCTCCGGTGCCAGCTCAGCCACAGTAGAACAGAGCAACAGATAGATTCCTAAGGTTCTAGACTCCAGGCCCTGGCTCCTGCTTGGCATCTCTAGATCCACCTGGAACCAAGGAACTCACCTCCCTGAAGAAAAGAATACAAGCCTGCCCGGCTTCATCACCTGCTCACTGTGGAGCCCTAGGGCCTTGAGTGAACATCACTGGTGGTAACATGGAGGGAGAGACTGTTTGAGAGAAAGTAAGGGAAGACAACAAGAGCCTTTGCTTGGTAATCCAGAGAATTCTTCCAAATCTTATCCAAGACCACCAAGACAATACTTCTACAAGTCTGCAAGAACCAGAGCATTACTGGGCTTTGAGTCCCCACTAATGCAGATACAGATGCAGTGACTAAAAACTTAGATTACAACATTCAAGTGCTTTCAAATACTTGGAAAGCCTTCCCAAGAAGGACAGGTGCAAACAAGCCTAGACTGTGAAGATTACAATAAATACCAAATTCTTCAATGCCCAGACCCGATGAATGTCCACAAGCATCAAGACCATCCAGGAAAACAAAACCTCATCAAAGGAACTAAATAAAGCACCAGTAAAGAATCCTAGAGAGACAGAGATATGTGACCTTTCAGACAGAGAATTCAAAATAGCTATTTTGAGGAAGCTCAATGAAATTCAAGATAACACAGAGGAGGAATTCACTATTCTATCAGATAAATTTAACAAGGACATTAAAATAATTAAAAAGAATCAAACAGAAATTCTGGAGTTGAAAAATGCAATTGACATACTGAAGAATGCACCAGAGTCTCTTAACAGCAGAAATGATAAGCAGAAGAAAGAATTAGTGAGCCTAAAGACAGGGTATTTGAAAATATACAGTCAGAGGAGACAAGAGAAAAAAGAATAAAAAACAAGGAACCATGCCTACATGATCTAGAAAATAACCTCAAAAGGACAAATCTAAGAGTTGCTGGTCTCAAATAGGAGGTAGAAAGATAGGGGAAGAAAGTTTATTCAAAGGTAAAATAACAAGGAACTTCCCAAGCCCAAAGAAAGATATCAATATTCAAGTATAAAAAGGTTATAGAATACCAAGCAGATTTAACCCAAATATAAGATTACCTCAAGACATTTAATAATCAAACTCCCAAAGGTTAAGGATAAAGAAAGGATCCTAAAAGTAGCAAGAAGAAATACCATACAATGGAGCTCCAATACACTTGGCAGCAGACTTTTCAGTGGAAATCTTATGTGCCAGGAGAGAGTGGCATGACACATTTAATGTACTGAAGGGAAAAAAAAAAACTTTAATCCTATGTATTAGTTGTTCTTATGCTGCTAATAAAGACATACCTGAGAATGGGTAATTTATAAAGGAAAGAGATTTAATTGACTCACAGTTCAGCATGGCTGGGGAGGCCTCAGAAAACTTACAATCATGCCAGAAGGGGAAGCAAACATGTCCTTCTTCACATGATGGCAGGAAGAAGTGACAAGCAAAAGGAGGAAAACCCCTTATAAAACCATCAGATTGTGTGAGAACTCACTTACTATCTTGAGATCAGCACAGAGGTAACCACCCCTATGATTCAATTACCTCCCACCGGGTCCCTCCCACAACACCTGGGGATTATGGGAACTACAATGCAAGATGAGATTTAGGTGGGGACACAGCCAAACCATATCATCCTAGAATAGAATACCCAGCGAAAATAGCTTTCAAACATGAAGGAGAAATAAAGACTTTACAAAATAAACAAAGCTAAGAAATTTCAACACCAGACCTCTCCTACAAAAAATGTAAAAGGGAGTTCTTCAATCAGAAAGAAAAGCATGTTAATGAGCAACAACAAATCATCTGAAGGTAACAAACTCACTAGTAATAGTAAATAAACAGAATAATATAGAATATTGTAAAACTCCAATTTTGCTGTAATATTTGTGAACTATTCATATGATGAGGAGAAAGACTAAAAGATGAACTGATCAAAAATAATAACTACAATAATCTTTCAAGACAGTAGAGTAAGATATAAATTGAAACAACAAAACTTAAGAAACAGAGGGGACATGTTAAAGTGTACAGTTTTTATTAGTTTTCTCTTCCCCTGTTTGTTTATGCAATCAGTGTTAAGTTGTCAGCAGTTTACAGTAATGGGTTATAAGACAGTATTTGCAAGTTCCATGGTAACCTCAAATGTAAAAACATATAACAGATACAAAAAAAAAAAGAATAAACTAAAACATAACCACCACAGAAAATCCCCTTCACTAAAAGGGAGACAGGAAGAAAGGAAAGAAGGAAGAGAAACCCACAAAACACCCATGAAACAACAAAATGTCAAGAGTAAGTCCTTATCAATAAAAACATTAAATGTAAATAGCATGAATTCTCTATTAAAAGACAAATTAGCTGATGAATTAAAAAACAAGACCCAACAATCTGCTGTCTACAAGAAACATACCACGTATAAAGACTCATATAGCCTGAAAATAAAAGGATGGAAAAAGATATTTTATGCAAATGGAAATCAAAAAAGAGCAGGAGTAGCTATACTTATATCAGACAAAATAGATTTTAAGACAAAAACTATAAAAAGAGATAAACGGCTGGGTGCAGTGGCTCATGCCTGTAATCCCAGCACTTTGGGAGGCTGAAGTGGGCGGATCACGAGGTCAGAAGATCGAGACCATCCCGGCCAACATGGTGAAACACCATCTCTACTAAAAATACAAAAATTAGCTGGGCATGGTGGTGCATGCCTGCAGTCCCAGCTACTCGAGAGGCTGAGGAAGAGAATTGCTTGAACCAGGGAGTCGGAGGTTGCAGTGAGCCGAGATGGCACCATAGCACTCCAGCCTGGTGACAGAGAGAGACTCTGTCTCAAAAAAAAAAAAAAAAAAAAGGGATAAAGAAGGTCATTATATAATGATACAGGGATCAATTCAGCAAGAAGATATAAGAACTATAAATATATATCCACCCAACTCTGGAGCACTCACATATATAATGCAAATATTATTAGAGCTAAAGACACAGACCCCAATACAAAAATAACTGGAGGACAGGAGCCATGGCTCACGCCTGTAATCCCAGGTCTTTGGGAGGCCAAGGTGGGCACATCTTGAACTCAAGAGTTCAAGACCAGCCTGGGCAACATGCAGAAACCCTGTCTCTACTACAAAAAATACAAAAAAACTAGGCTGGGCACGGTGGCTCACACCTGTAATCCCAGCACTTTGGGAGGCCGAGGCGGGCGGATCACGAGGTCAGGAGATTGAGACCATCCTGGCTAACACGGTGAAACCCAGTCTCTACTAAAAATACAAAAAATTAGCCGGGCGTGGTGGCACGTGCCTGTAGTCCCAGCTACTCGGGAGGCTGAGGCAGGAGAATGATGTAAACCCAGGAGGCAGAGCTTGGAGTGACCTGAGATCGTGCCACTGCACTCCAGCCTGGGCAACAGAGTGAGACTCTGTTTCAAAAAAAAGACAAAAAAACAAACAAACAAAAACCTAGCTGTGTGTAGTGGCGAGCACCTGTGGTCCCAGCTACTTGGGGGGCTGAGGTAGGAGGATCGCTTAAGCCTAGGAGGTGGAGGTTGCAGTGAGCCAAGATCATGCCACTGCACTGCAGCCTGGGTGACAGAGTGAGACCCCATCTTAAATAAATAAATAAATAATAAATAAATAACTGGAGACTTCAACATCCCACTTTAAGTACTGGAAAGAACATCCAGACAGAAAATCAACAAAGAAACACTGGACTTAATCTTCACTACAGACCAAATGGGCCTAATAGATATTTACAGAATATTTCATCAAACAGCTGCAGAATGCACATGCTTCTCGTTAAGCACATGGATCATTCTCAAGGACAGACTATACGTTAGGCCACAAAACAGCTCTTAAAAATTTCAAAACAGTTGAAATCATCTCGAGTATCTTCTCTGACCACAATGGAATAAAACTAGAAATCAATAGCTAGAGGAATTTTGGAAACTATACAAACACATGGAAATTAATATGCTCCTTGAAAGATCAGTGGGTCAATGAAGAATTTAAAAGGGAAATTGAAAAATTTCTTGAAACAAATGAAAATGGAAACACAACATACCAAAACCTATGGGATACAGAGAAAGCAGTACAAAGAGAAAAATTTATAGCTATAAGAGCCTACACCAAAAAAGTAGAAAAACTTCAACTAACCTGATAATGAAAGTTAAAGAATTACAAAAGCAAAAGGAAACCAAACCCAAAATTAGTAGAAGAAAAGAAATAATAAAAATCAAAGCAGAAACAAATGAAATTTGAAGAAAACAATATGAAGAATACAAAAGACCAACAACAAGAAAAGTCATTTTTAAAAGATACACATAATCAACAAACTTTTAGCCAGATTAAGAAAAAAGACAGAAGACCAAAATACAAAAAAATAAGACGTGAAAAAGGAGACATTACAATAACACAGAAATTCAAAAGATCATAAGAAGGCTACTATGAGCAACTATAAGCCAATACATTGGAAAACCTAGAAGAAATGGGTAAATTCCTAGACACATACAACCTACTGAGATTGAACCATAAAGAAATCCAAAACCTGAACAAACCAATAAGAATAAGATTGAAACCATAATAAAGTCTCCCAGCAAAGAAAAGCCCAGGAACCAATGGCTTCCCTGCTGAACTTTACCAAACGTTTTAAGAAGAATTCATATTAATCTTCCTCAAACTAGTCCGAAAAATGGAGGAGGGAATACTTCCAAACTCACTCTAGTAGGTCAATATACCAAACCTTTGTCTGATATCAAAAGCAGACAAATATACATTAAAAAAGAAGAAGAAGAAGAAGAAGAAGAAGAAGAAGAAGAAGAAGAAGAAGAAGAAGAAGAAGAAGAAGAAGAAGAAGAAGAAGAAGAAGAAAAGAAAACTATAGGCCAATATCCCTGATGAACACTGATGCAAAAATCCTCAACAAAATACCAGCAAACCAAATTCAACAACATATTAAAAAGATCATTCATCATGACTAAGTAGGATTTATCCTAGGGATGCAAAGATGGTTCAACATATGCAAATCATATCAACAGAAGGATGGACAAAACTCTATGATCATTCAATTGATGCTGGAAAAGCATTTGATAAAATTCAACATCCTTTCATGATAAAAACATTTAACACACTGAGTATAGAAGGAACATACCTCAACACAATAAAAGCCATATACAACAGACCCACAGCTAGTGTCATACTTGTATTAGTCCATTTTTCACACTGCTATAAAGACATACTTGAGACCAGGTAATTTATTAAGAGAAGACGTTTAATTGACTCACAGTTCTGCACGGCTGGGGAGGCCTCAGGAAACTTACAATTATGGTGGAAGGGAAAGAGGCATGTCTTACATGGTGGCAGGCAAGAGAGGGTGTGTGTCAGCACAGGAAAAGTTACCACTTATAAAACCATCAGATCTCATGAGAATTTACTCACTATCATGAGAACAGCATGGGGAAAACAACTCCCATAATCCAATTATTTCCTACTAGGTCTTTTTCTAAACACCTGGGGATTACAATTCAAGATGAGATATGGGTGGGGACACAAAGCCTAACCATACTGAATAGAGAAACAGTGAAAGCCTTTCTTCTAAGATCTAAAACATGACAAGAATTCCCACTTTTACTTTTGTTATTCAATATAATATTGGAAGTCCTAGTTAGAGCAATCAGACAATAGAAAGAAATGAAGGTCATCCAAATTGAAAAGGAAGAAGTCAAATTATCCTTGTTTGTAGGCAATATAATCTTGTATTTGGAAAAACCTAAAGGCTTCACCAAAAAACTATTAGAACTGATAAACAAATTCAGTAAGGTTGCAGTACACAAAATCAACATACAAAATCAACATACAAAATCAATAGCATTTCTATATGCCACCAGCAAACAATCTGACATCAGGGAAGTAATCCCATTTACAATAGCTACAAACAAAACTAAATGCCTAGGATTTAACTTAACCAAGAAGTGAAAGATCTGTACCATGAAAACTATAAAACATTGATGCAAGAAAATGAAGAGGACACAGGCAAAAGGGAAGGATATTACATGTTCATGAATTGGAAGAATAAATATTGTTAAAAATGTCCATATTACCCAAAGCAATCTACAGATTCAATGCAAATCCAAACAAAATACCAATGACATTCACAGAAATAGAAAAAAAATTCTAAAATTATTATGGAACCACAGAAGACCCAGAATTGCTAAAGCTATCCTGAGCACAAAGAACAAAACTGGGGGAATCACAATACCTGGCATAAATTACACTATACAGTGATAGTAACCAAAACAGTATGGTACTGGCATATAAACAGACACACAGGCCAATGGAACAGATTAGAGAATCCAGAAACAAATCCACACATCTACAGTGAACTCAATTTCAACAAAGGTATCAAGAACATACATTAGGGAAAGGACAGTCTCTTCAATAAATGGTGCTGGGAAAACTGGATATCTATATGTGGAAGAATGAAATGAGGCCCCCATCTCTCACCATAAACAGCAATCAAACCAAAATGGATTGAAGACTTTAAGACCTCAAACTATGAAATTTCTAAAGGAAAACATTGGGGAAACTCTCTAGGACACTGGACTGAGCAAAGATTTCTTGAGAAATACCCCATAAGCTGTATAAATGTCTTCTTTTGAGAAGTGTCTGTTCACGAAAAAATGCTCACCATCACTAGCCATCAGAGAAATGCAAATCAAAACCACAATGAGATACCATCTCACACCAGTTAGAATGGCAATCATTAAAAAGTCAGGAAACAACAGGTGCTAGAGAGGATGTGGAGAAATAGGAACACTTTTACACTGTTGGTGGGACTGTAAACTAGTTCAACCATGTGGAAGTCAGTGTGCCGATTCCTCAGGGATCTAGAACTAGAAATACCATTTGACCCAGCCATCCCATTACTGGGTATATACCCAAAGGACTATAAATCATGCTGCTATAAAGACACATGCACACGTATGTTTATTGCGGCACTATTCACAATAGCAAAGACTTGGAACCAACCCAAATGTCCAACAATGATAGACTGGATTAAGAAAATGTGGCACATATACACCATGGAATACTATGCAGCCATAAAAATGATGAGTTCATGTCCTTTGTAGGGACATGGATGAAATTGGAAATCATCATTCTCAGTAAACTATCAAAAGAACAAAAAACCAAACACCGCATCTTCTCACTCATAGGTGGGAATTGAACAATGAGAACACATAGACACAGGAAGGGCAACATCACACTCTGGGGACTGTTGTGGGGTGGGGGGAGGCGGGAGGGATAGCATTGGGAGATATACCTAATGCTAGATGACGAGTTAGTGGGTGCAGCGCACCAGCATGGCACGTGTATACATATGTAACTAACCTGCACATTGTGCACATGTACCATAAAACTTAAAGTATAATAATCATCATCATAATTTAAAAAAAAGAGAAATACCCCAGCAGCATAGGCAATCAAAGCAAAAACGGACAAATGGGGTCACATCAAGTTAAAAAGCTTCTGTAGAGCAAAAGTAACAATCAACAAGGTGAAGAGACAACTCACAGAATGGGAGAACATATTTGCAAACTACCCATATGATAAGGGATTAATAATCAGAATATATAAGGAACTCAAACAACTCAATAGGGAAAATCTAATGAACAGATTAAAACATAAGCAAAAGATCTGGATAGACATTTCCCAAAAGAAGACATGCAAATGGCAAACAGGTATATGAAAAAGTGCTCCAACATCACTGATCATCATAGAAATGCAAACCAAAACTACAACGAGATATCACGTCACCCCAGTTAAAATGGCTTCTATCAAAAAGATGGGCAATAACAAATGCTGGTGAAAATGTGGAGAAAAGGGAACCCTTGTACACTGTTGGTTGGAATGTAAATTAGTACAACCACCATGGAGAAGAGTTTGGAGGTTCCTGAAAAAACTAAAAATGGAACTACCATATGATCTAGCAATTCTACTGTTAGGCACATATATATGTGTGTGTGTGTGTGTGTGTGTGTGTGTGTGTGTATGTATATATATATTTATCCAAAGGAAAGGAAATCAGAATATCGAAGAGATACCTGTACTCCCATGTTTACTGCAGCACCATTCAGGATAGTGAAGACTTGGAAGCAACCTAAACGTCCACCAACAGATGAACTGATAAAGAAAATGTGATATATACACACAGTGAAGTGCTATTCAGCCATAAAGAAGAATGAGATCCTGTCATTTGCAACAACACGGATAGAACTGGAGGTCATTATTTTAAGTGAAATAAGGCAGGCATAGAAAGATAAACTTCACATGTTCTCACTCATTTGTGGGAGTTGAACTCATGGAGATAGAGAGTAGAAGGATGATTACCAGAGGCTGGGAAGGGTAGTCTGGGTGTTAGGGGGAGTGGGAATGGTTAATGGGCACAAAAATATAATTAGATAGAATGAATAAAATCTAGTATTTGATAGTACAACAGAGTGACTACAGTCAATAATTTATTGTATATTTCAAATAACTAAAAGAGTATAATTAGATTGTTTGTAATACAAGGAAAGGATAAATGTTTGAGGTGATAAATACCCCATTTACCTTGATGTGATTATTACGCATTGTATGCACGTATCAAAATATCTCAAGAACCTTCTAAGTATATACACCTACTAAGTACCCACAAAATCAAAAATTAAAAAAAGAATACTATGTGAATAATGTTTAATCCTCAGTGCATCATAGAAAGAAGCACATATAATATAAATCTGCCCTACTTAGTACAACTTCTGACCATCTAGTTAAGGTGGTATCTGTCAGATTTGTCTACTAGAAAGGTCCCTTTTCCCCTTTTGTAATTGATAAGTAATCTGTAGGGAAATGCCTTTAGACCATGTAAACAGCCTGCTCCCCAACAGAGTTTGACTCAACGATTTTAGTATCTGCTGATAATTTTTTCCCAATTATCACTTGAATAGTGGTGATTTTCCAACTCTGTTATTTCTTCTATATTTATTGGTTAGCATCTAATTGCTTCTTAAACGGATTTTTAACTAGGTCATTGTTTTTAGTGTGAGCTTAAACTCCACTTTCAGAGTTTTCTGGCACTGCCAGTTACTGAGCATTCTGTGGTTCTATGGTTTAAATTGGATTACTTCTCAGATTTCTCCCTTGCCAGATTAGGATTCATTCTTCTCAGTTTCACTAAATCCATTACCTCTTGTCCATCTGCTTTCCTGCCTCCAAAACTTTATTGATGGTTTGCATACTCACGTTTCTATGACCTTGTGGGTTTATGCCTTTTAAAATAAATTCCTTCACTATCATTTTCATTAGACTTGAGAGTGAACTTACGTGTTTGACCCACTATCTTTACTTGAAAGCCCTTTATACTTTCCTTGCTTTCAAACTTTATGTAAATGGTATATTGTATGACATCTTCTGTAGCTGCTTTTTTTTTTGCTCAGTATCATTGCTTCTGAGATTTATCCATGTTAAAACATACAGCTCCAGTTCATTCTTAAGTTTTTTTTTTCATTCATTTTAATGAATGATGTTAAACAGGTATGAACATGCTGCAATTTTCTTATTCATTTCCACTATGTTACTAAAAGTGATATTGTGAAGTTTGGGGTGAGGAGTGGGAGGTCCATTTAACCATAAATACATACATACACTCTTTGCAATTTAAGTCAACAGGAAGTAGGATTCTATACATAAAATGGCAATTTTAAGACATTTTAATTCTGTAACTTATAAAATGAACCTAGTAATATTGGGCACAGATAACTCACTCAATGAATGCCCGTTATTTGGAGACAACACTGAAATGGGCCTGAAAAATCCAGAAATAAGATTCCTCTCTGAATGTTAAACTATAAGATCAACACATCATAAGCCAGAGCAGAAATAGGAAAAGGATAAAACCAAAAAATAGCTGCAGGGCCAGTAACATCTGACCAGAGTATAACTACTGTCATGGCATAGGAAATATGTCAACCAGAACCGAGAAGCAAAGAAAAAAACAGAATCACAGAGACAAATGCTGGCAATCCATAAAAACACTGTCCATGGGAAAAGGAGGCTTAACCAGCACCTGGCAATTTTTCTATTACAATTCGTAAGGCTATTTCTAATACAGAGATAGAAATGAAAATTGTAGCCAATTCTCTTTAAATGTTTCCATTGCTAGGGGTCAGACTATCCTTGTTGTAAGGTGAATGCAACATGAAATTTTAAGCCTGAGGCAATTAAACATTTATTTTACTTAACTCCCCTTATTCCAATGTCATATTTACCAAGCAGTCTCCTGTTTTTTTTTTCTGTGCCAATTTCATTTCTTACTGTAAATTAATACATGGGGATTGGCCACCATCTCAAATTCACATGCATTTAGTCACTGTGATGTCCTTTAGGGCCAAGCAACCTTAGACATGAACAAAAGTAAGTCTTTGGAGCCTGCAGCCCAGATTTGAGAATATGGTCAAGTAAACAAGATACTATGATGTGTTATCCTATCCAGCCATCCCAACCTTTTTTTAGACCGCAGCAGCATCAACTCCAACAGCAGCACCATCTCCAACTCCATTCTCTATTCGTTTCTAGAATCTCCTCTTTCTTTTTTATGGAGTATGTATATTAAAAATGAAGTAGGCTGAACTCTAATATTGTAACTTTTTTCTACTGCCTGTAAACCTACACTAAACCATATAATTTGTCAAAAATTGGCAATAAATGTAACCACTTGTTCAAACAAAAAACTTTACTCTTTTCCTACTGTGTTAGTATAAAAAAAAGAAGCAATATTTCAAAGTATTTGCTATAAGTGGCTTCTAATGGAACAGAGTTAGGACTAGGAAAAGTCTACCTCATTAGCTCTGTGAAATGTGAATTCACCTTATACAACACTGAAGAATACATGCTGAACTATTACCAGATGCTCCTCAACTTATGATGGGGTTATGTCCTTATAAACCCATCACAAAATTGAAAATATCTTAAGTCAAAATGCATTTGATATACTTAACCTACCAAACATTATAGCTTAGCCTAACCTGTCTTAAACATGCTCAGAACGCTTACATTAGCTTACAGTTGGGCAAAATTATCTAACACAAAGCCTATTTAATAATAAAGTATTAAATATCTCGTAATTTATTGAATACTGTATTGAAAGTGAAAAACAGAATGGCTGTATGGTTACTCAGAAGTATAGTTTCTACTGAATGCATATTGCTTTTTCACCATCATGAAGTTAAAAAATCCTAAGCTGAACTATCCTAAGTAAGGGACCGCCTTCACTGGTAACCTGCAGGTAAATGTGAATTCCTATGAACAAAATACAGACAACAATCAACTTGGAAATACGTTTACTTTTACAACATTATTTTGTAGTTGGCTGATAGAAATTCAAACCCATCTCACAGAAACCATGTAATTACATAGTATTGAGATTTTTAAGTCTATAATGGCCAATGAAACCAATAATGAATCAGGCTCTGTGTTAGGTGCTTATGACACACAAATGAATAAGTTATAATCCCTGTGCCAAACAGCTAATAGTTAGAAATATGGACAAATAAAACACAGAATTTTAATACCGAACTTAAAGAGTTATACAGGAGTACACAGCAGTGTAGTTATACTGAGAAAGCAGTGATTAGCTCTATCAGTTAAGAAGCTGAGGAAAAAAAAGGTGAGGAAAACAACCAAGGATTTTAAAGGGCCTTTTAAAAGGAATTAAACATAAGCAGGAGTATGCCAGTTGATGGGAGAAGGAGAAGACATTAAACTTGAGAAACAGCAGGGAGTTCCTTGAAGAGTAGGGTAGAGTAGGGTAGAGAAGAGTAGGGTAGCCTAAGGAGGCAAAGCTAGAAAGTTGGGCTGGGCCCAAATCAGGAAGCCTTGCATAGTATGCCAAGGCATTAGACCTACTGTTGGCCAGAGCTCCCAGAAAGTGTGACTAAAAATTGATCCCTTCAGTTTTCAAGGTGGCAGGGAGAATTACTGTTTGATCACAGGGTATATGTATGTTTGATTTTATAACAAACTGTCAGTTTTCAAACATGATTGTATCATTTTCACCCCAACCAGCACTGTATAAAAGTTGTGGGTGCTCCAGTGATGGCTGTTGTCAATCTTTTAAATTTAAGCCATTTTAATGGGTGTGTAGTGGTATCTCACTGTGGTTCCACTGATTACTAGTGTTGCTAAGTATATTTTCATATACTTAAAACGTGTCTTACAGAGTGCTTGTTCAAGATTTCTGCCCAATATTTGTTAGCTTCTTTTTTATAACACTGAGTTGAGGTGTTCTTTATATAGCCTAGATACAATTCCTTTGTCAGATATATGTACTATGATTATTTTCTCCTAGTCTTTTGATTTCCTAATGTTCTCTTATAATGAGCATTAGAATTTAATTCTGATTAAATCTGATTAATCTGTATTTTTCCTTTACAGATTGTTCTGTCTCCTGTCTACCTCAAAATTGCAAAGATATTCCATTGTTTTTTTCTTCTAGAAGCACAATAGTTTGGCTTTTATGTCTAGTCTATGATCCATCTTAAATTAATATTTGTGTATGATGTGAGGTAGGGATCAATTTTTCCCCATATGGATATTAAGTTATTCCAGAACCATTTGCTAAAAAGACTTTCCATTCCTAATTGTGTTGTTTTGATGTCATTGTTAAAAACCAACTGGTTGTACAGTATCTACTTTTTGGACTTTTGTTTTTTCCATTGATTAATTTACCCAGTATCCTAATGCCAGTATCATACTGTCTAGATAACTATAGTTTTAAAGTAATTCTTAAAGTCAGACAGTATTAGCCCTTTAATTTTCATCTCCTTTTTCATGGCTGCTTTCAGCTATTCTAGGTCTTTTACATTTCCAAATATATTTTCAAATCAGCATCTTGATTTCTACCAAAAAAGTCTGACATGGTTTTAACTGGATATTTATTTTATTAAATCTATAAATCAGTGGTTCACAAAATATGGGCTATGAACCATCAGCATCAGCATCATCCAGGAACATGTTATAAATGCAAATATTCAGGCCCTACCTCAGAACTAATGGATCAAAAACTCTAAGCTTGGGGTCCAGCAATCTGTGTTTTAAGAAGTCTTTCAGGTGATGCAGATGCAAAATAAAAGCATAAGAACTACTGTGGATCAGTTTGGGAAGAATGAATACATTAGCAATATTGTACATTCCAATCCATGAACAGATACTTCTCCCCATTTATTTAGGTCTTATTTAATGTATCTTACCAACATTTTGTAGTTTTGAGTACACAGATCTTGCACATGCTTTGCTCACTAAATTCCACAGTATTCTATGTTTTCTAATACTGTTGTAAATGACATTCTAATGGCTGCTGGCTAACCTTTAGCAATAATATATAGGAGATATGAAAGGAAGTTTATGTGGAGTTGGGTATTCACTAAAAGATCTGGAAAAAAAAATCTAGTTTCTGGATCCAGTTGTCAACTTGGAAGGAAGACAGTGGACAGAGGAACATGATGAAGTGCACCAGGAACATAAGATCAGCAAAATCTAGACTGTGGCAAACTCTGTAGGCCAGCTGGGCTGGGTATTTTAACACATAAATTTGTAAGGAAGTAAAAGAAATGGAAGAGGATAGACTGAAAGATTTAAAACAAATACGAAGTTTTTACGAAATGGACAAGTCTAAACTATAATGTACATTTAGGTGAAAAAACTATTTAAAATGAGAGGAAATGATTACTATAAAAGTTGGCTTAAGGTTTTCTTTTGTCAAGAGAGAGAAGGTTGTGATTAGGATGGGATATATGGGGCTGAAGTAGATGGCAAAGTTGTGTTTCTTGACCTGGGTGGAATTTGCCTTATAATTTCACAGCTTAATAACTAAATAAGCTATTTTTTTGTTACGGTTTATAAATATATGTTTTACTTTTTACATTAAGAAAAATTTTTTCCTCTTAATATGATGTACCTAGAATTTGGATTTGAAGAGTGTAAAAGTTACAGTGGTAAGAACTGTGTTTGATAAAAACTAAAGTGTGCCTAATGAAGTGGTTGTTCACTTGAGGCAGGGATACTAGTATGGATAAAGTCAAAGAACTGGAAAGCTAAAATTTGGGAAAGCATTGAAAGGAGAAGACCATATTCCAGGTTCTAATCTCGACCATCAGTAAGGTAGACTGGCTTGGATGTTGGCAAACATAAAAATGATGGTCAGGTACAGAGAAATATACATGGATTACAAAGGTCCCCCACTCTCTTGGGTCCACAAACAAAGACTATTTGGGGAAGCAAGAAGCAGTTGAACTCACTTTCTTTATGTGGGGCGTGGGAAAGCGAGCACAACTTACTTCAAGGAAAAAAAGGAACTCACTATCTTGCAGGCACAGACGGATTTCAGTTGAGGTTCTGTGGTAGAGAAAGTTTCCAGGAAAATATTAATGGTGAATGGTAATTTGCTAACAAAGAAACAGAAATTCCTGAAACACAATGGAAAGGGCCAAGAGGAAGGAAAAGAGTGTGTGTGTGTGTGTGTGTGTGTGTGTGTGTGTGTGTGTGTGTGTGTGTATTAGGGAGGGTACGAAGCAGCATAAAGAACAATGTGATTGATAGTACACTAAAAGGGAGGCAACAAAAGAGGGCTCATTTTGGATAATCAAAATTAACAAGAGTGAGCTCAGGGATGGAAGGACTTGGTGTGTTCTGGCTAGAGATTGTTTGAGGTGCTGAAATTACCTAAAATTTACAGAAGTTGTGCCCGAGGCCCAACTATTGCAATTGCCTCCATTAATCACTTTGCATATTAATGTTTCTATGAATAAGGCTTTCAAAGTTCTGAGGATGGATGAAGCAAATGATAACAGTAGCTCTTATTATGACCAAGAGAAGGAGAATCAGAAGGCTCTTCAATCCATCCTTCACTGTAAACTACTGGGCATACTTCTGAATCCTGGATCACACTGCCTTTTATTTTTTCCCCCCAAAACAGCTTTTATTCCAAATTTTATCAATGTTGGAAAGAAGGGTCTGCGAAAAGTAGGCCAAGGCAGAAGCAACATACAAAGCTAGAAATGGGTCAAGAGATGTACTCAGTCAGACCCTGGCCGAATGAACATTAATGGGTTCAGTATATGACAAATGTATGGAGCAAGTAAACATAAGCATGCCAGTTGAGGTATCATTATTATTCTGCTCTAGAGCACTCCACTTCTCAACAAATGGGGATTGAGTACTGGAGCCCATTTATGTTGTCATCAGGGCTTGTAGTAGTGACGGAATAGGCAACAGAAGAGAGGAGGGAAGTCCTAAATAGTAGAAGAAAGGGAATGCCTCTAGACAAAAAGTAAACAAGGCAGTACACTAATGCATTTAGAGACTCTCCTTTTATGAAATTACTTCTTATAAAATAATTTTAGAGGTCTTTACATATTTTTAAAATTAAAATTATAATTTTTATAAAATAATCTATGTAAAAATTATGTTGTAAAACACATATACCATAGCATTTCTATGTTTTTTTTATTGTTTATCACTGACTACAAATTTTTTAGTTTTAAATAAAAAGTCAACTAATAATTACTGTTATAAAATAATTGCTAATTCTGTATTTTAAAGTTTCTTTGGATACTTGATGGATTTAAATATATAATATTAAGGGAAACATAAGAGCATGATTTGGACAGGACAAAGAGATTCAGTGTTTCTCAAACTTTTCCACAAAAGCTTGAGTATTGGCACAGAGAACCCCCAGGACCCAGGGGAAATGACGTGGTGCAAACTGCTCCAAGTTCAGACTTTCTACAGAGTGTTTTAATTTTGTTTTAAATTTTTATTATTTCACTTTAAAATTTATACAAATTTTGTTATATTCCATAATAAGTATTTATTTTATCATATATTATTTTATTAATAATATAGGTTTATATATTAATTTATTATAAAATGTTTTAAGTTATTTTCTATGATGGAATAAAATCAACACTTTGAGAAAATACATCATAGTTTTTCTGAAGCTTCGTATATCCTTGGGAATATATACTCCTAAATGATATCCTCCTTGTGTAGTCTTACCTCCATAGTAGGTGGAGTCTTTCTTGTTCTTCTAATCCAAGCTAGAAAGAAAAATAATATTTAAATGTCAGTTTCCCATAATTTACATAAACATTTTTATCCATAAAACAAATTTTTTTGAGTACCTACTCCATATTATTTTAGGTACCGGAGATACAGCAGGGAATAAAACAGATTAAGTCCCTTCTCTACTGTAACACATGTACTACTGAAGGGGTTGCAGAAAATAAACACACAAACATATGTTTGGTGGTGATATGTGTCATGAAGAGAATATAATACTGTAGAGAAGATAAAGAGGGGACAGTTTCATATGTTTAAAATCATACCTCCTAATCATCTAAATTCGACTGGGTATATTTATGGCATACAAGCCAAACCAAAATACAGCAAACTTCAAGACAATATCAAAATTATATTATTCTGGAAATTTGAATTAGTTACTGTTCAATTTATAAAGGAAGGGACTTAGAAAAGTTTTCATTTACAGAGATTTCTTTTCTGATTTGCTCCAGCAAGCAAAAATATCACCAGGCCTTAGCTCTAACACTTGGCAGATGGGCTGCAGAGATAGAGCCCACATTTGTTAAGTGGCTGCTGGGGCCTGGGTACTGTGCTGGATGCTTTGCAGCAATGGGAAGGGAGTGGGGCAACTGCCTTTAGGGAAGTTATCAGAATCACATGGAAGACAGTATAGTATAGTGCTTATGAGATTCTAAAGTCAGATTTTCTGGGTTCAAATCCCAGCTTCATCACTTACTGTCTGTGTCACCTGGAGCAAGTTATTTAATTTTCTAAGCATCAGGCTTCCCATCTATAAAATGGAAATTATAAAAGTATCTACACTTCAGGGTTGTTGTGAAAATTATATAAGATAATATACATAAATGCTTACTTTGAAGCCTGGCACATAAGTCTAAGTTATTAGTATAATTATTACTATTATTCAATAAACCTCTTAAAAATAAGACTCAAAAAACAAAAGATCAATAATATCTGCTTAGCCTGCAATGTTGTATAGGAGACTGTGAGAAAATATATTGTAGGGAATATGATCTTGAAGGCCACTGTTCTATCATTTTAGTTGATTCACTCTTCACTACAAAATTGAAGAAATAGAAATAAAATGACTTCCTCAAATTTATACATTAAGTAGTAATGGTTGTATTTGAATTCAGATCTGACCCTGTCTCTGGCTCTAAAAACCATCCACGCTCAACTAAGCAGTCTTTCAAAGTTTATGAACAACATGCAAAGAACATTAAACCAGAAAGAGAAAGCCAGGCTAGGTGTGACCCTAACTACACGTTAGAAAAATAAGAATTATTGATCCCATTTTAGAGATTTGGAAACTGAGGCCCAGAGAGATTAAGAAACTTTCCTAATGCCATATAATTAGCGACTGGGAATTAAACCCTGGTTGAACTGGCTCTAAAGTCTTAGCTTTATCCATTCACCAGCCACTATCTCTTGTGACCAGCTCTAACAGCCAGCCTTATTCATCTAGGTACAGACTGTCACTGACTTACAGTAGTTTGACTTACGATTTTTGACTTTATCATGGTGTGAAACCATTGTTTTTCATTTCAGTACTTATTCAATGAATTACATAAGTTATTCAAAACTTTATTATAAAATAAGCTTCGTGTTAGATGATTTTGCCCAACTGTAGGTTAATGTAAGTGTTCTGAACACATTTAAAGTAGGCTAGGCTAAGCTATGATGTTTAGTAGTCTAGGTGTATTAAATGCATTTTCTACATGATGATATTTTCAACATATGATAGGCTTATTGGGACATAACCTCACTGCAAACCAAGGATCATTTGTAATAGCACCAGGACTTGTCTTCATAAAAAGCCCAGCACTGAATGGTTTGTGGGGGTGGAAACAGCAACATTCAACTGCGGGCTTGGGATCAGTCATTTCCCCCTGCTCTATTCTCTCTTGCACTTATCCCTTACATGTATCTCCAATACAGTTCCAGTGTTCTCCATTCTCTACTACTGTTTCTAAATTTCTACCCTTGTTATTCTTTCTGCATTCTGTTTCCTTCTTTCTTTTTTTTTTTGAGACAGTCTCGCTCTGTTACCCAGGCTGTAGTACAATGGTGTGATCTCAGATCACTGCAACTTCTGTCTCCCGGATTCAAGTGATTCTCTGGCATCAGCCTCCCAAGTAGCTGAGATTACAAGTGCTCGCTACCATGCCCAGCTAATTTTTGTATTTTTTGTAGAGATGGGGTTTCACCATGTTGGCCACGCTGGTCTTGAACTCCTGACCTTCAGTGATCTGCCCACCTTGGCCTCCCAAAGTGCTGGAATTATAGGCGTGAGCCACTGCACCCAGCCTGCATTCTGTTTCTATTAGCTTCTACTCCTATTTGGCCAATTTCTAGCCAAAACTTGTACAGATTTTTTTTTTTTTTTGAGATGGTGTCTCACTCTGTTGCCAGGCTGGAGTGCAGTGACGCAATCTTGGCTCACTGCAACCTCCGACTCCCTGGTTCAAGCAATTCTCCTGTCTCAGCCCCCCGAGTAGCTGGGACTACAGGCACTCGCCACCAGGCCCAGCTAATTTTTGTATTTTTAGTAGAGACGGGGTTTCACCATGTTGGCCAGAATGGTCTCGATCTCTTGACCTCATGATCTGCTCGCCTCAGCCTCCCAAAGTCCTGGGATTACAGGCATGAGCCACCACACCTGGCCAACTTGCAAAGGTTTTAATCTCCCTTGTGAGTCTGTAAGGTTGTCAAAGGCAGGAGGTACCCATGGGAGATTTATTTTTCTGTCATTTTAAGTACCTACTCTTTTGGGGTATTTACTCTTTTAAATGCTTTAAAAGAGTTGGTACTTTAAAAATTATTGAATGAATATTTCATCTGAAAAATATTTGTTCTATCAGGATTTTGATCTTTATTAGAAAATCCAGCTTAGCAATACCACAATTCCTTTGTGTAGTCAAGGAAATAAGTGACTTTGGGAATTTTTCATTTGCCTCTTTACGGCCCAAATTAAAGTTACTTAGATTCAGGCCAAGATGGACGACTAGAAACAGCTAGGGTATGCGGCTCTCATGGAGAGCAACCAAAGGGGCGAGTAAATATAGCCCCTTCAACTGAAACATCCAGGTACTCGCATTGGGACTAATCAAGGAAACAACTCGACCCCTGGAGAATGAAGAAAAGCAAGACAGCACAACAGCCCACCCTGCAGCGACATGGAGCCGGGGGAACCTCCCCCACCTAGGGAAGTGGTGAGTATTCAAATGTGTGACCCTGGGAAACCATGCTTCTCCCATGGATCTTTGCAACCCTGAGTCAGGAGATCTCCTCCTAAACCCACTCCACCAGGGCCTTTGGTCTGATACAGAGCTGTGTGGACTCTTGGCAGAGCAGCCACTCAGGCATGCACAGAGGCACAGAAGCTCTACATACTTAGGCTCCAGGCTTCCTGGCAATAGTGACTGCAGCTCTGTCAAGGCAGGAGGTTGGACCTCTGTACATACCCCTAGGAAGAAGGCTGAATTGAGGGGGCTAAGCAGTGATGGTCCGCAGGCCCCACTTCCACAGTGCCTCACAGGACAAGACCCACTGGCTTAGAATTCCAGCCAACCACTGGCAACAGTGTCGCCCCCTACCTGGGACAGAGTTCCTTGGGGGAGGGAAGGGCCGCCATCTTTCCTGTTTGGATAACTCAGCAGTTCCAACCTGTACACTTTGGAGAGTCCAAACCGACCAGAAACAAAAGGAATCTCCCAGCACAGCACAGTTGTTCTACCAAAATGTGGCCAGGCTGCTTCTTTAAAGTGGCCCCCTGATCTGTTCCTCCTCCCCAGGCAGGAGCTCCCCACTGGGGCCTCCAGCCACCCTGCCCACGTTCTCAGGCTGACAGAGATTTGAGAACTTCCTGAGACAGAGCTCCCAGAGGGAGAGTTAGGCCACCATCTTTGCTGTTTGGGTGACATAGCCATTCCAGGCTCCAGGCTTTGGAGAGTCCAAGTTGACCAGGGGTGGAAGCGGTATCCCAGCACAGCACAGCTGCTCTATGAAAGCATAGCTAGACTGCTTCTTTAAGCAGGTCTCTGATCCTGTTCCTCCTAAATGGGTGAGACCTCCTAACTGGGGTCTCTAGCCCCCTCCTACAAGTGCATTCAGGCCGGCAACAGGTCTGTACCTCCCTGGGAAGGAGCTCCCAGAGAAAGGCGCAGGCTGCCATCTTTGCTGTTTCGCAGCCTTCATTGGTGATGCCTACTGGTACTGGAAAATTCAAGGTGACTAGGGACTGGAGTGGATCCCCAGAAAACTGCAGTAGCCCTATGGAAAACTGACTAGACTATTAAAAGAAACAAACAAACTAAAAAATAAAAACCCATCCAAAGGTCAGCAACTTCAAAGATCAAAGGTAGATAAGTCCACAAAGATGAGGAAGAATCAGTGCAAGAACACTGAAAACTCAAAAAGCCAGAGTGGCCTCTTTCCTCCAAATGACCACATCACCTCTCCAGAAAGGGCTCAGAACTGCGCTTAAGCTGAGATGGCTGAAATGACAGAAGTAGAATTCAGAATATGAATAAAAACGAACTTCACTGAGCTAATGGAGCATGTTGTAACCCAATGCAAAGAAGCTAAAAATCATGATACAACATTGCAGAGGCTGACGGACAAAACAGCCAGTATAAAGAAGAATGTAACCAACCTGATAGAGCTGAAAACCATAATACAAGAATTTCATAATGCAATCACAAGTATTAATAACAGAATAGACCAAGTTAAGGAAAGGATCTCAGAGTTTGAAAACCGTCTTTCTGAAATAAGACAGGCAGACAAGAATAGTCAAAAAAGAATGAACAAAACCTCTGAGAAATATGGGATTATGTAAACACACCAAATCTGATTGATTGGTGTATCTAACAGATACGGAGTATCGCTGACCCCACAGAAAGAAAAACCATCAGAGAATATTATAAACACCTTTATCCACATAAACTAGAAAGTCTAGAAGAAATTGATAAATTCCTGACACATACACCATCCCAGGACTGAACCAGGAGGAAACTGAATCCCTAAACAGACCAATAACAAGTTCTGAAATTGAGGCAGTAATAAATAGCCTACCAACCAAAAAAAGCCCAGGACCAGAGAGATTCATAGCTGAATTCTACCAGATGTACAAAGAAGAGCTGGAACTATTCCTACTAAAACTATTCCAAAAAATTAAAAAAGAGGGACTCCTCCCTAACTCATTCTATGAGGCCAGAATCACCATGATACCAAAACCTGGCAGTGTTTGATACCACAAAAAAGGAAAACTTCAGGCCAATATCCTTGATGAATGTCAATGCAAAAATCCTCAACAAAGTACCAGCAAACTGAATACAGTAGCACATCAAAAAGCTTATCCACCAAAATCAAGTTGGCTTCATCCCTGGGACGCGAGGCTGGTTCAATATATGCAAATCAATAAATGTGATTCATCACATAAACAGAACTAAAGACAAGAATCACATGATTATCTCAACAGATGCAGAAAAGGCTGTCAATTAAAATCAGCATCCCTTCATGTTAAAAACTCTTAATAAACTAGGCATTGAAGGAACATACCTTAAAATAATAAGAGCCATATATGACAAATCCACTGCTGATATATGGAATGGGCAAAAGCTAGAAGCATTCCTGTGATGGTTAATATTCAGTGTCAACGTGATTGGATTGAAGGATAAAATATATTGTTCCTGGGTGTGTCTATGAGGGTGTTGCCAAAGGAGATTAACATTTAAGTCAGTGGACTGGGAGAGGCAGACCAACTTTCAATCTGGGTGGGTACCATCTAATCAGCTGCCAGCATGGCTAGAATAAAGCAGGCAGAAGAAAGCGGAATGAGCAGACTTGCTGAGCCTTCTGGCCTTCCTCTTTCTCCCATGCTGGATGCTTCCTGCTCTCGAACTTCAGACTCCAAGTCCTTCAGTTTTTAGATTCTTGAACTTACACCAGTGATTTGCCAGGGACTCTTGGGCCTTCAGCTGCAGATTGAAGGCTGCATTGTCAGCTTCCCTACTTTTGAGGTTTTGGGACTCAGACTTGCTTCCTTGCTCCTCAGCTGCAGATGGCCTATTGTGGGACTTCACCTTGTGATCGTGAGTCAATTCTCCTAATAAACTCCCCTTCTTATATTCATATATCCTATTAGTTCTGTCCCTTTAGAGAACTCTGACTAATCCAATTCCCTTGAAAAGTGGCACAAGACAAGGATGCCCTCTCTCACTACTTGTATTCAACATAGTATAGGAAGTTCTGGCCAGGGAAATCAGGCAAGAGAAAAAAAGTAAAGGGCATCCAAATAGGAAGAGAGGAAGTCAAATTATCCCTGTTTGCAGATGACATGATCCTGTATCTAGAAAACCCCACTGCCTCAGCCCAAAAGCTTCTTGAGCTGATAAGCAACTTCAGCAAAGTCTCAGGATACAAAATCAATGTGCAAAAATTGCTAGCACTCCTATACACCAACAAAACTCAAGCAGAGAGCCAAATTACAAACAAACTCCCATTCACAATTGCCATAAAAAGAATAAAGTACCTAGGAATACAGTGGAGGTGAAAGATCTCGATAAGGAGAACTACAAACCACTGCCCAAAAATCAGAGATGACACAAACAAATGGAAAAACACTCAATGCACACGGACTGGAAGAATCAATATTGCTAAAATGGCCATACTGCCCAAAGCAATTTACAGATTCAATGCTATTCCCATTAAATTACCATTGACATTCTTCACAGAACTAGAAAAAAATATTTTAGAATTCATATGGAACCAAAAAAGAGCCTGAATAGCCAAAGCAATCCTAAACAAAACAAAAAACAAACAAACAAAACAAAGCTGGAGGCATCACACTACCCAACTTCAAACTATACTACAGAGCTATGGTAACCAAAACAGCATGGTACTGATACAAAAACAGACACATAGACCAATGAAACAGAATAGAGAGTCCAGAAATAAGACTGCACACCTACAGCTATCTGATCAACAAACCTGACACAAACAAGCAATGGGGAAAGAATTTCTTATGCAATAAATGGTGCTGGGATAACTGGCTAGCCATATGCAGAAAATTGGAACTGGACCACTTCCTTATACACACACAAAAATTAACTCAAGATGGATTAAAGACTTAAATGTAAAACCCAAAACTACAAAACCCTGGAAGACAACTTAGGCAATACCATTGAGCATATAGAAATGGGCAAAGATTTCATGAGAAGACACCAATTCTCAAAACAAAATTTGCAATTTTGTTGCAATTGCAACAAAAGCAAAAATGGACAAATGGAATATAATTAAACTGAAGAACTTTTGCACAGCAAAAGAAACTATCAACAAAGTCAACAGACAACCTACAGACTGGAAGACAATTTTTACCAACTATGCATCTGACAAAGGTCTAATATTCAGCATCTGTAAGAAACTTAAACAAATTTACAAGAAAATAAAATAAACAACCCCATTAAAAAGTAGGCAAAATACATGAACAGACACTTCTCAAAAGAAGACATACATGTGGTCAACAATCATAAAATAAAAAGCTCATTACTGATTGTTAAAGAAATGCAAATCACACCATCTCACACCAGTCAGAATGGCTATTATTAAAAAGTCAAAAAATAACAGACACTGGCAAGGTTGCAGAGAAAAAGGAATGCTATACATTGTTGGTGGGAGTGTAAATTGGTTCAACCATTGTAAAAGACAGTGTGAGATTCCTCAAAGACCTAAAGACAGAAATACCATTTGACCTAGCAATCCCATTACTGGGTATAAACCTAGAGGAATATAAATCATTCTATTATAAACACACATGCATGTGTATGTTTATTGCAGCACTATTCACAATAGCAAAGACATGGAATCAACCTGAATGTTCATCAGCGATACACTGGATAAAGAAAATGTGGTAAATATACACCATGGAATACATGCAGCCATAAAAAAGAACAAGATCATGCCTTTGCAGGGACATGGATGGAGCCAGAAGCCATTATCCTTAGCAAACTAACACAGGAACAGAAAACCAAATAATGCATGTTCTCACTTATAAGTGGGAGCCAAATTATGAGAACACATGGACACCTAGAGAGGAACAACACACACTGAAGCCTACTGGAGGGTGGAGGATGGGAGGAGGGAGAGGATCAGGAAAAATAACTAATGGGGTACTAGGCTTAATACTTGGCTGATTAAATAATCTGCACATCAAAATCTCCAGACACACATTTACTTATGTAACAAACCTGCATATGTACCCCTGAACTTAAAATAAAAGTTTTTTTAAAAATAAAGTTACTTATGTATAATTATGATTTTTTTCTAGAAAACAGCTTCCTTTTAAAATAACTCAACATGAACTATATATCTATAAAAGGTTTCAGCAATATATCTTCAGTTTTAATGTAGAGTAGAAGTTAATTCTAGCTTTAGAAAAATCAACTTCTAGGACAGGTGTCAGCAAAGTATAGCCTGCAAGCCAAGTTTAGCCTACCACTTTTTACATTTTTTTAATGGTTGCAAAAACATCAAAAGACGAGCAATATTTCATGACATGAAAATCATAGAGAATTCAAAATTTCTGTGTCTAGAAATAAAGTTGATTGGAACACAGACAAACATTTGTTTACATATTATTTGTGGCTGCTTCTGTGCTACAACATTAGAGTTGAGTAATTGTAACTGACTAAGTGGCCCATAAAAAACCTAAAATATTTACCATCCGGACCTTTAAAGAAAAAGTTTGCCAACTCCTGTGCAGGGCTACGATTAAGTATAATCCCTTTAGCGAAAAATACATATTTTGATGCAAAAACACTTTCATATTATTTAAAATAAAAATCATTATTGATTATTATACTTTTAACTAATGATTACCATGTATTCTAGAGTCTATGAATACACACCAGTGGGCATAAGACCGTGCTGAAAAAGTATAATGGCATAATGCACACTTATTGTCACCATGAGAAAAACAACTCTAAATAACAATCTGCCCTACCGATAAGTCTATAAAACAGCATTTTCAGTTCTCTTGTAAGGCTGAAAAAAAAAATACTTCAATTGAATACAAATCATTAAAAAAATTCCAAAGTAGTTAAAGAGGTTGGAGAAACTCTGTTATATGTTTTCTAAAGCTTACTGGTTTTGCATAAATTTATAAAATTCATCCATTGATATAAGAATGTAATAGAACTTAAATACTGAATGTATTATAATAAATATCGCCTAGTCTATTTACTGTCAAGGGACTTCTTTTAGCTTCATTTTCAATGACCATTTAATGAATCTTGGTTTTATACAGATACATAAACACAACTACTGAAATAAGCTTGTATATTTATAATTGTACAATAACCAGATACTTGAAATGTCCTGTTGGGATGATGAGTGATGCCACTACTATTTGTTATGCATCCTGTAAAGGTTACAGCCGGAAATGCTCAACGTGACCGCTTATTTGTAAAATCATACCCAATTTCCCAACTACTACATGCAACAAATGACCAGCTGAAGTTTGCATTAATATCAAGACATTACTTTGTTGTTTTTGTTAACTTCAAAACAGTCTGAAACTGAACCATTATCCAATTATAAATTATATAATTTTGCCACTGCTAGCGATATTTATGTGGTGAAATCTGTATCAGTCCTCATTATAATGTAAACATTGTTTGAAATGAACTTAGCAAGATAACTGGACAGTTTACACCTTATGATCCTAGCATTCTTTCATCAACATTCATTTGCATTCTCATCAGCATGTATGGGATTTTCACTGAACTTTAATGTTCCTATTAGAATATAAGCCACTATAATAAGATTAAAGGTGAGTATGCAAATTAAAGCACCCTTTAATCACTTAAAGAGACTAGAAGAATCAAGCAAGAAAATACTTCATGAAGCATACACTCTTCAAATCTCCATAGGTGCTAAAAATGGCAAGTACACCTTTAGAAGCATTGTCAATAGAGGCTAAAGTAAATGAAATACTCTATCACCAGATCCAGTAGGTAACCATTCAGAACCAAAATTACGGAAAGGTTATCAATAATCTGCATCCAAAAGATATTGCATTAGAAATATGTGCTTACTTCACTTACAGAAGAGACTGTAATAAAGCCTCATCTTTAAAAAAATGATCTTTGCTAGTTCTGAGTGCTGACACTTCATAAAGGACTATAAAAATAAGATCCACAGTTTTTACTGTGAAAATCCTTCAAAGGATATATTATGAAACAAATCATTTTCCAATTATTGACTTTTAAGGATGTCTTAGGGATATTATTAAATTAAGTTGGCATCTTTAAGTTACAAATTTTGTGGTGCTCATGGCTATTACTGTCTTTTCTCTTAATCAACTTTATTGAGGTATAATTTACAAAATACTGTGAGCCATTTCAAGTGTGCAATTCCACAACTTCTAACAAAAATATTTACAATCCTGTGATTAGCACCACAATCAACACATAGAACATTTCCATCACCTATAAAAGTTCCCCAGTCTGTTTACATGGAAACACCCACCTTATCCTACCCATAGTCCCCAGGCAATGAGTGATACTCTTAAGGTAGCCTACACAACCACCACCTCCTGGTACTCATACATTTGTATTATCTCTTCTCCTTGAGTGAGGGTAGGACCCATGACTTCTAATTATAAGAATACGGCAAAGGTGATGGGATATATGTGCTCATGTGATTACATTATATAAGATTATGGTGCTCATCTTGGCTGGAGTATTTTTCCCCCTGGCTGGCTGTAAGGAAAATGTGGCCATATTGGGAAACACCATTGGCAAGAAATTGCCAGTGACCTCTAGGACTCAGTGTGGTCTTTGGCCAACAACCAGTGAAAAAGTGAAGCTCTCAGTCTTACAACAGCAATGAACTGAATGCTGCCAACAACCACACAAGTAGGATGGTAGAGCTTTTCCTAATCAAGTCTCCAGATGAGAACCCAGCCTTGGGTTGATTACAGCTTAGTGAAACCCTTAACTAAAGAACCTAGCTAGGCTGTGCTTGGGCTCCTGATGCACAGAAACTGTAAGATAATAAATGTGTCTTATTTTAAGCTATTATTATTGTGGTAATGTTGACATACAGCAATAAAAACAAACACAATGAGCATATCAGCAGTTCATTATTTTTTATTGATGTGTAGTATTCCTTTGCATGGAAGTATGACAATTTGTTTATCCTCTCACTTGTTGGACATTTTAGTGGTTTTCAGTTTTTGGCTATTATGAATAAAGCTGCTGGGAAAATTCCGGTACAAGAATTTGGTTGGACTTATGTCTTTATGTCTCTGGGTGAATACTTAGCCATAAAATGTCCAGGTTGTAGGATAAGTGTGTATGTTTAAACTGATAAAGAACTAATAAACTGTTTTCCAAAGTAGTTGTAACATTTTATACTCTAGTCAGAAATATATGAAAGTTTCAGGTACTTTACATCTTCATGAATGTATTGTCAGTTTTGTTGGTATTATCAATTTCTAAAATATTAGTCAGTCTAGTTGTATGTAGTGGTACTTCACTGTTGTTTTAATTAGTATCCCTTGATGACTACTGATTTTATGTATTGTCTTAGTCTGCTTCGGCTGCCATAACAAACCACCACAGACTGAGTGGCTTAAACAACAGAAAGTTATTTTCTCACAGTTCTGGAGGCTGGAAGTCTGAGATCAAGATGCCAGTATAATCAGCTTCTTTCTGGGGCTTCTTCTCATGGCTTGTAGGCAGCCATCTTCTCAATGTGTACCCATATGACTTCTTTTTTTGTGCATGCTCAGGGAGAGAGTACAGCTCTCTGGTGCCTCTTCTCCTACGGGCACTAATACCATCATTAAGGCCTCACCCTCATGACCTCATCTAACTCTAATTACCTCCCAAAGGTCCCATATTTCTAAATACCACCATATTTAGAGTTAGGGCTTCAACACATGAATGGGGTAGAAGAGTGTGGGGGAACCACATTTAGTCCACACCATAAATCCTCTTTGGTAAAGTGTCTGTTTATACCTTTTGTCCATTTTAAAATTAATGTTTCTCTCACTGAGGTATGAGAGTTCTTTACATATTCTGAATACAAGTTCGATGTTAGACATGTATGGCAAATTTTTCTCCCTGTCTATGGCTTGTATTTTCCTTTGCTCTAATAAATCTGTTAAAAATAAGAATCTGTAAAACTTTGGTGAAGTCCAATTTATCATTTTTTTTTAAAGTTCGTGTTTTAGGGTCCTATTTAATAGTTTTTTGACTACTCATAATTGAAAGATTTTTGTTCATCTTTTTCTTCTAAAAGTTTATTAGTTTTAGCTTTATATTTAGGTCTGTGATAAATCCCAAGTTAAATTTCTTGGAGGATTATATAAGGTAATGTTCAAGGTTTATATTTTTTCCATATGGAAATTCAGTTATTCAACACAAGCTGTTGAAAAGAATTTTCCTTGCTATTGAAAAATCAATTGACCATATAAGTGTGAGAAAATTCCTGGATATTCAGGTTGGTTCCATTAATTGTATAATTATCCTTACATCAGTACCAAACCACCTCAATAAATGTAGATTTATATTAAGTTAAATTCTCCAATCTTGTTCTTTCTCCAAAAAAGTTTTTAGTATTCTAGGTTCTCTGTATTTTAATACAAAATTTAAAATCAGCATATCAATTCCAAAAAGGCTGTTAGTATTTTGATTGGAGGGCAATGAATTTACAGATCAATTTGAAGGGAAATAATGTCTTTTAAATATTAACTCTTCTGATCTATGAAAATTGTACATCTCTCTATTTAAGTCTTCTTTAATTTTTCTCAGCAATATTTCATATTTTTCTTTTCTTCCTTTCTTTTTTTTTAAGAGATAGGATCTTGCTGTGTCACGCAGGCTGGGGAGCTGTGGAATGATCACAGCTCACTATAACCTCAAACTTCTGGGCTCAAGTGATTCTCCCATCTCAGGCTCTTGAGTAGGCTGGAAAGACTACAGGTGCACACCACCACACCTGGCTAAAGTGCTTACTTTTTGTAGAGACAAGGTGTCGCTATGTTGCCCAGGTTGGACTGCAAGTCCTGGCCTCAAGTGATCCTCCCATTTTAGCCTTCCAAAGTACTAGGATTATAGCCATGAGCCACCTCACCCGGCTGATATTTTATGTTTTTCAATGTAAAGGTCTTGGATATATTTTTGTAAATTTATCCCTAAATCTTCAAGTTTTTAATAGTATTTGAAGTAATATAATTTAAATTTTTACTTAGAAATTGTTTGGTATTATTATGTAGACATATAATTGATTTTATATTCCCCTGTATCTTGAAAAGTTACAAAATTCACTTAATTTTTACATACTTTTTGTAGACTGTCTACACGTAATCATGTCATCTGTTTCTTATCTGTATTCATTTCATTTATTTTTATTGCTTTATTGCATTGACAAGAATTTTCAAGATGATGTGAAATGTAAATAGTCAAAGAAGATATCCTTGTCTTGTTCCCAATCTTAGGGGGAAAGTGTTCTGCCTTTCACCATTGAATGTGAGGCTAACTGTAGGTTTTTTCCCCCCCTTAATGCCCTTTATCAGGTTGAGGCGCTTCTTTTCTATTTTAAGTTTGTGGATAGTTTTTAATCATAAATGTATATTGAATTTTGTCAATTCTTTTCTGTACCAACTGGAATTAACTCATGATTTTTCTCCTTTTTGTTATTATGCTGAATATAAATGGATTTTCAAATGTTAAACCAATCTGTATTACTGGGATAAACTCCACATGGTCATGGTATACTGCCCTTTTTATATATTGCTGGATTCAGGTTGCTAATATTTTGTTAGTGATTTCTACATCTATGTTTATGTAGGATACTGGTTTGTAGTATCTCTTTATTGTTTCTGTCGGGTTGACATCAGGTTAAACAGGGTCTAATAAAATGAGTAGAGAAGTATTCCTATCTCCCACATTTCTGGAAAGAATATGTGGCCCATCCTGGTGAATGTTCCATGAGCATATGGAAAAAAATGTGCATTTTACAATTGCTCAGTGGAGTGTCCTATGTCAATTGGGTCATGTTGTCTGATGTAGCTATCTTCTATATATATCATTCTGACAACTTCTGCTTTTTGTGTGGCATTTCTAGACCACTTAAATTTACTGTACCTATTTACATAGGTTTAAATCTACAGATATTTGTATACCTATATTCATAGCAGCATTATTCACAATAATCAAAAGGGGGAAGCAACTCCAGTGTCCATCATTCGATGAATGGATAAACAACATGTGGTATCTATATACAATGGAATATTATTCAGCCCAAAAAAGGAATGAAATTCTGATATATCCTGTAACATGGATGAACCATGAAGACATTATGCTGAGGGAAATAAATCAGCCAGACATAAAAAGGTCAAATACCGTATGATTCAATTTCTATGACGTACTTAGAGTAGTCAGATTCATAGGGACAAAAAGTAGAATGGTGGTTGCCAAAGACTGGGAGAAAGGAGGAAATGGAGGGTTGTTTTTCAACGGGCATGAAGTTTCAGTTTGGGAAGATGAAAAAAGTTCTGGTGATGAATGCTGCTGATAGTTGCAAACAGTGAATGTACCTACAGCCACTGAACTGTATACTTAAAAATGGCTAAAACGGAAATTTTTATGTTATGTATACTTTACCACAATGAAAAGGGAGGATAATTTAAAAATAAAATCAATCAATGTAATAAATCATATTAACAGAATGAAAGAAAATAATCATAAAAATAATCTCAATAAATGAAGAAAATACATTTGACAAAATCCAACAGCATTCATGATAAAAATGCCCAGCAACCTAGCAATAGAAGACAGCTTTTTAATCTGACAGCAGGCATCTAAAAAACCTTACAGCTAATATCATATCTAACAGTGAAAAACTGAATGCTTTCCTGCTAAGATCAAGAACAAGGCAAAGTTGTTCACTTTTACCAGTTCTACTCATCATTATTGTGGAGGTTCCTTGCCAGTGCAGTAAGGCAAGAAAAAACAAAGGCTTACGCATGAGAACAGAAGAAACAGAAGGAAAAGATTGTTTATGCAGACAACCACAAGAAGTTTACAGTAAAGATGATACAATTGATAAGTGAGTTTAACAATGTCACTTAAAAGTACACAGTTGATATACAAAATCAATTGTATTTCTACGTATTACCAATGAACAATTTGAAATTAAAATAGAAAACAACTAGCAATAGCACCAAAAAAATCAAGAAACACTTAGGTATTAGTTTAATAAAACATGTGCAAGATCTATAGTTGAAAACTACAGGCCGGAGGGGTGGCTCACACCTGTAATCCCAGCACTTTTGAGAGGCCGAGGTGGGCAGATCACTTGAGGTCAGGATCTCAACATGGTGAAAGGATGGCCAGCATGGTCAGGATGGCCAACATGGTGAAATCCCATCTCCACTAAAAATAGAAAATTAACCAGACATGATGGTGTGTGCTTGTAATCCAGCTACTCATGAGGCTGAGGCAGGAGAATTGCTTGAACCCAGGAGGCAGAGTTTGCAGTAAGCAACAAAAATAAACAATGGGGAATGAAAACTCTATTCAATAAATGGTGCTGGGATAACTGGCTAGCCATATATAGACAAATGCAAGTTGACCCCTACCTTTCGCCATATACAAAAATGAACTCAAGATGGTTTAAAGACTTAAATGTAAGACATCAAAGTATAATATCCAGAATCTGTAAGAAACTTTAATAAATCAAAAAGAAAAAAAACAACAACATTAAAAGTGGGGAAAGGGCATGAACAAACACTTCTCAAAAGATATACACATGGCCAACAAACATGAAAAAATACTCAATATCACTAATCATCTGAGAAATGCAAATCAAAACCACAATGAGATACCATCTTACACTAGTCAGAATGGCTATTATTAAAAGTCAAAAAATAAGAGATGTTGGTGAAGTTGCAAAGAAATGGGAACACTTATACACTGTTGGTGGGACTATAAATTAGTTCAGCCTAAGTGGAAAGCAGTTTGGCGATTCTCAAAGAACTACTAATAAAAATAGAACTATCACTTGACCCAGCAATCCCATTACTGAGTATATATCCAAAGAAAAATAAATCATTCTACCATAAAGACACATGCATTCGCACGGTTATTGCAGCACTATTCACAATAGCAAAAAAGTGGAATCAACTTAGATACCCATCAATTGTAGACTGGATAAAGAAAATGTGGTACATATACACCACGGAATAGTATGCAGCCATAAGAAAGGATGAAGTTATGTCCTTTGCAGCAACATGGATGCATCAGGAGGCCATAATCCGAAGTGAATTAATGCAGAAACAGAAAACCAAATACTGTATGTTCTCCCTAATAAGTGGGAGCTAAATACTGAGTATACATCAACACAAAAATGGGAACAACAGAAACTAGGGAGGGTACCATGTTCACTATTTGGGTGACAGGTTCAGTTGAAGCCCAAACCTCAGAATCATGCAATATATCCATGTAAGAAACATGCACATGGAACTCCTGAATCTAAAATTTAAAAAAGAAAGAAAGAAAAAAGTAAAGTGTACTTGTAGGCATGGTGATGTGTGTCTGTAGTCCCAACTACTTAAGAGGCTGAGGCAGGAGGATTGCTTGAGGCCAGGAGTTTGAGACCAGCCTGAGCCACAGAGCAAGATCCCCATCTCTAAAAAATAAAGTATATATGTGCACTCTTGGCTTCTATTTCATCCCCAAGAATGATGAATTTTATTTGCACAATCTCAGTAACTTCATTACAGGTCCTTGTAGCCTAAAGCAGCAGCTCCATCAATACTTACACTCATGCACATTTTTTTTCTCCTGTGAATCATTGTTTTTATTAAGTGGGTCATTTACTGCTGAGGCTATATCTTCTCTAGTTTATCTTTGCTTTGGGGACTAACAAAAATTAAGAAGTATGGTCTTTCTGTTATAAGAGAAGACATGCTAAAAACATTTGTAACATCCATTTGGCAGTGCAGTGCCCTGCATACTTTGTCCAAATACATGTTCCTTCAGCCATGCTTTCTGCTGGCTTTCCAATAATGTATGCTGATGAAGAAATATATTTTAGTTCCTTGCCAGATTGCTTTTTATTTCTGTTAAAGTTTTTACTACAGACATTTTTATCACAACAGGAAGAACAAATAAATGATTCCCAATGGTATGTAAGTTTTTGCTTTTGCTATTAAGAAACCTCAAAAAAGATTTCAAAACATTTATCATTAAATTTAAAGAAACTTTGGAAAGTCCTGGATTGAATATGACACCAACTTTAAATATCTCTGGAAAAACTATAGAGGTTTGTCTGGGCATTTGATCTTTACATGCTCTGTTACTTGGGATAACTTCATATTATATAACTTAGTATCTCAAGACTAATCTATGCCCAAGGTGACGTTCTTCAGTTAAAGAGATTGGGGCAAATCCATGTTTTTCAAATAGTCTTCTAGATTAAGTCAAATCCTGAGACTGGGAAAAGAGTCAGTTCTGACACTTTTTTGTTGTATCCCTTGCTTGTATCATTATTACTATCCTCATTCAGTAATTTATTTTTCCAAGATGGCTATGTTATTCTTTTACAGCTTTATTGAGGTATAACTGATGTACAATAAACTGCACATATTTAAAGTGTAAAAACATTATATGGGCCCTGACTAACCAAGACAAAAATTTTGGGAAAGAAGTTGGCAGACTCAAAATGATTTATTTCAAGACTTGTTACAAAGCCTCAGTAATCAAGACAGTCAGCACTAGCAAAAAGATAAATAACTCCATGGATGGAATAGAAAATGCAGAAATAGACACATCTATAGTCAACTGATGTCTGACAAAGGTGCTAAGGCAATTCAATGGAAAAAATAGTGGTCATTTAAAAAAACGGTGCTGGAAAATTAGATTGCCATAAAAAACATGAAATTGATAAAAATGTATCATAGACTTTAATGTAAAACCCAAAACTGTAGAACCCCAAACTTCTAGAAGAAATCACAGGACAAAATATTCTTGACCTCAGGTTAGGCAAAGATTTCTTTCATACAACACTGAAACCATGATATATAAAAGAAAAAAATGATAAACTGGAATTCATTATAATTAAGAATGTATGCTCCCTGAAAGGCACTGTCAAGAGAATGAAAAGACAAGCCAATGAAAAGACAAGCCATAGACTGTGAAAAATATTTGCTAATCACATATCTGATAAAGGACTTGTATCTATGATACATAGGAAATTCTCAAAACTAATTTTTTTAATTAAAAAAATTCTGGGCAAAAAGATATAAAAGTACACCAAAGAAGATATACAGATGGCAAATAAGTTCATGAAAAGATGATCTAGGTCATTAGTCATTAGAGAAATAAAAATTAAAACCACAATGAGATATCAAAACACACCAATTAGAATGGCTCAAATGTAATGAAACTGACAACAGCAATGGCTGGAGAAGATGATGAACAACTTGAACTCTCATACACTACTAATGGGAATGCAAAATGGTAAAGCCACATTGCAAAATATCTTGGCAGTTTTTTATAAAATCAAACTTACACTTAAATACAAAATGGTACAGCCACATTGAAAAATATCTTGGCAGTTTTTTATAAAATCAAATCTATACTTAAAATAAAACCTACCAATCCTGCCCAAGGACTTATTTGAAAGAAAATTTCTGTTCACAGATTTGTACGTGAATGTGTATATGAATTAATATAGCAACTTTACTCATAATTGCTATAAAGTAGAAAGGACTCAAATGTCTTTCAACTAGTTAATGCAAAAAGATATATCAATATGACAGAATTCTAGTCAGCAATAAAAAGGAATAAACTTACTGATTCATGCAAGTACACAAACAAATCTCAAATGTATTAAGGTATGTTAAAAAAAAAAAGCTGCCTTTTGCTTCTAGTCAAGATGGAGCAACAAGGACAAATTACATAAAACAACAATCTTCAAAACAATGGACATTGAATAATGAAACACAGTGGTCTCAGAGAACGTTAAATAAACGAAGGCTGACCTCACGATCGCCCCAGTTTACTACTTTGAGTTTCGGTTGTGCCCCAGGGAGGGAATCCTGTCAAAATCCAGCAGACTATGTAAGTTAAGAAGATGGAGCTGGGAGTCTAGGGAGACCAAGGTCATGCAAGTTCACAGTTCAGAGTACCAGTTGGGTGACAGCTACATAGAGAACAAACCCTAGAGGATTGGCAGAGGGCCCCATCAAGGAAAGAAGTTCTGCAACTTGATAAACGCATCTATGAGAAAAACCTACAAACAACATATTTAATGGTGAAAGATTGAATGCTAAGGTCAGAAACAATGCAAGAATATTCTCTCTAATCTTTTCTATTCAAGTGTACTGGAGGTTCAACCAAATTGTTCTGGAAGTCCAGAGATTCTGCATTGCAATGTGAGTTTACTCGAGATACTTCTTGGGTCATGAATCATAGAGCATTAGAGATAGATAGGAGGCTTAAAGGGTTATGAACTCAGCGTTTTAATTTTATAGATGAAAAATAGGAGGCAAATGCCTTTGCCAAAATGACCAAGGTAGTAAATGACAATTGCAGAACATGGATATAACATAAGTCTTGATGCTAGAACAGGGATAGCACCATCCTGGTCTATTATTTTATGAAGCTTACTTTGAAAAATTCTTTATAAGGAGTTCCTGTGGCCTGAGAAAGACATGTTGAATAATTATGAACAATTATTAACTTAAAAGCAATAAAAGTGGGTATGACATTTTATACTGAGATATTAATTATTAACAGTGTTAATGATAGACAGGTATGGTCTAATATACCTAAAAAGTAATTTTTATCTCTCTTCTGAGGCATTAATCTTCTATTTTAATGAGTACATGTGATAAGTAAAGCTTAACTGGATCAGGGCCTTTCTGCCTCCTCCAACTATATTCTGCTTTGTATGTATTTTAGGGTTCTCATAAAAAATGTTTATTACTGTTAACACGAAACAAGCTTAAACTTACCAAAAAACAACAAAAATAACAAAAATGAAAGATAAATACAACAATCTGAATTACAGAGAGACAAATATGAGAGCCTCTACATAAGAACTACAAATAATGCCATGAATTAAACTTACAAGGTTCACTGAAACTTTATAACATTGCCCAGTAGTTAGTACTATACTATCTCCCACAGCTGAATCTTGTCCAAGAATCTCCTATTTTTTTTTTTTTTCTTGTGAGACGGGGTCTCACTCTGTCACCCAGACTGGAGTGCAGTGGCGTGATCTCAGCTCACTGCAACCTCTGCCTCTCAGGCTTAAGCAATCCTTCCACCTCAGCCCCCTGAATAGCTAGGAATACCAGTGTGTGCCATCACACTTGGCTAATTTTTTGTATTTTTGGTAGAGACGGGGTTTCACATGTTGTACAGGCTGGTCTAGAACTCCTGGACTCAAGTGACCTGCTTGCCTCAGTCCCCAAAGTGCTGGGATTACAGGTGTGAGCCACTGCACCTGATCAAATCTTCTATATGTTTGAAAAAAATTGGCCTGGTCTACTGTTCCATGTCTTTCTTCTTAAAACAGACTATTTTCAGCAAGTCAGCAGACTCCCCAAAATGCCTTTTCCTTAAACATACTTACATAACATACTTTCAGTTTGAAATGCATTCATTCAACAAATGTTGACTGAGCTTATATTTACTTAATATAAACTATTGAGCTAGGCCCTGAGAATACAAAAATGAATAAGGTAAGGATCCTATTCTAAAAAATCTTCCAGTTTAGGGCGGAGGATGCAGATAAGTAAACAAGGAACCCGCTATAGTGTGTTAAATGTCATGATTGGAGGAGGTCCAAAGTGAGATAAAAACAAAAAAAAGGAACATCTCACCTATCACTGGGGGTGAGGGGCCAGGTCAGAAAAAGCTTACAAAGGGAAGTAATGTCTACTCCAAAACTTGAGTAATAAATAGGAGTTAGCCAAGTTATAAATGATGTAGGCAGTATAATATAATATTGAGTAAAAATTTGGAAGCAGATAATTTGGGTTCAAATCTGGGTTCTAGTTGCTATTGATACTTAGGAACTTACTTAAATCACTCTTCTTCATTAGTAAGAATTAGAAGAGAATTTACACAATTTCTCATTACCACATCTACCCATCTACCTGCATATATGCTCACAGACTCTTTTTCTGCTATCACTATTGATGAATTTTCCAAGCTTTTGCTCAAAGGTCAACTCTTCCACCTGTTTACTAGGTCCTGCCTCATCTTGTCTTCTCAAGGACTTCCTCTTTCCGGCAATTCTTCTTTCTGACTGGATCTTTCCCATCACTATTACAAAATTCTCTTCTGTCTTTAAAACAAAAGAAAATATTTCTTGACTCCATTTTCCTCTCCAAGTACTGCTTCTTCATTCTCCTTTTCTTTACAGATAAACTCCTCATAAACACTGTCTATTCTCAGACTCTCCAAATTCTCTCTTGCTATACTTCTTTTTCTATCATGCATTTGCTCCTAGCACTCTACAGAACTATTTTTGTCAGACGTCCCTGTTCTTAAAGCAGAGTTAATTTTCAGACCTCATTTGACATTTTGATTACTTCTTCCTCCTTGATATTTGGCTTCTAGTACATGACACTTTTTTTTTCTCCTACGTTTCTGGCAGCTCCTTTTTTGGTCTCCATTGTCTCTAACTAAACTTTGGAGCAGCCTAAGGGTCAATGTTTGAATTTCTCATTTTGTATTTACACTCATTCTGTGTGTGATCTCTTCAGTCTCATTGCTTTATACACCATTTATTTGCTGACAACTCCCAAATTTTATCTCCAGTACAGATATGTCCACTAAGTTCTTGGCTCATACACAATTTAACATCTCTACTTGGATGTCTAATAGGCATCTCAAACTTAGCGTGTCCAAAATTGATTTCATTTTTCCACCCCTAACTTGCTCCTTTCACTGCACTCCTTTAACTGCACATGTCAGTTAACAGCAACTCCTTTTTCCAGGTGAGGCCAAAACAGCTTAAGAGTAATCACTGTCTGCTTTCCTCTCATGCTCCACATCCAATATGTCATCAAATCCTGTTGGTCCTACTTTTACCATAGATCCGGAATGCAACTTCTTCTTTCCACTCCCACTGTTACTCTGGCCCAAGTCACAATTAATCTCTTGCCTAAATTATTACAAGAGCTTCCTGTCTCCATATTTTGCCTATGTTCCCCTAAGTCTATTTGCAATGCAGCAGCCATAGTGATCCTGTTAAATATACCTCAGAACATATGACTACTCTTTTCAAAACCCTACAATGGCTTCCAGTCTCACAGTAAAAGCCAGAGTCTTTAAAATGGCCTATAAGGCCCCCCAGATTCACAATCCTATTAACTCTCTAACCTTATCTATTAATTTCTCTCTCATTCTATCCCAATCACACTGGCTTCCTTGCTGTTCTTCAAACATCTGAGCATGTTCCTGCCTCAGGGCTTTTGTACTTGCTCTCCAGTAATGCTCTTCAGCTAGTTAGCTGCATGACTAGCTCCTTCTGTTTTTATTCAGAAGTCATTTCAGTAAAGCCTTTTCTGAACACTATTTAAAACTGCAAAACGGCCGGGCGCGGTGGCTCACGCCTGTAATCCCAGCACTCTGGGAGGCAGAGGCGGGCAGATCACGAGGTCAGGAGATGGCGACCATCCTGGCTAACATGGTGAAACCCTCTCTCTACTAAAAATACAAAAACAAAATTAGCCGGGCATGGTGGCGGGCACCTGTAGTCCCAGCTACTCAGGAGGCTGAGGCGGGAGAATGGCGTGAACTTGGGAGGTGGAGCCTGCAGTGAGCCAAGATCGTGCCACTGCACTCCAGCCTGGGCAAAGAGCGAGACTCCGTCTTAAAAAACAAACAAAAAAACTGCAAAACCTTCCCCAACACTCCCTATGCCCTTTCCCTGCTTTATTTTCTGTGGCCATTAACATACAATATAGTCTAGTTATTTATCTGGTGTATTGTCTTTCTCCCACCCTAGAAAATAAGCTCTATGAATGTAGAGGTCCTAAACAGATACCTACTAAATAAACGAAGAAAAAGGGCACATTGTTTAATCTACACTGTGGGAGAATATGCAACTTGCAGGTCCCAGTAAAATTGACAAATACAATATTCATCTGAACCTGAAAATACTTAATTTACTTTTTCATGGTGCTGAGTTATTATTTTTCACATTTAATTGATGTGTACCACCATAAAAATAATTTTTGTTTAGTGTTTGATTGATACATTTGTTTTAAACATATGTCCCATGGGAGAGTTATGCCAAATTACTAGATCAGGACAGCCATAAAAAGATTAGAACTTCATTCAAACTCTCTGAAAGTCTCAAAGGCTGAAAAATGAGTCATTACGTACTCATTTATTTATAACATTTCTATAAACATCTTAATTCTATACTATTATTGGAAAAAATGATAAAAACAAACTCATTCTAAGAAGGTGCATGCATTATCCAAGAATTGTAAATATAGTTTATAACACTGGAGAGTCTGCTAAAATAAGAAAGCTCAATTACCCCTCCTAGAAGTTGCCAATTTATATTCTGTATTTCTTCAAAAAACCTTTGGTATCTACTTATTTTTATGGGTTTTTTTTCCTCATAGTTCTAGTAGTAAGCAGAAATGGAAAAATATTTTTACTGAAATGATGTTTACATTCACATGCTGGCATAAAAGTAACATAATGCCTATAGCTACCACACGTAAGGTATCATGCTATGCCAACCAAGAAGCAATGAGTCTACTGTTTACCCACGTATGAAGCTATATAACCCAGGTAAATTAACTAACCTTTTTAGGCCTTAGGTGCTCCATCTATTAAATGGGTGATATGGTTTGGTTCTGTGTCCCTACTCGAATCTCATTTCTAATTGTAATCCCCTTGTGTCGAAGGAGGGAGGTGACTAGATCATGGGGGCGGTTTCCCCATGCTGTTCTTGTGAAGTGAGTGAGTTCTCATGAGATCTGATGGCTTTATAAGTATTTGGAAGTTCCTCCTTCATTATTCTCTCTCCCGCTGCCACGCAAAGAAGGTGCTTGCCTCCCCTTCGCCTTCTGCCATGATTGTAAATTTCCTGAGGCCTCCCCAGCTATGCGGAACCGTGAGTCAATTAAACCTTTTTCCTTTATAAATTACCCAGTTTCAGATATTTCTTTTCTTTTCTTTTCTTTTTTGAGACGGAGTTTCGCTCTTGTTGCCCAAGCCAGAGTGCAATGGCGCAATCTCAGCTCACTGCAACCTCTGCCTCCCAGGTTCAAGCGATTCTCCTGCCTCAGCCTCCCGAGTAGCTGGGATTACAGGCCTGTGCCACCACGCCTGGCTAATTTTTTGAATTTTTTGTTATTTTCTGAGATGGAGTCTCACTCTGTCAACAGGCTGGAGTGCAGTGGCGTGATCTTGGCTCACTGCAACCTCTGCCCCCCGGGTTCAAGTGATTCCCCTGCCTCAGCCTCCCGAGTAGCTGGGACTACAGGCACGTGCCACCATGCCCAGCTAATTTTTGTATTTTTAGTAGAGACGGGGTTTCACCATGTTGGCCAGGATGATCTTAATCTCTTGACCTCATGATCCACCCGCCTTGGCCTCCCAAAGTGCTGGGATTACAGGCATGAGTCACCACACCTGGCCTAATTTTTTATATTTTCAGTAGAAATGGGGTTTCACCATGTTAGCCAGGCTGGTCTTGAACTCCTGGCCTCAGATGATCCGCCCACTTCGACCTCCCAAAGTGCTGGGATTACAGACGTGAGCCACCACTCTTGGCCTCAGGTATTCAATACATATTGATTAACTACCTACTAGGTGCCTTACAATGTGCCAGGCACTATGCTAGGAACTGGTAAGCAAAAAACGGAAATACATAACATGGTTATGAGGTGCCATTTTGAACTCAGTCTTGCAGATGAACTTCATTCAGAGAGAAACTGAACTGGGAACCAGAAAGCTGTTGGGAAACTAGGAAATATTCTCTCTATGTACTTCTCATTGTGAACTAGTTTCCGTTTTCTTCTCAGTAAATCAGCTTTTTCTGCAATATTAGCTTTTCTAAAATCAATTAGCTTTTTATGCAATAAAACTTTGATGGTAGACTGAAGGTGACCACTTACAAGCTACTAAGTTCATATGTTACTGTTAGAGCCACACTGAGAGACCAACTGCTGCTGTTTGTCTCCCTTTGATCTTTTATTTTAACTTCAAAGTCTTAGGAAAGGGATCGAGCATCCATCCTTGTCTTAACAGGCAGTCAGTTATCATAGAGTTATTGTGAGTTGAAAAAATACTCCAAATGGTATCTACAGCAAGTATTATGCATAATTTATAAAAGAAAAAACTAAAAGTTTAAGTTACTTTGCAAGTTCATGTGTGTAATGAGTGCCAGAAACAGGATTCAAATCCTAGGATTGTGCAAGTGCTGGGTCACTACATGAAAGTGAGTGCCTGCTTAAGTTTTGCATCTTAGGATTTTGGCTTGCCTCACCTTAGTCCCAGCTCTGATAATGCTTAATAGTTCTTTTTGCTATACATGCATCTGCTTACTAAAATTCAGCACCTTCACAACTTTCAAAGAAATGCAATGTTAAAAAAAACAAAGTTTCAAACATTCAGACACTAAAACTTTTTTGCAAAGAGAAACAGTATATAATTATATATGCTCTTATTGAATTTGTATATTGTTATACAACTTACCTCCCATGAGATTCTACTAAAAGCAGAAACTTACCTTCCCATTCTGTTGGAATATCCCCTGCTTCATAGTCTACTTCTTTTTTATTTGCTGCTTCTACAATTCTTTTCTCTCGAATAGTTTGTCCTATAAGACAAAAGTCATTAATACATTTTTAAATGAACCTATGATACAGTAGTTCTACAATTAATCTTTTAATATTGCATAACCCCTTATATAGTAAAAGAATTAAATTAACAGGAAAACGAGAATAGATTTCCATTTTGAATTAGGTATATTACAAAAGGCAAATTCTAAACTACTGTAAAAATTTATAATTATTTACCACAGCCTACAAAAATTAATGGTAGGCCAGCCGCAGTGGCTCACGCCTGTAATCCCAGCACTTTGGGAGGCCGAGGTGGGTGGATAGCCTGAGCTCAGGAGTTCAAGATCAACCTGGGCAACATGGTGAAACCCCATCTCTACTAAAATACAAAAAATTAGCCAGGCATGGTGGCACACACCTGTAGTCCCAGCTACTCTACTCAGGAGGCTAAAGCACAAGAATCACTTGAGCCCGGGAGGCAGAGGCTGCAGTGAACCGAGATCGAGCCACTGCACTCCAGCTTGGGCTACAGAGTGAGACTCCATTTCAAAAAATAAATAAATAAATAGATAAATAAATAAATCTAGATTTAATGTACAGAAAGAGTAACCAATTAATCCTATAGAGCACTAATGGCCAATAAAAAATATTTTAATAATCAACAGCGAGTTCAACTTCTTCTGACTCACATGTATATATCTTAGAGGAAGCAATGGCTGCTGCAATCACCCAAGAAAATCGATATTCATTGCTGTTACTAAGTATGTAATGGACCACAAGACCCTGCAGCCACCCTCTCCCTAATACATTGGCAAACTCAAGGGAGCCAAGCCATGGGTTGAATTCTGTGGCCCATCTGAATCACTTCCTCTTAAGAGAATTTAACAAAACTGGTCATTGGTTTGGTTATGGCTATGGTAGACTGATGGTGACCACTTACAAGCTACTAAGTTCATATGTTACTGTTAGAGCCACATTGAGAGACCAGCTGCTGCTGTTTTGTCTCCCTTTGATCTTTTATCTTAATTTCAAAGTCTATGGTTCTTCAGATGAGAGATTAATATCTGGAGTGGAATAGTGGCAATGCAGAAACATGAAAGCAGACAGAACAGTAAAGTAAAAGTTGGTGAGAAGTCAAGAATGGAATGAGAATGCCTAATGCTTATATTTCTCAATAAAAGTTGATTAGTGCATATTTTAAGTTTATACAGAAGGCATAAAACTATTTGTTATTTTCTTCTGTTTTCAGAAAGTCTTCATTATATCTTTCAAAGCAGCTTTATCAAAATGGTTGCTTCAAAACATGTTTCTTTCTCACTGAACCTCTGAGCCTGGGGAAACCAGGTAGCCTTTCTACTTCCTACTATTTAACAAGTGTGCCTGCCTACTCCAGGGAATGTGAGCTGAGACAGAGAAGTCATTAGTGAGGAATGATAAAGGGAGCAGCATGGCTTAACAGTGATCAGACCAGTCAGGGAGAGAAATTTGGACCTTACAAAATACTCCTTTCTCTTACCACTCCTAAGCCAATCTTACACTATGCTAAATATACTGACTTACATAATTAAAGAAATCAACCTTGATGCCTGCAAATCTCTCTCCTACACTACCTGATATTCTATTAGCTGTAAATTCATTTAAGTGTGGACAGGAAACTCCTGGGAGTGACTGTGTAGGAGAAAGGACGACATAAAACGAAAGCCTGAGAAAGCTGAATGGCTGGTTTTATTTCTTCCATCTTAGTAATATTAAGTGAAAGGCTGGGAGTTCATAGACAACCCATTAATGGCTAATAAACCTTAAGTATGTGGTCAGGAAGTTCTGCATTTCATTATGAAGTCATTTAATCAGGCTGATTTAATCCTAACGCAGAGGTTCCCCAAGTTCTACAAAGAGGAGTTACCTTTTGCTTATCTTACCCAATAAATTTACAGTAGGACAAGGGACTGATAGTAAAAGTGGTAGCAACAAGGATTAGGGTACAAGGAGCATATAACAATGACAACTGCATTTCTCTCATAGTAGAGGTTCAATATATGTACATGTATGTTTACTAAAATGCTATTTACATTCACATATATAAATACATCATAACAAGTTATTATAAATTTAGTATTTATAATTTAGCATACATTAAAGTATGCTTATATGACAATTTTCAAAATGTGTTAGTAAAATACCTATGTCTTCATATAGTCCTTATCTAATTACCAAAATGTAAGAATGTCTTTTTGGAGTAATAGTTATAGAAAGGAAAACTATTGTCTAAAATTAAAATGCAAATACATGGGATCCTCAAAGTACATGTATGGTCTATAAGTTTTTAAATGTACATCCATAAAGTTTAGCACATGGGGAGAGGATAGACAGGTCTATCGTTCTCAGTAGCACTACTAAATGCATATATACTACAGGCATATCTGCAACAAAAAAAATAACTTTCTATTCCTACTCTTAGGTCGATCAACTTCATGTAAGGTTTCCCAAGGATTTAAAAAATCAAAAGTTATACCTATTTGTGTGTATGTGAGTGTGTGTGTGTGTGTGTGTGTGTGTGTGTATGGAAAGACAGGAAGAGTAATTAATGAGCTAGTTTAATTTCAGGACAATCACTGAATAAACCTTTATTTAGAAATAGTTGAAATAAAGATTTTTTTAAAAAGTATACGTCTTTAGTAATATAAAATAAAGCTATTAGCTTATTAAATAAATTCTTTGTAATCAGATATGTTTATCTCCTCAATAAATTACTGTAAAACTACTCCCTTTTTTTGGAATAAATACTACTTGTTCAATTTTTATGAATTGGGTATGGAATTTATGCCTCCCACTGAGTAAGGAATTATGCACAAACTGTACACTTACTTATACTAATATGCTTGCATGCAATATTTGTAAAGACAACTCTATTTATCACAGCAAAAAAATTTCCATCCTAGTGAATACAGCAAATTTAAGTACCTGCTCAAGCATCAAAATTTTAGGATCTAATTTACATTTAAAAATTAACTTGGTAACAAAAACATTTAATCCAATATATGTGTAGGTTCAATAACTCCTAATACAACAAAAATAATTGACACTGGTGGACTCAATGAGTATTATTAAGTAAAACAGTACACAGTTGTTTTATTTAATACTAAACAATATTATATTTAATTGAAACAGGGTTTGAATTCAGGAAGGTAGTAATGGTCAATAATCTATGTATTTAAAGACTGTAGATATAACAGTATATTTTTCCAAACTTTAAAAAAAGAAAAAGCTAGCTGCTGTTGAGCTAATTGCCTTAGGAGGATGGTAGATTTCCTATTTCTTTGTTTAGAAATATATGGAGCCCATTTAATTTTAAAAACAGAAAGAAAGGAAGGAAGAAAAAATAATAAAAGGTGAGATCCCAAGGCATATCGTAGATGACAAGGGTTTAGGTAAAAGACAGGTTTCACATGTACTACTGAGCTTCTGGGACAGTGTATGAGCACCCTGGACACAGATATGGGAAGGAGCCTCTAGAGCAGAAACCTAAACTTCAGCCATTCAAGTACCATCTTTGCAATTTTTGCCATACTTTAGAGTACTATAACCTAATATTTTTCTTTACAGTGATTTGCATTTTTCCTCAATACTCATTTGTACCTTACTCTAAAAAATATTCATGTAATCACTGACTTAATGTGCTGGTTGTGTTTTTTGCTCACCCATAAAAATAGATTTAAAAAATTTAAAGGGTTGTCTTTGTGTCATCTAAAGTCATCTTATAGACCACAGTTGGGAAACCACACTGCAGACCACACTGGGTTGTAGAGACAGGCCCAGCCACACATATGGTGTTACAGGGCATAGAAACCAATACAACCAGCAGGAAACTCCTATGGACAGGTAATGGGTGTTAAATATCAAAGTCTTGCTTGGATTACGTTTACCCTTGATTTCAAAAAATCCTGTAGTTCACAACAATGTTTTGTTAGGTTTGAAGGAAGAAGGGAGAGGTCCTAGATTTCCAGAGTCAGGGAAAAAAAAAAAAAAAAGCACTAACATTTATGGCATGTTTACCATGTGCCAGACATTGAACTAAGTTTTAGCTCTGCATGAGTAATTTCATTTAAGCTATACAATGCTATGAGGTACTACTATTACTTCATTTAAATAAACAATTTGTACATTTCATTTATAAAGAGATTGAGGCTTAAGAGAACTTAAGACATTTACTTGCTAGCAAACAGATATCAGGATTTGAACATGGGTCTTTTGACTCCAGATCCTAGACACTTAACCACTAAGATATGTTGCCAGATTTTCAGACGACTACAAATGTTACATCTACAAACTGACATTTCAGTTGGTAAAATACAAGGGCTAAGCTAAAAGTAAAAGATTAAAAATCACTATTTCTTTCCAAAAAAGAAAAACCACTGCCTTTCATTAAGGTGTTTCAGAATGTAGAAGACACATCTTAAATCATGTAACGTAATCCGAATAATAGATTCATTAAAACTTCACTGAAGAAAATCTGGAAAATACCAAAAAGTAGAAAAAAATAAAAATGACCTGTAAGCGTGTGACTCAAAATATCATATTAACATGTTATTGTTTCCTTTCAGTCTATTGTAACTAATAGATTATAAATACACAAACACATATACATGTGCGCATGTATTTATGAGATTAAAATTGTACCTATATCCTTTTTCCTACCACATGGAAAATATAAAGGTTTTCATGTCATTGTTGCATAACTTAAAAAGGAAAATCAATATTCAGTTTCTGAACTTACTCTGACATTCTGAGGAAAAAGAAATTTCTTGTAAAAGTGTGTTAATAACATTTCTTTTGTTCAATTGTGTTTAAAATGTGAAGATAAAAGTAAAAAAGATTGCCTTGTTAAGCATAGGCAGTAAAGCAAGTTAAAAAATACTAAAAACGAAAATGTATGCCAATTAAAGATATGTATCAGATATGCCATACAAAGGAAGTTTTACAAATTAAGGCAGAACTTCAAGATCGGGGAGGAAGAAAGAGGTAAAGTATAGTGATCCATACATTCTTTATGTTAACATGTAATGGATTTATTAGTGATATTTTAAAATGAATTAATAAACACTTAAAAATCTCACTTTTATGTATTTAAAATAAATTTCATTGTATATATTTAAGGGATATAACATGATGTTGTGGGATATGAATAGACAGTAAAAAGGTTACTAGAGTGAAGCAAATTAAAATATGAAAACATGCTTATCATCACTGGCCATCAGAGAAATGCAAATCAAAACCACAATGAGATACCATCTCACACCAGTTAGAATGGCGATCATTAAAAAGTCAGGAAACAACAGGTGCTGGAGAGGATGTGGAGAAATAGGAACACTTTTACACTGTTGGTGGGACTGTAAACTAGTTCAACCACTGTGGAAGTCAGTGTGGCAATTCCTCAGGGATCTAGAACTAGAAATACCATTTGACCCAGCCATCCCATTACTGGGTATATACCCAAAGGACTACAAATCATGCTGCTATAAAGACACATGCACACATATGTTTATTGTGGCACTACTCACAATAGCAAAGACTTGGAACCAACCCAAATATCCATCAATGATAGACTGGATTAAGAAAATGTGGCACATACACACCACGGAATACTATGCAGCCATAAAAAATGATGAGTTCATGTCCTTTGTAGGGATATGGATGAAGCTGGAAACCATCATTCTCAGCAAACTATCTCAAGGACAAAAAACCAAACACCACATGTTCTCACTCATAGGTGGGAACTGAACAATGAAAACATATGGACACAGGAAGGGGAACACCACACACTGGGGACTGTTGTGGTGTCGGGGGAGGGGGGAGGGATAGCATTAGGAGATATACCTAACGCTAAATGACGAGTTAATGGGTGCAGCACACCATCATGGCACATGTATACATATGTAACAAACCTGCACGTTGTGCACATGTACCCTAAAACTTAAAGCATAATAATTAAAAAAAAGAAACATCTAGTCATAAAAAAATTAAAATATACATAATCTCACAGTTATCCCTTTTTGTGTGTCGCAAGAGCAACTAAAATCTACTCATTTAGCATGAATCCCACACACAGTACAATTTTATTACCAACAGTCCTCATGAACATTAGATCTCTAGATTTGTTCACCTTACATATCTGCTACTTTGTATCCTTTGACATACATCTCCCTACTTCTCCCAACCACCCCTTCCTGTCCCAGGTAACCACTGTTTTGTTCCTGGTCTCTGTATACAATCAGTCCTCTGTATCCATGGGTTCTGCATCCACAGATTCAGTCAACCACCCCTGAAAATATTTGGGGAAAAAAATGATGAAACAACAATACAACAATAAAATACAAATTAAAAAAATACAGTATAACAACTATTTACATACCATTTAGACTATATTTGGTATTATAAGTAATTTAGAGATAATTTAAAGTATACAAAAGTATGTGGATAAGTTATATACAAATATTATGCCATGTTATATAAGTGAATTGATCATCCGCAGATTTTTCATCAAATTTTTTTGATCAAAAATTAGTTGACCATATATGTATAGATTGATTTCTAGGCTCTCTATTCTGTTCCACTGATCTACGTGCCTATTATTATGCCAGTACTGTACTGTTTTGATTACTATAGCTCTGTAATAAAATTTTAAATCAGAAAGTAAGTGTTTATTAATTTTAAATCAAAGTTGCTTCCAAATTTGTTTTCCTTTCTCAGAATTGTTTGGGCTCTTTGAGGCCTTTTATGGTTCTATACAAATTTTAGGATTGTTTTCCTATATCTGTATAGAATGCCAGAGATTGTGTTACATATGTACACTGGTTTGGGTACTACGAACATTCTAACAATAGTAATTCTTCTGATCCATTAGCATGGGATATCCTTGCATTTATCTGTGTGTTCTTTAATTTCTCTCATCAATGTTTTATAGTTTTTGGTGTACAGATTTTTCATCTCCTTGCTTAAATTTATTCCTTAGTATCTTATGTTATTTAATGCTGTCATAAATGGGATGGTTTCTTTACGTCTTTTTCAGTTAGGTTGTGTATTAAAATGCTAATTTTTGTATCTTGATTTTTTTTGTATGCTAATTTTTGTATCCTGTAACTTTACTGAATTCATTTATTAGTTCTAACGGGTTTTTTATTTTTGCTAAAATCTTTAAAATTTTTTTATATATAGGACCATGTTTTCTACAGATAGAGATAATTCTACTTCTTTTCTGATTTGGATGCCTTTTATTTCTGTTTCTTATCTGATTGATCTTGCTAGTACTTCTAGTACTACGCTGAACAGAAGTGGCAAGAGTGCATGTCCTTGCCTTGCACCAGATCTCAGTGGAAACGTTTTCAGTTTTTCCCCATGGATTATAATGTTAACTGTGCGTTTTTCATAAATCGCCTTTATTACACTGAGAAACTTCCCTTCTATAACTAAACTGTTGAGAATTTTTAACAAGAAAGAATATCAGACTTTGTCGAAAGCTTTTCCTGCACTAATTCAGATGATCATGTAGTTGTTATCTTTCATTCTGTTGATGTGAAGTGTCACATTGATTTGTGTATGTTAAACCAGTCTTGCTTGCCAGCAATAAATCTCCCTGCTTGGTCCTGGTGTATACACTTTTTGATGTGTTGTTGGATTTGGTTTGCTAATATTTTATTGAAGATTTTTACACCAATGTTCATCAGAAAAATTGGCCTGTAGTTCTTTTGATGTCTTTGTCTGGCTTAGGTGTCAAGGTAATGCTGACCTTATAAAATATGCTTAGAAGTATTCTCTGAAGCTCTATTTTTCAGAAGAGTTTAAGAAGTATTGGCATTAATTCTTCTTTGACTGTGTGGTAGAATTCAGCTACAAAGCCATCTGGTGTTTGGCTTTTCTTTGTTGGGGGGTTTTCTATTACTTCTTTAATGTCTTTATTAGTTATTGGTCTATTCATGCTTTCTATTTCTTCCTGACTAAATCTTGGTAGGTTGTATTTTTCTAGGAATTCATCCATTTCCTCTAGGTTATCCAATTTGTTGGCATATACTTGTACATAATAGTCCTGTATGACCTTTTTATTTCTGAGGCATCTGCTATAATTTCATCACTTTCATTTTTTATTTTGTTTGAATTTTTTTTTCTTAGACTGGTTAAGGGTTTGTAAATTTTGTTTTTCAAAAAACCAACTCTTTGTTTTATTGACTCTTTCTATGTTTTTTTTGTTCCTTATTTGATTTATTTCTGTTCTGAATTTTATTATTTCCTTCCTTCTGCTTATTTGGGGTTTAGTTTGTTCTTTTTCTGGTTCCTTGAGGTGTAATGTTAGACGATTTATTTGAAATCTTTCTTCTTTTTAACATAGGCATTAATTGCTATAACGTCCCTCTTAGAAATGCGTTTGCTGCATCCCATGTTTTGGTATGCTGTGCTTCCACTGTCATTTGTCTCAAGACATTTTAGAAATTTCTCTTTTGATTTATTCTTTGACCCACTGGTCATTCAGGAGCATGTTTTTAAATTTCCACATATTTGTTAATTTTCAATGTTCCGCCTGCTACTGATTTATAGTTTCATATCACTGCAGTTTGAAACAATACTAGATATATGGTCAATCTTCTTTTGTGGCCTAACACAAGGTCTATCCTGAAGAATGTTCTATGCATGTGTGCTAGAGCAAAATGTGTATTCTGTTGTTGTTGGATGCAAAGTTCTGAAGATGTCTGTTAGTTCCAATTGGTCAAAAGTGCAATTCAAGTCCAGTATTTCCTTATTAATTCTCTGTCTGATTAATCTACCCATTTTTGATGTGTGGGGGTACTAAAGTCTCCTACTCTTATAGTATTGCTATCTATTTCTCCCTTCATGTCCATTAATATTTGCTTATTTAGGTGCTCCAATGTTGGGTACACATAGATTTACAATGGTTATGTCCTCTTCATTAATTGACCCTTTTATCATTAACTAATGACCTTCTTTGTTTCTTGCAATAGTTTTTCACTTGAAGTCTATTTTATCATATATAAGTACAGCCACGCTTGCTTTCTTTTGATTACCATTAAATGGAATATCTTCTTCCATTCTTTTACTTTCAGCTTATGTGTGTCCTTAAAGCTGTTGTAGGTCTCCTGTAGGCAACATATAGTTGGATCTTGTTTTTCTTTTTAACTCCATCTAACCATTCTATCACTTTTGACTGGAAAATTTAATCCATTTACATTCAAGTTTATTACTGATAAATAAGTTCTTACTACTGTCATTTTGCTATTTGTTTTCTGGTTGTTTTGTAGTTCCTTTGTTCTTTTCTTCCTCTTTTTGCCTATCTTTATGATTTCACAATTTTCTGTAGCTGAGCTTTGATTCATTTCTCTTTATCACTCATCTATCTGCTGTAGTTTTTTGTTTTGCAGTCAGAATGAAGCTTAAATAACATATTTTATGGTTATAATCTACTATTTTAAGCTAATAATTACTCAACATTGATGCATACAAAAACTCTGGACTTCTACCCTCCCCACCAATTTACATTTTTGATACCACAGTCTACATCTTTTTGTATTCCTTAACAACTTATTGTAGTTTTAATTATTTCTGATGGTTTTGACTTGTTTGTTTGTTTGTTTTGAGACAGGGTCTTGCTCTATCACCCAAACTCCTGGCTGGAGTGCAGTGGCATGAACATGGCTAACTGCAGACTCAACCTGAGTCTCAAATGATCCTCCTGCCTCAGCCTCCAGAGTAGCTTGTGTGTGCCACAACACCCAGCTAACTTTTTTTTTTTTTTTAACTTTTTTGAAGATACAAGATCTTGCCATATTATCCAGGCTGATCCCAAACTCCTGGACTCAAGCAATCCTCCCATTTAGCCTCCCAAACTACTGAGATTACAGGCATGAGCCACCATGCCCAACCTGGTTTTGACTTTTAGCCTTTATACTAGAGATTAGTATGATTTACACACTACCTTTACAATACTAAAGTATTCTGGATTTACTATTTACTATTTGCTTCTATTTTATACTTTCACATGTTTTCATGATAGTAATTGTCATCCTTTTGTTTCTGCCTGAAGAATTCCCTTAAGTATGTCTTGTATGGAAGGACTAGCAGTAATGAATTCCCTTGGCTTTTGCTTCTCTGTGAAAGACTGTTTCTCCTTCATTTCTGAAGAACAGCTTTGTTGGGTATAGTATTCTTAACTGTCAGTTTATTTCTTTGGATACATCTTTGAATATATCTTCTCAGTCTCTCTTGGCCTGCAAGGTTTCTGCTGAGAAATCTGCTGACAGTCTAATGGAGAATCCTTAATATGTGACTTGATGCTTTTTTCTTGCTTCTTTTACAATTCTGGTTTTGACTTTTGATAGTTTGATTATAATGTGCTTCAAACAGAAGCTCTTTGGGTTCAATCTATTTGGGGAGCTCTGAGCTTCATGGATCTGGATATCCATATCTCTCCCAAGACTTGACAAATTTTCAGCGATTACTTCATTAAATAAGCTTTTTGTCCCCTTCTCTGTCTCTTCTCCTCTAAGTGCATTTCTCCCATAGTGCATTTATTTTCTTAATGGTGTCTCATAAGTCTTATAGGCAGTCTTCACTCTTTTTCATTCTTTTTTCCTCTGAGTCATTCCAACAGACCTATCTTCAGATTCACAGATATTTTTCTCCTGCTTGATTGATCTAGCCTGCTGTTGAAGCCGACAATTGTATCTTTAATTTCATTGATTGAATTCTTCAGCTCCAAGATTTCTGTTTTGTTCATTTTTATGATATCTATCTATATTGAATTTCTCATTCAGATCATAAACTCTTTTCTGTCTTCACTGAATTGCCTATTTGCACTGTCTTGTTTCTTAATGAGTTTCCTCAGGTTCATTATTTTGAATTTCTTTTAGACAATTAGTAAACTTCCATTTCTTTGGTCAGCTACTGAAGAATTATTTTGTTTTGTAGTGGTGTCATATTTCCTTGCTTTTCCATGTTTCTTGTGTATCTGTGTTGATATATCCGCACATCTGCTGGTACAGTCACCTCTTCCAAACTTTACAGAGTGGTTTTTATAGGTGAAGACTTTCACATGTAGATGGGACCAAGGATGCCACCAGATAAGCAGAATGTGGTGGCTCTGGTTCTATGTCACCACAGTAATGTGATTCCATGCAGCATCTTCAGCAGTGACCAATGTTGGAGATAACTTCAGGTGCCTCCCTGGTCTAGGCTTCAGGAGTTTGTGGTACTGACTGCAGCAGTGTAGGTTATTAGGGCACAGGCTTTAGGAATCCTCTCATTCTTGTTATCCTCACAGTGGTGAGTCTTAGCTCAGGGGATCTCTCTCAGTGTCAGATCTGACATGGCTCACAGGCTGCCAAGGCAGCACTGGGATCCAGAGCACAGATGCTCAGAGTGTCTGGAGAGTTGGGTTCCTCAGCTCAAGGTCTTTCAAAACCACTATAGCACCTGGGACCTGATGTATAGGTTCACTCTCAAAGGTACAAGTGAATGCAATTCTCTCACTAAGCCATGGTCTATTGCTCTGAGGCACACTCTATCATCCTGGGCCCAAGGGGCTGAGATACAGCTATGGTTCTGACCCTTTAGTTTTATTATAAAAAATATCAATACATATTCCATAAACAAAGTTCTCTCAATAATTATGAAGAGTCTAAAGGAATTCTGAAACCAAAATGTTTGAGCACTATATATACCACTGAAAAAAAAACAGGAATTAATAAAGCCACAGCACTAAACAATATAGATAAATAGATGAATAAATAAAAATTGGGGAGATAAAAGGGCTCTTGCTTACCATGATGATGAATAGTAAATGTGGAACAAGTACCAGAGTTGGAAAAGCATCATTTTCTAACTATCATGACTAGTTCTGGTAAAAATTATTAATGGAAAGGGATTGTTTTTATTTAGAAAGTTTCCCTTTCTTCTGCATATAGTGTTTCACACATTTGAAAGCTGCGCAAAATATTATTTAAAGGATGGTTAGAAATAAGATTTCTAATATTACTACTTACAAATACTGCCTTCCTAGGGTTTCAGTGACCCTGTAGGTGAGTATGACTCTTGAAGGTGCCTGTGGCAGGAGACACCAATGGTTCCTAAGAATGAAACAGCAGACTCAGGCATCTCTCCTTTCCTGAGCCACTATTCCTTTCCTAATCCATTCACACAGGCCAGGAGAGATATTTGGGCAGCCTTTAATCTTTACATTTCAGAGTTTCAGCACTCATAAAATATCTAAGACAGTGGAGGAGGGACTTTCTTCCACTAGTACCAAATCAAAGGTAGAGGGCTATAGAGCTGTAACCCACAAGCATATATAATTCTTGGTGATAGTTTTCAACCAGTTGTCTAGTTCTAGCCCAATATTTTACATTGATGGGGTAGCATGAGGAGAGATAAGTGGAATTTGGAGGTGACTTTGGGGTTGAAAGAGAGGCTGGGCTGAGTGAGGTGACATACTTCTGAGATAGTTGTTCCCTTGTATATAAGCAAACCTGACACGAGCTCCTGGGTTGGAGGAATGGTGATCAAATAGGTAGGACAACCAGAATAAGATCCTTATAGTCTGACTGATGTCTGTCCTTTTATAGCAGTGGCAGCAAGCAGTACAACCAGGTGATAATTCTAAATCAGTTTGTTGACTGGTGGTGATGTGTAAGAGACTGAATTCTGCATACAAAAGGAGGTTTAGAAGTATCAATGCACAATGTATGAAAGTGAGAACTACTGAAAGCCAAGCACCACGCTACATATATTAGGTTTGTGGGCTTTCAAACTTTGTTATTCTGAACCATTACAAATAAAATGAACACAAATTAAGAGCACTAAAATAGGAATTCTTATACTGAAAGCCATTTTTACACATGACTTGAAGTGTAATTTGACTAAAGTTACTCAGTTGCAGCATCTATTTATTAAGAGCTTGCTGTTCACCAAGCAATGTTTAGGTTCCTTTCATGTTTTATCTTTTATCTTTAAAACAATCTTCTACAGATGAGAAAAAAAAAGGTATAGGGTAGTTAACTAATCCAAATGTTCACAGCTGATTAAAGTAGTATAGCTAGCATTTGAACCTAAGCATTTCTATGACTCCAAGCATAAGCTCTTTCTGTTTAAGATTTTAAAATTAGCATTTATAAAGCTTGCATATAGTATTATTACAGATACCCAATTAAAAACTAACATCTTATGCATGACTATCATAAGCTATTATTCCTCACAGTAATTAAAGGAGGCACTCCAGCTTGAAAATGTGATGATTCTATAATCTGACATGTCCTACATATACTTATGTGAACATGGAAGACTATCTCCACAGATAATATTTTTAAAGCAATTGCAGAAGTCTTACAGATAAGCTTTCAGAATTTTTAAGACTGCCTACTAGTTCAATGGATTACCTAAAATCTTATTAGCTTCCTCATATTTACAAGTGTCCTATAAGGAATCTCAACTTGTTCTATCAAAGAAAATCCAATATTATATCAAAATGCTTGGTTATTCTGAAATGCTTTATATAATATGATTTAGCTTTTCAGATCTGAAGAGATAAAAGGTCTTAAACTACACCCAGAAAGACAGCAGAACAATTCCAAGTAACCTATTTCCTATATTAGTGAAAATGTCCTGTGGCAAGTTTATAGCACACCAATATTCCGTTTAAACTGGACTTCATTAATGAATTTTTTTAAAGCCACAAATAAAATTTCAATCTGAAAATACATAAGAATATCACAATTTAAGAAAAAAGATTAACCTATTGTAAATTTGTGTTTGTGCTTTGCACAAGGACAATAAACTCTTATTGACCGTTAATTTTTAAAGGTTCCATGAGAGCATTATATTCAAACAAAACTTCAAAGTTCTAAAAACATCTGTAATTCAACGAACAAATATACACTGAATAGTCTATTGCATTAATCTAAGAAGATTTATAATTAAAAGTTAAGCAGGTTTTCTGATTATATTCCCAAATCAAACATGTAAGTCTTAGAAATGCCTTTACTTCATTTACTTCCCTTCCATTACTGTGGAAATCACACATCAAAAACTGTTTTTAAAAAACAAAGAAATAACACTTGAATATTATGTTGAAAAACCATTTATTTTCCAAACTGAAAGGAATTTTTGATCTGCTGAAAAAGCAGTTACAATTACACCTGATCTACTCTCCAAAAGAAGGTAACCATTCAAACAAAAAATATAAATGATGAATGCATGACTATGTAGTCCATGTAATAATGTGTTCACTATGAAGAGCTGAAAGAAGTAGTCATTTCAGGTTTTGATTGATGTGTAGGAATCAACTTTTGAAAGTACTTCACTCACTTAATACATTCTATACTTTTTTGTAAAGCTAAATTGTCTCCAATGTATGAAGTATATTCATAATTGAAAATGTGAACATTTAAGAAAATATCAGAAAAATGAATATTAGGTGATTCTGCTATGAATATATCTAAATTATAACGTGAGTTAACATGTCTTAAACACACACAAAAAGGAAGGAAAAAAGGCGGGGATGAAAATTTTTTTAGCTAAATTAAATAGGCTTTAAGACATTATAAAAGAATTTCAAGTTTTAACAAAACTATTTTACAATAAGAGGACATTTATGAATGTGATTGGAAATCTTATTTTATAGTGACTCAAGCAAACAAATTCCAATCTGGTACACACTTGATATAAAAATATATATAAAAAGAATATTTTCTTTCAAAATTAGTAAATATTCATAGTGTGGTATAAAATAATATAATCAAGTATTTAATTTTCACTTTGAAAATCTAATTTGAACACTAGGGCTTTCAATATATAGGTAAAAAGAGAGATGGAAGGAAATAATTAAAAATGATGGCAAATATTACTAGAATTTAGAGAATTATAAAATTATAGTATGTGTAAAGCTTGGGCCAAGCCCAAATTTATTTTCAGATTCGAAATGTAGCAGATATAGTTGATTATGTGATTGACTTCTAGACCCAAATGGTTTCATAGAAATCAAGTACTTGGTCATTAATCACAGACCATAAAAGAGTCAAAGACCGTACTGTTATCTACTGTTACTAATTCACAGAATATGGGGCAGTTTTAAATATGAATAATTTAATAAAAATAAACAGAGTGCATTTTGTGGTACATTAGTTCTCAATTTTAAAAAACTATATTTATTAATCCATGAAATTACTAATACCCTTCATTAATCTATTTAATTTAGCCACCAGGCACCACTGATCACTAATAAATAGAAACATTCTGATATAGAAGGAGATCACATAATCATCTAATGAAATGTGATAGTTATCAAGTTAACAGGAACTACACTAGTATTTGTGAACCAGATTCCCAAGCTCAAAAATTGGGTTTAGTTGGTAAAAGTCTCGGATGCCAATAATTTTCAAACTCTTGTCTTTAAAAATATCCTCTTTAGAGGTTCAGTTTACAAAACTGTTCAAGCAGAGCCTCTCTGGTTAAGGGAGGGGTTCAGAGTACCACCCACCTTTTCTCCCCTCCCCTTACATGTAGTTACCTCCTCACACTCCTAGGATTCTAAGGAGTCCTGTGAAAATCATTGATTCAGACCAAGTACTGTACTTCTGAGATTCCCCAGTCCATCTGTGAATATATATATTCATTTACTAAACAAAATCAATATCTTGCCAATGGGCAGAAAGACCACCATACATTTACTTCTTTCCCTATACTATTCTTCATTTAGTTAGTCAAGCAATCTTTCACAAACTACTGAGTAACTGGTAGTAAGACAATGTAGCATTTTCCCTACAATCCTGTTCTCCAAGAACATGTAAAGCCTACTTCAGCTGTGAATCTATGATTTAAAGCTAGAACTTGATTTAAGGCTTGCTTCCAGTGTTCAGAAAGGATGAGTTCAGTGAGAAGCCATTTTCTCATGTTGGAATAAGAAGTGCTTAGGAAAAGACAAAGAAGTCTGAACAACAAGAGGGAAAAACAACTCTCCAATTCACTTGTCATCAAGCAAGCAGGCCTTCACTGGAGAGGCATTTTTAATACTTTGAGTCCCCAGAACTGCAGGCTGCTGTGAAGGGGAAGATTTAGGTAGTCTGAGGCCAATTACCAGCAGTAAAAGGAAAGACAGGATAGAAAATTCCACCAAAAGTTTTTCTATAGCACCATATAAATATATATATATAAATATATATATATATATATTTTTTTTGAGACAGAGTGTCGTTCTGTCGCCCAGGCTGGAGTGCAATGGCATGATCTCAGCTCACCACAATCTTGGCCTCCTTGGTTCAAGCGATTCTCATACCTCAGCCTCCTGAGTAGCTGGGGATTACAGGCACGCGCCACCATGCCCAGCTAATGTTTGTATTTTTAGTAGAGACGGGGTTTCACCATGTTGGCCAGGCTGGTTTTGAACTGCCAACCTCAGGTGATCCTCCTGCTTTGGCATCCCAAAGTGCTGGGATTACAGGTGTGGGCCACTGTGCCCAGCCGTAGCATCATATGATTTTAGTCATTCGTTTAAACTCTTCCTATGACAAACTTTACCCTGGCTAATAACTAACAAAATTGGATGACATGAATTTTATCTTTGTTCTCTATTTTAGTTCGCTGTTAGAAAGATATGCTAATAAGCTGTGATTGCACCAAAAGGCAGGCTGTAGGAGCATGAAAAAGAAAAGTTGATTCCATTTTGCTTGTGAAGGCTGCAAAAAGACCATTAATCTTGCAATTTTTACCTACTTATTCATTATTTCTCAATGATGCTCAAAAAGATAAACACTACAGTCACTAATAGTAAGATATGCCACATGGTATTACTTTAAGATGGGGGTCTCCAAAAACAGAGTGCATATAAAAATGGAACCTGCCTCCCTACTCAAGGATGTACTGATAGCCCATGCCTGGATATTTACCTACAAGAGAATAAAATAATTGGAGTTGAACAATTCTTTATTCTTAGCAGCAAATGACAAAGCTCAACATTTTTTCCCTATTTCTTGCTACTTTCTTATAAGCTTCCAGGTTCTGAAGATCATGTAATTTAGGCTAATTTAGCAACGTGTCAATAATATTATGTTAATTTGGCTTATTAATGTTATCTGACTCGTTTAGATGAGCAGAATTATATTTATTGAGCAACTATTATGTATATGATATTAATAGACACTTTATTTTTATTTTCTTAATTCTCACAACAATCTTCACTTTTATAATTGAGGAAACTAAAGCTCAAAGAAAATTGAATGGATGAGGAAAGGTGTGTCTTGAATTATGTTTAATTTTTACATGGAAATTTAAGAAAATGTACTAGCATAATCACCTCCTATACTACAAAAACAGTGTCCACATATAGTCAGGTTCATGCTGCCTCCCTTTTTTATTTCTGCCTCCTTTTCACAACCCATTTTACAACCACTTGGCATATACTTTCCACATCTTCCCCTTTTGCTTTGTGCTGCAGAACAACCTAACTATTCTGTGACAGTAGCACCACTTATTGGCTGGCAAAGGTATTAGAATAATCTGAAATCAGTATCTGCTTTCTTACCTTTAGAAAGATAATGCATAATTTGGGCTTTTTATTCTGCCTTTTTTATTTCAGCTGACTCACACCCACCTGAAAAAGCGTTTTTCTCATATATACATACAACTCCTTTTTTATCTTTCATATCTCCTTTCAAAAACCTGTAGAGTTACTTTACCACTTGATTTCACTGCTAATCAATGTTTGCTAATATGAAGCAATGAAGATGAATTGTGAATTAAAAGCAATTTGTGAATTATTCTGGAAACAGAACTACAATTTACAACACAATTTCTATTTTAAAATGTGTTGAATTTAAACAAGCTACATACATGGAATTTTTAGGATTCAAATGATTTGCAAGCTGGGAAACTTGCCATATTATTAAAACATATAAAAGTATAAAGTCTTCTGTAGTGGCATACATGGTAAATAAAGGAATAGAATGCTAAAACAAAGCAATACTATATATATTTTCCTCCTCTTAAGAGTTAATATACATCTCCTTGTCTTGTGAAATTTAAATCTTACACTACATATAATGAAACACTCAAATATTTGTTGATAACAATAAGGTCCACTCCTATTTTGCAGTGACCCCTTAAAGTTATACTAATGACACACAAGAGAACAGCTCTCATTATTTTAACTTTATCTCAGCGATGGAAACTAACAGGATTACATCTATAACTCTAACCACTCAATGAGCTCCAGTCATAAACTTTTGTTTAAAGCAATGCTCTCTACTTGTATGTCTTTATACTTCTGCTACACAGAGTTCTGTATCTTCCTGTAATACTGAGCTTAGCATCTAGTCCCTGAAATTGTCTGATCTTTATGAGTAAGGCCTATAAGTTCCTACCTGTGGGAATTTTGCATTGAAGCAGAGGAACATGTAAGATATCCCAAGTCAGTTTGTCAATATGAAGTCACTTTTGTTGCTGGTACCAATTAAGTAGCAAGGGGGTTTTGTTCCTTGGATTTTGCCCTGTATCTCAGTTCTAGAAATCATTACTGAATGCTACTGAGATTTGGTCTGATGGTGACGTCAACTGCCCAGGTGTAGACCATTTTCCTCACTGTTAGCTACTCCTGTCTCACAAATCACCTGCCCAGGACTATTCTATTGGCTCCCTAGGACTTGGAAACCTATGGTCTGGCCTGCTTGATCAGTGTTTATGACATCCACCTCTCCCAGGCCTGAACTGCATTTCCTTTCAAATCTCTCAAATATTTTGTTAGGACTATTACTTTACTCATTTCCTAATTCAAAAACTACAGTTGTTTTTACAATGTGAATTTATTTAAAAATATTGAACTGTACCCTTCAAACTGGTTAAGATGTTATATTTTTATTTTATTTTTGTTTTTTCTAGACACATAGTCTCACTCTGTCACCCAGGAATGAGTACAGTGGTGTGATCATGACTCACTGCAGCCTTGAACTCCTGGGCTCTAAAAATCCTCCCACCTCAGCCTCTGGAGTAGCTAGGACTACAGGCACATGCCACCTTGCCCAGCTAAGTTTTAAATTTTTGTAGAGATGGGGTCTCGTGATGTTGCCCAGGCTGGTCTTGATCCTGGCCTCAAGCGATCCTACCACCTCATATGTTTTATTTTTTACCACAATTAAAATTTTTTTAATTGTTTTTTAAAGTTCAGTTGTTTTTTCTACTATTTCCCTCCCTGACAATGCAAACTTTCAACAAAATATATTTTATTTCAATATTTCCCTTTATATCCACACCAAGACCTTCATCCAGGTCCCTCTCATTTCATGTCTATATTAATTTTAAAAACCTAACCATAATTCTGATGTCTATTCTTTATTGTTTCTTTAGGAAACTACTCCATTCCATATGATCCTACTTTGTCCATGGGGTTGTGTGGGACTATCACCCTTCTACTTAGAGGTAGGAATGTTAACCAAATTTGACCCATGGTATTCTATCCTTTCAGCCACAGAAACTATTTCAGGGATGGGTACATGACCCCTGCTGGGCCAATGAAGAGTTTTCCTAGAACTTTTGCTGGTGCTTCCAGGAAAAGATACTTTCTCAGCTTCTATGATCATAAGCTATAAAGACCATGTAAGACCTGTGATTGCTGGGCCATCTATTCTACTATGTGGAGAAAATCTGTCTATGAATGAAACCAATTCAGAATCATGTTATGGAGATGGTGCATATCCTGATGACATGGATCATTTGAATCTAGCTCAATTTCTGTTCAGTTATATTTTCTAAAATATTGTATTAATTGGAATTGGCTAAGCTGCAGTAACAAACAGACTCTAAAAAACTACGTAGCTTAAATAATTAGAAGTGTATTTGTTTCTTATGCAACAGTGCTGGGTGAATGTTCAGGTAGGCCATGCAGTTCTTTCCATGCAGTCATTCAAAGATCCAGGCTGATGGCTACTCAGTCATTTTCAACACATGACTTCTAAGGCTTCCCTGAACACTGCCATTTCATTTAGTCAGAAAGAAAAAGAGCACCCAGGAACACATAATGGACATTTTTATGGCCCATGCCAATGAAGTGACTCACGTCTGTTTCATTTACAATGCACTAGAGAAAACTTAGTCACATAGCACACTTAATTTCAAATGGAGCTGCTAAAGGTAGTTTGTGTATCCACGAAGAAGGAAAAAGTGATTTTGCTAGGAAGCTAGTGGTCTCTACCACAAATATGTTCCTGAATAAAGCCAAATCAACAAAAAGGTTGAATAACAGACACTATCATATTCGCCCCAGAAAAACTGGTTTTACTGAATTAAAAACCTGGTGAAATACCATTACCCATAATTCAGTGTTATTATAATACTCCAGAAAAAAACTTATCAAATTAATCAAAGTATGTTATCAAGAATACTTATTACATTAGTGTCTACTTATACAAACCATAGAAAAAGTCACATCAGACATTAGTATTAAGGATAATAGAAAATAACAAATACGCCGGTCGCAGTGGTTCACGCCTATAATCCCAGCACTTTGGGAGGCCGAGGCGGGTGGATCACGAGGTCAGGAGATCGAGACCATCCTGGCTAACACGGTGAAACCCCATCTCTACTAAAAATACAAAAAATTAGCCGGGCATGGTGGCGGGCGCCTGTAGTTCCAGCTACTCGGGAGGCTGAGGCAAGAGAATGGCGAGAACCCGGGAGGCGGAGCTTGCAGTAAGCAGAGATCACACCACTGCACTCCAGCCTGGGAGACAGAGCAAGACTCCGTCTCAAAAGAAAAAAAGAGAAAATAACAAATATAATTTTTCTCTTATAGGACCAGGAAAGATTAACAACACGGACCCAGTGTTATTAAAAGTGTAGGAAAATTAACAAGCTCTTATACTGTTTGGAATGTAAATTGAGCAGTATGAGTTGTGTGACCAACTGTTTCCTTTTCTGGACTGACTACCAAGAAGCTTAGGGGTATGACCACAAGTGCTCTAGTGGGGTAATTATATAAGATTTTGTACTTTATTGCTTGATTTTTTAAAAATAAGTAACATTGTTTTTCGAATGAAAGCAAAATAAAGCTACTTTATTTTTGGAAAAGAAAAAATAGTTATACTTCTCTAAGTAGTTGTTTGATTGACCTCATAGCCATTGTGAGGTTCTGACTTAAAGGTTTCTCCCTTTTGATTTGGTTGCTACAGAGGTCAAAATTGCATTTGAGTCCACTCTTAGAAAATGCATAGCTAATCAGAGTTTATATTAGTGCCTCATATCTGGTTCTACTTTTTCCCCACCCTGACTTTACATTCCTCCTTTCACTGCAATTTTATGCCTCTATCTTTGAGTCTTCAATCTTACATCCCTTCTGGAAGAAGGAAGAGAATGATCTTATAATAGTTTTATTGTACCACAATTCTAACACTGTCCCTACACAAAACTCAATTCTACAACGCATTTTTTTTTAATACAGCAAAAATCCAAACTCTTCACTTTAGTGTTTATACTAATGCCTAGGTCAAACACTGCTATATGTGGGAGAAAAAGAAAGAAGGCTCAAGTTGTTCACACTCTGGTTCAATGATCCTAATATTTTTCCCACTATGACTCATATCTGACAACCTAATGGCCTCACATTCCTGGAGGCATACCAAGATGTATGCTATATACAATTCTCAGCATGATAACAACTCTGTCTCTTTGGCTATTACTGATCTGGGACACACTGGTGGTCTCAGGGGTCAGATGGTTAGGAACACAGATTGACTGCAATAGAGAGCGATAAGCACAAGAAAGAAAATGCTGTGTGCTGCGATACCACACAGGAAAAATAAGGAACCCAGAATTGTGAAGTAAAGAGAAATGGGAAACTTTCTGTGAGAGGTATCTATCAAATAGCAGTTAGGCGGGCAAAAGAGGAGGCTAATAGAGATTAGAAGCATCATTCTAGAAAATTAAAATTAAGAGAACAATTGGATTTTACATGGGAAAGATTATGAGAATATTTTTGGACACTTGAATATATGCTACTCTGTACCATATGTCATCTTTTCTGCGTCACTGGAAAATCAGCTAATCCATATGATAGCATTTTTTAGATAAATGAAGCCAATTCCTTTGAAAAGCAAATATTCTCAGTCTGATCGTTTTAATGAAAAGAATTTAAAAATACTTTAGAGTTCTTTTTTTCCTGCCTTAGTGAACTAAACATCCTTTGTGTACTCACTTTCTCTTTGGATCACATGCTAATTATAAACAAAACATAGTCCACTATGTTAAAATAGTGTCCTACTGTGACTTTTTGACTTTTAAATGATTCTTCCACATTGCAATAATGAAGATATTTCTTATTGTCAATTAGTGTTACTGCTGACTACTGTCTGTCAGCCCTTTTCCAATCTTTTGCGTGTAGAAAATTAAGGAAATAAATTGGTAATGAAAGGAAAACTGAGGCCGGGCGCGGTGGCTCACGCCTGTAATCCCAGCACTTTGGGAGGCCGAGGTGGGCGGATCACAAGGTCAGGAGATCAAGACCATCCTGGCTAACACGGTGAAACTCCGTCTCTACTAAAAATACAAAAAATTAGCCGGGCGTGGTGGTGGGCGCCTATAGTCCCAGCTATTCGGGAGGCTAAGGCTGGAGAATGGCATGAACCCAGGAGGTAGAGCTTGCAGTGAGCCGAGATTGCGCCACTGCACTCCAGCCTGGGTGACAGAGCGAGACTCCATCTCAAAAAAAAAAAAGAAAGGAAAACTGAGCTTGCTAAATCCTTCACCTTACATACTACACCAAGTCAGTAGTTCTAGTCTGAGGACAGCTGTATTCTGTACAAGGTTCAAAGTGCATAAATTTTATGATTTTTTTTTTAAATACCACCTTCAAAGAGATCTTGCTGGATTTTGTTTTGGCCAGTTCCCAGGCATGCTTTCCTGATTTCTCAGGCTGCCATAATCCTTCCTTGAAGAGTATCATTTGCGCAACAATAGAGTAGAAAAGGGTCAGTCAGCACAGTATTCAAATTTAGACTTTGGCCATAATCTGTAAATGAGATTGTACATTTCATCATCATTTCCATCATAATTTTCTCTAGGTTAAAGTTGAATTTAAAATACACTACTCCACCTCACAACCAGTAAGATGGCTACTATCCTTTCTACAAAAACCCCAGAATAACAAAATAACAAGTGTTGTCGAGGTTGTAAAGAAACTGGAACCCTTGTGCACTGTTGGTGGGAATGTAAAATAATCTAGTAAGGCAAACATTACGGCAGTTCCTCAAAAAAAAAATAAAAATATAATAGTATTACCACTTTATCCAGCAATTCCATTTCTGGGTATATAACCAAAAGAATTGAAAGCAGAGTCTCGAAAAGATATTTGTATGTCCATGTGCATTGCAGCATTATTCACAATGGCCAAAATTGTGATAATTCTTCAACTTTCGGAGGGCCAAAAGATGGAAACAACCCAAGTGTCCCTCATCAGACTATACATATCAGACTGTGTGTGTGTGTGTGTGTGTGTATAATTTAAATTGCATACTTTGTGTATATATAATTTTCATTGTGTGTGTATTTATATATATATTTATATATATAAATATATATATAAATAATTTATATATATAAATATATATATAAATAATTTATATATATATAAATACACACATACACATACAATGAAATATTATTCAGCCTTAAAAAAGGAAAGAAATTCTGACACATGCTATAACATGGATGAACCTGAGGACATTATGCTAAGTGAAATGAGCCAGACACAAAAAAGACAAATACTATGTTTCTACTTACATGAGGTACTTAAAGTAGTTCAATTCATAAAGACATAAAGCAGAATGGTGGGGGAGAAGAAGAATGAAGACTTGTTGTTTAACAGATACAGAGTTTTAGCTTTGCAAGATAAAAAGAGTTCTGGAGATTGGTTGAACAATAATGTGAATATATTTAATACCACTGAACTACAGCCTAAGAAATGATTAAGTTAGTAAATTTTATGTTATGTGTATTTTACCACAACTAAATAAAAATTCACAAACTACAGATTCTGTAACCCTGTTTTGATAATTCTTCAACTTTCGGAGGGTAAAAATCCATGTCTTATTCCTTATACGGCTTTTTTGGTCCTTTTTGAGATCCTAAATTATGTGGACTAAAAACTTTTACCTGTGATTTAAAAAGATATTTAATAAAGAAAACTCTTTGTACCAACTAAGACTGGGTTAATAAAAAATTACTGCATACTCTAGGGACTTATTTATAACAGTTTTAATAAAAGGTTACATCAATATATTGACTCAAATAGTATATAATTAGCAGCTGTTATCCACAAGGATATAATTGATCCTTAAAATTGCCAAACTAAAATTCTATATATATAAAAAGAATACACAACTTTAATATAATATACTGAATTTTGGACATTATTATATATTGATTTTTAAAATATACCTTGGCCCCAACAGATGATGCAGATGCATGTTTACCTTGCATGTTTGTGTCAAAAACAACGAGACATAACCACGCAGCCTGAAAAAGTGCACCCCATTGTGAATGTGGTTCTACCACCACTCCCCTCTCCAATCACCCATCTTAATGCACTTTGGTCAGAACCATGATGTTTGCATGGTCTCAAAGATGATATTTTCCACTGCCTGACTGCCTTCTAGCAACAAGATGAGTAACATCCAAGTCATAGAGAGGAATGGCGGTTCTTCACTCAAATGTCTTGAAGAAAAAAACCACAAAGGTTACAGGAAGAACTCTTATTTGGATGTTAGGATTAAGATCAACTTTGCTGAGACTGCGAAACAAGGTTATTGGCCCAGGTATAATGGCTTGAAGAAAGCTGCCTGGGAGATAGCTTTTGACAACACTAACCTCTCAATGCAAATCATTACACACTTCCATTATCCCCATCCTTAGGCAAATTTGCTTATTCAACAAGAATCTTAATTTCATAACTCTAATGTCTCATTCTTCACTTCCTATAAAAACAAAAACCATATATGCCTTTGAAATAGTTCCAGGCATCCTACCTGATTAAAGAGTGGCCTCATTTTAAACTCAATCTCCTTTTTAAAGTTTAATCTGAGTAGGCACTAACCCCAGGATAAAAAAATAATTTGCCAACTGAGTTAGTTAGTGAGAAATAATATGAATATTTATCTGTTTTTTCTTGATTTAAAATAGATAAACAAGCAAACATATCTCCTCAGTGAAAGCCATCCAAAGGTAATTTCAAAACTCTCCAAATTGTAAAGGGAAGAAATAGCTAAGGGAATGAATTTTCAAACTCAGTTCCAGTACATATTAGAACTTAAAAAAAGTATTAGATGCTGGGTGTTATTCAGGGACACACTTAAATTTGTGATATGAAAAAGAAATGAATTCATTTGTCAATAAGGCACTTGTGAGAGGGAAATGCGAAAAGAAACAAGTCTATCTTGATTTTTTTCACTTCATGTTTATTAAATTGCTTTGGAAGTAAACTTTCTTTGTTCTTTTATTCCATCTGCCATGAAGTAAGGACTATAAAATCATTGATAAATGGCTAGAAAGGCTTTCCTTTCACTGTAATGACAGTATATACCCTTGCATAAATGCCACTTTAACTCTAGGCACATACAGCATCACCAAAATACTCCAGTTTACTCTTTTTACTTTTCCTGACCTTAATATCTCAGTAGGAAACCTTACTGGAATGAAATATGATTCTGGAAATAGCTGGGTTGATTCTTTTTTTTTTACTTTTGGGCTCTGTGGCAGGTTATAATCCTACCAGATAAAGACAAGAGTCTCATCACAGTTTAAATAACATGAAACATCAGAAAGAAGATAATGGATGTTACAACACTCAGATCCAAGAGCAATGTGCATCTAGTGGGAACAGCCATGGCTGTTTCAGAAATTGCTGAGGTTAGCCCCTAACTCAAATGCCTCTCAAGTCTCTAGAAATGGCTAATATTTCCCGGGAATGCTTTGACACTAGCTAAGCTGACAGACAAATGCTGACAAACAAATCAACTTAGACTTTTTTTTTTTTCTCTCTGCAAGGCAATTGGTTAGGTGCAGATATTGGAGCCAGACCACCTGGCTCTGAAACTTGTATTCTTTAGTGTTACTTAACTTCCCTGTGCCTCAGTTTTCCTATATAAAAAGTAGGGATAATAAAATACGATCATAGGATGAAATTAGTTACTATATGTAAAGTGCCAAGAATAGTATCTGGAACTTAGTAAGCATTATATGTATTAGCTTTGTACTATCAGCTTGTATTAATACTCTCGGGATGGGAAAGTAGAAGAATCATCATAAGTCAGGTTTTGACCACAGAATGTTAAAATTATGTTTAAGACATAGCCATTGTGCTGCTGAAGGGGAGGGGTGAGCAAGAGTAAGTCCTGATGCTCTTGAAATTCATATTAGCCCTAGCACTCTGTAGAGCCGCCATACTTCTTCTGCCTAGAAAGCTGTAGTGATTTTAGGATCAAAGAAACTTTCAGAAAAGCTGGTAGAAAGATCAAAAGAGAAATAAATGTAGGTGCGTGGGCAACAAATATGATTTTGGGCAACACTATTAACTTTCCAAGCATGGGGAGTCCCTCACTTATCTGGGGTGCAATTACAGTGCAAAACAGTAGAGAATATCATTATGTAGCCCAGCTTGGATCCACAAAGAATAGCATAAGTATGCATGAATTCTTTGCCAGGCATAAATGAAGGGATACTTACTTTACTTTGGTCTTTAAAACTGCTTAGTCCCAAGGTTATCTTGAATTTTAATTCTGGTTCCCTCACGAAACACATATGCAAATTCTTAACTTTCCCTCTTTCTCAGATGTGTTATCACTAAGCCATTCAGAAGAGATTTTATGATAGATAATATATAGCAAAATGGATATTAAGACTATGGTTAAATATAAGAGACACAACTTACCAAGACTAAATCATGGAAAAAGTAGAAAATATGAACAGATAAGTAATGAGTCAGGAGAGTAAATCAATAATAAAAAAGTCTCCCATCAAAGAAAAGCTCAGGACCTGACGGCTTTACTGCTGAATTCTACCAAACAATTAAAGAACTAATACCAATCCTTCTTAAACTCTTCCAAAAAAACTTCTGAACTCATTTTATGAGGCCAGCATTACCCTAATACTAAAAACCAGACAAGGATACTACAAGAAAAGAAAACACAGGCCAGTGCCTGATGAACACAAATGTAAAATTCCTCAACGAAATACTAATAAACCAAATTCAGCATCATATTAAAAGGATCATTCACATGATCAAGTTGAGATTTATCCCAAGCATTCAAGAACAGTTCATTATATACAAATCAATAAATGTGATACTCCATATTAACAGAATCATGGCTAAAAACCATATAATCATCTCGGTAGATGCAGAAAAAGCATTTGACACAATTCAACATCCTTTCACGATAAAAACTCTCAACAAATTAGACATAGAAGAAATGTACCTCAACACAATAAGGCCATATATGACAAGCCCACAGTTTACATCACAATGGTGAAGAGTTGAAAGCTTTTCCTCTAAGATCTGGAGCAAGACAAAAATACCCACTCTCACCACTTCTATTCAATATAATACTGGAAGTCCTAGAAAGAACAAGTAGACAAGAAAAATAAATAAAAGGCATCCAAATCAGAAAGGAAGATGTTAAATTGTCTCTATAGATGACAAGGTCTTATATCTAAAAAATCCTAAAGACTCCATCAAAAAACTGTTAGAACTAACAAACAAGTTCAGTAAAGTTGTGGGATACAAAAATACACTAACAGTAAACTATTCAAAAAAGAAATCAGCCAAGTAAGGTAGTTCACGCCTGTAATCTCACCACTTTAGTAGGCCAAGGTGGGAGGACAGCTTGAGGCCTGGGGTTCAACACCAGCCTGGACAAAATAGCGAGACCCCGTCTCTAAAAAAATAAAGTAAAAAAAATTTTAAATAAAATTAAAAATAGAAAAAAAATCAAGAAAACAATTCCACTTACAATAGCCACAAAAAATACTTAGGAATAAATTTAATCAAGGCAGCAAAAAACCTGTCACTGAAGACTATAAAAGAAATTTTAAAATAAAATTTTATTTTATTTTATTAAAATTTAATAAAATTTTTTATTTTATTAAAATTTAATAAAATTTTTTATTTTATTAAAATTTAATAAAATTTTTTATTTTATTAAAATTTAATAAAATTTTTTATTTTATTAAAATTTAATAAATTTTTTTATTTTATTAAAATTTAATAAAAATTTATTTTATTTTATTAAAATTTAATAAAAATTTATTTTATTTTATTAAAATGTTAAATTAAAATTTAATGAATTTAATATAATTTTAATAAAAGAAATTTTAAAATACACAAATAAATGGAAAGATATCCCATGTTCATGGATTGAAAGATTTATTATATTGCTAACATGTCCATACTCCCCAAAGCAATCTAGATTCAATGCAACCCTTTTCAAAATTCCAAGGATAGTTTTTACAGAGACAGAAAAAACAATCTTAAAATTTGAATGGAACCACAAAAGACCCCAGATAGCCAAGGCAATCTTAAGCAAAAAGAACAATGCCAGAGGCATCACACTATCAGATTTGAAAATCTACTACAAAGCTATAGTAATCAAAACAGCATGGTATTGGCATAAAAACAGACACAAAGAGCAATGAAACAGAAAACAGAACCCCAAAATAAAACCACATATTACAGTCAACTGCTTTTCCACAAAGATGCCAAAAATCCACAATGGGGAAAGGACAGTCTCTTCAATAAATTGGTGTTGGAAAAACTGGATATACACATGAAAAAGAATACACACCATATACAAAAGTCAATTCCAAATAAAGACTTAAATGTAAGACCTAAATGGTAAAAATCCTAGAAGCAAACAAAAAGAAAAAGCTTCTTGGCTTTGGCAGTGATGTCTTGGATATGATACCAAAAGCACAGGAAATAAAAGCAAAAATAGACAAGTGGAATTACATTGAACTAAAAAGCTTCTGCACAGTAAAACAAACAAAGTAAAAACAGAGTGAAGATACAACCTAGAGAATGGGAAAAAATATCTGAAAACCCACACATCTCATAAGAGATTAATATCCAAAATATATAAGGAACTCATTCAACAGTAAAAAAAAAATAACCTGATTAAAAAATAAGCAAAGGACCTAAATAGTCATTTGTTAAAAGGAAACTTACAAACGGCCAACAGGTATATGAAACATATTCAAAATCACTAATAATCAGGGAAATGCAAATTAAAACCACAATGAGATATCACCTTACACCTGTTAGAACGACTAGTATCAAAAAGACAAAAGATAACAAGTGTTGGCAAGGATGTGGGGAAAAGCGAACTCTTGCACACTGTTGGTGGGAATGTAAATTGGTATAGCCTTTATGGAAAATAGTGTGGTGGTTCCTCAAAAAGTTAAAAATAAGACTATCAAATAATCCAGTTGTCCCACTACTGGTTATATATCCAAAGGACATGAAATCAGTATACTGAAGAGATATCTGCACTCTCATGTTTATTGCAGCACAACAGCCAAGATATGGATACAACCTAATGTCCATCAATGGATGTTGAATAAAGAAAATGTAATATAGATGTAGATACACACACACACACACACACACACACACACACACACACACACACACACATATATACAGCTTTCAAAAAGATGGCAATCCTGTCATTTACAACAACTTGGATGAACCTTGAAGACACTATGGTAAGTAAGCAGGCACAGAAAGACAAATATCACAAGATCTCACTTACATGTGATGTGTAAAAAGCTCAAAATCATAGAAACAGAGCTAAATTGTGGGTACCAGAAACTGTGGGTGAGGGGTTTGGGAAGATATTGATCACAGTGCACAAAGCTCCAGTTAGGAGGAAAAAGTTCAAGAGACTATACATCATGGTGACTACTTAGTTTATGTTAATATTAGGGTTCACTCTTGGGGATGTACTTTCTATGGGTTCAGATAAATTTATAATGACATGTACTCACCATCATAGTATTACACAGAGTATTTTCACTGCACTCAAAATACTTTTGGCTTGCTTATTTATCCCTCTGTCCCTCTAACCACTGACCATTTTTGTTTTTTTCCCCCAAGACAGAGTTTCGCTCTTGTACCCGAGGCTGGAGTGCAATGGCGTGATCTCAGCTCACTGCAACCCCTGCCTCCCAAGTTCAAGCGATTCTCCTGCCTCAGCCTCCTGGGTACCTGTGATTACAGGCATGCGCCAACATGCCTGGCTAGTTTTTGTATTTTTAGTAGAGACGGGGTTTCACCATCTTGGCCAGGCTTGTCTTGAACTCCTCACCTCAAGTGATCCGCCTGCCTTGGCCTCCCAAAGCGCTGGGATTACAGGCATGAGCCATTGCACCCAGCCAACCACTGATCTTTTCAGTGTCTCCATAATTATGCCTTTTCCAGAAGTGTCATGTAGGTGGAATCATAGCCTTTTCAGATTGGCTTCTTTCCTCTGGTAATACGCATTTAGGTTTCCCCATGTTTTTGTATGGTTTGATAGCTCATTTATTTTTATTACTGAATAATATCCCATTGTCTGAATGAATGTAACCATTTTTAAAGTTGGTTTCTGTTTACTGGATTTTTCATAAAACAGAATTCACTACCGTAGTTTTAAAAACAGAACATTATCTATCTGTCTAAATTTGGACTAATATATTCACATGGTTCAAGAATAAAGCATAAAATAGTATATAATAAAAAAACTCCCTCATGCAGTCCCATCTGGTAAGTTTCCACCCATGCACACACACAACTGGCAACCCCTCTTTATTAGTTTATCCTTTCTCAGATTATTTTTATGCATACAAAGTCAATATAAATGTATATCTCTCTCTATATATATTACACACAAATACATACATACATAGAATTTCCTCACTTTTGTTTTTCCACAAATAGTTTATTCTACAAATTGTTCTGTACTTTTCCTTTTTATACAATAATATAGTTGAAGATTTTTTCATATTAATACATAGAACATATCTTTTTTTAACAGCTGTATCCATTGTGTAAATGTACCATAATTTATGGAACTGGTCCTCTAATAATGATCATGTGAGTTTATAAAAAATTTAAATTATAATCACGGAATTATTTGTTTATAAAGGACCAACGAATTTTGAATAAGGTTAAATAATCTCCTATGGCTAAAACAGTGCTATCAAAGTTACTGTGCTAATTTAGGTATTTAAAATAATAGTTCAAAGTCCAAAAGTAAAAATATATTCTAAAAAAGACTCTAGCATATTAGTGACAAATCTACGTGGTCATACCTGGATTTCAAATTGGAGTTTATTATGAAAAATGTTACCCATATGATTCACTCACATGATATGTCAGGAAAACTGTCAGACTTCAAGAAGCACATCTGGTTTGCCCATGACTGCAATGGGGATTTTTAGATTGATTCATGGCATGTGAAAGCATCATTGGAAAGCAGAGAGAAAATAATTTTTAAGTAGCCCTTAAAATCTTCACTTTCCTCTAAGACACATGGTGAACAAATATCTGGGAAAAAATGTCACCTACCAACTAAGAACAATGACTCTTTTCTCCTTATTAGTAGAAGATAACTTGAATGTCTGCCCATGGACACATAAAGATTTAACCATTACAAGTGATGCTTATTCACCTGATTGGATAAACTAAACATTGCTTGTAATTCATAATTTATTACTTGGAGTAACTGAAAGAGTCACATAGTTAAGTCTGCCAAGTTTTAAACTCGAAAGTATCGGTCTATTCTCAGTAATGAGTTAAAATATTAATTATATTTCTTACCTACAATCTCTCTAAGACTAAGTCTCTATTAGCCTGTAAGAATTTAAAACCAACACCGGGAATCTTTGTGTATTAAAATTCATGAAAAAAATTGGTACAGGTGAAAAAACAACCTACAACCACCTCAAATAGTCATTATACCTCTATTGATAGTATTTCAACTCTTCGATCAAAAATATTCAAATACTTATAAAACTACTTCTATTTAAAGAGAGATAAAAATTATACTAGTAAATGGAGAATATGTTTACATTGAGATAAGAATATTACTTGATGGTAATTTTTCATATCTCAGAAATGTAAGCTATAATCCAATCCTTTAAAGTTTAAAAAATTTAAATTTGTATATATCCTCTTAGATGTTACTTCTGAATATTAGCTCTTCATAAAATACCATGTTACTTTAAATCACATTTGTAAGTCATTTTACTAAATGTTAATCTTTATAAATGATCTGTGCTTTGGATAGAATTTTGATAGTTAAGCAGTTATTTTCAGCTGTGCTCTATAATATTGGAGCAAAATTGTGACAAACTGAATATTCTCTGGATAATTCAGGTTGACAGTCCCTTAGGAATTTCATTTACTTAAAACCCACTTTGGATTTTATTTTTCATATGATTGGGACATAAACATGATAACAACAGTTATCCTACTTTTGCTAACTATAGAAACCCAAGCCTGGTAATTATCTACAATTATTTTTTCATACAAAATGTCCTTACAGTTATTTATACTCCAGTCTCCCTCTAATATGCATACTTAATAAAAACTAACATGTGTTCTCATGAAGAATATATTTGTGAATCTTAAAAAATAAGACTATCCCACAGTTATATGCTAATAAATACTTGTGGGGTTCTGAAATCAGGTATAGAACGAGTGGTGACACAGTTCTCCTCTCAAGTACTTCATAGCTTAGTAAATGATAGAAATTTGTACAAAAAAAAGGCAAAAATATATATATTTATGGGAGAATGTTCAGGAATACTGACTATTTTGGTTTCCTAGGGTTGCCGTAACAAAGAACCACAAATTGGGCGACTTAACAGAAATTCATTGTCTTTGTTCTGGAGGCTAAAGTCTGAAATGAAAGTATAGGGAGGGAGGGTCCTCTGAAGGCTCTAGGGAAGAATCTTTCTTTGCCTTTTCTAGTGGCTCCTGGCCTTCCTTGGCTTGTAGCTGCATTACTCCAATCTCTGCTTTCAACTTTCGTGTGTGTGTGTGTGTGTGTGTGTGTGTGTGTGTGTGTGTGTGTGTGTCCTTTCCTCTTCCTATAAAGACACCAGTCATTAGATTTAGAGTCGACCATAATCTGACCCCATCTTAACTTAACCGTATAGACAAACACCCTACTTCCAAACAAGATAACATTCTGAGGTTTCAAATGGATATACATTTTTTGGGGGGACACTACTCAACCCACTATATTGACCATGTATGATGAAAAAGAACAAAAAAATACTTGCCAGATTGTGTAAACTTCAAGTTCAAGTGTTCAACAGCTTAGCAACTTCTTAAGAAGGTATTAAAAAGTCTTCATTTCAGTAATGGATCTGAGATGATTTAACAGAATATCCTCAAAGTTCTAAAGAGTTATAGTATCTTGATCTATAGTAATGGCTCCTCAAAATTTAGTTCATAAACTATTAAAAATAAAATAAAGTAGGGATGACTGTTCCACCCATTCCTGTTTGTCCAGCATACCTCATCAGAATTAAGGGCAATGTTTGTTTTCTTTGATGAGAAATCAATGAGATGCTATGGTTCTTACTAAGCATAATTATTCATCCTTGCCAGAAAGAAGAGAAATACAAGCCATAATCATTAAAACCAATGACTGGCTATCTCACCACCTGAGGGATTCTTAAGGACACCAGCCGTCCCCTAAATCACAGTTTGAGAATGATCTAAGTTAATTGGCAAAACAGAAGTTAAATATACATTATATCATCACTTATACCATTTACTGAATAGTATTTCTGTGGGAGAAAATAGTACAACTATTGATTCAGATTCAGTTGGAAATTTGGGCTTAATTACTATTTTCTAGGAAGCAGAAATATTTCTTTAAATTTTGGGATTCTAAAAAAGATAGCATTCATGGTTTCCAGTTCTTTTGGAGAAGAACTATTATCTATTAGTTACATGTGCTTTATAAAATATCTGATAGATGTTCTATTCTTCAGAAACATGATTTTTTAGAAAATGAATTCTATAATATGCTTGCTACAAATATAGTCTCTTCCTATCTATTTTTTTCAACAGTAACTTAAATAATGCGAGTACAAATGCCACTTCCTTAAATATCTGATGGGTCCTCAGCACTCTGGCATGTGGTATGTGGTAGCTTTGTCCCCAAGACTTTTTTTTTTTTTTTGGCCTGTCAGCTGTGAGAAACAGTTTTCTACCAATTACTGTCACAATATGAATAAATTCAAAACTGAAAATATAAGCACTGAATATTTTCAGTAAATTTATCCCCAAAACTATATTAAAATAGGGACTTACCATTTAAACAAGGAATTTAGCAAGTAATAATGAAGAAGTATCACATTGTACTTTGTCTTCTATAAATAAAAACACATATAACAAGATAAACAAAAAAGCATTCATGCAAAGAAGAGAAATGGGCAAATGACAGCAAGCATATAAAATGAAATAAAAAAAAGTTATAGCTGCAAAGAGAGCATCAATTAAGAAACATGACCTCAAATGTCATGGAGTTGTTGGTTTTTGTCACCCTTTTTGGATGATTAATAACTTAATAACAAATAATTTTGAAAAGATTTACTTAGCATTTACGTCTTTATCCAACACCAATCAGTTTCTTTTAGTATGTGGCTCTAATCAAACATTAAGCAAGCATTTGGTCCCTAACATGATTTTGGTTTAAAAGGTAAGAGAGAAAAATACTATAAAAATTAGCAACGCTTTTAGATTATCACTCCTAATAATACCTCAAATAAACAAGATAGAGTTGGCTCTTACTGTAAACTATGCCAAAATTCTTTTTCTGGGGGGTGGGGTTAATAAAAGTTCTACATTTACAGGTGTGACCAATGAGTACAGTTTGAGCTGGCTACAGTTCCAGTGGTCTGGTCCATCAACCTTGTTTGGTCAGAACACAGCTCTTCTAAGTCTCTGAATCACAATCAATTTTAATACCAGGGTAATAATGCACAATTATTTACAGGATATATTCTTTTACACTCATTTGCAGAATAGGCATTATGTTGCCTTTTTTATACTTTCACTTAGTCTTCTCAAATGTCTTTTAGAGTATTTTATTTTTGATGATCTATGTACATTATAGATTGCAGTTTAACAAACTCCCACAGAACTGGAAGATTTAGGCCTTAAAGTTATAGTTTGTAACATCGCTGACTTTCTCTCTCTCCCTCTCTCTCTCTCTCTCTCTCTTCCCCCACCTCCCTCCCTCCCACCCCCCATCTCATCACCCATATTCAGTCCCTCCCATCACCCATATTCAATCAACCACCAAGTCATGCTGTCATGTCTTTCCTAATGGCCCTCACAAGTCTGCATTTTTTGCAGCTCAACTACTACCCTTCACTTCAGACCTGCACCATGTGCCTGTATTACTGCAATAACAATTGTTCTTAAATGATCATGTGCACTAAAATCCATCTTGTCAGAATAATACCCTAAAAATACCCCTCTAATCATGTCATAAATCCTTCAGAACTATTCAAAGGCTTCCCATTATTTATAGAACCATTTCCAAAGATATGTTTTATAGAATACTGAAGTTTCATATGATTTTTACCATGTTTTGATTTTTAAAAGGGAGTAGGGGAAAGGGGATGGGTTCTTTCGCCAAGTATAGATAAATGGAAAAAGTGGTTTCTTTATAGCAAGATTTTTCAGAGCTTTTAATATGCTGAATACACATTGCATACATCCAAGGGTTGGAAAGTATGCATTTTATAAATTTATTTCATTGCAGAACACTTTTACCACATGGCACCTTGTAACCTCTCCCAGAACATTAGGACAGTTTTTAAAAAGCACGAACCCTGAGATTTCTCCTTATGACCTTCTAAAGTATGACCTCAAATTATTTCAAAAATCTCTCATTAACTTTGTATGAGTTTCCACCTTCATCTAGACTCTACACTCATTGTACTTTGAGCCAATTATATGCATGTGTGACTGCCCTCCTATCTACAAAAACTGTCAACCCTTTATAACCAAGTTTAAGTTTTGTTTTCTCTACAAAGCCTTCCCTAACAATTTGTGTGCACATGAATCTCTTCTTTTTTTGAATGATACCACTTTCACTTCATCTTATAGTCCATGTGGCACTCAATCACCGCCTAAACACAAATCTTCCAGAGACTTATCTTTAAATTTTGTTTTTGGTGGTGGTCTCTTCTCCCACACAAGAGAGCAAGATCCCTGAAAGAAAAGTCATGTCTTTTGTACATGTCTTATACTATTTACAGCTTTGCAATTAGCAGGGCCTCAATAATACTGGCCAAATAGATGAAAAAAAATTTAGGATGGTGTGCTATTTGCTTCTCCAGATCAAGGATCCACCTTTCTGACCCCTGCCCCAGAAAGGTAACCTACATAAATTACATCAACAGGCTCCCTTGCCCTCTGGCTTCCAGTGGGATCCAACTAATAGGCAATACCAACAGGAGACCAGAAGGACAGTAACATTAGAGAATTTATTTTGTTGGCTCTCTTCTTGCAAGGTCAAATGGGGAGAAGGCTATTCCCACTCGCCCAAGGTCACAACTCTGTCTCTAGATCCCAGAAACCACTTCTTCCCCTCACTGTTTCAGCACTGGAAATGGTAAAGACATCCTGTTGTCATCCTTCCAGTATTGCATTTGTGGTGGTTTCCTATACCTTGTAGTTTCCCTCCTAGGCCCAGCCCACACCTTTACATAGTCCCTTTATTTAGCAGTCTCCAAATTACCTAATTTGAATGCGCCATCTGTTTCTTGCCTAAATTTTAACTGATACAGATGGTAGATATAAATTGCTTGGCTGTTTTAAAAAAATAGTTATTAGTCTCATAACACTAAGAATAGGCAATGAATTTGTTTTGAGAATCTAAAACTAAATATAAGCTATAGTCTACAATGAGTGCTGGATTATGATCCACTTGGGTGAAGAAGCCATGACTTATTCATCTTTGTATTCAGCCCTGTGCCTAGAAAAGTCCCATGCACACTGTTTGCAATAAACATTCATCTGACTAATTTAACAGTCTATGATAGAAGCAGCACTCACCAAATATGCACAAGCTCGTATACATTTCCCAGCTTCCCCTGCAGTTAGGTGGGGGTCAAGTGGCTAGGGTCTGGCCAGTGGAACAAGGGTGAAAGTGATGTATGCTTCTTCCAGGTCTGCCCTTAACATCATCCCAAGTGAGCCTTTGACTCTTTTCTTCTCTTGTCAATGCTGAAAACTTTTCCAAGTGATGTCAATAAGATAAATGAGAGCTACTCGATTAAAAAACAAACAAATACACACTTCTGTTAAACCGCTGAGTTTTGTGGTTTATTTATTATTTATCTAATACAGCATGCAAGTATCCTCTATAACAATTTAACATTTTAAATAGTATGACGGATTTTTAACTTCTCTTTAGCTATTACAGCTTATGAAAATTTTTGCTATTTCAAGATAGAATGTAGACTCATGATATGCTCTAGGCTATATGATAAATGAAAATAAATATCTTAATAATTTATTATTGACAAATTGGGAAAAAACTAAAACATTCTTTTTACTTGTTTAGCATTTGGTAAGTCTAAGAATAAAATAATTACAAAATGAAGTGATGATGAGGAGGAGTGCTACCTCTAGATTGAGACCCCTGGCACAGATTAGTGTCTTGTCCTTTTTGGTGTAGTGGGGAAGAGAAGGAGAGAAGAGACTGCTCTGTGGTTCAAAGAACAAGGTATAAAAAATGGTGTTTCCGGAAGCTTGGGCCATTTTCAGTTTTGCTGGATATTTCCTTTATGTTTAATACCCTCTTGGTTTTGTTTTTTAAATATTGTTTTAAAAGCCCTTTACCCAAAAAAAAAAAAAAAGAGAGAGAGAGCGAGAGAGAAAGAGAGTTGTCTTGTTCTCTGCCATCCATTAAAAATACACTATTGGCTGGGTGCAGTGGCTCACGCCTGTAATCCCAGCACTTTGGGAGCCCGAGGCGGACGGATCACTTGAGGTCAGGAATTCAAGACCAACCTGGCCAACATGGTGAACCCCGTCTCCACTAAAAATACGAAAATTAGCTGGGCATGGTGGAGCATGCCTGTAATCCCAGCTACTTGGGAGGCTGAGGTGAAAGAATCGCTTGAGCCCGGGATTCAGAGGTTGCAGTAAGCTGAGATCACACCACTGCACTCCAGCGTGGGCGATAGAGTGAGACTCTGTCTCAAAAAAAAAAAAAAAAAAAAAAATACACTATCTTCTCAAGCAGTGGGTTAAGCTTTTGAGATGTTTATGCTCTCAATGTTTTAGCTCCACGTGGATATTTAATATTCATATTTAGACAGAGGAATGTTAACAAAAGAGAACATATTTGTTACACACACACACATATATATATATATATTTGCCTACCTAAAAAAACCCAAATATGTACACATACATGAATTCACATATAAAAGTAGACAGCTATTTTGTGTCATTTGAGACTTTTACATATCTCATCTCTTTCTGAGATTTAGTCTTTCTGGTATTATATTCTACTAATTTGAGCAACTGTCCTTAGCTTTGTGTTCCTTTCATAGTTTGAACATGCTGTTTTGTTGAATTTTGTTTTTAAATTCCTTTGGCAATTATTACATATATAATGTATCAAAAATATATGGTATGTGTGTAATGATTCAAGCTCCCTATCTTGCTGCCATCACATTTCTTTATGGCTATGGTTACAGACATTTTTGTATACTTAAAATACAGTCATGAACCACACACCAACATTTTGGTCAATGACGGACCACATCTATGACAGTGGTCCTGTAAGATTATAATACTGCATTTTTACTGTACCTTTTCTATGTTTAGATACACAAATACTGTTGTGTTACAAGTGCCTACAGCATTCTGTACAGTATCATGCTGTACAGGGGCAACAGGCTATACCCTATAGCCTAGGTGCATTTGGTTTGTGTAAATACAATCTGACAAAATTTCCTAACAACACATTTCTCAGAATTTATCCCCATCATTAAGTGACACATAACTGTACTAGTTAGTCAAAGCACTCCCTTTAGCCATTTTTCCATCTCCTGCTCATCAAGATCGCTAACAGGTATATTGCCCATATTTGTTTACAAAAAGATCTCTCCATTCCTGTTGAAATACAAACACCTACTTTTTTTCTGCAAAACTTTCTGAAGGCTCCTCTTCTAATGTCTAAATTAGAATATGCATCCAAATCCCTATAGCACTGCCTTCCTTGGCTGTAATAAACTCAGAAATTAGATACTGATTTCTCTCAAGATTCTACTTTACCAGTCAATTTTCTCCCTGATGATCAGAATTAGGCCATAAGTCACAGATGTCTAGTTCTCCTTCTGATATAAAAATAACTTCAGCTATTGATTTATCAAATGAAACAGGTTGTATTTATTTATGTATAGTTTTTCCCAAGAGAGTCAACTATAAAAGCATCTCTTTTGTTTGCCTAACTTCTCCCTACAACTTTTTTTTGCTTGAAGTTATAACTCCGTCTAAGTAGTCATCTTAGTACAGCTTCGGTTTATCCCTGTTCGGACTTTTAAAAATATACTTGAACCAAAACACTTTCCAAGAAAAAATATTCTACCTAAGGAGTGTTTAACATTACCATAGCCAAAACAACATGAATTTTTGCTGAAAAAACATGGAAATAAATGAATTTGTATGTATACATATTTTCAATCTTATCATAAACTAGTGTCTTAAGTAGTTCTAGGTTTACTAATTACAGCTTCCATTAAATGAAAATGTAAACAATTCTTTAATAAAAATTAAATCTATATCACAAAATAGGTTTCATGTGGAATAAGACAAAACATTTATACCATGAGGGATGATATGTAATAAAGCCCCTACTTGAAATGATGTCTTTAATATCTATGTTATTACTGTACTAACTTAATTAGGTATTGCCATACATAGATGGCATAAAAAATTTCACATCACTGTCTTCACATAGTGTAATAATTAATGTTCAAATAAAACCTATGTAAGCCCAACTTTTTAAAGTCATCTATGTGAAAACGTAATAGTGATTTGATCACAAGCATTCCTATACACCAATAATAGACAAACAGAGAGCCAAATCATGAGTGAACTCCCATTCACAATTGCTACAAACAGAATAAAATACCTAGGAATACAACTTACTAGGGATGTGAAGGAACTATTCAAGGAGAATTACAAACTACTACTCGAGTAAATAAGAGAGGACACAAACAAATGGAAAAACATTCCATGTTCACGGATAGGAAGACTCAATATCATGAAAATGGCCATCCTGCCTAAAATAATGGAGAAAAAAGAGATGGTGGAGAGGATGTGGAGAAAGAGAAATGCTTTTACACTGTTGGTGGGAGCGTAAATTAGTTCAGCCATTGTGGAAGACAGTGTGGCAATTCCTCAAGGATCTAGAACCAGAAATACCATTTGACTGAGTAATCCCATTAATGGGCAGTAGTGTCCCAAAATTTATACAGATTCAATGCTATCCCCAACAAGCTACCATGGACTTTCTTCATAGAATTGGAAAAAACTACTTTAAAGTTCACATGGAACCAAAAAAGAGCCCTTATAACCAAGACAATCTTAAGCAAAAAGAACAAAGCTGTAAGCATCACGCTACCTGACTTCAAACTATATTACAAGGCTACAGTAACCAAAACATCACGGTACTGGTACCAAAACAGATATATAGACCAATGGAACAGAACAGAGGCCTCAGAAATAATACCACACATCTACAACCATCTGATCTTTGACAAACCTGACAAAAACAAGAAATGGGGAAAGGATTCCCTATTTAATAAATGATGTTGGGAAAACTGGCTAGCCATATGCAGAAAACTGAAACTGGACCCCTTCCTTACACCTTATACAAAAATTAACTCAAGATGGATTAGACTTAAACATAAGACCTAAAACCATAAAAACCCTAGAAGAAAACCTAGGCAATACCATTCAAAACATAGGCATGGGCAATGACTTTATGACTAAAACACCAAAAGCAATGGCAACACAAGCCAAAATTGACAAATGGGATCTAATTAAACTAAAGAGCTTCTGCACAGCAAAGGAAACTATCATCAGCGTGAACAGGCAACCTACAGAATGGGAGAAAATTTTTCCAATCTATCCATCTGACAAAGGGCTAATAACCAGAATCTACAAGGAACTTAAACAAATTTACAAGAAAAAAACAAAAACCTCATCAAAAAGTGGGCGAAGGATATGAACAGACACTTCTCAAAAGAAGACATTTATGCAGCCAACAAACATATATAAAAAAAGTTCATCATCACTGGTCATTAGAGAAATGCAAATCAAAACCACAATGAGATACCATCTCATGCCAGTCAGAATGGTGATCATTAAAAAGTCAGGAAACAACAGATGCTGGAGAGGATGTGGAGAAACAGAAATGCTTTTACACTGTTGGTGAGAGTATAAATTAGTTCAACCACTGTGGAAGACAGTGTGGCAATTCCTCAAGGATCTAGAACTAGAAATGCCATTTGACCCAGCAATCCCATTACTATGTATATACTCAAAGGATTATAAATCATTCTACTATAAAGACATATGCACACGTATGTTTACTGCAGCACTATTCACAATAGCAAAGACTTGGAACCAACCCAAATGCCCATCAATGATAGACTGGATAAAGAAAATGTGGTACCATTTTATATATCATGGAATACTATGCAGCCATAAAAAAGGATGAGTTCATGTCCTTTGCAGGGACACGGATGAAGCTGGAAACCATCACTCTCAGCAAACTAACACAGAAACAGAAAACCAAACACCACATATTCTCACTCATAAGTGAGAGTTGAACAATGAGAACACATGGACACAGATAGGGGAACATCACACACCAGGGCCTGTCAGGGGGTGGGGGACTAGGAGAGGAATAGCATTACGAGAAATGTCTAATGTAGATGATGAGTTGCAAACCACCATGGCACGTGTATACCTATGTAACAAATCTGCAACGTTCTGCACATGTATCCCAGAACTCAAAGTATAATAATTTAAAAAAAGAAAACATAATAGTGATTTGATGGCTGCTAAGAGTAAAGAGCCTACCGCCCATATCAATAACTCTGAGTTCAAGTGGTTGATAAGCATAACGAATGCTCTCAAGGAGTCTATATAAAACTAAGTTTAAAAAAGCAGCCAAAGGAACTAACCAGAAGAGATGTTGGTGATATGACAGGACAGTCAGAGAAAAAAGTTAACAAAATAGAAAGGTGGGATACCTAAGGCAAAGGATGATGGTAACTAAAAGAGAAATAGGTGTTGAGTAGAAGTAGGTTCAGGAAATAGCAACGTTCTCATCTAAAATAAAAAGATTATATTATGTAAACTGGTTGGCCTTTTGCTGCAGAAGACCTCATTAGTTATATGAAGAATTGTAAGTAATCTTCACATATGCTTTTAAGTATTTTTTAAAAAGAAAGGAAAGAAGAAAGAAGAGGAAACCAGAAACAAATAATCATTACACTATCCAGACATTACATAACATCTCTTACTTGTGAATTTAGATGTATTGAACTTTTAATAAAATAGATTGACTTCACACTTTTAAAATGCTAAGAAAGAAAACAGCTAAGGCAGAAAACTAACCTGAAAACAAAATCAATGGTTTTATACATAAAAGACCTAAATTAAAGAGTTGACACCTCAAAAAGAAAAGTGGTCCATACTAAATAGTAAGATCCAATAAAAGGATCCAAGAGCTGAGATCTGTTGCTGACAGCAGAGCTTACCATTTTCATTAAAATGGTAAGAATGAATAAACTGGGGAATGAGAAAATGGGAATAGGAGGGCAAAGAATTGGCTGGTCTGTATAATGTAACCCAGACTTAGTTTAAAGAGCTGATAAGGTTCCCTCCTTGTCATGCCCATTCTGCCTACACAATCAGAACCATATGTGTCAGAAGTGCCTGGGATTAACCAATATGCTATCCCTGACTATTGAAAACAGTATGACACATCCCCTAAGATTCCTGTATATATGCTACATTACTAAAACCAGTTCTAAAGACCCTCACACTCACCGTACAGTAACAATCTGAACCGCCAACTGGTAAATCTGCACTTGTGACAACTGAATGTCTTTGAGACTGACCATTTAAAGGCATGATCTCTGTCAACCAGGGCTGAATGAGGATCACATTTTCCCTTTTCTCTGGAGTCCAGGTGCTAATACAGACTACTTCCATGGTCACCCAGGCTTTTGCTGGGTCACCATAGTTCCCAGTTCTCATAAAGAATAAATAAAGGCAAAAGCCAAAATACACTGGTTCTAGCTATAAACATAACCTCTGGAACGGGTGACTGTGAAAAGAAGATTGGGCTAGCTGCCGGCAAGGGGACATTTCTACATTAACATTCCAAAATAAAGAGACTGGTTGGGACTAGAGATGTATGTTTACATTTTAAATCTGAAAATAGGAATATACTTTCATCTGGTTGTTACAAACAGCTTGGCAGATGACAAACAACTTTTCCCCTTGCCAGACCTCTGTTCACTGGTGCACATCGCATTCTGGGGTGAAGACACTTGCAGCACAGAATGCTCTAAATGTCAACAATGGTACTTCAAAAAATTTCAGAGCACAGGCCTAGAATATGTATGTGCTTTCAGAGCCAGGAAAAAAAATGCAGAGTAGCTGGCAACAACCTGATAAATATAATAACTGTATCCTGAACACAGTAATGTGCAACCTAATATAAATGTTTGCTTAAACCCCAAAGGGAAATAGTGTCAAAAAAGGAATACATTTGACCTTTCAGGTAACAACTTTAAAATGCAGTGAACTCTTGCTCATCTGCTTTCACACAGAGAAATCAATTGCACGAGTAATTCAACATGCATGGCAATCAAAAAATCTTGTACATTTTATTTTTATTTTTAAAGATATTTTTGAGCAGTTTTAGGTTCACAGCCAAATTGAGAGAAAGGTGGAGACATTTCCATATATCACCTGCCCCCATACATGTACAGCCTATCCTATTATCAGTATTCTCCACCAGATACATTTGTTTTTGAAAGTGAGTATTTACCTAGACCATCTACCTTGTGCTAGGCCTCATGTTATTTAGGTGTTGGGGGTCAGAGTGGGTAAAGATATACACTTAAATGTGTAACTAAAATACAACATGCTAAGATTGCTGAAAAGTGGTCTGTACAGTTTTATAAGGGCACAGAGTTCCATAAGACTGCAAAGAGTAAGCCACAAGACTGCAAAGAGTAAGCCTAGTGTACACATAAACTGAGCATCAGGAAGACAGATGACAGATGGATTAAAAACTGTCAGAGATAATACACAAAATATAAAACAAAGTTACCTAGTGCTAATAAAGCTGTGGGGAAAAAGACACTCACCTACATTGTTGGTGAGAATGTGAACTGCTAAGGTCTTTTTGGAAAGTATTCTGATAATATTTATTAATAAAAGTTACACATATTCTTTGCCATAGCAATGCCATTTCTGGGAATTCATGTTTTAAAAGGTAAAAGCATGAGTTGAAAAGGATATTTGTACAGGATGTTTATGAATCATTTTTAGTAGAAAAAAACTGCAAACAACTAAAATGTTCATCAATACATTAATCAAAGGTTAAATAAACTGTGGTATATCCATACTATGGAAAATATGCAGTTATTAACAATAATACTTTAGGTCCGACCTAAGTGATGCTTATTATTTACTGTTTACTAAGAAATGCAAGTGTTGAAGAAGGAAAATAGGATAACACCATTTTTGTAAAAGATAAATAATACCCCTTCCAGAAAATCTTATTTGTATCTGTATATGAATATAGAAATTTTATGAGCATGGAGAAGTGATGGGAGCTGTAGAAGCATCATTTCAGACTTCTAATATTGAATGTGATAAGAGAAGGGGATAAGTGGAAAACAAATACGCACATAGCAAATTGTGGTGGGGGGAATGTTCATGCTATAAAGAAAAAGGAAAATATGTAGAACTCTATAATGTTACTCATTTTCTTATTTCACTCAGGTTTCTTTTCAAATGCCACATCCTCAGAGAGATCCTTCTGGAAGTTATGATGTAGTTGCTGCACTCTAATTTTGTCACATTCTAGCCTTTTACCTGGCACTGTAAGTTTTGCACATTTCTACTTGACATCATATTATATACTCATTTGTTTACTGCTTGTGTCTCTTACTAAAAGGCAAACTCCATGAAGGTGGAAAGAAGGCTTTGTGTTGTTTATTAACATATCCCCAGAACCTAAAATAATGTCTGATACAAAGATGGCAGTCAATAAATATTTGTTGAATCAAGAGTGGATAAATTATATTTCATATATAAAAACAAAAAATACATATGGGCAGGGACAACAAGCTAAAAGAGAAATAAAGACATTGATTTGATTGGGTGATGAAATTGACAGCAACTGATAAGAAGAAAAAAGGAGGCTTTTAATAAGTAGTAAATTAAATAGTTAAGCTAATATATTTTGGAATGTTGAAAATAGCAAATTCTCAAGTGGGGTGGGCAAGGAGGGAAAAAAGAAAGAGAGGGAAGTCTGGATTACATGAATGACCTAAAATGTGTATGCCTGAGTAATGCTGTGAAAGGAAAGCACAAATGAGAAAATCGTTTTTCCAAATACTTTTACAAACTTTATCTGTTGGACACAGTGATACTTCTCTCACAAAACAGTTTTGCTTTGGTTTGTAAACCAATGTATAAAAAGTCAAAATATATTTAACTGCTAGATTTTGGTATTAACATACAGAAAGTAAAACAATAGGAAGTGATGTTGAAAAAGCAAGCATTTATAGACTCCTAGAAGAATAAGCACATTCTTGTAATCTGGCCTGATTATGCTTATTTAACACCTAAAGAAAATTCTGAAACTCAAAAAAAAAAAGTCCACGTGTACCTTTTAAGCACAGGTAGCAGAAATATATACTCTTCTTTTCCAATTACAATAGTTTATAAATTAGATGGTCTCAAATATAATTAAACATAACAAAACAACTGTAATCAGTTACACTATGTTCTTAAACTCTTAATTGAGTATGTGAAAAAATAAAGACCAACACTTATTTAATTTACATGTTTTCTGGGTAATGTTCTCACTTTTTATAGACTAATATTAAATTAAATGTAATTTTTCTTAATAAGGATAATATTTTTACATATAGTTGTGAAAATTCTAATTTTCAAATAAAGCTATCTGAGGGCATCCTGTTATGGTTAAAGTACACACTGCCCACAGAGACAAAGAACTCTGCAGGAACAATGAACACACTCCTAAGTCCTTCAGTTCACCTACAATCCATGAATATTTTAAAATCGTGTATAATATGAAATCTCCACAAGATATGCATTAAACAAAAGAAAGAACTTTTTGTACATTTTGCTAAAAATAAAAAACCCACCACACTTGAAAATGAAATAATTTCCTTGAAAAGGTAACTTGTTCTGTCACTATTATTTGGATATCCATTCAAAAAATTTTAAAAACACATTTTAAAATAATAATTGTTATTCTCAAAAACATCAACTGTAGGTTACTTGCAAGAACATGAAATAATTATTTCAATGACATAGAAAACAAGCTCGTATTATATTCCTACAATACTCATCTTCTACCTTGAAAGGCTCTTATGAAAACCTGTACAATACAACCTTTTTTAACTTCAAGAGCTATCTTATTCTTTCTGTTTAAATAGCAAAAATAAACTGATTTTTACACACATATTAGATTTTCTACAAATGACTAAACACATATTTAGATATCAAATGTGGACATATTTAGTTAAAATCAATTAAACTGAGAAGTCCTTCCCTCTGGCTGTCTATATTTTTCTTTAATCCTGGTCAGTGTAAACCCTTATTACCAGTAATTTGTGACTATAACACTGAGGAAAAATGCTAGCCTCACGATTTTTGTCATTTCTCCCCCCTCTTCCCCTGCAGGCTGCTACTGTTGATGGCCTTTATGGAAATATAAATTCAATCAGCAGCTGCAAATTTCATGAGACGTCCATCTTCATCCTGAATTTCTAACTGAGTGTCAAAACAATCTGTGGATTTCTCCCTGATGAAACACACATTGAATTGTAAATTTCTGCAATTTCCTCATGTTTGAATTTCAGTTGCAGCAAAATAGTGCTATCTCAGATATACTTCCTATAAGGCTCAAACAAGTAATTTTCTCCTATTCCTTCATTCCATTTAAAGAGTTAACTTTTTTAAAAAGCCATGATATAAAACATCTGCCCCCAATTGAACAATTAAATTTTCTATATTATTATAAGAAAATGAGCATATAAAAACCATTAATATATGTTTTACAAATAAATTTTCACCCCAAGAGACTTATTTTTTCTATGTGATCTTTATTTACTTACTTATTTATTTTGTAATTAGTGGTAAATAATGCAATAAGCTTTGATAAAATAAGTGTTTTCTATATATGAAGTCAAGACAGTAAATAAATCAAAAGCAGTCACAAAATAATGACTAGTAACTTCAAGGTTAATGAGACACATTTTCATTAAATATTGCCAAGAGTAAAAATATTAAAACATAGAATCAAAACAGAGCAGGCATTCCTCTTAATACATATTTACAGAGTTAATTTTTCACCAAAGAATCATTTTCAACTAAATAGCTAAATAGAACTGCTTTTAAATAACACACTATTATAGAAACCATATTCTTTTACAACTAAATAAGCAAAAATGTTATATGTTTAAAAAAGATATCTTAAGAAATTCATTAACTTGTATTCCAAGATACTAACTTGTTTTTATAAACATCTTTTATTAATATTACTGATGAAATAATTCATAGTCCTATTTAAAAATTCAACAAGACAATGCAGTAGACAAATCTTATGGATGATCTGTAAAACAAGTCATGAAATCACAATTATCGATTCATTCAATAAATATATATTGAACATCTCCTATGTGCCAGTTATGTTTATGAGGTCATGGGGTTATGGAGATGTGCAGAATACAGTCCTTTACCTCAGAGAAGGCAGTTTAGTTGAGAGGCAAAAAGAAAAAAAAATATTAAAACATAGTAAAATAAATGCTATAAGCTGACACATTATGGGAGGACAAATTTAGGGGAACGCTGAAGAGAGGGACAGCTATATCAGTAAGCAGTTATAGAAGCTTTCAAAAAGAGCTGTAGTTTCTAAGGAAGTATAGGAGTTAGCCAGGAGAGAAGCAGAAGGAGAGACATTCTAGGCAGAGGGGAGAATACAATTAAACACATGGAAGCATGAAATAGAGGGCCTTCGGAAAACTGTTAGCAATTGGAAACAGAGAACAAGGCTGATATGGAGTATGATAGAATAAGGTAGGCTAGAATATTAAATACTTATTTAAACATTTATTTTTTAAATAATAAAATGTTTATTTAAACATTATCCAGAAAGCAGTGGGAAAATATTTTAAGCAGAGGTATAATAATAATCAAGGATATCTCTCAACAGGATATAAAAGCTACAGTATAATGATTAAAAATACAAGCCTCTGGAGCCAGGCTTACTTTAAATAGAGCTCTGCCATGTGCTAACTATGTGATTTGGGATAAGTTACTTTCTCTATTTCTCAATTATCTCAACAATAAAACAGTGATAATAATACTACATATTGCAGGGTTAGAATGAAAATGACGTGTCTTATAATTATTTGAAGCTATTATTATTACTATTATTATTATCATTTTATAACTTGGTAGGGTCTATCAGTCTAACTTAACATATATGAGGCCTAAAACAAATAATCTTATTAAAATCACCTAGAACGCCCTTTGGCACAAACTAAACATTTGACTTATTTTCACTTAGAAAACATTTACTGAATATTTATTAGGTACCAGATACACGCAAAACAAAAAATGTTTGAAAAACGCACTGGAGGGAAAAGAAAAGTTAAAACAATCCCAAAGCAGAATTTTTAAAAAGGTATTAGAGAATCAACCAATATCCTTAAAATAGAAAGAAATTAAGATTCAATCAAATTACATCAATGTTAAAAAATACAGAAAATCCTTATAACATGGTATAGTCCAAGCCAATATGTAAGGGCTTCCTTCCTGCTCCAAACAGAGAAATACTGGATAAAATACTTTCAAAATAATACTTTGCTAAAAATAATAAACAAAAATTCCTCAAGTGCTGGAAACAAATAGAAGTCAAAGCCAGAGCCATAAGCTTAAACAGACACTGTAGCAATCCCCGGGGTTTCAAACTCAGCTCTAGGCTTTAAGGGCTAAGTGCTTGGACATACACCTTTAAATCACTTGCAGGAGTGAAAACATACCCATAGCTGATGTGAGGTGGGGGATCAAGAACTGAGCATCCACCTAAAGCTCACAGAATCAAAGAGGTGTGCTACTCAAGAAAAAGTAACTAGAAAAACGTGGCCCATGAACTCTAAGAGGAAAGAAGCCAGTCATTAATTTGAAGCCTTCAATGAGAGAGGGAAAACAGTCACCACCAAAACATAAAAAACTCTAGAAGAGTATCCTATATATGTGAGGGTTTTAAATTTACATAATTCCATGGTGTAAAATTTAAAAGTAACATAAAATCTGACTGGACCCTTGAAATTTTTAAGGACCAAAAGATGTAGATGTAAACAGTCCCACAAAGATACTCACATACTATACTGGACTTCCATAGAATACATAGTCCCTAGTAAAGATGAGCTCATAATAAAAAATTATAAATTGAAGAAACCATCATGAGGAGAAAGTTTTAGCTGATGTAATAAATAGGCAAATTACCCTTCAAATACTACAAATAAAATAATCTAAAACTATACATAGAATCTGAAAATGACTAAACCAGTAAAAATGTTTAGAATGATTTTTCAAAGACAGAAAAGCCACAATGACAACATTGGTTATGCAAAAAAAAGAACTAAAATATTTTTAAAAGAACCAAAGAGAAATTCAATAAAAAAAAAAGTCACTTAAGAAAAAGAAAACCTCAAGGAATGACAGATTAGAACAGCTGATATGGAGGACAGAATACAATCTGTATCTTTACTAGGCATTCTAGAAGGAAATGACAGAAGGGGGGAACACCTATTTGAAAAGACAGTGGCTGACATTTTCCAAAACTGATGAGCCACATGAATCCCTTCCCGGGTCTAGGAAAAACAAAAATCAGAATAAATAAATAAAAAGAAAAGAAACTCATACCTAAATAAAGTACAGTGAAAATGTAACACACTAAAGGCAGGCCTGGCGTGGTGGTTCACGCCTGTAATCCTAGCACTTAGGGAAGCTGAGGCAGGCAGATCACCTGAGGTGAGGAGTTCAAGACCAGCCTGGCCAACATGGCAAAACTCCGTCTCTACTAAAAATACAAAAATTAGCTGGGTGTGGTGGCATGCGCCTGTAATCCCAGCTACTTGGGAGGCTGAGGCAGGAGAATCGCTTGAACCTGGGAGGCAGAGGTTGCAGTGAGCTGAGATCACGCCACTACACTCCAGCCTGGGCCACAGAGCGAGACTCCGTCTCAAAACGAACAAACAAACAACACCACCACCACCAACAACAAAAACACTAATGGCAAAGAAAGGATCTTAAAAACAACCAGCAAAGGATAGGTCAGATTATCTACAAAGAAACGATAATTAAAGGTAGATGTCTCATATGCAAAAACAAATGCTAGAAAACAACAGAATAATATCCTCAAAGAGCTAAGGAAATATAAGTGTTAGCCAAGAATTCTATACCCTATTAAACCATCATTCAGGTCTGTGAGGAAAACAGACATTCTCAGACAAATAAAAACTGAGAATTTATTTATCCCAGTCTCTTGGGAAATATATGTGTAAAGAAGGAAAACTGAGCATAGAAAGGAGAATGGAATGCAAGAATATGTTATGAGAAAAGATATTGGTAAACACATTAGAAAGTTAAATAAGTACATAATATTGATAATAACAGTAACAGAAAAACTAAGTAACTTGGAAAGAGTAATAGTTAACATTTTTGTCAATTTGTTTGGGCCATGATACCCAGATTCCTGGACAAACGTTATTCAGATGTTTCTGTAAAGCTGTTTTCTAGATGAGGTTGACATTTTAATTAGTAGACTTTGAATAAAGCAGATTAACCTCCATAATGTGAACAGGCTTCATCCAACCAATTGAAGGCCATAAGAGAACAAAGACAGGACAACTTCTCCTGAACAAGAAGGAATTTTGCCAACATAATATCTTTAGAACCACAATTTTTCCCTAGGTCTCTTGCCTACCAGCCTATCTTGCAGACTGTGGACTTACCAAGCTTCTACAATCACAATTCCTTACAATAAATCTCACTCTCACTTGTTGGTTCTGTTTCTCTAGAGAAGCCTGACTAATGCAGAAGGCATTTAGAAACAAAGGGAAACTAAAATGCTAAACAACACAAGCAAGGAAAGTACAAATGAGCATGGTATGCAAAGGTAAAAAGGCATAATATTAAATATTGTTAAACACATAAATAATATCAATACGAAGGAAAAGAAACAGAATGTATAACATCCAAAACAACAGAGTGGGAAAGGTGGGGGAAGGAAAATGATATGAATAATGTGAACAGACAGAATAAGGGCCTCCTAAAGATGTCTATGTACTAATTCCTGGAACCTGAGACTGTTACCTTACGTGGCAAAAATGACTTTGTATATGTGACTAAATTAAGGGCCTTGAGATGAAGAAGTTATCCTGAATTACCTGGCTGGACTCAATGTAATCACAAGAATCCTTATAGAAGGAGATAGAAGGGTCAGAGTTACAGAAAATGTGAGGGAAGAGCAGAGGTCTGAGAGTCAGCGACAGATCTGTTTGAAGATGGACAAAGGGATCACAAGCCAAGGAATGCAGGTAGGCTCTAGAAGCTAGAACAGGGGAAGAAAACAGATTATCCTCTAGATCCTCAAGAAGAAACACAGCCCTGCCAACAACTTTATTTTATCCCAGAGAGACTAATTTTGGCTATCTGACCTCTAGAACTGTAAGATAATAAATCTGTGTTGTTTTAAGCCACTAAATTTGCAGTAATTTCTGACAGCAGCAATAGGAAACTAATACTATGCCACAGAGTTAGAAATGAGAAACCAGTAATAAAAGTAACACCAAATCAAGTTTCCTAATAATTTGGAAACTTCTTTAAAAAGCAAAAAAAAAAAAAAAAAAAAAAAAAAGTCTGGACGCGGTGGCTCATGCCTGTAATCTCAGCAGTCTGGGAGGCCGAGGCAGGTGGATCACGAGGTCAGGAGTTTGAGACCAGCCTGACCAACATGATGAAACCCCATCTCTACTAAAAATACAAAAATTAGCTGGGCGTGGTGGTACACACCTGTAATCCCAGCTACTCAGGAGGCTGAGGCAGGAGAATCACTGAACCAGGAGGCAGAGGTTGCAGTGAGCAGTGAGCAGAGATTGTGCTGGTGCACTCCAGCTTGGGCAACAGAGTGAGACTCCATCTGAAAAAAAAAAAAAGATCATACTCCCAGCTACTCAGGAGGCTGAAGTAGGAGGATTGCTTAAGCCCCGGAGTTGGAGGCCTGCCAGGGCAGCACAGCGAAACCTCATCTCTTAAACACACACATGCGTGCATGCGTACACACACACACACACACACACACACACACACACACATAACAAAACCCACACAGTTCAAAATAATTCATGGGTCAAAGAAGACAGAATGGAAATTATAAGATAATTAAAACTTATCAGAGAAGCCTAGCATAAATGTATCAAATATTCAGAGATGCATCTAAATTATTATTTATAGTAAAATATACAGCCCTGTTTATAACAGAAAACAAAGAAACTAAAAATTGATTATCTAAAATTTAATTCAAGAAATCAGAAAAATAATACCAGTGGGGGTTGGTGGGAAAAGGAAACAGAGAAAGTAGAATATATGAGATAAAAGAGGACAATTATTGCTTAGTGAAACAAAATAAAAAACGATGTAATTAAAAGCTGGTTCTTTGAAAATAATAATAGACAAACATCTTATTAATTGGTCAAGTTTTAAAAGGCAGTGTTAGGAATTTACAAATATATGTAAAAAGTATAAGAGAATGCAATAAATAATGTTATACAAATAAACTTGAAAACTTAAACAGTATAATTTTCCAAAATACATATATTATCAAAATGGATCAAAGAAGAATTAGAGAAACTAAATAGAATCTGTTACTATTAAAGACACTGAATTTGTAGTCAAAAATCTTTCTGTAAAAAACACCAAGACCAGAATATCTAACTGTTAAATTTTCCAGGACACTTAGGAACATCTATCCTCTGTTTTACACAATCTGTTCCAGAGAATAGAAAAAAAGAAGGAAATGATTCAGCTCTTTTTAAGAGGTGAACATAATCTGATACCAAAAATCAGAAGAGGCCAGTACAAGAAAAAGGTAAGGCCCATCTCATTTATAAGAATATACGTAAAAATCATTCATTTTTTAAAAACCAGGTATTTTCCTTATTGTCTTAAAGCTCACGCTGGATGTTTAAAAAAAACACAAAATTTGTATTTTATCCAGCACTACGGGGTATTTTATAGCAGGAGGGTTTTTTAGCTACATTAGATTGCCTTGTTGCTGGAAAAAAAATAGTCTTTCTAAGAAACTTTAAAGTTTTTCTTAATTTGTTATGAACTTATTGAAGTGCACTGCATTTTTTAAAAGAATATTTATTAATATTCTACTTGTACAGAAGAAAAAGAGTTGTAGTTTAGTATCAACCCTCCAAGGAAAGGGGAAGAGTAAAATGAGGGAGGGGAGTGAAGATAGGGAAAAGGAGAGAAGAGGGAAAACAAGAAGGTAGAATAGCAGCTAATACTTATACAGCACTTACTATGTGCCAGACATTCTTCTAAACACTAACAGGTTTACTTGCCTAATCTCCAAAATAACACTATGATGTTATTGTTATCCCCATAATACAACTAAGAAACAAGTGAAAAAAAATTACAATGCTTCAATTTTCTTGTGGGATAAGATACTCAGTGGATTCAGAAGCAGCACTAAAAATTAATCCCTATAAATGAAAGGTAACATTTTGATAATCATCATTTCTACCTCAAAGATTATCTAGCATAATGTCTTTATTTTACAGATGAGGAAATACAGGCTTTTAAAGAGAATGAGAATTACCCACATAAGGTAATAGAACTCTAAAATGACAGTCAGTACAAGAAAACAAATCTTAAGACTTATTTTTTGTGTGTGCATATTGATATTTTATTTGGAAAAAAATTTCTTAGGAACTAAAAAGTTTCTCACTATATTGCTAATGGTATTCTAATAACATCCATATAAGATATGCAATAAAATGCAGGCTCTTAAACCATCCATAAGCCTATGGAATCATAATCTCTAGTATAAAATTCAGTTTTGTTGTCACTGTTTTTATTTAAAGTTTCCATTACTTTTATCAGTCACTTAGGGAACCTCCATATAGAGGTGAATGAGAATATACAAATTTAAGAACACTACAAACTACCTTTTATTATAAATGCATAAATACATCTCATGTTCTAAGTGGTAAACTGGTATTGAATAAATAAAAATACATTTTATTGCCATTTATATAGCTTAAACTTAAAATACTTATGTTAAATTCTGATTTGTTAATTAAAACATTAATAAAATTTGATGAACTTAAACCAGTGGTATAATGATAAATGTTTAATAATCTTCTGGGCACAGTTCCAACATAAATACTGATTGGATTAAACTTATTTGAATATTGGAAGACTGTTTCCTTAATTTTTGTGCTATTCAGAATATAATGACTATAGACACGACATGCATTAACATTTTCTCTATCACTTCCTTAAGCACAATCAACAAAAGAATAAATTAAGCCCTGATTTGCAGCATTTGCCAATTCCTGTGGTTTAAATAAATACTCTTTTATGGCTAAGTTCAAGCTCTAACATGATGCCACTAAATGTGAAGTTAGGAAGACACACCCGGTAGCCAGCCATTATATATTATTTTACCATATAAATATGCTAGGCATAAATAACCTCAAGAGCATAGATAACAGTAAAATGTAGTAAGCTAATTAGAAAGTACTGAGTTTTAAGTATTTACTACCTTTGTATGTACTTATAATTAAATAAGTTAATATGAGGATGCAGTGGCTCACGCCTGTAATCCCAGCACTCTGGGAAGCCGAGGTGGGCGAATCACCTGAGGTCAGGAGTTCAAGATCAGCCTGGCCAACATGGCAAAACCCCATCTCTACTAAAAATACAAAAAAATTAGCTGGGTGTGGTGACGCATGCCTGTCATCCCAGTTACTCGGGAGGCTGAGGCACAAGAATCTCTTGAACCTGGGAGGTGGAGGTTGCAGTGAGCCCAGGTCACGCCACTGTATTCCAGCCTGGGCAACAGAGTGAGACTCCATCGCAAAAAAAAACATAAATAAATAAATACAAAGAGACAGGGTCTCCCCTGTGTTGCCCAGGCTAAACTCAAACTCCTGGGCTCAAGCAAGCCTCCACTCCTGCCTGTGTGTTTCACAGAGTTGAGACTATAGGCACATACCACCCTGCCCAGCTACTTCAATTTTTACTAATGTTTATATTTAACAACTAGTTTACAAAATTTCCAATCAGTTCTAACGGGCTGGTGCAAGCTGGCTCCATTACACCATTGAAAACCCACACTATTGCTTTCTGAAATTTTACATAATGAAATTTCACATAAAATCATACATTCATTTTTTTGTCTCAAACATTCTACAGAGTTATCTAATTTAGCAAAAGTCAATTAATTAAAAAAAAACCAGTGTGCCCAAAGAAAACCCGAATCAATAATCTATTTGTTTACATTTTTAGTTCAAAGCTTCTACAAAGATTTTTAAATTTAGATTAATACAGAAAGGACTCCCATGCTTAATTCTCTGAGTCTGAGGTGTTTATTTTGCCCTAATATACACTGTCAACATAACATCAGTATGAATTTGTCTTATTCCAAAATCATCTTATTAGGACATAATCAGTTATTTTAGAACTTACTACCTATTGTAAGCTGTTTGACGCCTACCCCTATCTCATTCGAATAGAAAAAAGCAAGAGTGAAAAGTAGAGAAAGGAATATGCTTTTGATTTGAGGCAAATGTTGAGTTTAAAAATGAAGAAGAGAAAACGAGTACAGTAAGGGACTTGAGCATCCTCAGATTTTAGAATCCTTGTGAAGCCTGGAACCAATCCCCTGAGAATACTAAGGATGACTACTTTCTTTGGGATAGGCCTGATCTTACCAAGTGTGGCCAGGCACCAGGTGCTGGATATCCCAGATACATCAAGGGTACAATGAGAGGTCAAGGTTACACAGGCACAAACAACCTACCAATCCTTTAAACTGAGACTCAATTATTATCGAGATTTATCAGCCATGTTGATGCCTAAAACTACAAGCTTTGACCACTTTACATGACATTCAGATGATTAAAAAACAGAGGCACTTGATCTGGGATCCTCAGGCTTTGGGGAGAGAACTGTTTCACAGACTCCTACCACAACAGCGGAGGACAGCATAGTAATTACTCAAGCATTTATCTCCACCTTAAGAAACATACTCTGTCAAGACAATATATTAGTGTGGTAGAAGGCAAAATTAGCGAAAAAAGAAGAAAGCTTCAAATTCCCTATTGACAGTTATCTCATAGTTTTCCAACCACATAGTTATTTACCAGCTTTCATGCTACATGGCTGCCACCTACCAGAAATGCATTATAATTTCAATATGCATACAATGAAAGCAATCATCCAACAGGATTTCTTTGAAACTAGCCTTATGTCCCCAAATATATAGTTTTGTAATTTCAGTCTTTTGCTTTTCCATCTTATATAACATACCACTCCCTTCCTCTGCCGCCTTTTGTCCTTTTTGAATTTTATATAAAAAGGGTGCCAAATATATATGTGTCTATAATACTTTTAAATCCCAAAGGTAAATCATTTTACCTCTGTATAATTTTTTTTTTTTTTTTTTAGATCGAGTCTTGCTCCGTTGCCAGGCTGGAATGCAATGGCATGATCTCAGCTTACTGCAACCTCTGCCTCCTGGGTTCAAGCGATTCTCCTGCCTCAGCCTCCCGAGTAGCTGGGATGGAAGGCGTGCACCACCACGCCCAGCTAATTTTTGTATTTTTTGTAGAGACAGGGTTTCATCATGTTGGCTAGGATGGTCTCGATCTCTTGACCTTGTGATCCGCCTGCCTCAGCCTCTGAAAGTGCTGGGATTACAGGCATGAGCCACCGCACCCAGCCATAAGTCTTTTTTAAAACAGAAATCTGTTAGCCACACATCTAATTGTTAAAATATAATCCATAATCACCACCATAAGACAGGGCAAGAAAACTATATATAATCCGTAATTATTTTTGTTGGTTTTTAACCTTTTTGCTTCAGATTTTTTAATCATTTTTAAATAGAAACTTGGAAATTTACAGTACTGATTGCTATTCTGACATGCAGAATTTTCTGTGCACTAATGTGGAAAGATTTCTTAGTACTAAAGGACATCCAGAAATATTTCAACAATCATTAAGTTTTCATGACTTTCATATTAAATACAGAAATATAAGAAATTGGGCCAGGTGAGGTGGCTCAGGCCTGTAATCCCAGCACTTTGGGAAGCCGAGGTGAGAGGATCACTTGAGGTCAGGAGTTCAAGACCAGCCTGGCCAACATAGTGAAACTCCATCTCTACTAAAAATACAAAAATTAGCTGGATGTGGTGGCATGCACCTGTAGTCCCAGCTACTCAGGAGGCTGAGGCAGGAGAATTGCTTGAACCTAGGAGGCAGAGGTTGCAGTGAGCCAAGATCATGCCATTGCACTTCAGCCAGGGCAACAGAGCAAGACCCTGTCTGAAAAATTAAAAAAATTAATTTAAAAAATTGGGTGTTATATTTAGTAACATTTTTAAGTAATTAAAAATAGTGTGTCAGATAAGTATATATTGTTTTAGTCACTGAAATTTTTAAAACACTCTACCATTAGATATGACCTACTTTCAGAGTTAATAGGAGTTCATGCCTAAGCATGCCTACTTCAAAACGAAGCCAATGTCCCAAAAGTCAGCCTTGCTTGTGATAGTTCTTTGACTTCAATTTAGTCTCAAGAGGTAACAAACAAGAAAAAGGAGAAACAAAAATTCTGCATTCTTATTTAGTGCCCATATCATGGGTGTTGAATAAATATTAAACATATGCAAAAGATGTTCTCTTCTCCCTGTATATAGTTAAGAGTTTAACATCTTTCTAAAACTTATAAAACCAAAGATCTGTTATATGGATAACTGACAATAGAAAGTTTATCAGCCTTAGTGTTTCAAAAAAAGCTGCAAATAAGGGTAACAATTATGCCAAAACAAAAATGTTAGAATGGCCTACTCTGAGTTATTTTTACTTAAACTTCTGAAATCAAATATGTGGGGGTTTTCTTCACACCAACCAATTCTTCAACTCTCCAGACACCACCTGGGTGTCCTAAAATTGAATTTAATTCAATTATGACACTAAGTCCTAGGAGTTAGTGCAGACTCCATAGGTTACGTCCCAAGACTATTGGTACTTCAGACACAGGTCACAAGTCCCAGGTTGCCATCTGTACTTCCGACCAACCAGCTATAAATTAGGGGTTCCCAGGACTCCCTCCTCAAGTCTGATAATTTCCTAGCACAGCTCACAGAACTCAGGAAGACAATTTATTCACTACCACCTACTTACAATAAAGGATACAAATGAACAGCCAGATGAAGAGGTATATAGGGTGAAATCTGGAAAGGTTCCAAGCACAAGAACTTCTGTCCCCATGGAGCTGAGGTGTGCCACCCTCCTGGCACGTAGATGTGTTCACCAACGTGTGGCTATTGTCAAAACCTGAAAGCTCTCCAAACTCTGCCATTTAGGGGTTTTCACGGAGGTCTCATTAAATAGGCATGATTGCTTAAATCACTGGCCTTGGTGATTAGCTCAACGTCCAGCCCCTCTCCCCTCTCCAGAGATTGAGGGGGTAAGGCTGTAAATCTCAACCATCTTAATCATGTCTTGGTCTTTCTGGGGACCAGCCCCATTCTTAAACTATCTAGGGGACACTTGCCACCAGCCATCTCATGAGCATACAAGAAACACTCCCATCACTCCAGAGATTCCAAGGGTTTTAGGAGCTGCGTGCCAGAAACTGGAGACAAAAATTAAATATGTATTTCCCATGGTACAACACCTACAATCAAATTCAATAATCTTCAGTAGGAATTACTCCAAGGTCAGGTATATAAGTTAGCGTGTCTAAAAAGGTGCTTTGCACATGACCTACACATAAATTACTTCTCAGGAATTTCCTAGTATATTTCCAAATTTCTATCTTTGTTTTCTCTAAACTACTATGTTGAATGCTTATTTTATTTTCACACATTCTTTTTCACCTAAACTAGGAATTCCTAACTCTACCAAAAAAAAAAAAAAAAAAGGAGATAAACTTAGGAACATTAGGACCAAAAGATATCTTGGCTGAGTCTCCAGTGATGCACAAGGAACAGTACAGAGAATACATGACTAGAGAAGCACATTCAATGTTATGTAATTCAGAGCAATGAATTTTTAAAAACTGGCTTTATTCAAAATCTTCAAACATTCAGGCAGATGTCCAATAAAAAAGAATAACTAGTTAGAAATAAATCCATTAGCTTTAATATAATCCAAATAAGGCACAAAGCATTAAATCAATATAACACAGAAAAAATCTTAAAATACCTTAAGAGAGTTGAAAGAAATTATTATAAAGGGGAAAATTTCTTTTTATGTACCTTTCAACAAAAGACATTAAACAAAATTAAAATCCAAAAGCTCCAATTGCTCTTCCATAAATTAAGTGTTGGAAAAAAAATTTAATTAAGCTTGAGGGTTTCAAATGAACAAAATTGTACTACATATTTTTTATTTATCAGCTGTTCCCTGGGGCTGATTAATTTTTTTTTAAAAAAGCTACTCTCCAAGTTTCAATAATTTTCTCAACTTCTCTGTTTGAATGCTTGCAACACTAACAATCATTTTTATTTGTTTATGTGACTTAATAGTACCCCAATATGAAGATAATTTTTTTTTATTCCAAGGTAACCAAACTGTTGGAGAAGTTTTTAACTGAAATTGCCCTGTCATGCTATTCACACAATTGCTACTTAGAGAGTTCAAGCAAGATACAAATTTGATTAAAGCAAATTATTGTTATAATTTTCAAAACAATTAATTGAAAATGTCAAAGTGAATAAATGAGATTATAGGTGAAACTATTATAGAAGAAATAAATGTGACTTTGTTTGACTATTTTTTTCATTTACTATGCCCCATTTCTTTGTAAAATGTTTTATATTTTTCTGAAAGCTAAAATATTCATTCTACTTAGAAAAAGCTAAAAATTCTATTAAACAAAAATAATAAAATTGTTTAAAATTTAATTAAATGATTTTTCAAAGTAGAGAAATATAGATCCAAATGTATTCTACAATTTACATTTACTCAACATGCAATACTAATATATATTATTATTCAACATGTCTATATTCAATAGTAAAGTCTTGACACTAAGCAGAATTTTAGAAATTATAAGCAGTTTTAATTGTACACTAATTAAAAAATCATAAAGTACTAGATTGGAAAAGGAAAAAATAACAGAATAAATTTTAATTGTGAATTTACACATGCATATTTACTTAATTTCAGTGAATCAGCTGAAAATTAGAGTAAGCCAAATGATTTAGGTAATAGCTATATCTTCAATATTTGTCTGTTGGGAAGAAACAACAAAATTCATTTAATTTTAAACATGTAAAAAATGTTGAATTTGAGAGTTCTGTAGAAGATCTTGGTGGAAATACTGAGTAGGCAGTTGGATACACTGATTTAAAGCTCAAGAGAGAGGTCTGGGTGGAGATAAGGTCTGAAAATCATCATCATATACAGCAACTGAAGCCAGAGGGATGGGTGAGCTGAAGAAAGAAATCTGGAGGAACATAAAGATGTGAGAGCTGACAGATAATGAGGAATAGTTTCAGAAACCTAAAAAACAAAACAAAACAAAACAGTGTGAATGGTAAAATGAGAATAAGGAAGAAATAGCATTATCAAAGCTTTAAAGACGTTAATTGAGTTGTGAAAAATATTCACTGAATTCAGCAAACAGGTTACCAGTAGTAATCTTATCAAAAGCAGTATGAGTAGATTAATGGAGCTAGAAGCATGCTAGAGCAGGTAAGAAAGTTCATATTGGAGGCATGGACTCCTAATTTATTTTTTTAAAAAAGAGAACATACTAAACACCTATTTAATGTGTCAGGCATTGAGTTCGGGTATAACGAGATGCTAGGCACTGAGGATATACTGATGAGTAAGACAGCCCTCACAGCATTTACAACCTGCCAGGGAAGACCAATGATAACGTTATCAGTAGAGGATTTTAACTGCATGCAATAGAAACATTTGCTTAGTTTAAACCTAAAAGGAGATGTTGGATGGCTCACACAATTGTTGGGAGGCTGAAGAAACAGGTTCAGAAGCTATGAAATGAAAAAGGAAACCACTGAAAATGATGCCACAGAACTAGTTCAGTGAAGACCTACCTTATGGCAGCCACCACGCAGCAACAGATACTACAATTTGCACCACTAATCTCACTGGCACTAAACAACAGGTGATGCCTAAGCTTGAGTGCTCGTCCTTCCCTCTTCCCCTAAATGTTCTACCCAGCTAAAACCACTGCCAGGAAGAATTATCTGCTGTTCCCATTTATTTATTTGTATCACTAACTCATGAACTCAAAAGTGGGGCAGACACTTCTCATTGGTTGAGTCCAGATCATATGTCCATGGCCTGGCTACAAGGGAAGCTGGAGGCATGAGTACACAGTTCTTCCTCTGGGGAGGCAGTGGGGAGAGCTCTGCCTCCTAACAAAAATACTCATAAGGCACAGAACTACGAAAACACAGGAAAAACCTCATATGAAGAACAGCTATATCAGCAAGTAAAAATACATAAGGAAGTAACTATGTAACACTAACTTAAGAGAGATATTTATTTTTCTCTCACATAAAGGAGATATGGAGGACAAGACTCCAGGGCTCAAATGGCGACAGATCCATAATCATAAGGGATTCAGGCTCCTTCTATCTGGCTACTCTGCTGTCCTTACAGTGCCATCTCATGACCCAGGATGGCTACTAAAAGGCCAGCCAAAAGGCCAGCCAGCACATTCACATTCTAGCCAGCAGGAGAAAAGGGAAGGGGAAAAGAATAAAATGCCCTTTCCCTTTAGTGATACGTTACAGAAGTCATACTCAACATATATCTTATTGCCCAAAATTTAATCCTAAAGCCAACCTAGCTGTAACAGAGAAGAGCGAATGTAGTGATTTGCTATGTGGCAATATGTCCAGCTAAAAATTAGAGTTCTTATTACTGAAAGAAGAAGGGATGAATATATAATGCAAGGCAAATAGCTGCATAAGCCACAGCAAGCCCACAGTGAAAAGCAACCACTAAAATATGTAATAACAGAGAGTGGTAAGACAAGTACAAAAAAGAACTATGAGAACATATAGCACAGGATTCTAACCCAGTCTAGAAAATAGGGAAGGCCTCCCCAGGGAAGATGTATTTAAATGAGAGATAAAGGATGAGAGGTTAGCTAAATGGAAGAGTTGAATGCAGAAAGGAGAGGAGGAGGAGAAGGTAGCTAGAGGCAAGCAAAACATGTGTAAAGACCTATGATACACAGAAAACGAATTGAAGAAGCTGTAGCGGGCTGAAGGATAGAGAGCAAAGGGAAGAGTAGAGTGAGATAATACTTGTCAGAAAGGCAGAGACCAGACACCGTGTAATAATGCCTCCTAAATTCAGCAGCTTGGACTTGATCCTAACGATGGTACGAAGTCACTGAATTAAAGCTACACAGTCATATAATCAGATTTGAAACTCAGAAATCTCACCAAGACCAGAGTGTGAAGCCTGGATTAGAGGAGAACAAGGTTGGAGGTAGAAAATCAAGAGGTAGTTATAGTTCAGGAGAAAGTGACAGACGACTAGACCAGGGTAGAGGTACTGAGGATAGAGAGAAGTGGAAGGATTCAAGAGCCTGTTACAAAGTCTAATCGACAGACAATTGAAGGAACATTGGGAGTAAGTCAGAAAGAGTTAAGTCTGACTCTCAGGTTTCTGACTTGGACATCTAGTTGGAAGTGGCATCATTTATTAAGACAAGAAATACTAGAGGAGATGTGGAGTTTTTTGTTTTGCTTTGCTTTGTTTTTTTAGAGGAAGGGAATAATTAGTTTCAGTTTTAACATGCTGATTCTGAGGCCCCATTAAATATCTGATTGTAAGCTGTTGTCTTTAAGTGTCTGGAATCAGAACATAGGGAGAATGGATCTGATTTGCTTTAGGGCAATCAGCACTGGAGCCATGAGAGTGAATTCCATGACTTGAAGAAGTACAGTACGACTAGTAATTAGCTGAGAACACAGCTCTAATTAGCCCAATTACTAAAGAGATAGAAAAAGAAAAACTACAAGACATTTTATTTCACTTCTCAAAGATTCTGTTTTAGTAGGACTGGTAGGTCCAAGGAATCTTGAAACTTAAAAAGTAACTTTAAATTTAATTGATTTAGTTTAATTCTGATGTCACAGGTCAAGAGTATTCTAAGTATCATTGCTATAAATCTGTGCAGTCCAATGAATTAATCTCTTGAGATGCTCTTGAGGGAGGGGGTTGATTCCTTGGTGAGATTAGGAGATGTTACATACCATATCCTGCCTACTATACCCCTATACCTCTACTTTCCCTCTTGGAGAATCCCAGTGCACAATAGCAAATTAAATGCTCCAATAGGTTCTGCATTTTGTTAGATAACCTATTTAACTCTGTTCAACAAATTGTTCCCTCAACTTATTTGGCTTCAGAATACATTTATCTTATAACACCTAAAATATTCTGTGATCTGAAAACACTGTTAAAGAGTTTTTACAAAATGCAGAAAATATTAGAATGTTGTTTTTCGATTTTCAATTTTTTAAAAAAATGTAGGAAATCACTGTGAACCATGAAGATAACAATAATAGATACGGATTAGTAGAAAAGACCACAGTAAAAGATTTACATGCCCCCTAGAAATGATAATGTACAAAGACAAAAACAGCAGAAATTAAGAACCTCAAACAGAAGACACACTTGGAAAAATAAATAATAAAAGAAGAAAAACTGATAAGACAGACAAGGAAGGCGGTTAGTTCATAAAAAGCCTTGGATGCTACAAAAGCAAACCTCATCCTTCAAGGCCCTAGTCAATATTTCTTCTACAGAGCTTAAAATGATCTGCCTCTATGGAAGAGATAATAGAAAGAAACAAACATGAGATTTGGAATGAGAAGGATCTCTGTTTACTTTCACGTTCTGTCACTTATTAACTAAATTAACCAGCCAATATGTGGCATAAATGGTTGATGAAAGTAATGATAAAGGTGGTAATAATAATACTGATACACCAAGCCCTTTACATACTCATTTACTACTCACAATGCTTCAAGATAGGTGAAATCATCTGCATTTTATAGGGAATGAAATTGAAGCTCAGAGCATTTAAGCAATTTTCCTAAGACCTTGAGATTGTTTTGAACATCAAGAGAAATAAGGTGTGGATGAACTATTCTAAAGACTGTAAAGCTCCATACAAATTTTGGGTGTTATTAAATAAGAATGTGAATAAATGCCTTTGCTATCTGTATACACTTGCTTGTTAATCTTTCTTACAAAGACTATTCTTTGTAGTAACATCAATTATCAAGGTTTGAGAGATGTGAAAATCCATTCTTTTTTTTTATTATTATACTTTAAGTTTTAGGGTACATGTGCACAATGTACAGGTTAGTTACATATGTATACATGTGCTATGCTGGTGTGCTGCACCCATTAACTCATCAATTAGCATTAGGTATATCTCCTAAAGCTATCCCTCCCCCCTCCCCCCACCCCACAACAGTCCCCAGAGTGTGATGTTCCCCTTCCTGTGTCCATGTGTTCTCATTGTTCAATTCCCACCTATGAGTGAGAACATGCGGTGTTTGGTTTTTTGTTCCTGCGATAGTTTATTGAGAATGATGATTTCCAATTTCATCCATGTCCCTACAAAGGACATGAAATCATCCTTTTTTATGGCTGCATAGTATTCCATGGTGTATATGTGCCACATTTTCTTAATCCAGTCTATCATTGTTGGACATTTGGGTTGGTTCCAACTCTTTGCTGTTGTGAATAGTGCCACAATAAACATACGTGTGCATGTGTCTTTATAGCATCATGACTTACAGTCCTTTGGGTATATACCCAGTAATGGGATGACTGGGTCAAATGGTATTTCTAGTTCTAGATCCCTGAGGAATCGCCACACTGACTTCCACAATGGTTGAACTAGTTTACAGTCCCACCAACAGTGTAAAAGTGTTCCTATTTCTCCACATCCTCTCTAGCACCTGTTGTTTCCTGACTTTTTAATGATTGCCATTCTAACTGGCGTGAGATGGTATCTCATTGGGGTTTTGATTTGCATTTCTCTGATAGCCTGTGGTGGTGAGCATTTTTTCATGTGTTTTTTGGCTGCATAAATGTCTTCTTTTGAGAAGTGTCTGTTCATACCCTTCGCCCACTTTTTGATGGGGTTGTTTGTTTTCACAGAGCCCTCAGAAATAACGCCACATATCTACAACTATCTGATCCTTGAGAAACCTGACAAAAACAAGAGATGGGGAAAGGATTCCCTATTTAATAAATGGTGCTGGGAAAACTGGCTAGCCATATGTAGAAAGCTGAAACTGGATCCCTTCCTTATACCTTATACAAAAATTAATTCAAGATGGATTAAAGACTTAAACGTTAGACCTAAAACCATAAAAACCCTAGAAGAAAACCTAGGCATTACCATTCAGGACATAGGCATGGGCAAGGACTTCATGTCTAAAACACCAAAAGCAATGGCAACAAAAGCCAAAATTGACAAATGGGATCTAATTAAACTAAAGAGCTTCTGCACAGCAAAAGAAACTACCATCAGAGTGAACAGGCAATCTACAAAATGGGAGAAAATTTTCACAACCTACCCATCTGACAAAGGGCTAATATTCAGAATCTACAATGAACTCAAACAAATTTACAAGAAAAAAAACATCTGTTCTTTAAGAGATAAATATTGACAACTTCTTTCTACTATATTGTTCCAAAACCAGAGACTTAGTGTCACTAGTATTTTTGGAAGCTCTGGTCATTCAAATGCCTTGATCAAAATGATCATTAATTTTAAGTAAATAAAAGCTCAAGTTTCCATTACAATATTAACTAACTAGATGGTAATACCTGTACTCCAATACATTCTCTAGACACATCCCTGGTAACAATACGCTATGTTTTAAACACAGTTTTCTAATTCACAATTGCTTCAAAAAGAATAAAATAGCTAGGAATCCAACTTACAAGGGATGTGAAGGACCTCTTCAAGGAGAACTACAAACCACTGCTCAATGAAATAAAAGAGGATACAAACAAATGGAAGAACATTCCATGCTCATGGGTAGGAAGAATCAATATCGTGAAAATGGCCACACTGCCCAAGGTAATTTATAGATTCAATGCCATCCCCATCAAGCTACCAATGACTTTCTTCACAGAATTGGAAAAAACTACTTTAAGTTCATATGGAACCAAAAAAGAGACCGCATTGCCAAGTCAATCCTAAGCCAAAAGAACAAAGCTGGAGGCATCACACTACCTGACTTCAAACTATACTACAACGCTACAGTAACCAAAACAGCATGGTACTGGTACCAAAACAGAGATATAGACCAGTGGAACAGAATAGAGCCCTCAGAAATAATACCACACATCTACAACCATCTGATCTTTGACAAACCTGACAAAAACAAGCAATGGGGAAAGGATTCCCTATTTAATAAATGGTGCTGGGAAAACTGGGTAGCCATATGTAGAAAGCTGACACTGGATCCCTTCCTTACACCTTACACAAAAATTAACTCAAGATGGATTAAAGACTTAAATGTTAGACCTAAAACCATAAAACCCTAGAAGAAAATCTAGGCAATACCATTCAGGACATAGGCATGGGCAAGGACTTCACAACTAAAACACCAAAAGCAATGGCAACAAAAGCCAAAATTGACAAATGGGATCTAGTTAAACTAAAGAGCTTCTGCACAGCAAAAGAAACTACCATCAGAGTGAACAGGCAACCTATAGAATGGGAGAAAATTTTTACAATCTACCCATCTCACAAAGCACTAATATCCAGAATCTACAAAGAACTTAAACAAATTTACAAGAAAAAATCAAACAACCCCATCAACAAGTGGGCAAAGGATATGAACAGACACTTCTCAAAAGAAGACATTTATGCAGCCAACAGACACATGAAAAAATGCTCATCATCACTGAGGGCCATCAGACAAATGCAAATGAAAACCACAGTGAGATACCATCTCACACCAGTTAGAATGGCGATCATTAAAAAAATCAGGAAACAACAGGTGCTGAGGAGGATGTGGAGAAATAGGAACGCTTTTACACTGTTGGTGGGACTGTAAACTAGTTCAACCATTGTGGAAGACAGTGTGGCGATTCCTCAAGGATCTAGAACTAGAAATACCATTTGACCCAGCCATCCCATTACTGGGCATATACCCAAAGGACTGTAAATCATGCTGCTATAAAGACACATGCACATGTATGTTTATTGCGGCACCATTCACAACAGCAAAGACTTGGAGCCAACCCAAATGTCCAAAAATGATAGACTGGATTAAGAAAATGTGGCACATATACACCATGGAATACTATGCAGCCATAAAAAAGGATGATTTCATGTCCTTTGTAGGGACATGGATGAAGCTGGAAACCATCATTCTGAGCCAACTATCACAAGGACGGAAAACCAATCACCGCATGTTCTTACTCATAGGTGGGAACTGAACAATAAGAACACTTGGACACAGGGTGGGGAACATCGCACACTAGGGTCTGTCATGGAGTGAGGGGAGCAGGGAGGGATAGCATTAGGAGAAATACCTAATGTAAATGACAAGTTAATGGGTGCAGCAAACCAACACAGCACATGTATACACGTGTAACAAACCTGCATATTGTGCATACGTACCCTAGAACTTAAACTATAATAATAAGAGAAATAAATAAATAAATAAAAAAGAATAAATTTACAAGCCCTATTGAAGTGAAAGTACATTTTATAGCCATATAGGATTTAGTATTCCAGTTGCTGGATTAAGAGTTCTAGGGGCTTAAGTGGACTATTTTGGGTCAATGCTATGAGTAATCCACTTAATCTCAGAAAAGTTTTAACTTCTTTTGTATGTGTCTTGGATCTAAAACAGCTCCTTCCATGTCTCTCTCTATGACTGGTAGAGTCACAATGTTTATTTACCTGTAAAAGTGCCAGTTACCATGTTAGTTTGGAGAATTTCTCAGTGAGATCCCAAAGACCTAAAATAGTAGACTTAAATTTACTCAGCCTCCCATAAAATATACAAATATACATATTTTCATGTTATTCCAGCTAAAAAATGTCTAAAACATCTGAAATCCTTCAGTTCTAATGTTTAACAATCTCAAGAATGCTCTTTTATTCCCTTATATCACACTCCAGTAGATTTCACAATTAAAGCTTTTGAAATACTCCTCAATAGTAGTTTACAGTTGGTTATCCATTATATCAGACTCTTGTATTATAAAAAAAAATCAATTTCAGTTTTTTAAGTGTTATCCTTTACATTGGGTAGCATAATATAATTGGAATATGGTACTAACTCATTGATTTAATTCACAGGACATCATGTTTGCTATAAGAAAGTACATGAGATATATGAACATAGAAGGGATATCTGTAAGCCAATAGCATGGGGAAAGAGAAAAAATAAAAACAATGAAGACAGAAAACTTAGTGAACACAGCCACATAGGATAAATAACACAGATGCAAATAGCCTAATAAACTTCAAAGGACTATAAAGGCACAAATATTTTACAGGATAGGCAAGTAAGCAGTGGTCGTTATTACAGTGTAAACTATCATGCAATGTTTTCAAGAAAAAAAAGAAAGGATACAGGTATCGGAGATGTTTACTGAAAGTACAGATTTTAGGGCTGGGCACAGTAGCTCATGCTTGTAATCTCAGCACTTTGGGAGGCCAAGGTGGAAGGATCACTTGAGGACAGAGCTTCAGGACCAACCTGGGAAACAGAGTAAGACCTCAATCTCCTAACAAAAAATAAATAAATAAAAAATAGCCAGGAATGGTGGCACATGCCTGTAGTCCTAACTACTCAGGAGGCTGAAATGGGAGAAGGAAGAATCACTTGAGACCAGGAGTTTGAGGTTGCAGTGAGCTATGATTATGCCACTGCACTCCAGCCTGGGTGACAGAGCAAGATCCTGTCTCTTAAAAAAAAAAAAAAAAAAGTATAGATTTTTTTTCAAAGAAACCCAGCCATCCAGGATATTTTTCTGGGATTCAACATATCTGAAGTTCTGGTGTATTGCTATTTACATTTCACATAGGGGACTGCCATAAAAATTAGTTATCTTATCCTAATCATGATGCCCCAAAGATATAACCCTTTATTTGATGGATAGTACCTTGTTTTATTCAGCGTACCAGAAAAATTTTACCTGGCTCATAAATAAAAAGAGTTCTCCTTATTTAAATTTTAAATTGGAATATTGATAGTAATAAAAAGGAAACATTTTTGCCATTTCAGCAACAAAACTTGAGACAATATTCTTAGAATTCTAAGAGTTAAAAAACTTCAGAAGCAGTGTATTCCAAAGGCCTTCTTAGCCAGTTTTCTAAAGTACGGAATGATCAATAAAAATCAGCCTGTAACTGTACCTTCCAAACGTTGATTGCAGAGAATCTGTGCATTCAACAGAATGCCAAATAGTACTGGCAGACATTTATAGAAAGAGAATGCTATGTTTGCATTGTTCTGTTAATAGCATGCTAACAAGTATATTTCCTGTAGAGTCACGAATGGACAGAACAAAATATATAATAAAGCAGTGAATAGTGGACAGCCATTCATGTTCTATTGGTCTACAGTTACTAGACAGAAGAAAGAGTAAGTCCTATAATCTTAGGAGCTGTAAAAAAGAATCCTCTCTTGTTAAATCTCAAGAGAATCTGAAGAGGGAATAAAAGAGAAAAAAGTCAGACAGATTATGCTGTCAATTTTAGTTGTCATAATGTGCTTCAGAGATAAAACATTCCTCCGAATGGCAATTGAACAGATGGAAATTTTCATTTTTGGTTAACTGGATGGAAGAATTGGACCAGTACCTAAAATGACATTGAAATGAAGCTCAAACCCCCTCCCATAAGAAGGAAACAGATGCATCACTCCAGATACAAAATAAATTATTGAACAGTGCATATATTATATTGGCATCATTGTATCCAACTGTACATCTGCACAATGTTTTAGTCTCCTGGTGAGAGAACAGACATTTCTGAAAGGGAAAACAGGCAACTATTGAAGTGAATCGGATAGGGTAAGAAAAGCCGAACACTTCACTGAATTTGAAGTTATTCATGTTGAGGAGAAGAAAGAACCATAAATTATATTGATTCCAATGTCCTTGAACTTACAGATTGAATTACATGTAGTCGATTCTGAAATATAAAATCACGTTTTCAGGATTTTCATAATCTTAAATCAGAATGAATAAGAAAAAATATGACTACTTAAGATCCTAAAGGAGTTAAGGCTGAATACCCTCCTTGCTTGATCTGACACAGAAGTAAGTGATACATTAAAGTAAAACTACAATTCTTATCTTAAGCTAGTATTAGAGAGGACTCACAAAATAGGTAACTGAAAGGAGACCTGTTTGATGATTTAAAGTTAATAAGCAATTCTATGAGTTGTGAACTAAGGAAAGAGTTGAGTTGAGCTCCTTTTGATTCTCTGAAGTTCCACCTATACTTTCTGACAATGCTGTCCTGGTTGGTCGTTTTGCACTGCTCTCATCGTCATCTCTTGCTTATTGATGGAGCTGATCCATGTAGGCAGCTTGCACCACCCTACACTGCCACTCAGTTTTCCTACCAACCCTTTCCTCTCTTTCTCAACTCATTAAATCCTTAGTCCAGCTGCTAAGGAAATATGATGATACTAGTTTTAGAGGGCATGTCAAATAAGAAGGATTTATCATTTTGTTTCATTTTTAAGGTGTAGTATTTGTTGGCATTGGGCCAGCAGCATTGCTGTGTTATATAAGGTGACCACATAAGAAGGTTTGATCAGGGGATGTGGATGATGCCTGAGATGCCAAACCCTGAGGTTAGTACCTAAAAGAGAAAGGAGCAAGAGAACAAATGTCTCCAATATAAAAATATTTTATAGTTTAATAATAAAAATTCTGACTTTTTATTTAAGTTATCCATCACAAGGTAATAAGATTTTACTAAATATCTAAAGTCATCAAATATTTTCTGAGACATGATTTCTAATCAAACTACATTTAATAAGGATTCAGTATCTTAAAGACAAACTCTGTATGTCTCGACTATTAGAATAGCATAGGTGGGGAAAATACTTTCAGGGCAACCCTACGAAAAATACTGATGGAGAGCAGACAGCACATAAGCGTGATGAATTATGAGTCTATATACATTGGTGCACAATCTTCACAATGGTTTTCCCTTCAGAAATAAAAGTTGTACAGGGAAATTATTCATTGCGTTCTCCCAATCATTTTTAAACACAGGCAAATGTGAAATAGTGAAGAGCTCATTAAAGATAGAGAAGACAAATATAACCTAAAAGTAAAAGTATAAGGAGGTTGGGCCCATCTGGACTTATTAGTCAGAGAAAAGCCTTGAGGGGAATTGCTGTGGATGTGGGATAGGAGAAATAGTTAGAAGGTAATTGGGAAAGGGGAACTCAAGTTGGCTCCCTCCCTGGGGTGTTTCTGCCAAAGAAGGAGAATAAGAATAGAACCTTCAGGAATAGTATCATATGGTGGCTGGACTCCCAAAGAGAGTGCTGCTAGAAAAAGGCCATGGTATGATATGGTAATGATTCACAGATGAATAAGAGAAAGAAGTGGACCAGAAATCATATTTTGTGTATCTGCCTCATTTCAATGCTCTCTCTTATTTAAACTTAAGCTGTTCTATGGTTTCTAGGCATATACCCATTCTCTATTAGTATCTCTCAATGTTATTCTGTAATTAGTCTTATACTAATATGAGTGGAGATTTCATTAATTGATAACCTAAAGCAAAATATTTCAGAAAACATGCTACATATACCAGGTGCTCTATCTCCAGTGGTCACTGGTCATAAGACTAACAAAAGTGGCTGATAGACAAAGGAGCCAGGTGAAAATTCCTCACCTACAGGGCAAAAGGCAGGTAGGAGTTCCAGGTCTTCTTAAATGAGAACCGAAAGAGAGCCAAAAGGGTTAACCTGAAGAATGCAGCGTGTTTTCACTTCAGGTTAAGTCTGACTCTAAGTTAATTTCATTGTTGTTAGAGATAGATAATTAACAGCCTTATTTGGATATAGTATACTTTCTTAACAAACATAATATTAACATGTCATTTACTTACCATAAACATGGAATAAATTAATTCTAAATAAAGCATTTCTTGACACAGATAATATAGCTTAGAAAGTGTTGAAAGGTAACCTCTGAACAAACAGTACACACAGAAATCTCATGGTAAATCTGATGGGGGCTGGTTTTACCTCTCTAAGTGTAAAGCCTGAAATGGGACAGAGAAAAGCTGAATTGCTATTAATGAAACCATATGTGGCAAATGAACACTAAATCTACTCATTTTCTATCAAAAAAGAGCACCAAATACTAAAGCTCTTTTAATTCCCTTGTTCATCTTTTTTGTTGGGCAGATGATTAGTACATTTTTAATACTGACAAATTCCATAGTCTGTCAACCACTGATCCTTAAACACTATGAAGATTTTATTAAACTCCTCAGCAATCAATGATAACAAGTTTAATTTTTTCTTCTATCATATGGTCTTCTAAAACTTTTTTATTTTGTCCATCAAAAGTCATTATGCAAATTCCAGACCAAAAAAAATTTCTCTCAATCTGGAATTCTAAACATTGTTAGTTTTTCTGATTTGCAAACCGTGAAAAACAAACACAAACAACAAAAACCAAATCATGCAACAAAGCAAAAGAGTAAGAGATCTAATTTTTGGAGAACTTTCTCTAATTCCGGAATAAGGTACTCTGACTCCATAGCAAACGTTTTCAAAAATATACTGTATGTAAAGACACTGATATTGACAGCATTCATCCTACGTACTAGTGTAACTAGTTATTCTTTCTTAAAAACTTGAGGGAAAATCCACATAACATAAAATTTACCATTTTGAAGTGTACAATTCAGTGGCATTTAGCATGTTCAGAACTAATCCCTCTATCTAGTTCCAAAACATTCTCATCACCCCAACAGAAAAACCCATAACTATTAAGCAGCCACACTGTTTTCTTCCCTCCCCTAACCCTGGCAATTTGCTTCTCTATCAGTGAATTTACTTGTTCTGGATATTTCATATAAATGGAATCATACAATACGTCTCCTTTTGTGTCTGGCTTCTTTACTTAGGATAACATGTTCACAGGTTCATCCATGTGGCAGCAAGTATAAATTAGTACTTCATCCTTTTTATGGCTGAACAATGTTCCATTGTATGTATATACCATATTTTGTTTACTCATTCATCCATTGATAGATGCTTGGGTTGTTTTTTGCCTTTTGGCTATTGTAAATAGTGAAGCTACGAACATTTGTGTACAGGCATTTAAGTATCTGTTTGAATTTTTGTATATACCTAGGAGTGGAATTGCTAGTTCACATGGTAATTCAATGTTTAACTTGAGGAACAATCAAACAATCAATAGCTAGTGGGAAGACTGCTCTGTGGAGAACGTATTTGAGAACTTTTATGCTCCTTATGCATCTGGGGTAATGTGTCATTATTTTCACTCAACTTTCATTGGTCTTCTAGGATTTGAAATATACACAATCTACTACATTGGAAACATTTACCCTGAAAGCCTCCAATTCCATTTTCTCTACCATAGGAAGTAGCTTCATACTTCATAGCATACTAAAAGTGTAAGTTGGTACAGTGTCCTCAAATTCTCAAAAATTAAAAAAAATAAATCTCTGAATACAATGGGTCTCCTATATGGAAAAAAAATCTCACCTTAACAACAAGTTAGCTAGCCAAAAAATAAATTTAAAAGTTATGAACAATTTATAAAAATTTTTATGCAGTTAGGTCATACATTGAGAAGGAAGCCAGAGAAAGGTTTCACCTACTTTGTGGAATACTGTTGGAAGGAGAGAAAAAAAATGGAATTTTTACAGGAAAAACAGGATGATCACAGAGATTAGGGTTAAGTCATAGCATTTTTCACTCTGAAGAGAGCACATGACTCGAACCCCATCACATTTTATAGTTTATTCTTTAATAGCCAAAGACTTCTGTTAAATAAGTCTCTGATTCCAACATTCATGCCTATTAATGGGATAAAAATAGGTTTTCATCATGTTGGGAAAAAATACAATTTTATAAGCCTACTCCACATATTAATTTTTTAAAAATACATTATAAAAGGTTATCAAGCTACTATAGTTCCAAAATAGCATTAATTTCTTTTTGCTACAACAATTTATTTGGAGGTTTCACATACCTTATTTCATAATTTTCAAAAACCAAATATCATTTAAAATCATCTATAATAATGCATTCTAGAAAGAAGAAAGTAATCACTAAATTTTTTTTGTTTCTTTAGTATCAGTTTCTCAAAGGACACTATCAAATATTACCAATAACAATTAGCCTTACTAAAATTAAAGATCTAAATTTGTTGGTTTATTTATTCATTCATTTAAGTTTACATTGCCCAAAATGTTCCTGAACATGTTAGCTTTTAGACAATTTAAACAGTACCTACAAATTTCATTTTGCTGGCTACAAACCTGACCCAGATTTATAGTTTGAGAATTCTAGAGTTTAAAATTTTGACTATTTTCTACCCCTAAAAGAAAAGACATAGGTTGGTATCACCTGTTGGCTGGGAGGCACATTAGTGCTTTGCTGCCAATAATTTAGTAGGAAGCCTGGAAGGTGGCCAATGAACCAAAATCTAGGATGATAAGCCTTTCCCCAAGATGGTAATACCTCATTTACAGTCAGCTATTTTACACACTTAGAATTTTTGTTCTCTCATAAGCATATAAAGAAAGAATATAAGAGGGAGGGAATCCAAGCACAATGGAGGGAATCCAAGCACAGTGAAGTGAAGAATGGAAAAGCAGATCCTGAAAACTTTTATTTGTTTATGGGTGTAAAATGGCAGTCCTTAAACTAATTTGAAAAAGGAAAAATATAATTTTATTAGTTATGAATAATTATGCTCAATTCTTTTATTTTCTAGTTAAAATCTAATGTCATATCAAAATGTTGTCAAGACTAACCTTCCAGTTTATGAATCAAAGGTATGTTATACAAACAGAGCTCAATAAAGTTTTTAAATTCCATCGTTAGCAGCATCTTTATCATACTTGTTTGATCTAAACAATCCCTTATATGGGTGACTAAATTCTCACATTGGCTTTGACTCATTTTCCTTTCTTCTAGCTAACTTATTATTTTTACAATATTTCCAATGTCTCAGTTATTTTACTAATGAAAACATCTTAGTGAAGTCATATACAGTTGTAAGAATACTCCACAATGGGGTCAGACAGATCTTTTTAATGAGTTACAAAAGGGACTGACTAGAAACTATAGTGAAATCACCAAACCTTTATGTTGATAAACATAAGCCACATTTATAACACACTATTTGGGCTACTGCTGTTAATATGCATCAATGCCTCTATTATAAAAACCATCTGTTTCAGTTTGGTGAACTAGCTATAGAGCTTGATATTATTCTGATAAATAGAAGATTGTTTTTAGAAGAAAAACAGGTGAGACAGAGGGTAGAGCATGATGGAGAAATAGAAAGCTCCACCAATTGTCCCCCCAACAATGACAGCAATTTAACAACCTTCTACACACATGAAAAGAATACCTTCATGAGAACCAAAAATCAGGTGAGCTCTCATAGTACTTGGTTTGAACTTCATATCCTGGAAAGAGGCACTGAAGAGACAAAAAATCAGTCCTGAATTGCCAGTGCCACCCCTCCCCGACCTCAGCAATTGTAAGGCACAGAACTCAGCGCTTTTCTGTTAGAACCAGAAAGCCAGACCAAACTGAGCTAAGCCCGCCTACAGAGGGAACATCAAAATCAGCCCTAGCCAGAGGGGAATCACTAATCCCAGCAGTTTGAACTTAAGTACTTGCAAACCTCACCACCAAGGCCTGTAGCACTCTTGTCTCCAAGTAAGCTTGAACGCAGTCTAGGCCATAAGGATTGCAATTCTCGGATGAATCCTGGTGTTGAACTAGGCTCAGCGACAGTGGACTGGAAGGGCACAGTCCACTGTGGGGCTGCCAAGGGAGTGTTGGCATCACCTCTCCCCTAACCCCATGCTACACAGCTCCCTGCTCCAAAATAGACCCCTTCCTTCTGTTTGAGGAGAGGAGAGGGAAAAGTCGGGAGGACTCTGTCTTACATCTAAGGTATCAGTTCACCCAAGGCAGGACTGCGCAATGGTCAGAGTTGTGAGGCACCAGTTTCAGGGCCTAGCTCCCAGATGACATTTCTAGATACACCCTGGTCCAGAAGGAAACCCCCTGCCTTGAAGACAATGACACATCCTGGCAGCATTCATAATCTGCTAATTGAAGAGCACTTGAGCCCTGAGTAACCAGCAGAAACACCCAGGTACTACATCGAGGACCTTGGGTCAGCCTTGGAGACTTGCTGGTTTCAGATACCAGCATAGCCACAGTGGGGTAGAGCACCAAGCAGGTTCTTAGAGTCCCCAGTTTTATGACTTGGCTCTTGGATGGCATTTTTAGACCTACCCTGGACCAGAGGGGAGCCCACTGTCCTGAAGGGTGAGTCCTAGGCCAGGCAGCATTTAACAAAAGCGGACTTAAGAGACCTTAGGCCTAAAAGAAACATCAGGGGTAGTCTTGTAGTACTCCTTGTGGCCGGGGTGGCGGTGGCCTTTGAAATGGGGAGGGACATTGGGAAGGACTGAATCTTGTGGTTTGAGTGCCAGCTCAGCCACAATACAAAAGAACCCCAGGGAGACTTCTAAGGTTTTTCACTCTATTCCCTGACTCCCAGACGGTACTTCTGGACCTTGCCACTCTGAAGGGAAGGACACAGGCTTGGCTGGCTTTCACCTGCTGATTGAAGAGCCCCAGGGCCTTGAGTACATATAGGCAGTAGTGTAGCCAGGGAGTGGTTACAGCAGGCCTTGGGCAAGATCAAGTGCTGTGTTGGCTTCAGGTCTGACATAGTGTAGTCATAGTGTTCATGGCCATAGGGATGCTTGTTGCACTTCATCCCCGGCTTTAGATGGCTTAGAACAGAGAGACAGAGAGGTTCTGTATGTTTGGGAGAAAGAGAAGAGTACAAGAATCTCTGCCTGGTAATCTAGAGAATTCTCCCAGATCATGTCCAAGACCATCAAGGCAGTACCTCTATGAGTCTGCAAGAACCACAGCGTTACTGAACTTGGGGTGCCCCTTAAAGCAGATACAGCTTAGAACACAACAACAAGTCCTTTCAAATATCTAGAAAGCCTTCCCAAAAAGGACAGCTAAAGTAAGTCTAAACAGTGATGACTATAATACCTAACCTTTCAATGCCCAGACACTGAAGAACATCTATTTGCATCAACACCATCGAGGAAAACATGATCTCACTAAATGAACTAAATGAGACACCAGGTAACAATTTGGGAGAAACAGAGACATGTGACCTTTCAGACGAAGAATTCAAAATTGCTGTATTGAGGAAACTCAAAGAAATGCAAGATAACTCAGAGAAGAAATTCTATCAGATATAGTTCACAAAGAGAGTGAAATAATTAAAAAGAATAAAAATTCTGGAGATGAAAAATGCAATGGGCATACTGAAGAATGCAGCAGAGTCCCTTGACAGCAGAACTGATCAAGCAGAAGAAAGAATTAGTGAGCTTGAAGACAGGCTACTTGAAAATACACAATCAGAGGAGACAAAAGAAAAAACAATGAAGTATGCCTATAGGATCTAGAAAATAGCCTGAAAAGGGCAAATTTAAGAGTTACTGGCCTTAACGAGGAGGCAGAAAGAGATAAAAGTGGAAAGTTTATTCAAAGGGATAACAACAGAGAACTACTCAAACCTAGAGAAAGGTATCAGTATCCAAGTACAAGAAGGTTATAGAACACCAAGCTGATTTAACCCAAAGAAGACTACTTCAAGACATTTAATAATAAAACTTGCAAAGGTCAGGGATAAGGATCCTAAAAGCAGCAAAAGAAAATAAACAACAATGGAGCTCCAATATTAATGGTAGCAGCGGCCATCTGGAGTGGTTGCTGCCATCACCCAGTCCACAGCAGGGAAGCACGGCCGGGGCTACACACTCCACAGACCCTGCAGAAGCTGGGAAAAAGTGGGAGCCCTGCTCTTTCCACATTGGTGGAGCGGGAGCTCCCCAGGTGCAGCTGCAGCTGCCCAAGTGACAGAGTTGTGGCTGTGGACCCCAGCCTCCCACTCCTGGAGCAGGCAGGAACCACACCCTGCCAGGTGCAGCTACAGCCACCCAAGCCACAGTTACAGAGCCGGGCATCTGTGCACTCTCGGGAGACTGAGAAGGCTCCTCCTGCCCCAACAGGCTCAGAAGTGTCTGCTCCCACTCCTAGTGCCTGCTCCTATCTTGAAGCAAGTTTGGGACTGAGTCCAGGCACTGTCATAGCCTAGCTGGGTGTGTGCCATGATCAGGGCAGTGCTGACATGCCAGCCCCCGCCACCTCAGCCCCCTCTGGATTTTGGGCACCAATGAGCATGGGAGGGAAGCCGTGGGGGGCTGAGGGCAGCTCAGCACTGGCCTGCAGGCGCCCCTTGGCATGAATAGCCTGGGCAGAAGGGAGCAGGTCCCCACTGAGGCCCCACCTTCAGGTCAGGCAGGGCCTAAAGGCAGGGGGCCAGGCTGCCAGTCTTGCAGACCAGAGAGGGAATTTATGGTGCCTTTTCAGGACCTGCTCATGGACAAATTGGTAAGCACTTCCTCCCCTCTGAGGCCCATAAAAGCCCTGGGCTCAGCCAGAGCTGAGCAGACACCAGGACAACAAGCTGCAAAGAGGAACTACCTACTCCAGGAACTCCTCTCTGCTGAGAGCTACAGACATCGGGGTGACCAGCTGCAGAGAGGAGCTATCCATTCCAGGGCCTCCTCTCTGTTGACAGCTGCAGATGTTGGGATGACCACCCGCAGAGAGGAACTACCCACTCCAGGGCCTCCTATCTGCTGAGGGCTAAACACTCAACATGATGACCAGGTTGCAGAGAGGAGCTACCCACTCCAGGGTCTCATCTGAGCTTTTCTGTCACTCAGTGAACCTCCTCTTCACCTTGCTCACCCTCCACTTGTCCACATACCTCATTCTTCCTGGACTCAGGAGAACTTGGGACCTGCCAAATGGCAGGACTGAAATAGCTGTAACACAAACAGGGCTGAAACAAACCCCATGCTCGCCACATTGTGGGTGAACAGAAGAGCTGCAACTCTTCAGGGAGCCCAGACTTGGGAGTGCCCCAAGCCAGGGCTGTGACTCCCTCTTTGGGGCCTGAGGTTCCTGGACTATCTAAGCTGCTGGGTGACACCACATTCCCCAGTGACAGCTATGGAAGCTGCCTGCGGTGTGGTCTAGCTGCAGCCTCACAAAGAGCCAGTGCCCATGCTGCACCTGGAGCTGCCCGCCCTGCTGCAGCAGCTGGTGTGCCTGACTGTGTGCAGTGACTGCACCTCACACTCACTAGCTCACATACCTCTTGCCGCTCCATGTCTGGCTCACCCTTGGCAGGCATGGGATCCAGACCAGTAGCCTGAGCCAAGCATGGCCTGCAGGTCCAGTGCGTGGAACAAGACCAACAGTCCCAAGAAAAACTCAGGCAAAGGTGCCACAGGCCAAAGAGGTTTCTGGTCAGAAAAGTGACACCTTAAGGATCCTGCAAGAAGATGTCTGGCAGCCAACTTTTCAGTGAAAACCTTACAGGACAAGAGAGAGTGGCCTGATATATTTAAAGCACTAAAGGAAAAAATTTTTAAACTTGAATAGTGTATCTAGTGAAAAGATTCTTCAAACATGAAGAAGAAATAATTTCCCAGACAAAAAAAAAGCTGAGGGGTTTCATCAATACCAGAGCTTCCTACAAGAAATGTTAAAGGGAATGCTTCTATCAAAAAGGACATTAATGAGCAATAAATAATCACCAGAAGGTACAAAACTCACTGGATATAGTAAGTCCACAGAAAAACACAGAATAGTATAACACTGTAATTGTGGTGTAGAAAGACAAAACGATAAATGAATTAAATAAGTAGAAAGACTAAATGATTAATCAAAAATAATAATGTCTCACCATATATAAAAAGCATATCAAAATGGATTAAAAAAACTTACATCTAAACCTCAAGCTATGAAACTATTATACTAAAAAAAAAACAGTAGGGAAACTCTCCAGGACATTGGACTGGGCAAAGATTTCTTGAATAATACCCCACAAGCACAGACATCCAAAGCAAAAATGGACAAATGGGATCACATCAAGTGTCAAAATGCTTCTGCACAGCAAACGATACACTCAACAAAGAGAAGAGACAACCCACAGAGTAAGAGAAAATATTTGCCAACTACCCATCTGACAAGGGATTAATAACCAGAGTATATATGAAGAGCTCAAACAGCTCTACAGGGGAAAATCCAATAATTAGATCAAAAAATGGGCAAAGTTTTGAATAGACATTTCTCAAAAGAAGACATACAAATGGTAAATAGGCATATGAAAGAGTGCTCAACATCACTGATCATTAAAGAAATCTAAATCAAAACTACAATAAGATATCATGTCACCCCAGTTAAAATGGCTTATATCCAAGACAGGCAATAACAAACGCTGGCAAGGATGTGGAGAAGAATGAACCCTTGTACACTGTTGGTGGGAATGTGAATTAGTAGAACCACTATGGAGAACAGTCTGGAGATTCCTCAAAAAAACTAAAAATTGAGCCACCATATGACCTGGCAATCCCTCCCCTAGGTACATACCCCAAAGAAATGAAACCAGTGTATCGAACAGATATCTGCCATGTTTATTGCAGCATTATTTACAATAGCCAAGATTTGGAAGTCACCTAAATGTACATTAACAGACGAATGAATAAAAAAAGGTGGTACATATACACAATGGAATACATTCAGCCATAAAAAAAGAAGGTGATACTGTCATTTGCAACAACAGGAATGGAACTGGGGATTGCTATGTTAACTGAAATAAGCCAGACACAGAAAAACAAATATCACATCACATATTCTCACTTATTTGTGGGATCTCAAAATCAAAACAATTGAACTCATGGAGCTAGACAGTAGAAGGATAGTTACCAGAGGCTGGGAAGGGTAGCAGGGTAAGTAGGGATAGTTAATAGGTACAAAAAAGAGTTAAAAAGAATGAATAAGACCTACTATTGACAGGACAACAGGGCAACTATAGTCAATAATAATTTTTAAATAACTTAAAGAATGTAATTGATTGATTGTGACTCAAAGTATAAATGTATAAGAAAATGGATACCCCATTCTCCATGATGTGCTTATTTCACATTGCATGCCTGTATACATAATCTCATGTACCCCATAAATATATATACCTACTATGTACCCACAAACATTTTTAAAAACATTTTTTAATTTAAAATAAATAAATAAAAGAAAAACAGGTGAAACCTTATAAATGCATCAGACTGCAACACATATTAATGACATTAAGAAAATTTTCAATTAGTTCAAAAGTGTTAATTGGTCTATTTTGTGGTATGCACTAATAAAAAGTAGCATAGTAAAAAATCACTTTGAAAATTTTTTTTCAATTATACCAGGAAAATACAGCCTGAGTTCGTAGGAGCTTTGGGCTAGTCATAAACTCTCCAAATCTCAGCTGCCTCATCCATAAATGAAGAAAAGGACAGATCCAAAAGCCTCTGCATTGACAATCCATATCTGGGAGGAAATAATAGCGTCTTAAAGTTACACACACACACCTAGAAATACACAAAATTAAAAATTTTAATGATAATGATTTATCTTTCATCTTCAAGGTGGTTATGTGGTTTCCGAAATAAAACTGGAGTTAAAACATATTTAAACTAGAAATACTTTTTAATAAATTATGCTTAGACTTTTTGTAAAAATTTGCTATATAGAAAACTACAAGTACAAAGTCAATCCTCTCATGTGAAAACATTAAAGATAAAGGCAGGAGGATTACTTGAGCCAAGTAATTCAAGACCAGCCTGGGCAACATAGCTAAATGCTATTTTAATAAATACATAAAATAATTTAAAAATGTACATAACATTTATATATTCTACTTCTACATTTAATACCTTATGAATTGCTCATAATTTCACTTTTTAATTTTTAATTTTAGGGGTACATAGTAAGTGTATATATTTATGGGGTACATATTTTGATACAGGCATATAATATGTAACAATCACATCACAATAAATAGGATATCCATCACCTGACCATTTATCCTTTGTGTTATAAACAATCCAGTTATACTCTTTTAGTTATTGTGAAAAGTACAATAAATTATAGTTGACTGTAGTCATGCTATTTTGCTATCAAATACTAGGTCCTAGTCATTCTGTATATTTTTGCAACCATTAACAACTCCACTCCTCCCCAGAACCCTTCCTAACCTCTGGTAACCATCATTCTACTCTCTATCTTCATGAGTTCAATTGTTTAATTTTTAGCTCCCACAAATAAGTGAGAATATATGAAGTTTGTCTTTCTGTGCCTGGCTTATTTCACTCAATAAATGTCCTCTAGTTCCATCTACGTTGTTGCAAATGACAGGATCTCATTCTTTTTTATGGCTTAATAGTACTCCATTTTATATATGTACCACATTTTCTTTTTTAAAAAAATTTCTCTTTTAACTTTTACTTTAGGTTCAGGAATGCATATACACGTTTGGAATACAGGTAAACTCAGCTCATGGGGGTTTGGTGTACAGATTATTTTGTCACCCAGATATTAAGCATAGTACTCGATAGGTATTTTTTCTGATCCTGTTCCTCCTCCCACCCTCTGACCTCAAGTTTGTCCCAGTGTCTGTTGTTCCCCTTGTTGTGTCCACGTGCCTTGTTACTTAGCTCCCACTCATAAGAGAGAACACATGCAGTATTTGGTTTTCTGTTCCTGTGCTAGTTTGCTAAGAATAATGGTCTTCAGTTCCATCCATGTTGCTGAAAAGGACATGATCTTGTTTTTTATGACTGCATAATATTCCATGGTGTATATACACTCCATTTTCTTTACCCAGTCTGCCATTCATGGGTGCTTGACTCCATGTCTTTGCTATTGTGAATAGTGCTGCAATGAACATACATGTGCATATGTTTTATGGTAGAACGATTTATATTCCTTGGTGTATATACCCAATAATGTGATGGCTGGGTTTAAAAGTAGTTCTAAGTTCTTTGAGGAATTGCCACACTGATTTCCACAATGGGTGAACTAATTTACACTCCCACCAGCAGTGTATAGGTGTTCCCTCTTCTCTATAACCCCTCCAGCATCTGTAATTTTTTGATTTTTAAAATAATAGCCATTCTGACTAATATGAGATATCACGCTGTGGTTCTGATTTGCATTTCTCTAATTATTACTGATGTACAGCATTTTTTCATATGCTTGTTGGCTGCATGTATGTCTTCTTTTGAAAAACATCTGTTCATGTGTTTGGGTTTTGCTTATAAAATTTGTTTAATTTTAATTTTCCTTACAGATTCTGGATAGTAGACCTTTGTCAGAAGCACAGTTTGCAAATACTTTCTCATATTTTGTAGACTGTCTGTTTACTCTGTTGATAGTTTCTCTTGCTGTGCAGAAGCTCTTTAGTTTAATTAGATCCCATTTCTCAATTTTTGCTTTGGTTGAAATTGCTTTTGGTGTCTTTGTCATAAAATATTTGTCAGTTCCTATGTCCAGAATGGTATTGCCTAGGTCATCTTCCAGGGTATTATAGTTTTAGGTTTTGCATTTACAGCATTATATTCTTGAGTTGGCTTTTATTTATGATGTAAGAAAGGGGTCCAGTTTCAGTCTTCCACATATACCTAGCCAGTTATCCCAGCATCATTTGTAGAATAGGGAGTCCTTTCCCCATTGCTTGTTTTTGTCAGCTGTGTCAAAGATCAGACGGTTGTAGGTGTGTGGCATTATTTCTGGGCTCTCTATTCTGTTCCATTGGTTTATGTGCCTGTTTTTGTAGCAGTACCATACTGTTTTGGTTACTACAGCCCTGTGGGTGTAGTTTGAAGTCAGGTAACATTATGCCTCCAGCTTTGTTCTTTAAGCTTAGGATTGCTTTGGCAACTTGGGCCCTTTTTGGTTCCATATGAATTTTAAAAGTTTTTTTCTAGTTCTGTGAATAATGCTATTGGTAGTTTGATTAGAATCACACTGAATCTGCAAATTGTGTTGAGGAGTATGGCCATTTTAAAAAATATTGGTTCTTCCTATCAGTGAACACGAAATGTTTTCTCATTTCTTTGTATTATCTCTAATTTCTTTGAGCAGTGTTTGTAATTCTCATTGTAGAGATCTTTTACCTCCCTAGTTAGCTGTACTCCTAGGTATTTTATTCTTTTTCTGGCAATTGTGAATGGGATTGCATTCCTGATACGGCTCTTCACTTGCATGTTGGTGTAAAGAAATGCTACTAATTTTTGTACATTGATTTTGTATCCTGAAACTTTGCTAAAGTTGTTTATCAGCTCAACTTGCTTAAGCTGCTTTTTGGCCAGGAGTATGGGGTTTTCTAAATACAGAACCATGTTTTCTGCAAACGGATAGTCTGACTTCCTCTTTGCCTATTTGGGTGCCTTTTATTTCTTTTTCTTGCCTGATTGCCCTGGCTGGAACTTCCAGTATTATGTTTAATAGGACTGGTAAGAGAGGGCATTCTGGTCTTTTGCCAGTTTTCAAGAAGAATGCTTCCAGCTTTGCCCATTCAGTATGATGTTGGCTGAGGGTTTGTCATAGTTGGCTCTTATTATTTGCATTCCTTCAATGCCTAATTTATTGAGTTTTTAACATGAAAGGATGTTCAATTTTTATCAAAAGCTTTTTCTGCATCTATTGAGATAATCACATGGTTTTTGTCTTTAGTTCTATTATGTAACGAATCACATTTATTGATTTGTGTATTTTGAGCCAACTTTACATCCCAGGGATAGAGCCTACTTGATCATGGTGGATTACCATTTTGATATGCTGCTGGATTGGATTTGCTAGTATTTTGTTGAGGATTTTTGCATTTATGTTCATGAAAGATATTGGCCTGAACTCTTATTGCTATTGTTGTTGTTGTATCTCTGCCAATTTTGGTATCAGAATAACGCTGGTTTCATAGAATGAGTTGGGAAGAAATCCCTTCTCAATTTTTTGGAATATCTTCAGTAGGAATGGTACCAGCTCTTCTTTATACACTGGTGGAATTCAGCCAAGAATCTATCTCATCCTGGGCTTTTATGGGGGGTTGGTAGGCTATTTATTACTGATTCAGTTTTGGAGCTCATTATCGGTCTGTTCAGGGATTCAATTTCTTCCTGGCTCAGTCTTGGGAGAATGTATGTGTCCAGGAATTTAGCCATTTCTTCTAGAGTTTCTAGTTTGTATATATAGAGGTACTCATAGTAGTCTCTGATGGTTATCTGTATTTCTGTGGGGTCAGCGGTAACATTCTCTTTCTCAATTCTAATTTTGTTTATTTGGATCTTCTCTCTTTTCTTCCTTGTGTACTTAACAGTCTATATAATTAATTCTTTCAAAAAAACTATCTCCTGGATTCGTTGGTCCTTGTATGGTTTTCCATGTTTCTTTTTTTTTTTTTTTTTTGAGACAGAGTCTCACACTATTATTGCCCAGGCTGGAGTGCAATGGCATACTCTCAGCTCACTGCAACCTCCGCCTCCTGGAATCAGGCGATTCTCCTGCCTCAGCCTCCCGAGTAGCTGGGATTGCAGGCACCCGCCACCACGCCTGGCTTATTTTTTGTATTTTATAGTACACATGGGTTTCACTATGTTGGCCAGGCTGGTCTTAAACTCCTGACCCTGTGATCTGCCCACCTCAGCCTCCCAAAGCGCTGGGATTATAGGCATGAGCCATCGTGCCTGGCCAGTTTTTCATGTTTCAATCTCCTTCAGTTCAGCTCTGACTTTGGTTATTTTTTTTTGTCTTCTGCTAGCTTTGAGGTTGGTTTGCCCTTACCTGTCTAGTTTTTTCTAGTTGTGACATTAGGTTGAGAACTTTCTAATTTTTGATGTGAGTGTATAGTGCCAGAAATTTCCCTCTTAATGCTGCCATATCTGTGCCCCAGAGATTCTAGTATGTTGTATCTTTGTTCTCATTAGTTTCAAATAACTTCTTGTTTTCTGCCTTAATTTCATTATTTACTAAGAAGTCATTCAGGAGCATGTTTAATTGCCATATAACTGTATAGTTTTGACTGATTTTCTCCAAACTAAATTCCATTTTTATTGTACAATGTACCACATTTTATCCAGTCATCTCTTGATGGACACTTACCTTGCTTCCAAATCTTAGCTATTGTGAATAGTGCTACAATGAACACAAGAGTGTAGACATCTCTTTGATATACTGATTTCCTTCCTTTTGGGTATACACATAGCAGTAATATTGCTGGAGCACATGGTAGCCCTATTTTTAGTTTTTTGAGGAACCTCCAAACTATCCTCCATAGTGATTATACTACTTTACAATCCCATCAGCATGGTACATGGGGTCCCTTTTCTTCACATCCTCACCAGTGTGTTGTTGCCTGTCTTTTGGACACAAGCAATTTAGCTGGAATGAGATATCTCCTTGTAGTTCTGATTTTAATGTTTCCCATAATCAGTGACATTGTTCGGCTGTATCCCCACCCAAATCTCATCTTGAATTGTAACTACCACAATTCCCACATGTGGTGGGAGGAACCCAGTGGGGAGGTGATTGAACTATAGGGGCGGGCCCTTCCTGAGCTGTTCTCATGATAGTGAATGAGTCTCCTGAGATCTGATGGTTTTAAAAATGGGAGTTTCCAGGATTAAGAAACTCATTCAAAACCACTCAACTACATGGAAACTGAACAACCTGCTCCTGAATGACTACTGGGTACATAACGAAATGAAGGCAGAAATAAAGATGTTCTTTGAAACCAAAGAGAACAAAGACACAACATACCAGAATCTCTGGGACACATTTAAAGCAGTGTGTAGATGGAAATTTATAGCACTAGATGCCCACAAGAGAAAGCAGGAAAGATCTAAAATTGACACCCTAACATCACAATTAAAAGAACTAGAGAACAAGAGCAAACACATTGAAAAGCTAGCAGAAGGCAAGAAATAACTAAGATCAGAGCAGAACTGAAGGAGATAGAGACACAAAAAAGCCTTCAAAAAATAAATGAATCCAGGAGTTGGTTTTTTGAAAACATCAACAAAATTGATAGACCACTAGCAAGACTAACAAAGAAGATAACAGAGAAGAATAAAACAGACACAATAAAAAATGATAAAGGGGATATCACCACCAATCCCACAGAAATACAAACTACTATCATAGAATACTATAAACACCTCTACGAAAATAAACTAGAAAATCTAGAAGAAATGGATAAATTCCTTGACACATACATCCTTCCAAGACTAAACCATGAAGAAGTTGAATCTCTGAATAGACCAATAACAGGCTCTGAAATTGAGGCAATCATTAATAGCTTACCAACCAAAAACAGTCCAGGACCAGACGGATTCACAGCCGAATTCTACCAGAGGTACAAGGAGGAGCTGGTACCATTCCTTCTGAAACTATTCCAATCAATAGAAAAAGAGGGAATCCTCCCTAACTCATTTGATGAGGCCAGCATCATCCTGATACCAAAGGCTGGCAGAGACACAACAAAAAAAAGAGAATTTTACACCAACATCCCTGATGAACATCGATGCAAAAATCCTCAATAAAATACTGGCAAACCGAATCCAGCAGCACATCAAAAAGCTTATCCACCATGATCAAGTGGGCTTCATCCCCGGGATGCAAGGCTGGTTCAACATACACAAATCAATACACGTAATCCAGCAATATAAACAGAACCAATGACAAAAACCACATGATTATCTCAATAGATGCAGAAAAGGCCTTTGAAAAAATTCAACAACCTTTATGCTAAAAACTCTCAATAAATTAGGTATTGATGGGATGTATCTCAAAATAATAAGAGCTATCTATGACAAACCCACAGCCAATATCATACTGAATGGGCAAAAACTGGAAGCATTCCCTTTCAAAACAGGGATGCCCTCTCTCACCACTTCTATTCAACATAGTGTTGGAAGTTCTGGCCAGGGCAATCAGGCAGGAGAAGGAAATAAAGGGCATTCAGTTAGGAAAAGAGGAAGTCAAATTGTCCCTGTTTGCAGATGACATGATTGTATATCTAGAAAACCCCATTGTCTCAGCCCAAAATCTCCTTAAGCCGATAGGCAACTTCAGCGAAGTCTCAGGATACAAAATCAATGGGCAAAAATCACAAGCATTCTTATACACCAATAACAGACAAACAGCCAAATCATGAATGAACTCCCATTCACAATTGCTTCAAAGAGAATAAAATACCTAGGAATCCAATTTACAAAGGGACGTGAAGGACCTCTTCAAGGAGAACTACAAACCACTGCTCAATGAAATAAAAGAGGATACAAACAAATGGAAGAACATTCCATGCTCATGGGTAGGAAGAATCAGTATCGTGAAAATGGCCATACTGCCCAAGGTAATTTATAGATTCAATGCCATCCCCATCAAGCTACCAATGACTTTCTTCACAGAATTGGAAAAAACTACTTTAAACTTCATATGGAACCAAAAAAGAGCCACATTGCCAAGACAATCCTAAGCCAAAAGAACAAAGCTGGAGGCATCACAGTACCTGACTTCAAACTATACTAGAAGGCTACAGTAACCAAAATAGCATGGTACTGGTACCAAAACAGAGATATAGACCAATGGAACAGAACAGAGCCCTCAGAAATAATGCCGCATATCTACAACTATCTGATCTTTGACAAACCTGACAAAAACAAGCAATGGGGAAAGGATTCCCTATTTAATAAATGGTGCTGGGAAAACTGGGTAGCCATATGTAGAAAGCTGAAACTGGATCCCTTCCTTACACCTTATACAAAAATTAATTCAAGATGGATTAAAGACTTAAATGTTAGACCTAAAACCATAAAAACCCCAGAAGAAAACCTAGGCAATACCATTCAGGACATAGGCATGGGCAAGGACTTCACAACTAAAACACCAAAAGCAATGGCAACAAAAGCCAAAATTGACAAATGGGATCTAATTAAACTAAAGAGCTTCTGCACAGCAAAAGAAACTACCATCAGAGTGAACAGGCAACCTACAGAATAGGAGAAAATTTTTGCAATCTACTTATCTGACAAAGGGCTAATATCCAGAATCTACAATGAACTCAAACAAATTTACAAGAAAAAAACAAACAACCCCATCAAAAAGTGGGCGAAGGATATGAACAGACACTTCTCAAGAGAAGACATTTATGCAGCCAAAAGACACATGAAAAAATGCTCATCATCACTGGCCATCAGAGAAATGCAAATCAAAACCACAATGAGATACCATCTCACACCAGTTAGAATGGCAATCATTAAAAAATCAGGAAACAACAGGTGTTGGAGAGGATGTGGAGAAATAGGAACACTTTTACACTGTTGGTGGGACCGTAAACTAGTTCAACCATTGTGGAAGTCAGTGTGGCGATTCCTCAGGAATCTAGAACTAGAAATACCATTTGACCCAGCCATCCCATTACTGGGTATATACCCAAAGGATTACGAATCACGCTTCTCTAAAGACACATGCACATATATGTTTATTGCTGCACTATTCACAATAGCAAAGACTTGGGACCAACCCAAATGTCCAACAATGATAGACTGGATTAAGAAAATGTGGCACATATACACCATGGAATACTATGCAGCCATAAAAATTGATGAGTTCATGTCCTTTGTAGGGACATGGACGAAGCTGGAAACCATCATTCTCAGCAAACTATCGCAAGAACAAAAAACCAAACACCACATGTTCCCACTCATAGGTGGGAACTGAACAATGAGAACGCATGGACACAGGAAGGGGAACATCAGACACCAGGGCCTGATGTGGGATGGGGGGAGAGGGGAGGGATAGCATTAGGAGATATACCTAATGTTAAATGATGAGTTAATGGGTGCAGCACACCAACATGGCACATATATACATATGTAACAAACCTGTACGTTGTGCACATGTACCCTAAAACTTAAAGTATAACAAAAAATTTAAAAAATTAAAAAATAAAAATGGGAGTTTCCCTGCACAAGCTCTTTTTTGCCTGCTGCCATCCATGTAAGATATGACTTGCTCCTCCTTGCCTTCCACCATGATTGTGAGGCCTCTGCAGCCATGTGGAACTGTAAGTCCATTAAACCTCTTTCTTTTGAAAATTGCCCTGTCTCAGGTATGTCTTTATCAGCAGCATGAGAACAGACTAATATAATCAGCGATCGTGAGTACCTTTTCATTTACTTCTTTGCTGTTTGTGTGCCTTCTTTTGTTGTCACACAGAAGCTTTTCAACATGATGTAATCCTATTTGTCCATTTTTGCTTTGGCTGTTTGTGCTTGTGGGGAAATTTTTGCCTAGTTCAAAGTACTGAAGTGTTTCTCCAAAGATGTCCTTTAGTACTTACAGTCTGAATTCTTATATTTAAGTCTTCAGTCTATTTTTATTTGATTTTTATATATGCTGAGAGATGGGTCCAGTTTCATTTTTCTACATATGAATATCCAATTTTCCCAGCACCATTTATTAAAGAGACTGTCTTTTCCTCACTGTATGTTCTTGGCATCTCTGCTGAAAATGAGTTCACTGTGGATGTACAGATTTACTTCTGGATTCTCTATTGTGTTCATTGGTCTGTGTGTCTATTTTTATGCCACTATGATGCTTTTTTGGTTAATATAGCTCTGCTAATAAAAACTTTACACTGTCTCCCAACTTTTTAACTTTGTGTTGTTTCTATTTATATCTTATTGTACTGTGTCTTAAAAAATTGTTGTAGTTATTATTCTTGATCAGTTCATCTTTTTGTCTTTCTACTTAAGATATGAGTAGTTTACACACCATAACTTCAGTGTGACAGTATTCTTTTTCCTGTGTACATATTATTACCAGTAAGTTCTGTATCTTCAGATGATTTCTTATTGCTCATTAATGTTCTTTTCTTTCACACTTAAAAACTCCCTTTAACATTTCTCATACAACAGGTCTGAGATCAATGAAGTCCCTCAGGTATTTTGCCTGGGAAAGTATTTCTCCTTTATGTTTGAAGTACATTTTTGCCAGATATACTATACTAATATATATATTTTTTCTTTCAGCATGTTAAATATGTCATGCCACTCTCTCCTGACCTGTAAGGTTTTTACTGAAAAGTTGGCTGCCAGATGTATTGAGCTCCATTGTATGTTATTTGTTTCTTTTCTCTTGCTGCTTTTAGGATCCTTTCTTTATCCTTGACCTTTGGGAGTTTGATTATTAAATGTCTTCAGGTAGTCTTATTTGGGATAAACCTGCTTAGTTGTTCTATAACCTTATTGTACTTAAATACTGATAACTTTCTCTAAGCTTTGGGAAGTTCTCTATTACCTCTTTGAATAAACTTTCTACCCCACCTCTCTGTTTATCTCCTTTTTGAGTTCAGAGTCTCAGATTTGCCCTTATGAGGCTACATTCTAGATCTTGTAAACATACTTCATTCTTCTTTATTCTCATTTCTTTTGTCTCCTTTGACCGTATATTTTTAAATAGCCCATCTTCAAGCTCACTAATTCTTCTGCTTGATCATTTTTGCTGTTAATAGACTCTGATGCATTGTTCAGTGTGTCAACTGCATTTGTCAACTCCAGAATTTCTGCTTTTTAAAAAATATTTTGAGTGCAGTGGTGCAATCTCAGCTCACTGCAACATCTGTCTCCCAGACTCAAGTGATCCACCCACCTCAGCCTTCTGAGTAGCTGGGACTACGGGCATGTGCCACTGCACCCAGCTAATTTTTTGTATTTTTAGTAGAGACAGGGTTTTACCATGTTGCCCAGGATGGTCTCGAACTTCTGACCTCAAGCAATCCACCTGTCTTAGCCTCCCAAAGTGCTGGGATTATAGGCATGAGCTACTGCACCTGCCCTGCTTGATCTTTTTAATTATTTGTATCTCTTTGTTAAAATTATCTCATAGGATACTGAATTCCTTCTCTGGAATAGGAATAGGATTACATCATGTCTTTGGGTTTTCTCAATACAGTTATTTTGAATTCTCTGAAAGGTTACATATCTCTGCCTCTCCAGTACTGGTCACTGGTGCTTTATTTAGTTTGTTTGGTGAGATCATGTATTCCTGGATGGTTTTCATGCTTATGGATATTCGCTGGTGCCTGGGCATTGAAGAATTAAGCATTTATTGTAGTCTTCACAGTCTAGACTTGTTTGTACTCATCATTCTTGGGAAGGCTTTCCAAGTATTCAAAGGGTGTTATGATCTTTGGTCTTTGGTCACTGCGGTAATATCTGCATTAGGAAGTACCCCAAGCCCAGTAATGCTGTAGCGCTTGCTGGCTCATTGAGGTACACGTTGGTGGTCTTGGGTAATATCCAGAATTTCCTGGATTCCCTGGCAGACACTTTCGTCCTCTTCCCTTAACAGAGTCTCTGTGTGCAGAGCTGCCTGGAGCTGGGGGAGAGGTAAAACAAGCATCCCTGTGGTCACCACTAGTTGTATTGCTTTGGATTAGATTGAAAGCCAGCACACACGAGGTCTCACTAAGGACTACAGTGACCAATGCCTGGCTACCCCATCTATGTTCTCTCAAGTCCAAGGGCTCTACAATCAGCAGGTGACAAATCCAGCCAGGCTTATGTCCTGTTTGCTTCAGGGGAGCAAGTTGCTCCTGGCCTTGGGCAGGTCCAGAGATGCCATTCAGGAGCCAGGGTTGGGAATTAGGGACCTTAGGAATCTACCTGCTGCTCTATTCCACTGTGGCTGAGCCGGCACCTGAGCCACAAGACAAAGTTCTTCCCAGTCTTCTCTCCCTTTTCCTCAAGTAGAGAAGTCTCACCCTATGGCCACCACTGCCCGAACCCTGAAGGGAGTATGGTCTGGCTACCACCAGTGTTCACTTAAGGCCCAAGGGCTTTTCGGCCAGCTTATGCTGAATGCTGCCAGTCCTGAGTCTCTCTCCTTTTAGGATGCTGGGCTTCCCTCTGGCCCAGGGCAGATCCAGAAATGCCACCCAGGAGCCAGGGCCTAAAAGTGGGGGTCCCATGAGCCCACTTAGTGCTCTACCCTGCTGTGGCTGAGCTGTTACACAAGCTTCAAAACAAAATCCCCTTAGTCTCCTCTCTCAAGTAGAAAAAGTCATTACCCGTAGCCACCACAGCTGGAATGTGCTGGGTCACACCTGAAGCCAGAATAGCTCTGAATCTTATCTGAAGCCAGCAGTGAGTACTGCTTAGCTACTACTGCTGATTATTCAGGGCCCAAGGCACTTTTGTCAGCAAGTGATAAATCCTGCAGGGACCAGGTACTTCCCTTCAAAACTGGATTTCCTTCTGGCCTAGGATGTGTCTAGAAATGTCATCCAGGAGCTAAAACCTGAAATGGAGGCCTCAGAACTCTGCCTGGTCCTCTATCTACTGTGGCTGAGTTGGTATCCAAGTTGGAAGAACAAAGTCGTGTTTACACTCCCTTCTCCTTTCTTCAAGCAGGGAGAAAGAGGTTTTCTTAGAATTGCGAGCTGCACTCCCTAGGGTTAAAGGAGGGGTGACACAGGCACTCACTTGAGCATCCCAGCTGGTGTCTCACTAGGTCATAGGCACCACAAGTCCACCATCTCCGAGCCCAGCATAGTACAGCACCAAAACTAGGCCAGGAATTGTAGTCCTTGTGTCCTAGACTGCTGATATGATTTGGGTCTGTGTCCTCACTCAAATATGATGTTGAATTGTAATCCCCAGTGTTGGAGATGGGACCTGGTGGAAGGTGGTTACATAATGGAAGCAGTTTCTCATGGTTTAACGCCATCCCCCTTGGTGCTATCATCGCAATAGTGAGTTCTCATGAGATTTGCTTGTTTACAAGTGTATGGCACCTCCCCCAACTGCTTGCTCCTGCTCTGGACATGTAAGATGTTTCTGTTTCCCGTTTGCCTTCCGCCACGGTTGTAAGTTTCCTGAGGCCTCCCCAGAAGTAGAAGCCACTGTGCTTCCTGTACAGCCTGCAGAACCGTCAGCCAGTTAACCTCTTTTCTCTATAAATTACCCAGTCTCAGGTATTTCTTTATAGCAGTGTGAGAACAGACTAATACAACTGTCTGTCAAGTTTATCAAGGACCCCAGAGGACTTTAACCAGCAGTATCAAGGCTTGCCACAACTCAGGTTCCCACTGCTGAGATAGACGATTCACTTCTGACTAGGGCTGGTCTTAATGCTCCCTCAATGGGCACCAGCTGAGTTCCATCCTGTGTTGCATTCCACTGTGACAGGGCAGCACTGAGTTCTAACGCAATGTCTGATAATCCCTGCACTCTCCCTTCCCCAAGCACACAGATATGATCTTAGTGGCCCACAGCTGCTGCCAGGGAATGGGGGATGAGTCTTTCCTACTCTCTTCAGTACCTCTTTCCTTATTATGATTTTAAAACTAGGTACTATGATCACTCATCTCTGCTTCTGGTTCTCATAAAGGTGCTTTTTCATGTGCATAGTTGTTCAATCTGGTGTTCCCAGAAGGAGGTGACTGGATGACTGCTGGTGGCTTCTTTTCTTTTTTTTTTTTTTTTTTTGAGACAGAGTCTTGTTCTGTAGCCCAGACTGGAGTGCAGTGTCACGATCTCGGCTCACTGCAACCTCCACCTCCCAGGTTCAAGCGATTCTCCCGCCTCTGACTCCCCAGTAGCTGGGATTACAGGCACGTGCCACCATGCCTGGCTAATTTTTGTATTTTTAGTAGAAACGGGGTTTCGCCATATTGACCAGTCTGATCTTTTAACTCCTGGCCTCAGGTGATCTGCTCACCTCGGCCTCCAAAGTGCTGATTACTGGTGTGAGCCACCACACCTGGCCTGGTGGCTTCTATTCAGCCATTTTGCTCTGCCTCCTCTCTGCTCATAATTTTACTTTTGATCTTCCATGACAATATATACCAATCTCCAACAACCAAGGAAAAGTCGTTTGTTTCAATTTTTTCTTTTTTTTTTGGAGACAGCTCCATAACCCAGGCTGGACTGCAATGGCACAATCATAGCTCATTGTAATCTCGAACTCCTGGGCTCAAACAATCCCAACACCCCAGCCTCCAGAGTAGCCAGGACTGCAGATGTATGCCACTCTGCCCAGCTAATGTTTGTATCTTTTGTAGGGATAGGGTCTCACTCTGTTTTCCAGACTGGTTTCAATCTCCTGGCCTCAAGCAATCCTCTTGGCTCGGCTTCCCAAAGTGTTGGGATTATAGCTGTGAGCCACCACACTCCACCAGTGTTTTCAATTTTTATAACATCTGTATTTTGATATTATATTAGTTTTTAATATTGCTCATTAATTATAGTACTTAATACTTTATTACAGACTAGATCTTAGTATCTAAGAGAAAATAATTTGTGAAAATGGCATTTCTAAGAAAATAAAGTCTATTAATTAAAACACAAGCACAAACTTCTAGTAAATACCTAGCACACAGAAGATAAATATTCAATAATTATTTACTAAAAAGATGAATGCAAGTGGCAGAAGCTGGCCCTGGTTTTGATGTACTGCTCATTTCTCCTTCTATTATACCATCTGCCTCCCTAAATACCACATAGGCATAGAATAACGTATCAGGTTCCTTACGAAAAAGAAAAAGGCATTGCTGGGAACAGTTACCAAATATAGGTTCATTTAAAATGCACAAGAGGAGGGTTCAGAAAATACATACTAAAAAGAAACATTAAAATCAAATTTTAGAGGTAAAATGACAAGAAAATCTTTTAAGCTTAAAGTGAAACTATCTCAAGGGCTTTTATATCCTCAAAGAAACTACCTTTTATTATTCTACTGCTTAAGAGACAGGCCAGCAGAAGCACTGCAAGAAAAGAAATGAGACAAAGTAAGCCAAAGTCTACCCCCTTGGGGTCCATTTCCTTCAATTTAAAAAACACTGACAAAATATCAGCTATATGTTAAGGATCATCATAAATGCTGAGGACAGAAAGACTATAATATGTGAACATTAGCTTAGAAGAGTCTGAGAAATTTAAAGAAATGAATGAGTCTGACGGCATACATAAAACCTAAAAAAGCTTTAAGCTTACGCATTAAGAGAAGCTAAAAAAAAAAAAAAAAAGCACATACATTCTAACGAAAGTCTACTTCATTTGATACTAGAATTAGAGATGTATTAAAACAAAAAATTCCCATTAAGTTTTTTAAAAAATTTGCATCTAGTAATGTGTTCTTTAAAAAGTTCTTTATTATTTTTGAAACTGTTAGTGTATTTATTTACTTTATAGTAGACCCTTATAACTACCAATCCCAAAGAAAATATTACATGGAAACCCAGTATACAAAATTAGAACAAAGATTAGCAGTTCTTTTAAAACAAGTGAAAGCCAGAGGCCAAGCTACTTGGATCATCTTCATCCTGCTCATATGCCAAGGGCACCAAATTGACAAGACTAATTTAAAAGTATTGCAACGCTGATTATAATTTAATTCTACAAACTGCTCCTGTCAATGTTATCAATGACCTACATGTTGCTAAATCCAATTCTTAATTCTAACGGTATATCGTACTTGAACTATCAGTAGCATCAGTAACATTTTCCCTCCCTTCTTGTTAAAAAGAAAAAAAATTATTTGGCTTCCAGGGCACCTGACTTTCGTAGTTTTCCTTCTACTTTACGGCTCATTCGTTTTTGACCAAGGAGTCAGCTACTGATTGACCAAGAAATCAGCAGCTGATCAGTCACCCCTTGCTGATTCCTTCTCATATCCCAAACCAATTAATGCAGAAGACACGAGTGTTCTGTGTTTGGTCTGGTTCTGTTGTCCATACTGACTGTAGGTGATCTCATCTAGTTCCATGCTTTTAAATACCATCTATTGTTAATAACTCACAAATTTTCCTTCCAAATCAGATGTCTCTCCTAAATTCCAGGCTCATTTATCCAACTGACCTTCTGAATCTCTCTGTTTAGCTATCAAACAGAAATCTTAAACACAACCCGAGACTGAATATCTGATCTTACCTTTGTATCTAGTTGCTCCTGCAGCCTTCCCCATTTCAGCTGATACAATTGTATCCTTGCAATTACTTAGGTAAAAATCCTTAGAATCATTCTTAAATCCTTTCTTTCGCTCACTTGAGACTTCAAAATAACAGCAAGCCTAGGTAATGACGGCCAAATAAATTGGAGTGTTGTAACACAATATCCTTAAAAAAATAAATTATACATACATACACAAAACCAAAAAGAACAAATGAAACTCATGCCCTCAACATAACTGGAAAATAAACTTCAAATTATCTGCAAATAGAAAAAAAGGCTGGGCATGGTGACTTACACCTATAATCCCAGCACTTTGGGAGGCCAAGGCAGATAGATCACTTGAGGTCAAGAGTTCGAGACCAGCCTGGCCAACATGGTGAAACCTCGTCTCTACTAAAAAATAAGCTGGATGTGGTGGTGTGCACCTGTAATCTGTTACTTGGGAGGCTGACGCAGGAGAATTGCTTGAACCCGGGAGGGGGAAGTTGCAATGAGCCAAGATCACACCACTGCACTCTAGCCTGGGCAACACAGTGAGACCCTGTCTCAAAATAAATAAATAAACAAATAAACAAACAAACACAAATCTCAGTAAGCTATCCTTCTGGCTCTTGTCACAATTATTCATGAAAAACAAGGACATTCCAAGAAAAACTGAGAAAATTCCCAGAAGAGAGAAGAAGCTAGCAGCAGGCTTAAGATTGATCTAAAATTACCATCAGGGCACAGGGCAGTGGCTCATGCCTGTAATCCCAGCACTTTGGGATGCGAGGAGAGTGGATTACCTGAGCTCAGGAGTTTGAGAGCAGCCTGGGCAAAATGGTGAAACCCTGTGAATTTGTCAGGGTCCTCTAGAGGAACAGAACTAATAGGATGGAGGTATATATAAAAGAAAGTTTGTTAAAGAGTACTGACTCACACAACCACAGGGTGAAGTCCCACAATAAGCCATCTGTAAGCTGAGGAGCAAGGAAGCCAGTTGAGTCCCAAAACTTCAAAAGCAGAAAAACTGACAGTGTAGCCTTCAGTCTGTGGCAAAGGCCCAAGAGTCCCTGGCAAACCACTGGTGTAAGTCCAAGAATCCAAAGGCTTAAGAACTTGGAGTCTAATGTTTGAGGGCAGGAAGCGTCCAACATAGGAGAAAGATGAAGCCTGGAAGACTCAGCAAGTCTGCTTATTCCACTTTCTTCTGCCTGCTTTAATCTAGCAGCACTGACAGCTGATTAGATGGTGCCCACCTGGACTGAGAGTGGGTCTGTCCCTCCCAGTCCACTGACTCAAATGTTAATCTCCTTTGGCTTATGTCCTCACAGACATACCCAAGAACAATACCTTGCATCATTCAATCAAGTCAACACTCAATATTAACCATCACACCCTGTCTCTACCCAAAATATCAAAAATTAGACAGGCATAATGGCATGTGCCTGTAGTCACAGCTACTCAGGAGGCTGAGGTGGGAGAATCACAGCCTGGGAGGCAAAGGTTGCAGTGAGCCAGGATCATGCCACTTTACTCCAACTAGGGTGACAGAGTGAGACCTTGTCTCAATAAAATAACCTCCAGGAAGAAAAAGTTCATCCTTTTGTAAAAAGTATTAAAAAAGATCTTGAAAAACCAGAGGACTTAAAAAAGTACTTAAGAATGCATGTGATTTAACACCTAGAAAGATCAACTCCAAGACATATTCTACTAAAATTATAAGACTCCAAAAACAAAAATACTCAAGGCCTCCAAACAAAACTACTGCATAACTTACGTTACTCCTTTTGCTAAAGTTTCCCCAGGCATCCCTTGGTTCGCAAAGCTCACTTTCTGGTAGATTCATCAAGAAGTGCTTCTGAGTATAGAATTTCCCTCAGTTCATGCATGTTTGTAGCCTTGAATCTTTGTGATTGAATATAACATCTTTGTGTTATATTTTTTCCCTTTGTGAAAAGGAAAAAATTATGTTGGCAAATGTCTCAACAACAACAAAGAAAGCAAGGCAACAGTAAGCTTCCTAAACAAACAAACAAACAAGCAAGCAAACAAAAAACTCAAGAAAAAAAGTATGAGACAAGGATGTTACATCCAAGCATGAAGATTCAAGACTACAGACATGAATGAACTCAGGGAACTCTATACTCAGGAACGCTTCTTGAGGAATCTACCAAAAAGTAAGCTGCATCCAACCAAGTGTTAACTGGGGCAACTTTAGCAAAAAGACTAATGGTGAGCATTCAATACCTTTAATTAGAGATCTAAGTCTAAAACAAAGGCAAGGATCAGAGTGCAAGACAACCTAATTATATGTTATATACTATGTATTAAATATATTTTAAAAGAAGTCAAAAATGCAACTAAACATTAGGAGACAAAGTTAAAAGGAGAAAGAAAAGGGGTATAAGCTCTTTGGTTATGGTAAAAAAAATGGGTGAGAATTAAAGGATATCATTAGAAACTAACAAATGAGATAGTAATAGAATAAGAAACGAAGAAATATGGGCATTAAAAAAGGTAGAAATACAGAGGTAAATACAAAACTACAAACCTTCCTATATACCATGAGAAATTTTAAAACATAGCAAAAAAAAAAGAAAACCAAAAAAAAAAAAAACAGAATACACATATCAGTAAATGAGAATGTGCTTAGTTTTTCTACTTTAAAAAAAAGAGATTAAAAACTTGGCTGACAAATCAAGACTCTAATATAACCTGTACACAAGAAACACACCTAAAACAAGTGATTTAAAAATGCTGTATTAGTCTGTTCTCACGCTGCTATGAACAAATACCGAAGACTGGGTAATTTATAAAGAAAAGAGGTTGAATTGACTCACAGTTCCGCATACCTGGGAGGCCTCAGGAAAGATATAATCATGGCAGAAGGCACCTCTTCACAAGGTGGCAAGAGAGAGAATGAGTGGTGAGTGAAGAAGGGGAAGTCCCTTACAAAACTGTCAGATCTCATGAGAACTCACTCACCACCACAAGAGCAGGATTGGGGAAACCACCCCCGTGATTCAACTATCTCCACTTGATCCCGCCCTTGACAAGTGGGGATTTAGAGATTACAACTAAAGGTGAGATTTGAGTGGGGACACAGAGCCAAACCATATCAAATGCTAAGAATTAAAAAAAAAAAAAAAAATGGGCCAGGCGCAGTGGCTCATGCCTGTAATCTCAGCACTTTGGGAGGCCGAGGCAGGCAGATCACGAGGTCAGGAGTTTGAAACCAGCCTGATCAACATGGTGAAACCCCATCTCTACTAAAAATACAAAAATTAGCTAGGCGTGCTGGCACACGCCTGTAATCCTAGCTACTCAGGAGGCTGAGGCAGGAGAATTGCTTGAACTCGGGAGGTGGCGGTTGCAGTGAGCTTAGATCACACCACTGCACTCCAGCCTGGGTGACAGAGCAAGACTCCGTCTCAGAAAAAAATTAAAAAAAAAAGGGAGGGGGGCAAAAAGAATGGGCAAAGTTGTATCAGCCAAATACTAAGAAATAGAGGTTGTGCCAAATGTCCATCAATGATAGACTGGATTAAGAAAATGTGGCACATACACACCATGGAATACTATGCAGCCATAAAAAAGGATGAGTTCATGTCCTTTGTAGGGACATGGATGAAGCTGGAAACCATCATTGTCAGCAAACTATCACAAGGACAGAAAACCAAACACCGCATGTTCTCACTCATAGGTGGGAACTGAACAATGAGAACACTTGGACACAGGGTGGGGAACACCACACACCGGGGCCTGTCGTGGGGTTGGGGGAGGGGGGAGGGATAGCATTAGGAGATATGCCGGGCGCAGTGGCTCACACCTGTAATCCCAGCACTTTGGGAGGCTGAGGCGGGCGGATCACGAGGTCAGGAGATCGAGACCATCCTGGCTAACACGCTGAAACCCCGTCTCTACTAAAAATACAAAAAAATTAGCCGGGCATGGTGGCGGGCACCTGCAGTCCCAGCTACTCGGGAGGCTGAGGCAGGAGAATGGCGCGAACCCGGGAGGCGGAGCTTGCAGTGAGCTGAGATCAGCCACTGCACTCCAGCCTGGGCGAAAGAGCCAGACTCTGTCTCAAAAAAGAAAAAAAAAAAGAAAGAAAGAAAAATGATATACCTAATGTAAATGACAAGTTAATGGGTGCAGCACACCAACATGGCACCTGTATACATATGTAACAAACCTGCACATTGTGCACATGTACCCTAGAACTTAAAGTACAATTTAAAAAAAAATGAAAAAAGAAATAGAGGTTGTGATTCAAATATTAAAATAGAATTAGACAGCATTAAGCATGACCCAAAATTTTCAGCCACAGTTCACAATAAAGATAAATTATAAATAACTATTCAATAAATAACAGAACCACCACTCAATGAAGCAAACACAAATGATATTGGTAGAACATAGATAAAAATATAGTAAAAAAAGAAAACTTTAAAATAATCCTCCTTAGTATGAGACAAATTATGTAGACAAAAATATATATATAAGGATATAAACAACCAAATGACATAATCAATGATGAAGAGTTTAACAGGCTACATATTGAACTTTACATCTCAATAATGGAGAGAATGGAGAAAAACTAAAAGCCTTTCCTCTAAGATCTGGAATACAACAAGGATGCCCACTGTCACCACTGTTATTTAACACAGTACTGGAAGTCCTAGCTAAAGCAATCAGGCAAGAGAAAGAAAGGGCATCCAAATTGAAAAGGAAGACGTCAAATTATTCTTGTTTGCAGAGGATATGATCTTATATTTGGAATAACCTAAATACTCCACTAAAAAACTATTGAAATTGATAAATAAGTTGTGAGATACAGAATCAACATACAAAAATCAGTAGCAAACAATCTTCAAAAGAAATCAAGAAGTCCCATTAATAAGTACAACTAAAATACCTAAAAATTACCTTAACCAAAAAAGTGAAAGATGTCTACAATGAAAACTATAAAACACTGATGAAACAAATTGAAGAGGACACACATGCAAAAAAATAGAATGATATTCCATGTTCATAGATTGGAAGAATCAATTCTGTTAAACTGTCCATATTATCCAAAGCAATCTACAGATTTAATGCAATCCCTATCAAAATACCAGTGACATTCTTCACAGAAATCAGAAAAACAATCCTAAAATGTATATAGAATCATAAAATACCCTGAATAGCCAAAGCTATTCTAAGCAAGATGAACAAAACTGGAGGAATCATGTTACTTGATTTCAAATTATACTACAGAGATATAATAACCAAAATGGCATGGTACTGGCATAACAACAGATACATAGGTCAGTGGAACAGAACAGAGAACCCATAAATAAATCCATACACCTACAGTGAACTCATTTTCAACAAAAGTGCCAAGAACACACAGTGGGGAAATGACATTCTCTTCAATAAATGGTGCTGGGAAAACTGGATATCCATATGCAGAAAAATGAAATTAGACCCCTATCTCTCAATATATACAAAAATCAAATCAAAATGGACTAAAGACTTAAATCTACAACCTCATGCTATGAAACTACTGAAAGAAAACAGTAGGGAAACTTTCCAGGACATTGGTCTTGGAAAGATTTCTTGAGTAATACCCTACAAGTGCAGGCAACCAAAGCAAAAACGGATAAATGGGATCACATTAAGTTAAAAAGCTTCTCCACACCAAAGAAAACAATCAACAAAGTGAAGAGACAATCCACAGAATGGGTGAAAAACATTTGCAAACTACCCATCTGACAAGGGATTAATAACCAGAATATAGAAGGAGCTCTATATTGTTTTCAACTCTATGGTAAAAAAACCCTGATAATCCAATATAAAAGTGGGCAAAACATCTGAATACACATTTTCAAAAGAAGACATACAAATTGCAAACAGGTATATGAAAAGGTGCACAACATCGTTCATCATCAGAGAAATGCAAATCAAAACTATAATGAGATATCATCTCACTCTGGTTAAAATGGCTTATATACAAAAGGCAGGCTGTAACAAATGTTGGCAAGGATGTGGAGAAAAAAGAACCCTTGTATACTCTTGGTAGAAATGTAAATTAGTACAATCACTGTGGATAACAGTTTGGAGGTTCCTCAGAAAGCTAAAAATTGAGCTAACATACCATCTGGCAATCCCCTACCAGGTACATACCCAAAAGATAGGAAAACAGTATATCAAAGAGATATCTCCACTCCCATGTTTACTGTAGTACTATTCACAATAATGAAGATTTGGAAGCAACCTAAATGTCCATTAACAGACAAATGAATAAAGAAAATGTGGTACACATACACAGTGGAGTACCATTCAGCCACAAAAAAGAATGCAATCCTGTCATTTGCAACAATATGAATGGGCCCAGAGGTCATTATGCAAAGTGGAATAAGCCCAGCAGAGAAAGACAAATTTCACATGTTCTCACTTATTTGTGGAAGCTAAAAATTAAAACAACTGAATTCATGAAGATAGAGAGCAGAAAAGGATGGTTACCAGAGGCTAGGGAGGGTAGTAGAGGGGTGGTGGGGAAGTGGAGATGGTTAAGTGGTACAAAAAAATAGAAAGAATGAATAAGATTTGGTATTTGATAGCACAACAGGGTGACAATTGTCAAAAATAAATTAATTTTACATTTTAAAATAACTAGAAGAGTGTAATTGAATTGTTCACAATACAGATGAATGCTTGAGGTGATGAATACCCCTGATTTGATTATTATTTATTGCACAGCTATATTAAAATATCTCATGTAACCTATAAATATATACATTTACTATGTACCCACAAAAATTAAAAACTAAAAATATTTTTAAATAAAAAAATTTTTCAAAAAACAAAAATGGAAACATACCAAAACTTATAGTGTGTAACAAAAGTAGTTCTATGACGAAAATTTAAGGCAATGAACACTTACATTAAAAAAAAAAAATCTCAAATATACAATCTAACACTATGCCTCAGGAAGTAGAAAAGAACAAACTAAACTTAGCTCAAAGTTAGTAGAAGAAAAGAAATAACAAATATCAGAGCAGATAAAAAGGAAATGGAGACTAGAAACCCAATAGATATGATCAGTGAAACTAAGAAATTGGTTTTCTAAAAGATTTTTAAAAAATGGTCAAACCTTTAGATAGACTAAGAAAAAAGAGAGAATATACAAATAATATCAGAAATGAAAGGGGAAGGAACAACGGATACTACAGAAAGAAACACAAAGGATCATAAAAGACTACTATGAACACTTATTTCCCAACAAATTGTATAACCTAGAATAAATATATAAATTCCTAGAAACATAAAATTAACAGAACTTAATCATGAAGAAATATAAAATCTGAACAGACCAGTAACAAGTAAGGAGACTGGATCGGTAATAAAGTCTCTCATTAAAGAAAAGCCCATAACCTGATGGCTTTACTGCTGAATTCTACCAAACATTTAAAGAAGACCTAATACCAATCCTTCCCAAACTCTTCCAAAACAATTGAAGAGAAGGGAAACATCCAAGCTCATTTCATAATGCCAGCATTACTAGATACCAAGGCCAGAAAGGGACATTACAAGAAAAGAAAATTATATGCCAATATTCCTGATAAGCATAGATGTAAAATCTCTCAACAAAACATTGGCAAACCTAATTCAAGGGTACATTAAAAAGATCATTCACCATGATCAAGTGAGATTTATCCCCGGAATGCAAGAATGGTTTGCCAATGTACACCAATAAATGTGATAAACTATAATAACAGAATGAAGGACAAAAACCATATGATCATCTCAATAGATGTAGAAAAGGCATAACAAAATTCAACACTCTTTCATGATAAAAAAAAAACTTCCAACAAATTAGGTATAAAAGGAATATATCTCAATGCAATAAAGGCCATATATGATAAACATATAGTTAACATACTCAATAGTAAAAAGTTGAAAGCTCTTCCTCTAAGATCCGAATCAAGACAAGGATGCTCACCTCTCACCATCTGTATTCAACATAGTACCAGAAATACTAGCAAGAGCAATTAAGCAAGAAAAATAAATAAAAGACATCTGAATCAGAAAAGAAGATGTTACACTGTATCTGTTAACAGACAACAAGATGTTATATTCTTAAAAAATTCTAAAAATTCCACTAAAAAACTGTTACTAATAAATTTAGTGAAGTTGCAGGGTACAAAAATCAAGACACAAAAAATCAGTGTTTCTATACACTGATAAACTATCCAATAAAAGAATAAAAAAATCAATTCCATTTACTATAGCTACAAAATAATATTAATACAATATTTAGGAATAAATTTCACCAAGGAGGTGAAAAATCCATACACTGAAGATTATAAAACACTGACAAAAGAAACTGCAGTGTACACAACTAAATGGAAACATACTCTGTTTCATGTATTGGAAGAATTAATATTGGCTAAATATTCATACTACCCTATGCAATCTACAGATTCAATGCAATCCCTATCAAAATTCCAATAACACTTTTTACAGAAATAGTGAAAAACAATCCTAAAATTTCAGTGAAGCCACCAAAGACTCTAAATAGCCAAAGCAATCTTGAGCAGAAAGAACAAGGCTGAGGCACCACACTACTTGATTTCAAAATCTACTATAAGGCTAAAGTAGCTAAACAACATGGTATTAGCACAAAGACCATTGGGACAGAATAGGATGTCCAGAAATAAAGCCATGCATTTACCATCAATAGATTTTTTACAAAGATGCCAAGAACACAGATGGGAAAAGGAAAGTCTCTTCAATAAATAATGTTTGGAAAACTGGATATCCACGTGCAAAAGAATGAAATTAGACCCTCATCTCACACTATATTCAAAAATCAACTTGAAATAGATTAAAGACTTAAAACACAGGACTTGTACTGTAAAACTAGAATAAAACAGAGGGGAACGCTTTTTGGCCTTGGCAATAATTTCTTGGATATGACACCAAACACACAGGCAAGAAAAGCAAAAATAAACAAGTGGGATTACCTCTAATTAAAAAGCTTCTGCACAACAAAATAATCAACAGAGTAAAGACACAACCTTTGGAATGGAAGAAAGTATCTGCAAACTGTACACCTGATAAAGGGTTAATACCCAAAATATACAAGGAACTTAATTCAACAGGAAAAAAATCTAATAACCGATTCATAATTGGGCAAAACATCTAAGAAGACATTTCTCAAAAGAAGACATATAAATGGCCATCAGGCATGTGAAGAAAATATTCAACATCAATCATCATCAGGAAAACGCAAATTAAAACCACAACAAGACATACCTTCGCACCTATTCGAATGGCTAGTATCAAAAAGACAAAAGGTAACAAGTGTTGTCGACAATGTAGAGAAAAGGAAAACCTTGCACACTCTTGGTGGGAATGTAAATTAGTATAGCCATTATGGAAAAACAGTATGGAGATTTCTCAAAAAACTAAAAATAGAACTACCATATGATCTAGCAATCCCACTACTGGGTATATATCCACAGGAAATGAAATCAGTATGCCAAAGAGATATCTGCACTCCCATGTTCACTGTAGCATTATTTAGAATAATCAAGATAGGGAATTAACTTAAGTGTCTATTGACAGATGAACAGATAAGGAAAATGTGGTATATATACACAATGGAACTCTATTAAACATTTAAAAAGAGGGAAATCTGCCATTTATGACAACATGAATGAACCTGGAAGATACTACGCTAAGTGAAATAAGACAGGCACAAAAAGACAAATATAACACATGATTTCACTTATATGTGGAATCTTTATAAAGCTGAACTCATAGAAACAAAGGGTAGAATGGTGGTTGCCGGGGGCTGGGGTGGGGAAATGGGGAGACACTGGTCAAAGAGTACAAAGTTTGATTAAACAGGATGAATAAGTTAAAGAGATCTATTGTACAGCACGGTGACTATATTTAATAGTAATGTATTATATACTTGAAAATTGCTAGGGTAGATCTTAAGTGTTCTCACCACAAAAAAATAAGCCTGTGAGGTGTAGACATGTTCATTAGCTTGATTTAATCATTTCACAATGTATACATATATGAAAACATCACATTGTACACTGTAAATATACACAACTTTTGTCAATTATACCTTAATAAAGTTGGAGGAAAATTATGTTCTCAGCTATGTCAAGTCAGATTTGAAATCATTTACTTTAGGTATGGGCTCAGGTCAGTACAATTTTTCTGTCTTCTGTGTCTGTCATGTTAGTGGTTCCTAGACCTAGTCGAAAAATCAGAAAAACCTGGGGAGATTCTGATTATGTTAGTGTGTTTGGGGAAATTCTGACAATTGGCCAGGTTTGGGAACCTCTTCCTAGTACTGCATTAAACTATTCTCAGACATAGCAACAACCATAACATGAGGAACGGACAGAAAATACGTGACAAAGGATTTAGTTAATGAAGGTCATCTGAAAATGGTAAGGCACCTGGGTCAAAAAAGGGCAGGAACAGGAGGAGTTACCAGAGTCTGGTGGGTGGTAGGTATTGGGGAAATGTTGGTCAAAGGATATGAACATTCTTTGACAGGACAGAGTAAGTTCAAAAGTTCCATTGTACAACATGGTAATGGTAGTCAACGTCATGTGGCTGGGCGCGGTAGTTCACACCTGTAATCCCAGCACTTTGGTAGGCCAAGGCAGGCAGATCACTTGAGGTCAGGAGTTCAAGGCCAGCCTGACCAACATGGTGAAACCCTGTCTCTACCAAAGAATATAAAAGTTAGCCAGGCATGGTGGTGCACGCCTGCAATCCCAGGTACTTAGGAGGCTGAAGCAGGAGAATCGCTTGAACCTGGGATGCAGAGGTTGCGGTGAGCCAAGATAGCACCACTGTATTCCAGCCGGGGCAATAGAGTGAGACTCGGTCTCCAAAAGAAAAAAAACAAAAAGTGTTGTATACTTTGTAAGTGCTAAGAGAGATTTTAAGTGTTCTCACCACAAAAAAAATTATGAGGTAATACATATGTTAATTAGCTTGAGTTAGCCATTCCACAATATATACATATATCAAAACATTATGCTATACATCATAAATATATACATCTTATTTGTTAATTTAAAAAATAAATCTTAAAAATTGGAAAGATGAACCAAATGTGGTATAACAGTAACATTTGGTTGATTTGGGGGAAGTATGTGAGAATTCTTTGTATTATTCTTGCAACTTTTCTGTAAGTCTAAAATTGTTGAAGAGTTAAAACAAAAACAACATCAAAAAAGCCTCTTAAATGATCTCCCTGCTTCAACCTCTGCCTGCTACAGTCTATTCTCAATTAAAAAAAAATTCAGCAATCCTTTTAAAATCATAAATTAGATTATGTAACTCCTTTGCTAAAAACCCTGGAATAATTCTCCATTTTATTCACAGTGAAAGCAAAATGTATACTGCTATTCCCTCTGATTGGTGTGCTCTTGCTCCAGATATCCACTTAGCTAACTTCCTCACTCCCTTCAAGTCTTTGTTCAAATATCACCTTCTCAATGAATCTACCCTAACCATCACATTTAAGATTTCAACCCACTCTCTATAGCCAACACTTCTGATCTCAACTCTAACCTAGTTTTTCTTTTCTCTTGACACTTACCACGCTGTAACAACTATGACAGTTTTTAAAACCATGTGATTCCTTCAGCTTTAATGTAACCTCAGTAAAGCCACGGATTTTTCAGTATTCTGCTTATTAATATAGTATCTCAAATGCCTAGAACTGTGCCTGGCCTACAAGGTATACAATAAATATCAGTCAGACGGATGAACAAGTTTTGCTGAATACCTGCTACAATCTAGAAAATGTCCAGAAGAACATAGAATCAGGGACCTAGCTATACAAGCAATCGCCTATAATCCAAATGGGAAATGCAGTACAATGTACAACACTTACGGAAAGATGAATTCTAGATGAGAGATGAAGTCAGTAGGTTGACTCCCTTTTCAAAAATCTTGCCAGTGAGGGGAAGGCAAGTTGCAGAGTTATTTACATCCAAGAATTCCTCACTGACTGTGTACTCATTAACAGAGTAACTGAAGTTCCTAGTACATGTAGGAAAACAATAGTTTCAAGGTAAATAAAAATCTTCACTATGTAACTTATATTAGGGGACATTTAGATATCTACTCAATATTAGAATCTCTACCTCATCTTTAAAAGGCAATCTTGGCTGGGTGCAGTGGCTCACACCTGTAATCCCAGCACTTTGGGAGGCCAGGGCAGGTGGATCACAAGGTCAGGAGTTTGAGCCCAGCTTCACCAACATGGTGAAACCCTGCCTCTACTAAAAATACAAAAATTAGCCCAGGCATGGTGGCACGCTCCTGTAGTTCCAACTACTCGGGAAGCTGAGGCAGGAGAATGACTTGAACCTGGAAGGCGGAGGTTGCAGTGAGCCGAGATCGCGCCACTGCACTCCAGCCTGGGCTACAGAGCAGGACTCTGTCTCAAAAATAAATAAATAAATGACAATCTCTTTGTTTATAAGTCAGTCTCTCCATTTTTTTTTTTTTAAAGATGCAGTCTCACTCTGTCACTAGGCTGGAGTGCAGTCGTGTGATCTTGGCTCACTGCAACCTCCGCCTCCCGGGTTCAAGCAATTCTCCTGCCTCAGACTCCAAAGTAGCTGGGACTACAGGCGCGTGCCACCACGCCTGGCTAATTTTTTGTATTTTTTAGTAGAGATGGGGTTTCACCGTGTTAGCCAGGATGGTCTCGATCTCCTGACCTCGTGATCCGCCCACCTCGGCCTCCCAAAGTGTTGGGATTACAGGCGTGAGCCACCGCGCAATTTTCTAATGTTTATGAATGTAGCACAAGGTGAATGCAAAGTAAAATTGCAAATCTCAAAAAGATAAAGTTTCATGAAGTCTATGAAAATAATATAGCTTCATGAGAAAATTATTACTTTCTAATTGAAAACGTGGCCAAGGTAGTTAGACCAATAAGAATTGGAACATGAAAGGTGTTTAAAGGACAGTGAATACAGTATTAATCATTGAGTAATAAAAATCTTTAGAAAACTTGATGATGCTTTCAACTTTTGCAAAAAAAGACACTTTTGTTAATTCCATGGAGACAAATGTGAAAAGAAGAATGTCATATTGTGCTATCATAGTTTTGTCAGAAAACCTATGTTAAAAAAATCAGTACTTGTTCAGTACAAAAAAAAAAAAAACAAGTTAACTATGTGAGGTGAAAGATATGTTGCCTAAGCTTGATTGTGGTAATCACGAAGTATATATATATCAATGTATACATATATTTATGGTGTTCAAGCATACTCAACAATATAAATATATACAATTTGTATTTATAAATTGAACTTCAATAAAGCTGGAGGAAAAAATAGTACTTAATTCATTCTTTTTTAAGATTTTTTTTTTTAGAGAAAGAGTCTTGCTCTGTCACTCAGGCTGGAGTGCAGTGATGCAATCATAGTTAACTGTAACCTCAAACTCCTGAGCTCAAGCGATCCTGCTACCAAAGCTTCCTGAGTAAGTAGGACCACAGATACTGATTCATTCTTAATTCTAATAATTAGCTAAGGTTGCAGTTACATAGTAAATTTTTTTTTTTTTTTTTTGAGACAGAGTCTCCTTCTGTTGCCCAGGCTAGAGTATGGTGGCACAATCTCGGCTCACTGCAACGTCTGCCTCCTGGGTTCAAGCGATTCTCCTGCCTCAGCCTCCTGAGTAGCTGGAATTACAGGCATTTGTCACCATGTCTGGCTAATTTTTTTTTTTTTTTTTTTTTTGAGACAGAGTCTTGCTCTGTCGCCCAGGCTGGAGTGCAGTGGCACAATCTCGGCTCACTGCAAGCTCCGCCTCCCGTGTTCACGCCATTCTCCTGCCTCAGCCTCCTGAGTAGCTGGGACTACAGGCACCCGCCACCGTGCCCGGCTAATTTTTTGTATTTTTAGTAGAGACAGGGTTTCACTGTGTTAGCCAGGATGGTCTCGATCTCCTCACCTCGTGACCCACCCGCCTTGGCCTCCCAAAGTGCTGGGATTACAGGCGTGAGCCACCGTGCCCGGCCTAATTTTTGTATTTTTAATAGAGATAGGGTTTCACCATGTTGGCCTGGCTGATCTTGAACTCCTGACCTCAGGTGATGCACCCGCCTTGGCCTCCCAAAGTGCTAGGATTACAGGCGTGAACCACCATGCCTGACCAAGTTATACAGTAAATTTTGCTGAAGACTTTAAGTTTCATTTTTCAACATAAAGAGCAAATCGAACTTCATCCTCTCTCTCATTCACCACCACCACCACCACTACCACCACCATCATCCATCACCACTACCATCAACAATAATAATTTATTTTACAAGACTTCATCCTTGAACAGGTTGCTTTAGGTGGTCCCTTTTGAGCACTTTCTGTCCTCTTTGAAGGTGATGTATGCTTAATCAGAGTGATATTTTTAATAAATAAAACAGAAAATAATTTTCTGTCATTTATTCAGCTGAGGGGAAAAAAAGTGTAAACATAATCTCTAGCAAAGGATGCAATTTGTGAGATGGACCACAAGATGGAGGCACCAGTCACCTAAACGGAAATAAAGATAAAAGCAAAAAAACAGCCTTTTAAGTGTAAAAATAACAAACCTAATTTTTTAAAAAATCAGGTACATTTCCAATTCATTTTATAAGAATGGAAATTTATTCAAACAATTAAACAGTGAAGTCTGACATATAGTTCTGAAGATACTATCTCTACCAAACCCAATTCAATTGAAAAATCTAAAAAGCAACCTTGTCAACTCACTTTTACAACTCTTGCAGAGTAAGTCACACTTACAAAGTCTTCAAAAAGCAGCAGAAAGGAACTGCTGAACTGAGTAGTACTTTGAAAAGTGAGGGAGTATGAAAAGTAATAGTTTCATGTGATTTACACTGATGCAGAGAAACTGGGTTTTACACAAAAAGAATGCAAATTGAGTTTCATAGCTACGTGATATTGACAAATCAACACTAGACATATTATTTTCCCTCATTTATTATATTCTTCAACAAATACAGCGAGTCACAACAAATGCTAGGAATAGTGCCTATACGCAATATTTAAGAAATACTAATTCTCATTATTGTTATTATTGACACTACTATTCTTAATATAAAGCAATTACAAAACCCTCAAAACAAAAGGAGACAAATAACTCTTTTTCTCTTACATGAAATATTTTCAACCCCACTTAGAAACATAACCCAGCTTAGTCACTCATCCATTATTAGTTCCATTTCTGTTAAAACGTTTCATATTTCTATGGCAGGGAAAACTAGAATTCAAGATTAAGGTTCCTTAACTTCGTAAGCATAAAGCATAAAGAACTGACAGGTACGACTGTGAACACATTTCATCCTCCTGTTTTTCTGTTTGAAAGTGTGACACAGATGTGGTACTATTTGTGTAAGTAAGGGAAAAGGGTTTTTGTTTCCCCTCAACAAAATACAATTAAGTATTTAAGTGCATGAACACATATACACACGAACTAAGGGAATTCAGTAAGTATTTGAAATAGTCTCAGAAGAAAACATAAGACATGAAATTTCAAAATGAAGATCAGAAAATTAAAAATCCAACCTTTAAACAACTCTGAGACAACCTGTATAAAAACTTTTAAATTACTATTTTATAGTCAACAAAGTATTTTAAAGTTAAGTTCAACTTTTTATAGATATCACTAAACCGAAGGCATGTTTTAGCTAAAATCAAAATATTTTAGGATATTCTATCAATCTGATGATGCCCATGGTGATGATTACGTCATGTGACCTCTGGATCTCTGATAACTAAAGAAAGAATGTTACTTACTATTGAAAAAACTAAATGTTTGATTTAAAATTTTTTTATCCATTCTTCAAAATATAATTGCCACTTCTATCATTGTGCATTACTGATTAGGAATGATCCATATTATCATTTAAAAATCTTTATCTTAAAAGTTAGTTTATAAAACAGTAGTGCAGGGCTTATTTGGAAGAAAAAATACATCCAGTTATTTTAGAGAAATGATTACTCCTTCAAATCAATTCAAAAAAAAATTAACAGTGAATCTAAAATTTTTAAAACAATTCTGCCATCTACTGGAAAAATCTGAAATGTCTTCATAATTTCCCAAATGTTAAAGAGAAAATATCACATTGAAAAGAGCTATATATCATGATCTTCCAATAGCTACTAAAAACAAGAGACTTGACTTATAATTCTGACCATTTCATTTGTTTTCATCCTTAATAACTACTTAACTGCATACTAATTCATTATAATTTTTAGTATATTTTAAATCCTAAATACAAATATGATGAGGTGAGATAATTTAAAACAATGCAGGATTACAATTACATATAACAGTGGATAACATAGGTTTTGATATATTCATCCTTATGACTGGGCATCTTAACAAGTTTGAGGCTGGCAATGAAACTATATTTAGGACACTGACTAAACCAAGTCCAAACCTGAACCACACTAGAGGCGTCGTGACATTATGAAAAGATACTCCTATTTCTAATGAGAATATTTTAGTCCCTGAAGAATAATTTGGCCAATTTACCATAATAAAAAGAAAAGTATATCTTAAGCATCTGTCTCAAGATTTTGTAAAACTAGTTAACAGAAAAACCATTTTCTGTGGTTTTCTTATATTTTGTTTTGTTTTTGTCTTTATGCCTCTGGGTCCGTAAACATCTCAATTCACTGAATAGCTGCTTTTTCAGCATCTACTTTATATCCAGGCACATGCATATAAAGTACATTTAAGTATTCAGAAACATAACAATCACTTCATATTTAAAATGAGGATAATAATCCCTGGTTACATGGTTGTTATAAAAATGTTAAGTAATCAGAGTTAGCACCTAATAAATAATAGTTATCATTACTTTAAGTATTACTAAAAAGATTGGAAGCTTATAAGTAGCTGAGAACAAAATGAATGAAAAAATGTGTTTTCAATTTGTTACAAATTAAATATGAAAACTTCAGATTAAAATAGCCTATGATTCATGTTTACTTCCTTTATCTCCCAAAACCCAACTGAATTTATTAAAGAATATATGAGAGGAGATACAGCTATGCTAGAAAACAAAGGTACCATTAAAAGGTCAGACACTAAGGCCAAAAGGTCTGAAATACATAAAACAGATGTTCTGCTTAGAGCAGTAGTCAATAACTATCTGTCACATGAGAAAATTAACAAATGACACAGGATGAGATGAAAAGCAAACTTAGCAGTGCTGACTGGCCCGTGAATCAGCACAAGCGAACAGGCTTGCTTAGAAAGAATCAATATAGTTTTCCAAAAATAGGTTCTGAGAAAACCCCAAAATTGGAGGAGCAAGGCTAAGAGCAAGTGGCAAATGTTAACAGTCAAGTCCAAAAAATTCAAAAATGCCAGTAGTGCTACTACAGGGAGTCCTGGTTATCACTAACACAGGTTATACACAAAATACAGGTTTTTCAAAAACCAGCAAAAAGAAAACGCCAAAAGAACAAACCCAAACAATAACACATGGTCAGTGTCCCAATGAGCCCCTTCCCTATTTCTCACAGGCAACTAAAACTTTCACCTGATACTGACAGTCTTCAGATTCCCACTAGCAGGGGCTGAAAGTGAAGGAACTCTGTACTGAATACAGTTCTACCAAAGTAATTCTACCAGAGCACTATGAGGAGCTACTGGCCTGTAATATTCACTGGGGTCTGTCTGGGTGCAGACAGCTAATTTCAAGTAAATTGAGGGCTATGCTGCAAAAGACATCTAAGGAGGGTAATCAGGAATCAGAAGAACAGCTTTTAAAAAGATAAACGGAGAATCTATAGAGAATTAAACTGTTAAAAAAAAAAAAGTAAACAGATCAGCCAATAAACAAGAACATTATAACATTATACGTTAACCAAGAAAATGTGAATGGCTGGATATCTGATGATATTAAGGGATTTATTTCTATATATGATGATGGTGTTATTGTTACATTTAAAAACAGGAGTGCTTGTGTTTAAAAGATACATACTGAAATGTTTATAGGTAAATTGACAAGATGTTTGTTATCTGCTTCAAAATAAAATAGGAAAGATAACTGGGGGTTAGGAAGAAAATTATATTTAACCACAAGTATAACTGTAAAAAGTAAGTTTCAGGTATGTGGAGGTTTGCTTTCTCATTCTCTCTACTATATTTTAATTCAATAATTAAAAATAAATAAAACAGTGATTCTCAAGTTAGAACAAAAGGTAAAATCCAACTAATATTCTTAAAAAGGAAGCACAAAAGGTATAAAACACCCTTCAGTTATAAGCAAAATTCTATTTCTGATTAGCAAACCTCCATTTTAAATTATCAACTTTAAAATTGGTTAATACCTCTTTTGATCCGGTTTCTCAAAAAGTTTGGTTAATACCTCTTTTGATCTGGTTTCTCAAAAGTGTTTGAGAACTTCATATTCAAAAGGCAGCATTTTCTTTTTAACTAAAAAAATAAAATATAAAATTCAGGAGATGATATTATAAATAATGTTTGGCACACTGATAATCCAAATATATGTGTGTCTAAATATACTCACATAGAAATACAGAAAGTATAGAAAATATAGTTTGGCAGTAAATGTTTTCATAAAAACCTCAGCACAAATTTTTCTTGGCTCACAACTTTTATAAACGTATAAGTAACACTTCAAAAAATTGAGATAACATATACAAATCAATGTGATATACCAAATCAACAAAATGAAGGACAAAAACTGTATGACCATCTCAATAGATGCAGGAAAAGCATTTAACAAAATTCAGTCCTTTTTAAGATAAAAATTCTTAGTGTCAGGTACAGAAGGGATGCACCTCAACATAATGAAGGCCATATATGACAAATCCACAGTTAATATTATATTCAAGAGTGAAAAACATAAAGCTTTTCCTCTAAGGTTAGGAATGAGACAAGGATGCCTACTCTCACCACTCCTATTCAAAAACAGAAGTCCTAGCAAGAGCAAGTAGGCAAGAAAAACAAATAAATGGCATCCAAATTAGAGCGGAAGAAGCCGCAGATGACGACCTTACATATAGAAATCCCCAAAGATTCCACACACAAAAAAAGCTGTTCAGACTAATGAATGAGTTCAGCAAAGTTGCAGGATACAAAGTCAACATAGAGGTCAGGCATGGTGGCTCATGCCTATAATCCCAACACTTTGGGAGGCCGAGGCAGGTGGATCACTTGAGCCCAGGAGTTCAAAACCAGCCTGGGCAACATGGTAAAATCTCATCTCTACAAAAAATACAAAAATTAGCTGGGCATGGTGGCACATATCTGTAGTCCCAGTACTTAGGAGGATCACTTAGGCCCCGGGGCAGAGGTTGCAGTGAGCTGAGATCGCGCCAGTGCCCTCCAGCCTGGGTGACAGAGCGAGACTCTATCTCAAAAAAAAAACAAAGTCAACATACAAAAATCTATTGCATGTCTAGGTACTATCAACAAATTACCTGAAAAGGAAATTAAGAAAACAACCTACTTACAATAACATCAATAAAGTAAAATATTTAGCAACAAACTAAGGAAGTGAAAGACTTATTCACTGAAAACTATAAAACACTGATGAAAGAAATGCTTTAAAGCAGACAGGAATAAATGCAATGACATCTGATATGTTCATGGACTGGAAGAATTAATATTGTTAAAGTGCTCATACTACCCAAAGCAATCTACAGATTCAACACAATCTCTATCAAAACTCCAATGACTTTTTTTTCCAGAAATAGAAACAACAATCCTAAAATTCATATGGAATTACAAGAAGACACTGAGTAGCCAAAACAATTTTAAGCAGGAAGAACAAATCTGGAGTCATCACACTGTCTGATTTCAAAATACGTTTAAAAGCTACAGTAATCAAAACAGTATGATACCAGTATAAAACCAGACATATAAACTACTGGAACAGAAGACAGAACCCAGTAATAAACCCACACATGAGGGCAAATGAGTTTTGACAATTATGCCAAGAACACACAGTGAAGAAAAGATAATCTCTTCAAATAAATGGTATTGGGAAAACTAGATATCCACATGCAGAGGAATGAAATTGGACCCTTATCTCACACTGTATATAAAAATCAACTCAATATGAATTAAAGATTTCAATGTAAGTCCTTAAACTACAAAACTCTTAGAAGAAAACAGGGAAAAAGCTTCTTGACATTGGCTTTGGCAATGATTTCTTGGATATGACACCAAAAGCACAAAACAACAAAAGCAAAAATAGGTAAGTCTGATTACGTCAAACCAAAATACTTCTGCAAAGCAAAGGATACAAAGGCAACCTATGGAATAGGACAAATATTTGCAAACCATATCCCATAAATGATTAAAAACCAAAATGTATCAGTGGCTTCTATGACTTAATAGCAAAAAACCAAATAAATTGATTTTAAAATGGGCAAAGGAACTAACAGGCATTTCTCCAAAGAAAACATACAAATAGCCAACAAGTATATGAAAAGGTTCTCAATATCACTAGCCAACAGGGAAATCAAGTTAAAACCACAATAAGCTATCACCTTATACCTGTTAGGATGGCTACTATTTAAAAAAAAAAAAAAAGGACAGCAGAGCACGGTGGCTCATGCCTGTAATCCTAGCACTTTGGGAGGCTGAGGCGGGCAGATCACTTGAGGTCATGAGTTCCTTGATATTTAACAGGAAGAATTTCTAAGAGACAAAATTAACACATGAAAGGAAAAAGTTGTATTTTCAGATACCTAAAATTTTCTAAAATCTAGTGCATAGTATATATGTTAGCTAGTCTCAGATTTCAAAGAACAGTTACGCTCAAGTTATCTCAGGTAACCAGGGAATCCTGTAAAGATACAGGAGGAAAGACGACAAACTCAACATCTGCAAAATAGAGACAACTGGAACGTGATTTAGGACACAACAATACTATTGTGGTCTAACAGGAACCTTTCAACATGCTTGCCACCCTAACTTCTTAGAAATGGACATCTACTGATCCCTAATTATTCTCATATTTTCCTCTCTCTATATATTATATCTATGAGTTCAAATTTCAACAGAAAAAAAAATTGACCATGTTTGGTCTGTTACCAACCTATACAGAATGCCTATATGGGGCAGAATTCTCACACCTAGCCACATCATAGGTCTTTGGCTATCTTACAGCTAATGACTTGGGACCAGAGACATGGATATGGGTATCATGGTGACCTGTAAAGCTGGAACTAGTCCTAGTTACCAGCTACTTTGTCTAAAATACACAGCCAACACTCAAAAAGCACCACAATCTTCCAGTAAAACAATCCTAACTTATATCACTAGAAATAATGATTTAGAACATTTACATCTGTGTCTATGTGTTCCTCATTTGCATGGAAAGGAGAAATTCCTTTGGTTGTTGTCAATATGGCACATACAAAGTATGTGTGACTATCTCAAATAATTTTATACTGAACTAAATTTGAAAAAAAGCTTTACTATTAAAGCCAAAACACTGTTATTCAATGTAATCATGCATTTTAAAATATATATTCATAAATACAGTAAACCATAGCATTAGGTTACATTAAAAACATTTACCAAAGCCCACATTATGCATATACTCTTCCTCAATTCATAGGCTACTCCTTTTAAGCTCGTATAGAATTTACTGTTTGCTTTTCTCTAGACATTTACTCACTATGACTGCAGTAGAAACTACACCCAACAAATACATCAACCAAATGAGGACAGAATAAAAATCTTTTCAGACATTCAAAGACTCAAAAACTTTATCCGCCTTGAACCTCTTCTCAGGAGGCTACTGAAGCATATATGCTACAAAACTGTGGTGAAAGGCCCAGAATCCAGGGAATAAGATATCCAGTAGAGGGAAGAGGAAAGGGAATTATGGTCTCTGTGTAATGAATTCTTTCAGGTACAGTATGTCTGAAAAAACCTTCATTTGCCTTTGTTTTAACAAGGTATTTTTGTTGTGTACAAAATTATAGGCTGGCAGACTTTCTCTTTTGGTACTTTAAAGATATTGTTCCACTGTCTTCCAGCTTATATTGTTTCTTTTAAAAAAACCTGAACTCATTTTCGTCTTTCTTCCTCTGGAAGTAATGTATCTTTTTCTCTGGCTCTATAAAGATTTTCTCTTTATCAATGGCTTTGAGCAATTTGATTATAATATGCCTTGGTGTGGTTTTCTACACTTTTTTTTTTTTTGGAATTTGTTGATGATTTGGGGTCTGTGGGTTTATAGTTTTCATCAAATTTGGAATATTTTTGGCCATTATTTCTTCAAATATTTTTGACCTGCAAAATGACCTTTACCCCTCATGGTATCCAATTACATACATTAGGCCACTTGGGGGTATCCCACAGCTTGCTAATTGCTCTTTTTTTTCTGGTCATTTTTCTCTCTGTGTTTTATTTTGGGTAATTTGTATTATTATCTTTCAATTATAAATGTGTAAGGACCTAACAATAGGTATTGAAAATACATGAAGCAAAAACTGATAGAACTGGAAAGAGTAAAAGACAAATGTACACTTATATTCAGAGAGTGTAACATACTTTTTTCAATAATTGATAGAATAAGTACAAAAAAAATCAGTGTGAATATAGAAAGCTTGAACAACTCTACCAACCAGCTTGGGCTAACTGACATTTACAGAACATTCAACCCAAAATAGCAAAATAGATAATACATTTTTCTCAAGCACAAACAGAACATTTACCAAACTGCACCATACTCTAGGCCATAAAACAATTTACAATACATTTAAAATAACTGAAATCATATAAAATATGTTCTCTGAATATAATGGAATTAAACTAGAAGTCAATGAAAATCTCCATCTAGAAAATCTCCAAATATTTGTAAAGAACATACTTCTAAATAAATACATAGGTCATATAGGAAAAAATAAATAAGAAAATATATTCATTACATGAAAATTTTAAGATAAAAATTTGTGAAATGTGGCCAAAACAGTGCCTACAAGAAATTTTAACATTAAAAATGTATATTAAAAAATAAACAGGTCAAATTATGATCTCAGTGGCCACCTTAAGAAACTATAAGAACATATAAAACCAATTGAAAGCAGAAGAAAACGATGACGATATAAGAGAAAGCGATAAGTTCTGAAACCAATGGAAAAAACTTACAGAGAAAAATCAGTGAAACTCAAAGCTAATTCTCTAAAATGATCAATAAAATTAACAAACCACTCATCAGATAGGCCAAGAAAACAAGAATAGCCACAAATTATCAACTCAGGAAAGAAAGAGAGGATATCACTACAAATTGTACAAACATTAAAAAGATAATGAAGAGGTATTACAACTTTATGACCGTAAATTCAACATATTAGATAAAAACGGCAAACTACTCAAAAGATAAAAACTACCAAAACTCACCTAAGACAAAATAGATAGCCTGAGTAGTCTTATACCTGCCAAAGATATTAAATTTGTAGGTTAAAAATTTATTACCTTTGAATTTTTAATTCCAGCCTTCCAACAAGGAAAACTCCAGGACCAGATGGCTTCACAGGCAATTTATATCCAACATGTAAGAAATAAGTAATACAAATTCTTCACAAACGCTTCCAGAAAATTCAAAAGAAGGAAACAAAATTTAACTCACTTTATAAGGCCAGCATTAACCTAAAAACAAACCTAGAAAACACATTAAAAGGAAGAAATTAAGATCCTGAAGAACAGAAAACAAAATTCTTCAATAAAATGAAAGCACATCAATCCAATAATATATAAAAAGGATAATGCATCATGACCAAGTGGAGTTTACCTGACAAATGCAATATTCAAGACATTCAACAATCAATCAATGCCAAATGAGTTAAAAGCTTATGTCCACTCAAAAAACTGCACAGGAATATTTATAGCAGCTTTATTCATAATCGCCAAAACTTGGAAGCAACCAAGATGTCCTTCAATATGCAAATGAATAAAAAGTGGTTCTAACCATACAACAGAATATTATTTAGCAATAAAAAGAAAGTAGATGGCCAGGCATCTGGTTTACTCCTGTAATCCCAGCACTTTGGGACGCTGAGGCAGGCAGATCACCTGAGGTAAGGAGTTCAAAACCATCCTGGCCAACATGGCGAAACCCTGTCTCTACTAAAATTACAAAAATTAGCTGGGCATGGTGGTGGGCACCTGTAATTCCAGCTACTCGAGAGGCTGAGGCAGGAGAATCACTTGAACCTGAGAGGCAGAGGTTGCACCGAGCCAATATCACACTATGCACTCCAGCCTGGGCGACAGAGTGAGACTCTGTCTCAAAAATAAATAAATAAATAAAAAGAAAGGAGCTATTATGCCACAAAAAAACATGGAGGAAACTTAAGTGCATATTACTAAGTGAAAGAAGCCAGTCTGAAAAGATCACATACTATATGACAGCAACTACCTGACATTCTGGAAAAGGCAAAACTACAGAGACAGTAAAAAGATCAGTGGTTGCTAGGGGTTTGGTAGCAGGAAGGGAGGAAGTGAGGACACACTAATGCAAGATATTAACAATGGGAGAAACTGCATTGGGGGAGCAGGAATATCTGAGTAGTTTCCATTCAATTTTTCTGTAAACCTAAAATTGCTCTAAAAAATAAAGTCTATTAATTTTTAAAAGTCAATCAGTATAAATTCACCACATGATCATTCCAACAGAACCCCCCCCCCCCAAAAAAAAACCCAGCAAGCAAGCATGTGACAAAATTGACAAAATTCAACATCAATTCATAAGAGAAAGTGCTCAGCAAACGAGGTACAGACAGGGAACTTTGTTAATTTAATAAAAGGTATCTAAAAAATTATAGCTAACACCACACTTAACAATGAAAGAGTAGTGGCCAGGCGTGGTGGCTCATGCCTGTAATCCCAGCACTTTAGGAGGCCAAGGTGGGCAGATCATCTGAGGTCAGGAGTTCGAGACCAGCCTGTCCAACATGGTGAACCCCACCTCTACTAAAAATAAAAAATTAGCCAGGCATAGTGGCACATGCCTGTAATCCCAGATACTCAGGAGGCTGAGGCAGAAAAATTGCTTGAACCCAGGAGGTGGAGGTTGCAATGAGCCAAGATCACACTATTGCACTCCAGCCTGGGCAACGAGAGCGAAATTCCACCTTTGGGAAAAAAAACAAAAAATGAAAGATTAAATGTTTTTCTTCTAAGATATGGAACAAGAAAAAGGTATCTATGCTCACCACTCTTATTCAACATTATACTGGAGGCTCATCTAGTGCAGCCAGGCAAGAGAAGGAAATAGAATGCAAATAAGTTAGAAAGGATAAAAACAAAAGTGTCTCTATCCACAGTTGATATAATTACCTACAGAGAATGTCCAAAGGATCTGCAAAAGGCTTCATTCAAGAACTAGTAGGTGAGTAAAATAGGTTGCAAGATACATGCTCAACATGGAAAAATCGATTGTACTTCAATATAGTAGTAACAAAGAATTAGAAATTAAGTTTTTTAAAGCATCATTTATAATAACAATACAATATACTTTATAATAAATTTAACAAAACATATCATGATCTCTATGCTGAAAACTACAAATCAGTGATAAATTTTTTAAAATGACCAAGTAAAAGGTCTCTATGAATTAAGTCAAACTGATTTTGACATTAAATCCCATTCTCTTAAATGCTACGTTATCCAATTTGTCTCTCTTGAGTAGCAAAAATACTTTGTGAGGCTAAGTAGGTACTGTTATTTCTGTTTGACAGAGTAAGCTGGAGCTGCTATGGCCAAGCACTCACACTCTTAGGTATGTACTCATGGAAAATGAAAACTTATGTTCACACGAAACCCATATGTGACTGTTTCTTGCAGCTGTATTCATAATCACCAAAAACTGCAAGTAACTAAACTCAAATGCCCTTTAATGAGTAAATGAACAAACTGGTACATCCATTAACATGGAATACTAATCAGCAGTAAAAAGGAGCAAACTACTGATATACGTAATGAATCTCAAAGGCATTATGCTGAATAGAAGAAGCCAGGTTCAAAAGGTTACATATGGTATAAGTATACATGTGGGACAGTCTCAAATGGAAAAAAGTATAATGGCAGAGAACAAACCAGTGGTTGCTGAGGTCAGGGATGAGGAGAGATTGTAACTACAAAAAGTTAGCATGAGGGAGTTATTCAAGGTGACGGAACTGTTCTGTATCCTGATTTTGGTGTTGGTTACATGAATCACATGCGTTCAAATTTATAGAACTATACACCAATTTTAAAAGTTAATTTTACTATTTTAAAAATAGAATCTAAAAAAACCAACTAATAGCAAACAGAAAACTAAAGAAAAAAATGAGATACCACAACACACCTACTAGAAGAGCTAAAATTAAAAAGACTGACCATACCAAGTATTGATAAGGATATAGGACAACTGGAAATCTCATACACTCCTGGTGGGAAGGTAAAACGGTACCACCACTTAGGCAGTTTCTTAAGAAGTTAAACATACACCTAACAAGTTGACTCAGCCATTCCATTTCTAAATATTACATCAAGAGAAATAAAAACATAAGTCCATACAAAGACTTACACATGAATGTTCATAATTTATTTGTAATAACCCCTAACTAGAAACAACCCAAATATCTATGAACAGGTGAATGGATAAACAAATTATGGTATATACATACAATGGAATATTACTCAGCTTTAAAAAGAAATAAACTACTGATAAACACAAAAACATGGATGAATCTCAAAATAATTATGCTGAGTGAAGAACCTAAAAAAAAAAAAAAAGCAGAATATGTGCTGTATGCTTCCACTTAAATAAAATTCTAGCCAGGCGCAGTGTCTCACATCTGTAATCCCAGCACTTTGGGAGGCCGAGGCAGGCAGATCACAAAGTCAGGAGTTCAAGACCAGCCTAACCAACATGGTGAAACCCCGTCTCTACTAAAGATACAAGAAGTTAACTGGGTAGGGTGGCGCACATCTGTTACTCGGGAGGCTGACGCAGGAAAATCACTTGAACCTGGGAGGCAGAGGTTGCAGTAAGCCGAGACAGAGCCACTGCACTCCAGCCTGGGCGACAGGGCGAGACTCCACCTCAAAATAAACAAATAAAAATAACTAAATAAAAATTATAAAAAATACAAACTAATGTATAGTGTCAGAAATCAGATGAGTGCCTATCCATGGAAGCAAAAGCATAAGGCAAGACTAGAAAGGGGCACAACAAATTGTTGTAGATATTGGATATGTTAATTTTCTTGACTGTGTTGATGGTTTCACAGATATATACATATGTCAAAACTTACCAAATTATACATTTTAAGCATGGGCAATTTTTTTTGTCAATTATACTTCAATAAAACTCTCAAAATGCAATTACAATTATGTAAGAAAATATACAAATTAGTGAGAATATGTAAAAATAAAATATTCACGTTATTGTAGAATAGACATGACTGTTAATTTGAAACTTTAATGATATTGTATCTCTATAGAAATGAATGATACAAAAACTGGTATAAATATATTTTTTCGTTGTTTTTTGGGTTTTTTTTTTTTTTTTTTTTTTTGAGGTGGAGTCTCACTCTGTCACGCAGGCTGGAGTGCAGTGGTGTGATCTCGGCTCACTGCAACATCCGCCTCCCAGGTTCAAGTGATTTTCCTGCCTTAGCCTCCCGACTAGCTGGGATTACAGGCACGTGACACCATGCCCGGCTAATTTTTGTATTTTTAGTAGAGATGGGGTTTCACCATGTTGGCCAGGCTGGTCTGGAACTCCTGATCTCAGGTGATCCACCCACCTCGGCCTCCCAAAGTGGTGGAATTACAGGCATGAGCCACCGCACCCAGCCATAAATGTATTTTTTAATGGGCAAAAGGTTTGAACAATACTTCACCGAAGATCTGTAGATAGTAAATAAGCACATGAAAAGACTGTCAACATCCTCAGGCATTAGGAAAATGAAACTTAAAATCACAATGAGATACCACTATATACCTATCAAAATGGCTAAAATAAAAATAAAAACACACCCAAAAATCAGATAATACTAAGTGCTGGTGAGGGTGTGGAAACAACTAGAATTTTAATGCATTGCTGGCAGGAATACAAAATGGTACAGCCACTTTGAAAAACAGTTTGGTAGTTTCTCATAAAGTTAAACACACATTGATCACACAACTTAGTAATCCCACTACTAGATATTTACCCAAGAGATATGAAAACTTACGTTCACACAAATCCTGTATGGGAATGTTTGTAGAGCTTTTGTCACAATCACAGAAACTGGAAGCATCCTAATGTCCTTCAGCTTGTGAACAGATAAACTGGCAAACCCATACAATGGAATACTACTGAGCAATAAAAAGGAACAACTACTGACACATGGATGAATCTCAGCTACGTTATGCTATGTGAAGCAAGCCAGACTCAAAAGTCTAAATCCTGTATAATTCCATTTATATGATATTCTAGAAAAGACAAAACTATAGGCCCATAAAACACATCAGTAGTTGCCAAAGGGTGTGGGAATGAACTACTAAGGAGTTAGAGGAAATTCTGATGGTGATGGAATTATTCTATTACTTGAATCCAGTGAGGTTACGCTACTCATTTGTCAAAAACAGTAAAACTGTACACCATAAAGGGTGAATGTTACTGTATGTAAATTATATTTCAATTTAAAAAAACTCAATCTGACAGTTTGCATATTTTTAATTTTACTGACAACTTATGGAAAAGAAACATCTCTCTGCTTGCAACCTGTCAAGAAATACTTAACACCATGCTATGTTCTTTGTAGGCTTTTTTCTTTTTTTGTGAGACATATTCCCTGCCTGACAGAGGAGCTCATTAGGGAAACAAGTCTAAATATTAAAATAAGTTACAGAAAAAGGCCAGGCAAAAATAAATTAATTGAGTGATAAATCACAGAATACATTTTATATGTGTGGGAAATGAATGGCACATAATCTTGGAAAGGTCTTAGTGCTTCTCAACATTGCTGATCTTATATTATCTCTAACTTTCAAGTGAGGATGATGAGACTTGGAGAGGACAGGTACTTTTTCCGTGATTCCCGAGCTATCAGGTGTCAAAGCTGAGATTCTAACCCACGCCTCTTCGCCCAAAACCTGACATTTTCTGCATGCGGCGATGGAACAACACAGAAGAGGTTACGATGGCGGCTACACAGTGTGATTTCAATGGACAGCAACGCCTCCTTACTCCCCAAACAACCCGCTCAACTACTTGGCACGAATCCTACACAGTAACACCATGATTAGTGCCACGTTTCTTAAATTGAGCTCAACGGGGTCTTGGAATGTAAACTCCCGAGAAAGGAATCAGCGAGCCTTGTGGGGATATGGACCTACTTCTGACAAGTCTTGGTAGTAAGGAAGGCGCATGGGGCCAGCGCCGGAGCCAGGGTGCCACCGAAAAGGGTAACACCAAGAAAGAGGACAGCCGAGGCGGTGAAGATACTCCTCTTCAATTACACCACTCATTCTCTGGGTCACAAGGCGGGGAACAGCGTACGAAAAACCCCTCCCCTGGCCCTTCTAGCCCCTTTGGTGAAAGATTTCCGTGGACTTTTCCCTGCCTCCGTCGCCAGTCCAGGGCTAAAACTGAGGCTCCTCTACAGGCGTGGCTGGAAGGAAAGTGGTGGTGCGCCTTAACAGCGCAAGCAGCCCGGGGCACGGCGGGGGAAGGCGCTGGGTAGTAGGGACCGCGGACGCACGAGGCCAGGCCAAGGCGCCCAGAGCCGGGCCGGGTAGGGCTCCGATGCCAGAGTGAAGGGGTCGACAGGGGCGAACGAACTCGGGAAATTCTCTCCGGTGACACCCTAAGTGTCGCATGATGCGTTAGTTGACTAGGGGCTCTCACTTTTCCCTCCTTTACTGACCTCGCAATCACTGACCACGCAATCTCTGCCCACGCCGCCACCTCACCTCTCCAGTTCTTGTACTGCGGGATGTAGTAGTATTTGTTCCCGAATTGGTCCGTGCCCACGTGCTCCTTCACTTCCCTTGACAGCGATCTCCACAAGGCGCGGAACAAATCCTGAGACCAACCCATGCCGTCCACCCAGTTTCCAGCGCTGCCAGCAGCGGGACCCGCAGTAGGGGTAATGCTCCAGCCGCAGACCCAGCCCACAGAGGCGGAGAAGTCAGGCCGGCCTCCATCCTGGAGCCCTTCTAGTAACGGCGCTCACCATTGGCCGGATATATCACCGACTGACCAATGGGAGACTCTGCTGTTCCAGTCCCGCCCCCGAGCTCTGTCATGGCGACGTCCAGTTCTCCAGCCGGTGTGAGGACACGATATGCTGGGGTTTTTGTCCGCACGCCAAACGGGTTTGGAGGACCCTCTTCGCCTTCGGAGAGCAGAGTCAACACGGAGGTAAAGAAAACCTTACTTTTTTGCTAACAGGCCAGTTAGAATCTGGACCAATGACTGTAAGCTTTGCCCCACACTTTCCCGTCTCATCGCTCTCCTGCCACCAAACTATTATTTGCCCTTTAACGTTGTGTGGCTTGCTAAAATAGGATCCCTTTTATTTACTGGTAACAGTAATAAAAGGCGGGGGGCGGCGGGGGTGGGGGTGGGGGGGGTTCCCCCGCGGGCTCAGGTGAAGACACTATAAACCTAAATAAGAATACTTCGTTGTACTGTATTCCTTCTCTCTTAAGTTACTCCAAAGAATAACTGCCCTCCACGGACTCGTTCATTCATTCAGTCTGCATATTTAGTGAGTTCCTACAGTGTGTCAGGCAGCCTATTAAAGGCAGAGGACACAGGCCAGGAATTGAACAAAGTTCAGAATGACTAGAGCGGAGAATTGGGGTAGGGACCATTGACAAGAGATGAAGTAGACAGAAACTAGATGAGGAAGAGCCTTGTGTACTTGAGTAGAGGTGTGAAGATGAGAATAAGGTAACAGCTATTGCATTTTGTTTTCTGCTTGGAGAATGGGTTGCAACTGAGAACAAGAGTGGGAGCCAAGTTAGGTAACTGTTGTGATTACACTTGTCCAGGAGAGAGTTGATGGAAGCCTGGGCCACAGAGTTGCCAAGTAGAATAAAGATAGTGGAGAGATTTGAACAACGTCTGAGAAATAGAATCAACAGGCCATGGAAGTTGAGTGGATACGTGAATGACAAAAAGAGAAGAATGAATAATGATTCCCAGATCTATGCCGTGTATAAGAAGTTGGATGTTGGTAATATACTCTGAGAGAGGGTTTTCCAAAGGGAAGAAGCAAGTTGTACTTTTAATTTTGCCCACATTAATTGAGGAAACTGTGAAGATATTTACTTGGAGAACACAGTTGCATATGAGTTCTGCGTTCTGGAGAAATTTAAATATTAGTTTCCAACATTTTATGCGTTACGTTTTCAATGTTGTGAAATATCTCTGAGAGTTCCTTTAATGTGTTTTTTTTGCCAGTGTCACTTCCTCTGACACATCATCAACCTTTCATCACAACCACTTTTCCTCATTTATGTCTTTAAGTTCACCTTCACTGATTTCCTCAGTCTGCATATCTAGAATGTCTCAAATGGCGGCAGTGTCATTGTTGCCACAATCAGCATGTTCCCACAGGCAGCTTTTTTTTCATTTGCTCCATTTATGTTTAATGCAAGTTTCACTTCTAGGATTATCACTCCTCTTTAGTGCGCTTTCATTCTTTTGGCCAATTCCCTCTTTTAATCTGTAAAATTCCATGTGGGTTTATCTCAAGGGCACAGAAATATTAATAACAAACCTCCATGCTTTGCAGCCTGTGTGTGAACTGAATAACAGATGCACAGTGACCAATCACCCATAGACTTTGAAAGAAGTAAAACTGCAAATTGGTCACTAATTTTGATTCATATGTTATTTATGTAATGATTTGTGAACTGAAAAGCTAGTAGCAAACTTTTATGCTATTTCTCACAGTTAATAAACTGTGGTAACTGAAATTCATATCAGACTGTGCCAAGTGAGGATTGCTTATACGTTTAAGACAAATAAAGTATTTAAAAATTAAAAAAAAATTTTTTTTTTTTTGAGGCAGGGTCTTGCTCTGTTACCCAGGCTGGAATGCAGTGGCACAATTACAGCTCACTGCAGCCTCGACTTTCCAGGCTCAAATGATCCTCCCATCTCATCCTCCTAAGTAGCTGGGACCACAGACATGTGCCCACACACCTAGCTAATTTTTAAATTTTTCGTAGAGATGGGGTCTCCCTATGTTTCCCATTCTGGTCTTGAACGCCTGGGCTGAAGTGATCCTCCTGCCTTTGCCTCCTAAAGTGCCGGGATTATATGTGCGAGCTACCACACAGCCTAAAATTTTTTTAAAAATATTTCCATCGTTAAGTGATGTTTTTGCTTAAACAACTATATAGTTCCATTTTATTCATAGGAGGTGTCTACTGTTCTTCCTTGTCATCATGTAAGGGCAAAAGCATGAACACTGATATGCAGTGTTCACAGTTTACACCCTCTAAAAAAAATTTTACAACTTTATTGAGGTATAATTGACATACAATACCCTGCACATTAAATGAGAATATACAATTTGATGAATTTTGACATATATTTACTTTTGAAACCATTACCATAATCAAGAGAACATCCATAGCCCTAAAAAATTTTTGACGGTCCTTTATAATCCCTGTCTCCCTTCTTTCTCTGCTTTACCCTCTTCCTTCTCTAGAAACTACTGATCTGCTTTAGGTCACTATAGATTAGTTTGCATATCTAGTATTTTATATAAATGGAATCTTTTTTGTCTGGCTTCTTTCACTGAGCATAATTACATTATTTTGAAATTTCTCCATGTTATTGCATGTATCAATTTCTTTTTTTTGCTGTGGAGTATCCCACTGTGCAGATATACCACAGTTTATCTAGTCACTTGTCGATGGACATCTGAGTTGTTTCCAGTTCAGGACTAATACATTTACAGCTGCTCTGAAAATTCATGTATGAGTCATTGTATGAACATATGCTTTTATTTCTCTGAAGTTAATGCATAACAGTGGAGCTACTAGATAAATCCTTTACTTTTTAAGAAACTGACAGTTTTCCAAAAGCATTTTCCAGTCCCACCACTAATAGGTGAGAGTGCTAGCTGCTCCATATTTATGTTTCCCCTTTCCTGCTTTCATTTGACTATTTGAACATTATTTAGTATTCTATTTTATATACTATGGTTTTGACTGTATCTTTTTGTATAATTCTTTAGTGGCTGCTCTAGGAATTGTAAAATACATACTTTTCATTGTCTACTTCAGATCATTTCATTGTTTTACTGCTTCATTTGGCATATAGAAACCTTATCACCCTTTCCCCTGCACCATATATATATTGTTGTCTTATATTTTATATTTACATACATTATATACTCCATCAGACATTATAATTTTTTCCAACCATCAATCATATTTTAAGGAAAAGAATAGCCATTATATTTAACCAGATAGTTATTTCTGTTGCTGTCTCTTTATTCCTGATGTCTCAAATTTCCTTCTTATATCTTTTTCTTCTCTCTGAAGAATATAGTTTATCAATTTTTTTAGAGTAGATCTAATGGTTTCTGAAAAGGAATCTGCAGCCATTCAAATCATTGTTTTCCTATAGGTAATTTATCATTTTTCTCTGGTTGCTTTGAAGACTTCATCTTTAGTTTTCAGCAGTTTAATTATGATGTGTCTGGTTGCAGATCTCTTTGGATTTATCCTAGTTAGGGTTCATTCTGCTTCTTGAACTTGTAGACTTATATCTTTCCATAAACTTGGGAACTTTCCAGCCATTTTTTCCAATATTTTTTCAACACTACACTCTTTCTCTTCTCCTTCTAGACCTCCAATGACAAAAATGTTAGTCCTTTTATAATTGTTCCTCTGATCCCTAAGGCTTTGTTCTTTTTCCCTCCAATCTTTTTTCCTCTATATTGTTAGATTGTATAATTTTAATGGATCTGTCTTCAAGTTCACAGATTTTTTCCTCTGCCATCTCCAATCTGTTAGTGAATACATTAAGTTAAAATAATTTTATATTGAAAACTAAAATTTCCACTTGGCTTTTATTTATGTCTTCTATTTCTTTGCTGAGACTTTCTATTTTAACATCTGTTTCAAGTGTGTGCACAATGGCTTGCTCAAGCTTTTTTTTTATTTTTAGAGATGGGGCCTCACTGTTTTGCCCAGGCTGGTCCTGAACTCCTAGGCTGAAGCAATCCCCCTGCCTCAGCTTCACAAGAGTCACTGGGATTACAGGCTCGGGCCACCATGCCAGTGTTGCTCAAGTTCAAGCATTTTACAATGGTTGCCTTGAAGTCTTTATCAGATAATCTCAACACTTGTGTCATCTCGGCTTTGGCTTGTTTTGTTTGTCTTTTCCCATGCAAGTTGAAATTTTCACGGTTCTTTATATGCAGGGAAATTTTGGATTGCATCCTGGACATTTTGAATACTCTGGGTCTTGTTTTGATCCTATGAAGAATGTTGATATTTTTGTTTTAACATTTAATTAGCAAGATTAGGTTCAGGCTACAAGAACCTACCTACTTATGGACTGTAGTTTTAATGTTAGCTCAGTTTTCAAAGTCTCTTCAGATCTTCCCCAGGTGTATGCCATTCAGTGGTCAGACTGTGACCTGAGTGATTAGCTCAATTTTCAAAATCCTTTGTATACTACTCAGGGTTAGATCTATGCATGCCTCACTCAGGGATGAGTTCTGGAGTTTATAAACAACTTTATGGGATTACTTTCCTGAGCTCCTTCTTCTCTGTGATCTCCTGGATGCTTCCCAATTCTCTGGGACTCCGTTTTGGCCATCTAGCCAGAAACTTTAGGGTTCAGTTACCCTGTTCTGCCATACGCTTCCAAGTTTAGGCCCAAGTCTGGGCTCAGAAGTGAGAAGAGAGGCAATAAGCAACAGGGATTGCCCCTACCCTCTTGGGATCGGGGCTCTGATGAACAGAGAAAACAATTTCCGTTCCTCAGAGTTCTGGCTTCTGCAGGCCACTATGCGTAGCCATAGCCGTTTCTGTCATGGGATTGTCTGTGGCTGTTTACTTTTCAGAGTCCTCAAGTAGCTGTCTGTGCATTTTGTTTAGTTTTTATAGTAGTATTACCCAGAACTGAAGTATTGAATAATGAATGAAATTATCAAATTAAATATCACAACTCATAAAACAAGAATTAAAAGTCCAGTAATGAAAATGATAAGACATTAGGAGGGTAGATTCAAAAGATCTAGCAGACAATAATAGTTCCAGAGGGAGAACAAAACAAACAGTAATAAAGAAAAAGAATTGCAAAAGATCTGGATTCCTAGACTCAAAGGGCTTACTGAAGTCCAGACAAGATTGATAAAAAAGACATAAAAGTATGTATACCTAGTAAATTTATCTAGCAATGAAGAAGATATTATTAAAAGCTTCTAATGGTAAAGAATTTACCATTCATAAAGGTAAAATATCTCATCAGTAGTTCTAGAGACTAGAAAACACTGGAATGATACCTACTAGCAAGAAAGAAGTATTGCAGCCTGTAATCCCAGCACTTTGGGAGGCCAAGGCAGGTGGATCACTTGAGCTCAGGTGTTCGAGACCAGCCTGGGCAACATGGCAAAACCCCATCTCTACTAAAAATCCAAAAATCAGCCGGGCGTGCTGGCGGGTGCGGTGGCAGGTGCCTGTAATCCCAGCTACTCACGTGGCTGAGGCACGAGGATCTCTTGGTGGAGGTTGCAGTGAACTGAGACTGTGCCATCCTCCAGCCTGGGTGACAGAGCAAGACTCTGTCTCAAAAAGCAACTAAAAGTTATCTAAAAATAAAAAAAAAAGAGGTATTGCAACCGGGGAATCCAAACAAACCAGTCTATCAGAAGAAATATCTTTGTGCTAAGATTCATAGAAATATTTTACCCCATTTCCCTTCAGGAAAAAAATTAGGAAAGAACGTTAATCCAAAAACAAATGTATTTGAATGAAATCCGAAGGTACACTAAACATGAAGAGGAGAGGAAACCTATGAACCTTGCAGTATGTGTATGATTAAATGTAAATATATAATAATAAGCTGGAAATATATAATATGGCTGCGAAATTTTTTTTAGACACTTCTCAATTGACAAGATGGAAATGAATAGCAACTTCATTAAACTAGCAAAAGTAAAGGTAAAAGAAGAAACCATGACATTAAGTAAAGAAGGAATAATACCAAGTATATCAGATGTCATAACAAAGGTGAACAGGCTGATTTCTTCCATTAAGAAGCATATATTATCAGATTAGTTTTTAAAACAAAATAAAGCTAAAAGCTGTTTCTCATAAATACATTAAGTTAAAATATTTTAAAATACTTTACAAAATTCTTGAATAGTTAAAAAGTTAAAGGATAAAGAGAGATCAGACAACTGTAAACAAAATGTGGACATCACTACGAATGTTAGATAAGATTTAAGGTTAAAAGCACCAAACATTTTAAAGAAGGACATTACATAAAGCTACATATATATGGAGGAAATGAAGAAACAAACTAGATTTAGTAGATACATGACTTTACATCCCTTAAGTGGAGAACGTACATACTTTTTGTAAGTCAGTGGTACATTTACCAAAATTGTTCTTGGCCACTAAGTAAACTTTAACAAATTCAGCCGGGTGCTGTGGCTCACGCCTGTAATCCCAGCACTTTGGGAAGCTGAGGCGGGTGGATCACCTGAGATCAGGAGTTCAAGACCAGCGTGGCCAACATGGTGAAACCCCGTCTCTACTAAAAATACAAAAATTAGCCAGGTGTGGTGGCACACGCCTGTAATCCCAGCTACTCGGGGGGCTGAGGCAGGAGAATCGCTTGAACCCTGGAGACGGAGGTTGCAGTGAGCCGACATAGTGTCACTGCACTCCAGCCTGGCAACAGAGTGAGACTCCATCTCAAAAAAAAAAAAAAAAAATTCAAAAAGGTAGCTATCTTACAGGCCACATTCTTTGATCATAAGGTATAGAAACTGGAACTAAATCAATTCATGGTAACATCACCACCACCTCTCATGTTTTGGAAATTCAGAATTACATTTCAGAAAACTCCAGAATCAAAGATGAAATGAAAATTGAAGTTACAAGTTGGAAATCAAGGAAAAGGAGAATAATGACTTCTACAACTTAGGGGACCCAGAGAAACTTATATTCAATGAAACGTCATAACCTAAAAAAAAAAAAAAATATATATATATGTATGTATGTATACACACACACACACACACACATGCATACATATTAACTCACTGAACAAAAAGAATATGTAGCCATCTTAAGACACTAAAACAGAGGAGAATGAGAGGAAATGGTGTATAGGAGGCAGGACTAACTTGGCAGCTCCCACTCGGATGGACAGAGCAGTGTATGGAGATGCATATCGTGAACTTTTGCTATAAGAACTACCACAGGAACACTCCAGGAAAGCTGAGAGGATCCACAGACCCTTTGAAGGAAGTGGATTGCCGCTGCAGGCACTGCGGGACAGCCAAGGAACTGTGAGTTGGCTGGCTTTCTCAGCTGGGAGGCTTAAAGCCTGGGGCAAGTCCTCAGCCCTGCTGGAAATAAACTCAGAGCTGTTGTAGGGGCACAGTGGGAGTGAAACCAGCCCTTCAGGCTGTAGGTTGCATGGGAGCTGGGTGAGGCCTTTGGCTGCCAGCCTTCCCCAACTTCCTTGGTGACCTGTGTGACACAGCAGAGGCAGCCATAATCCCCCTGGGAACATAACTCCATTGGCCTGGGAACCATGCCCCCATCCACCACAGCAGCAGTGGCAAGCCTCACCCAAGGAGATCTGAGCTCAGACATGCCTAACCCTGCTCCCACCTGATGGTTTTTCTCTACCTGCCCTGGTAGCTGAAGACAAAAGACATAATCTCCTGGAAGCTCTATCGGCCTGCCCACCACCTGACCCTAGGGCAAGCTTGTATCCTTTCTATGCTACTGCAGCTGATGCCCTCTTGAAAGTGCCACCTCCTGGCTGGAGGCCAACCAACACAAAACCAGCACATTTAACAAAAATACAACCAAGGGCCCTCATAGAGGCCACTTCACTCCCCTGCCGCCTCTACGGTTGCCGGTGCTGGTATCCACGGCTGAGAGACCTGAAGACAGATCACATCACAGGACTCTTTGCAGAAACTGCCCTGTACCAACCAGACCCCAGTAGCTCTGCTGGTTGGCTAGATCCAAAAGAGAAATAACAATCACTGCAGTTTGGCTCTCAGGAAGCCCCAACCTTAGGGGAAGGAGGAGAGCACCAAATCAAGGGAGCACCTCGTGGGACAAAAGAATCTGCAGAGCAGCCCTTGAGTCCCAGATCTTCCCTCTGACATAGTCTACCCAAATGAGAAGTAATCAGAAAAACAATTCCGGTAATATGATAAAACAAGGTTGTTTAACACCCCCAAAGGATCACACACCTTAGGGGAAAAGGATTCTCATAAATACAAAAAATTGACATAGAATACCTAACATCAAGATGGAAATTAAAAAATTCCTTGAACTGAATGATAATAGTGACACAACCTATCAAAACCTCTGGGATACAGCAAAAGTGGTGCTAAGATGAAAGTTCATACCATTAAATGCATACCTCAGGAAGTCTGAAAGAGCACAGACAGACAATCTAAGGGCATACCTCAAGGAACTGGAGAAACAGCAAATCAAACCCAAACCCAACAGAAGAAAAAAAATAACCAAGATCAGAGCAGAAATAAATGAAATTGAAAGAACAACAACAACAAAACACAAAAGATAAATGCAACAAAAAGCTGGTTCTTTCAAAAGATAAATAAAATTGATAGACCATTAGCAAGATTAACCAACAAAAGAAGAGAGAAGATCTGGTAAATTCAATTAGAAACAAAATGGGAGATATTACAACCCTTACTACAGAAATACAAAAGATCATTCAAGGCTACTATCAACATCTTTATGCACATAAACTAGAAAACTTAGAGGAGATGAATAAATTCCTGGAAATACACAACCCTCCTAGATTAAACCAGGAAAAAATAGAAACCCTGGACAGACCAGCAACAAGCAATGAGATTGAAATGGTAATAAAAAAGTTACCAAAAAAAGTTTAGGTACAGACTCACAGCTGAATTATATCAGACATTCAAAGAAGAATTTGTATCAATCCTATTGACACTGTTCCAAAAGATAAAGAGGGATTCCTCCCTAAATCATCCTGTGAAGCCAATATCATGCTAATACCAAAACCAGGAAAGAACATAACAAAGACAACCGCAGACCAACATCCCTGATGAACATAGATGCAAAAACCCCCAACAAAATACTTGCTAACCAAATCCAGCAGCATATAAAAAATATAATCCACCATGATCAAGTGGGTTTCATACCAGGGATGCAGGGATGGTTTAACATATGCAAGTCCATAAAGGTGATACACCACACAAACAGAATTAAAAACAAAAATCAGATGATTATCTCAATAGATGCAGAAAAAGCATCTGACAAAATCCAGCATCCCATTATGATTAAAACCCTCAGCAAAATCAGCATAGAAGTGACATACCTTAAGGTAATAAAAGCCATCTATAGCAAATCCACAGCCAACATTATACTGAAAGAGGAAAAGTTGGGAAGCATTGCCCCTGAGAACTGAAACAAGACAAGGATGTCCACTTTCACCACTTCTATTCAACATAGTGCTGGAAGTCCCAGCCAGAGCAATCAGACAAGAGAAAGAAATCAAGGACACCCAAATCAGTAAAGAGGAAGTAAAACTGTTGCTGTTTACTGATAACGTGATTGTATACCTAGAAAACCCTAAAGACTCATCCAAAAAGCTCCTAGAACTGGTAAATGAATTCAGCAAAGTTTCAGGATACAAAATTAATGTACACAAGTCAGTAGCTCTGCTATACACCAACAGTGACCAAGCTGAGGATCAAATAAAAAACTCAACCCCTTTTATAATAGCTTCAAAAAAAGAAAAAAAAATACTTAGGAATATACCTAGCCAGGGAGGTAAAAGACCTCTACAAGACAAAACACTGCTGAAAGAAATCATGGATGACACAAACAAATGGAAACACAGCTAAATTCTACATTCGGATGGGTAGAATCAATATTGCGAAAATAACCATACTGCCAAAAACAATCTACAAATTCAATGCAACTTCCATCAAATACCACCATCATTCTTCACAGAACTAGGAAAAAAGAGCCTGCATAGCCAAAACAAGACTAAGCAAAAAGAACAAATCTGGAGGCATCACCTTACCCTTCTTCAAACTATACTATAAGGCCATAGTCACCAAAACAGCATGCTACTGGTAAAATAGGCATATAGACCAATGGAACAGAGTGGAGAACCCACAAGTAAAGCCAAATACTTACAGCTAGCTGATCTTCAGCAAAGCAAACAAAAACCTAAAGTGGGGAAAGGACACCCTATTCAACAAATAGTCCTGGGACAATTGGCAAGCCACATGGAGGAAAATGAAAATGGATCTTCATCTCTCACCTTCTACAAAAATCAACTCAAGATGGATCAAAGACTTAAATCTAAGACCTGAAGCCATAAAAATTCTAGAAGATAACATTGATAAAACCCTTCTAGACATTGGCCTAGGCAAAGACTTCATGACCAAGAACCGAAAACCAAACACAACAAAAACAAAGATAAATAGATAGGTCTTAATTAAACTGCACAGCAAAAGAAATAATCAGCAGAGTAAACAGACAACCCACAGAGTGGAAGAAAATCTTCACAATCTATACGTCCAACAGAGGACTAATATCCAGAATATTCAAGGAACTCAAATCAAGAAAAAGATAAACAATCCCAACAAAAAGTAGGCTGACATGGATAGACAGTTCTCAAAAGAAGATATACAAATGGCCAACAAATATGACAAAATGCTCAACATCACTAGTGATTAGAGATGTGCAAATCAAAACCACAATGTGATACTACCTTAGTCCTGCAAGAATGACCATAATCAAAAAATCAAAATATAGTAGATGTTGGCATGGATATGGTGAAAAGGGAACACTTTTACACTGCCAGTGGGAATGTCAACTAGTACCACCACTATGGAAAACAGTGTGGAGATTCCTTAAAGAACTAAAAGTAGTACTACCATTTGATCCAGCATTCCCACTCCCGGGTATCCACCTAGTGGAAGAGAAGTCATTATACAAAAAAGATACTCGCACATACATGTTTATAACAGCACAATTCGCAAGTGCAAAAATATAGAACCAGCCCAAATGCATATCAATCAACAAGTGGATAAAGAAAATGTGGTTGTGTGTGTGTGTGTGTGTGTATCATGGAATACTACTCAGCCATAAAAAGGAATGAAATCATGGCTTTTACAGTGACCTGGGTGGAATTGGAGACCATATTGTAAGTGAGGAAACTCAGGAATGGAAAACCAAACATTGTATGTTCTCACTCATAAGTGGGAGCTGAGCTATGGAGGACACAAAGGCATAAGAATGATACAGTGGACTTTGGGGACTCGGGGGAAAGGGTGGAAGTGGGGTGAAGGTTAAAAGACTGCACATTGGGTACAGTATTTACTGCTCGGGTGATGGGTGCCCCAAAATCTCAGAAATCACCACTGAAGAACTTATGTAACCAAACACCACCTGTTCCCCCCAAAACCTAATGATAAATAAAAAATTCTAAAAATTCAAAAAAGTAAAACAAAAACTAAGTAATATATAGTAGATAGAAAATACAGGGGCTGGGCGTGGTGGCTCACACCTGTAATCCCAGCACTTTGGGAGGCCAGGGAGGTGAATCACCTGCGGTCAGGAGTTCGAGACCAGCCTGGCCAACATGGTGAAACCCCATCTCTACTAAAAATACAAAAATTAGCCAGGTGTGGTGGCAGATGCCTATAATCCCAGCTACTCAGGTGGCTGAGGCAGGAGAATCACTTGAACCTGGGAGTTGGAGGTTGCAGTGAGCCGAGATTGCACCACAGCACTCCAGCCTGGGTGACAGAGCGAGACTCCGTCTCAAAAAAAAAAAAGAAAAAGAAAAAAAAGGAAAAAATGCATACATAGATATACATACATATAATATACATCCTATAAAAGCCATTTAAAATATTAAAACAAAAATAAAAGGTAAAAACTGAAATTAAATAGAAAATGTGGGCAAGCATGTGCCATAGAAGAAGTAAGAGACTGATAAAATATTTAACAATCAGTTTGGCATGGAAACGAACTAAGCCAAGTGAATGCTAGCTATTAATAACCAGTATGCAATGCTTTTATATAAAAAAGAGATTGGAAAGGTGATTTTAAAAGACACCAGGGCTTGCTTTTTTTCCTTACCCTTCTACCCCAGGCTCTTCTGCCTTCCCTCTTCTCTTTCCCTTTTTACCCTCCCTCCTTTATGTGTCTACTCTTTCCTCTCTCCTCACCCATTTTCCCTTCTCTTTTCCCTCTACTCCTATGCCATTGTGTTGGAGGAAGTCCTCAAGACCATCCCCAGGTGTTATGATTTTCTAGAAGGGCTCAGAACTCAGCATTTAATCATGACTCAATTACTCATGACTGTGATTTATTACAGTGAAAGGATACAAGATAAACTCAGCAAAGGGAATAGGTGCATGGGCAAAGTGTGGAGGAAACCAGGCACAGGCTTCCAAGAATCTTTTCCCAGTGGAGTCACACAGGACACACTCTATTCCTTTAGCAACAAATTGTGATAACATATGTGAAATGTCTATCAGGGAAGCTCATTAGAGACTCAATGTTGAAGGTTTTTACTGGGTACCGTTCATAAAGGCACCCTCTATCTAGCATGTACCAAAATTCCAGACTCCCAAAAGTAGAGCAGGTATTCATCATAAAGCACATTATTTTCTCAAATAGTTTAGGCACAGTGAGCCATTCTTATCCAGTCATGGTGGGCACCCTCCTGAAATCCCAGACTGTAACCAAGAGCCAATCTTGCAAGCAGAACTTTCTAAGGGTAGCTGTCTCAGGCCTGCTATGTTAACGTATGTTTTGTACACCTTGTCTCCTGCCACTCCCCACCTCTCTTTCCCTTTATAGTATTATTGCCCTTTTCCCTTCATCTTAAACTCTCCTTCTAGTTCACAGACAATTCAGTCCTGAAGTCATTATGTTGGGCAGAGGTAAGCTTTCTCACTTAGTATGGGATTAGGTTTCCTAGAGTGGAATTTCAGAGCCTGAGCAGGTTGAGGAAGTAGTTTAATTGTGGGGACATACAAATTTAGGTGATAAGGATTTTAGAGGAGACAGAAATCAGAGCCCAAGCTGTTGGGGGAGGGGATGGTAGTGGAGATGGGAGATTGGTTACATACAGGGGATTGATAAATATATTGATAGTAATGGGAGCCATGCTTCTTACTGTTAGGAAGAGGGAGCTAAAGGAAAAGATGATTACCTTTATACATGTTTGAATGATACTGTTTTACTTGTTACAAAGAGCATATATTCTGTTGTAATTTGAAAAATGATCATATGGAAAAATATTTTCAGAAAAATGGCAATTTCAATGGAAAAATATGAAAAAAATGTTTTGATGAAATATTGAAGTTCAGAAATGACAGAGCAGCATAGTGGTCTGGGGAAAGAATGTCAGAGTTCAGGGCCAGATGTGGTGGCTCACACCTGTAATCCCAGTACTTTGGGAGGTGAAGGTGAGAGGATTGCTTGAGGCCAGGAGTTCCAAACCAGCCTGGGCAACATAGCAATACTTCATCTCTACAAAAAAATACCAAAACTTAGCCAGGTGTGGTAACATGCAATTGTAGTCCTAGCTATTTGGGAGGCTGAGGCAAGAGGATCCCTTAAGCCCAGGAGTTTGAGGCTATAGTGAACTATGATTTTGCCATTGCACTCCAGCCTGGGTGACAGAGGAAGACCCTGTCTCTAAAAGTAAATTTTAAAAAAAATTTAATGTTAAAGTTCAAATGCAGCTCAGCCAAATATTAGCTGTGTGACCTTGGGCAAATTACTCTTCTATTAATCTTATAATCAGGAGATGCATTTAATAATAATCACCACTCCTGGGACTACCACTTATTACACTTCTTATTACTACCTATTACAATGAGTAGTAGGCTTTTTTTTTTTTTTGAGACGGAGTCTTGCTTGCTTTGTCACCCAGGTTGGAGTATAGAGTGCAGTGGCATGATCTCAGCTCACTGCAACCTCCGTCCCCTGAGTTCAAGCAATTTTCCCACCTCAGCCTCCTGAGTAGCTGGGATTATAGGCATGCGCCACCACGCCTGGCTAATTTTTTTGTATTTTTAGTAGAGACGGGGTTTCACCATGTTGGCCAGGCTGATCTTGAATCGCTGACCTCAAGTGATCCGGCCTCCTTGGTTGGCCTCCCAAAGTGCTGGGATTACAGGCATGAGCCACCATGCCCAGCCTGGCTTTTTATATTAGCTGTTATTGTTATTGATCAAAGTCAGATAACTAATTACTGTTTGTCTGGATATTTAAACCTAAGGCTAAATTGCAATGTATATAGATGTATTGCAATAAATGTCACCCAGGCTGGAGTGCAGTGGCGCGATCTCGGCTCACTGCAACCTCTGCCTCCTGGGTTCAAGCTATTCTCCTGCCTCAGCCTCTGGGATTACAGGCATACGCCACTGGGCCTGGCTCATTTTTTAGTTTGTTTTTGTTTTTGTTTTGAGATGGAGTCTCGCTCTTATCACCCAGGCTGGAGTGCAGTGGTGTGATCTCGGCTCACTGCGACCTCCGCCTCCCAGGTTGAAGTGATTCTCCTACCTCAGCCTCCCGAGTAGCTGAGATTACAGGCACACGCCACCACGCCCAGCTAATTTTTGTATTTTTAGTAGAGACGGGGTTTCACCATGTTGGCCAGAATGGTCTCAATCTTGTAACCTCGTGATCCTCGGCCTCCCAAAGTCCTGGAATAACAGGCATGAGCCGCCGCACCTAGCCTGATTTTTGTATTTTTAGTAGAGACAGGGTTTAGCCATGTTGGCCAGGCTGGTCTCGAACTCCTGACCTCAGGTGATCCGCCCACCTCGGCCTCCCAGAGTGCTAGGATTACAGGCATGAGCTACTGCACCTGGCCTGCTTGTCATTGTTGTACTATATGTAATGTCTAGAAGACAAAGGGCCATGTATATCTTCAAATCAGATACTTTATACTGTTAAATGATTTCCAAAATGCTTATAATTACTTGTACTAATGTCAGTGAATGAAAGTATCAGTTTATGCCTTTCCAGCATTGTGCATTGTTATCTTTTTAAAAAACTGATAATTTTATAGGCCAAAAATTTATAATTTGATATTTAAACTAGCATTATTTTAATCAATAATGAATTTAGAAATAATTCTGGTCAAATTAGTGTAGATGCTAATAACAGCCAACAGATTAAGACAGATTCAAATAGTTAATATTCGCTAGATACTTATAATGTACTAGGCATTGTAATTAGCACCTTTTATATACAAACTCATTTAATCTTAATAATATGCTCACCAGGATAATGATGGTTTACAGTTATAAAATATCAGAAATGTCATTTGTCTTAGTTTGTGAGAGTACTTGTTAATTATTTGTATTGATATTTAAGTGGCTTTATTTAAATACACATAAATGTTAAGTTGAACATAGTCTCTTTTCTTTTAAGACAGGATCTCACTCTGTCACCCAGGCTGGAGTGCAATGAAGTGATCATGGCTCACTGCATCCTCGAACTCCTGGGCTCAAGCAATCCTCCTGCCTCAGTCTCCTGCATAGGAGCCCACCACCATGCCCAGCTTATTTTTATTTTATTTTTTGTAGAGATGGGGTCTCGCTATGTTGCCTGGGATGCTTTCCAACTCCTGGTCTCAGGGAGTCTTCTCACCTCAGCCTCCCAAAGCGCTAGGATTACAGGCATGAGCCACTGCACCCAGCCCATACTCATTTTTTATTTCTGTCCATCTTTAAGAAACATTTCAAGGAATTTTTTTAATCCTGTAATTTATGCTTTTGTCCATTAGATGTCCTCAGCTACATTTATCAGAATTTAACTTTTTTCATACAAATTTCAGTCTCTAAATACCTTTAAAAGTTTGCATGTAATTGTTACTACTGTTGATATTTTAAACATTTATACAAGATCTCTAAAAATCTATAAATACATTAGGATGTGTGGTAGAAGATTTAGACATTTCTTGTGATTTTTGTACCATAAGTAATCTTGGTTAAATAAGAAATTTTTAAATGTTAAATTACTTGTTAATTTCTTTCTCCCCCTTTTATTTTTAAGAGTTTTGGGACTGGAATTAAATAAAGACAGAGATGTTGAAAGAATCCACGGCGGTGGAATTAACACCCTTGACATTGAACCTGTTGAAGGGAGATAGTAAGTTTATTATACTTGTATAATCATTTTTCTTTCTAAGTGAAATGCAGTAAAACCTGCTTTTTCAGATTAATGATGTAGAAGTTTCGTTAAAATTAATGAAAATCCTAAATTGTAGCATTTTTTAATCTGGCATTATTAATTTCAAATAAATACAAAGCATCAAACCTACCAAATGTTGTCAAATAAACATTTCCAAGCTACTTTAATATAAATATTTACTTACTATTAAATTAAACATTGAACTTCTTTTGGATGCAGAGGGCTTTTAGTGCTAGAATGTGTCTTTAGGTGCTATTTTAAAACATAGTTGCTACTCTCAAAAAAGTCTAATGGTAAAATAAATATAAAAAGTGAAAGACTCTTTTGAAGAATTAGATTAGAAACAAATAAGAATTATATTTGAGTTCTTCCTGGCTTTACCCTTACCTAACCTTTCGAATTATCAGTTGCCTTAGCTATACAATGGGAACAATAGTACCTACCTAACAAGTTTGTTTTGAGGTTTGAGATAATATGCACAACATGATTAACGTAAGACCTGGCACGTCATAAACAGTTGCCACCACTGCTGCCACTATTAATCAAAAGCAGTATTACATATACTTTTACTCCTTTCAGCCCAGTCTCTACACAGCAGCCAAAATGCTTTGAAAAACTCAATTCTGAACATATTCTCCTACTTACAATTCGTCATAACACTGCATTACTCTTAAAAGACCGTACAAAAGCTTTCATGTGGCCTACAATTAGGCCACATATAGCATTAACTAAAGGAAGCAGTTTGTGTTATGGTATGTTTCATGTGGCCTATAATTAGGCCACATATAGCATTAACTAAAGGAAACAGTTTTTTGTGTTATGGTATGTTTAGCATTTCCCCCAGAATTTTTATTTTATACTGAAATATTATTATTAATACATTAAGTCAAGTCAGAACAGATTTGATAAACTTCCACTTTTTACTTCCAGCTTCCACCATGGTCTCATCTACTAGTATATGAGAAACATCTTACTTTAGCATGTGGTTAAATCTAAAAGATGACGAGTAATAATTCTTTTCTTTTTCCTGACCTTTTCCAGGCTCAGTATAACACCTTCTATTCAAGGACAGCTGGGGGGGCACTCACTTATGAAACATGCAGACATGAGCAGCAGGAGATAGCTGACTTTTGGGTTTGGATGCTGGTCAGGAAAGTAATCAATACTGTTACTCCAGCCAGCCACTTGGTGTAGTAATCAGTTGTGTGGCCTGTGATGTATGAGAAGCCAGTAGACTACCAGTTGGCAGAGTTGGTGAGAAATGTGGGAAGTTACAGATTATATGTGCATGAAATACATTTGAGAAATGCAGATGAGGCATCTTTTAATACAGCACATAGAGAAAAGTCTGAAGACTTGCTACAGTGATTTTCCGCTTTATTGCACGGTAAAAGTCTACAACTATTTCATTGTTTGCTAAGACTTGTATTTTGCATTAACCCCTTTTGATAGCAACAAGAGATATTAAAAGGAAAGTGTACATTCTGTGGAAAACTAAAAAAATCGATGTGTATATAACTTGTTCAAAACACCTGTTAATATTTACCGTCCACCATGAGAGCTGTAAAGATGTCACTGAAAATCAGATTGGAAACCAGACAGAATACACAAATATGGCAGAGATTTTCAAAGTAAGGTGTTATTTTACAAAAAGTATCTGAAAATTACAGTTTAACAGGTGCAACTGCAGAGGGTGCATTTGCGTATCACTCTGTGAAGCTTGAATTTTCTTTTATACCTTTTAAATTCTTCTAAGTTAATTTCATTCATCTTTAATACTAAGTTTTCTTGTCTATATAAAAACATGAAACCATATCTCTTCATACTCTATCAGCAAAAAGTATCTCATAGTTAATGTCAGTGCCATCAGATACTTCAAATAGAAAGTTAATGGAATCAGAGAAAAGCTTTTGGAAGCCATTTTAACACAGTCAAAACATCTGACATTATTGTAAATACCATATCAATTAAGATTAAAATTTCAACTTTTAACATAATTTTGTTTTATATTGATAATACATCTGTATGGCAAGAAAAGCAACGTTTCGTGAAGATTAATTATGAAGCAAAAGTGTTTTGGGAATTGGTTGTAGTATACATGTAACTCACAACTGTGTCCAAACATTTTATCAATCTAAATAAAAGTTGTAGTTGTTAAAATTTACAAATATTTCTCTATGTACACAATTAGAGTAACTGAACTACAAAATGTAATAAAGCTAATGTGGAATATTTTTTAAAATAACTAAGTAGGGCATTATTAGCAGTCTTTCTTTACTGCCCATCAATTGGATTTTTGAGCCTTCAAATAACTACTTTTAAATTAACCCTATTGTTTTATAAATTGGTATTGAATTTATCTTAAAAACAAGTCTATAAATCAATACATGCTACTAGTTCATGAACTATTTGTGACTGGGTCACAAGATAAGGATCTTGCGCTAAAACATAAATCTACTACATCATTACACACACCATTTAAAGGAGCTAAGACATGTTTGTAACAAGACATTCTCAGTGAAGAAAGATGTGTGTTTGTTTCTGGCACAAGCTCCTTATCTTGGAGAGTTAAATAGCACTGGCTCTACATTTAATTGTATTTTGTTCAAAATCAGGTGAAAATCTTTCAATCAAAATACTCAGTGAATGTAGTGCCAAAAACTGTAGTTTGGGTGCCATTCTTGAAAGATAACAGGCCGGGCGCAGTGGCTCACACCTGTAATCCTAGCACTTTGGGAGGCCAAGGCGGGCGGATTATCTGAGGTCAGGAGTTCAAGACCAGCCTGGCCAACGTGGTGAAACCCCGTCTCTACTAAAAATAGAAAAAATTAGCCAGGTGCAGTGGCACGTGCCTGTAATCCCAGCTACTCTGGAGGCTGAGGCAGGAGAATCACTTGAACCTGGGAGGCAGAGGTTGCAGTGAGCCGAGATCATGCCACTGTACTCCAGTCTGGGCTACAGAGCGAGACTTCTTCTCGGAAAAAAAGAAAGAAAGATGACAATGTCAATGCAGTTTTTAACGTTCCTCTAGTTCTCCATTAAAACACATAAAGAGACTAAAAATGGCAAATAGGAAAAACCAGATTAACACTTACAACCAAACTAGGTCATGAAGTATCCCTACAAACCCCAAACTGAATAAGTGGGAACAAACCACTGACAACTGAAAGATCTGTGCACTACCAGCATTTTTGCTAGAGGAGGCAGTAAAAAGCGATAAGGCATCTGATATACCTGGATAAGTCCAAAGTAACCAACAGGTTGGTTGAAAACTTAGCAAGCAAATTTGACTACAGCAGCTCAAACTGGGAGAAGATGGCATACTCTAATTGTAGGTATGTTTGGGTGGTCCATGGTAAGACCAGAAGGAGCTATAGCAGTCTGGACTCTAATATCTTTCCAAAGAGCTAACCAATCAAAGTGCGCCCCCAGTACAGAACTATATACTGAGGAAAACTGCTGGAAATAGAATCCAAATTGAGCAGTACAGAGACAATAGAAACAAAGGAAAAAGATGTCCCCGATAAAATTGGAAAGGTGAACAGAAACAGGAAATCTCTGAAAGTAAGCTTCCATATTTTGAAATCTTACCCCCCAAAAAAAGTTTTTAAGGGAAGAAGAGGATGTTTTAATATATAAAATTTAAACATTATTGTAAGTCAAGCCTCCATTCTAAAAAGTTAAGAAAATTAATTTTACATAAAAATGAGCAAAAGAATAGGATTAAGGTCAAAGTTCCTACAAAATCATTATAAAAACAAAGAGAATAAGAAGTGGACTAAAGCTGCTACAGATAGTGAAGTCACACCAGAAAGAAGTATCTATAAAACAAATGAGAACTCTAACCTAATATTTCAAAACTAGGTAAAAGTTGTTTTATAAACATATAATAAATGAGAGAATAATGTTAAGTTATTAGAAAACCTCAGAAATGAGATGCTCAAACTCAGAAAATTAGAAATAAAAATATTTCAGAAATGAAGACTGACTAAAACTTAAAGAACACAAATAAATGGAAGAGGTAATGCCTTAGAAATAGAAACTAGAAAGGAGGAAAATTTTAAAGCCAAAAAGAAATGAACAGAGGAAAATAATTCAAGAGGTGTATATATAGAACATAGGCAAAGAAGATCCAGCATAACATATGATAGAAGTTCCCAAAGAAGAAACCAAGGCAAAAGAGCAGAATAAATATTAAAACAATAATTCAAGAAAGCTTTTCTAGGATAAATAAGATCTGGAACTTTATATAAGTGGGGGGGATTTATATTGTCACTAGACTTTGACTTTGGGCTTTCTGGCAAAAGAAATGAAGCTTCTTATCCAAGATGCTCAAGGAAATAAAATGTGAGTCAAGGATTTTATATCCAGCCAAACTGATTTCAGATACAAAAAGGACGGATAAATTGTCCACAACACAAGAATTCAGAGACTGTTGTTCTTATTAGCCATTCCTTAGGAATCAACCAGAGAATGAAATCATTCAACTAGAATGACGAGAGAGACAGCAACTTAAGGATTGACGGTGAGCAATAATATTAGCGGATAGCAACACTTTATATAGATGTATAAATTGATGGATCTAGATATTGGTTTGTCTGCTAATATCACATCACAACAAAGAGCAATGGCAAATAGAAATTATTTTAAATTATAGCACATGAATGCAGTCACCAAAGTCCAGGCTGGAAATTACAGGACAAATGATCTGGTTTTTGCAACAAATAAATTACAAGAGAGGGGAAAAGTACAGGAGGGAGGAAGAAAGGTAGAGGAGACCTATAGCTTAAAAGTTAAAAGACATTAAAATTTTTTTAAAAAGCAAAGCTAATATTCATGTGTACACTCTAAGGTGATGAACTATGAACTATACAGAAGAGAAAGACAGTGACTACGATAAAACTCATGATAATGAGTTACTTTGAGGTGAAAAGGAAAGAGTGATGATCTAGAGAGATTGCATTGTTTGGACCTCTGTGAAGAATTTCTGATGGTTCCCCTATTTTTGATTGGGATAAATGTATATTTGTAATTGGGATAAATGTATATTTTGTAATGGAATAACATTCACAATGTCTAAGATTTTATAATATTTAAATTTGATGTAACATCCAAAAGAGACATAAAATAAAGAATTTGTTCAAGGAGAATTTTGTCTTGTAAAAAAAGAAGTATACTAAAGAAAGGTACTTTGAATTAAGGTAAAAACAGTGAAAATAATCTGAAATATTTGCACATTTCAAGAATATCCTCCATTTTGCAGAATTTTCTCTGAACTTACCATATACCTCATCATCTATTGTTATTTCCTAAATTAAACATTATGGCTTTTAGGGAAGTCAGTTAAAGGTGTCAACAACTCCAGATTTAAAGATGATTTTTAGACAATTTTATGCCAAAAAAACTAATAAGATCATATTGAAAAATCCCATTTAAAAAAACACAGTAACAGTCTTAGAGACAAATATGGTTAAGAAACTGATTAAAGTATATGAAGTACCAAGAATGATTTTACAAATTATTAAGTTCAATCAATGTATATAGCTTTAGTATATATGCTTGTTACTTTTACTTTTTAGAAATATTTTTGCAAAGTTTTTGAATAGAATAATTTTGTAGGTTCTGCCAATATAATAGACCAGCTTGAGAGTGAGTCAATAATTGTTTCCAAAAAAAGATATTGCTAATTTTTTAGCACCCTCTTTTACTCCCAAAAGTAAGGCTTCCAGTGGTTTGGCTCCTGCCTCTCATCTCTCACCACTCTTTCCCTTTCACACTGCTCCAGCAACAAATCCCTTCTTTTGGTTCCTAGAATGGGCTTGGATTGTTACTTTCACACCTGTCTGGCTAACTTTGAATCATCCTTCACATACCAGCTTAAATATTGCAATCAGGGAAACTGTTCCTGAATTTCCAAACTAGAATAAAAATAAGTTATTGTCACAGTGATCCCAATCATAACTAATAATTTGTGTGATTATGCACACTACTTGTTTTCCCTATTGGATTGTAAACTCTGCGAAGACAGGAACCATGCCTGCCTTGTTCACAGTTGTTTTAGCAGGGTGTCTAACATTGTAGGAACTTAAAGTTGAATGAATTGAGTGAATGCATTCATAAGAGAAGGAAGGAATCTAACATTTATTGAGCCCCTATTTTTTGCCAGGTACTATAAAAAGAATTTTGCACTTTTATTATCAACACTGTGATTCAGGTAAAAATGTCCCCCTCCTTTACAAATGTTGAGTCTTAGACAGGTGGTATAACTTGCCCAGAGCGAAATAGCAAGTGTCAGTAATAGTTGGTTTGTCTAATTCCTTTTTTATTTAGCATAGTCATAATTAGGACATTTAAAATAACTTTATAATATTTTACTTAAGAAATTTCTTTTGCCGTCTTGTTTCTGTCACCCTTTCTTTTTGAAGTTACAGAAGTAAACTTGAAATGATCACAGAATGAATTTTTTTATATTCATTCTTGTATTAAATATTAAGAAATTTTAGTTTATGAAGTCTGTGTTATTGAGGATTAACTTATTACAAATTAATGTATCCTTAATACATTTGAGTGTTTGCAAATCAGTTTTTAGAATTTGCAATCATAAATAAATGGACTAAATAATAAATAAAATGATAAATTAATGTGAACTTTTTTATTATCAGCATGTTATCAGGTGGTTCAGATGGTGTGATTGTACTTTATGACCTTGAGAACTCCAGCAGACAATCTTATTACACATGTAAAGCAGTGTGTTCCATTGGCAGGTATGTATTTAAAATGTAAAAATTTATGAATTTGTAAATAGTTGAGTATTTTTTGCATCAAATGCAAAACATGAAAATTGCAGTCAAGTGAATGGGTCAAGCAAATGGTTCACATAACACATTTGCATGGCTGTTCCTTGACACTTTCTTGAAAATAGTAACTGACATTCAGGTATAGTTTTTTAACATGTGTCTTCCCCAAAGCAACTTCAGTATCAATTTTCATTAGGATTTTATTTTTAAAAAACTTGTGATTGTGTCCTTCTTTTTCTTTACCTACATAGCACATCTCAGTAACTAATTAGAGTTTTTAGTACCACTTAGTGTAAGATTCATTTATAGTCCTTCAGCTAATTATAAACACAAATTAGATTTTCACCTGATACTAATGGAAGAAAAAGGTTTAGATATACTGAACATATTGGTATTCCCTCACCAAACACACACATACACATATACCCACTCACCCCTCTCTTGTCTCTCTACTTACTCAAAGATGCCTAACTTAAAAACATACATCTGTAATACTTGTCTTCTCTGACTGTTCTCTACTGGCTTACCAATCTTGTGATAATTTTTTTTAAGTCTCTAATAAAATGTTTTGTGACATTGTAATTTTTCCATTGTGGTCATTTAATCCTTTCTCGTCACCTATATTCAATCTGATAATGAGCAGACCTTTGAATTAACAGGGAGAATGGGCACTGAGAAAATGCTTTCAAGAGGGAAAACTTTGTAAACATTAACATCAACTATCTATTACAGCTCTTCCCAAAGCATTAGAATATATGCTATGGAATATTTATGAGGAGATTTGCTATTGTTTGTTGGCTCTGGTGCTTCACATTAGAAATACAAATTTGAGAAAATCAGTTAATCTCAGCTTCACATTATTTTATTTTAGAAATCAGTATACATGCCCTGTGGTTCTTATATGTTTCTATGAGAATTAAATGAAATACTATCTTTTTAAAAGCGTGTTGAAAACTGAAACCACTGCATAAGTGAAAAGCAATGTACTTACAGGAATACTTATTACAAAACAGGATATCGCCTCAAATACTCTAGAACTTAGAGACTTAGGCCATTTATACTCTCTTCCCACCCTCAATAACAAAAAAAGTCATGTTAATTAAATTCCTTTTTATCTTATTTTTATCCTAGCTAACATTTTAACATTAAATTTATTTTGTTACATAGCAAAATAGTATTTTCACCTATTCTGCGTGCTACATAATATTCCATGAGGGACTGTGATTTGCTTTGTTTTGGTTTGTGACATAAGTAAATGCGTAATGTGTCAATCTTGTTTTACTATGATTTTATTCTTGGATTCAGACTCTATATTTAAAAGTGTGACTTTGAATTTGAAAATGGACATATAGTATGCATCTTTACAAAATGAGTTATATAGCATTTTATACATCTGAAGGATTTACAATCCAATTTAAAAATAATTTCAATAAAGACTATTATTAAGTTAATGTGACTTAGACTATTTTCTGATGCTTACTATTAGTATACTTAATGTGTTTGTCCTTGAGCACTAAAAAGATTCCTTTCCTCTACCAAAATTCTTATTAAATATAATAAGAATTTCTTATTAAATATAAATGAAAATAACAGAACATATATAGTAACATAAAATATTTTATCCTATTTTAAAATTTAAACTTAAAATATAAGTGAGCTTTTATTTGTTATCACTACATTAAAAATTTTCATTTAAAAGTAGTATCACTGGAAAAATCTCTGTAGAAGTCAATATTCTTAGGAGCAAAAGGAAATCAATCTGCTTATCTTAAGCAGAAATTTATTGGAAGAATATTTAGTATCTCACATAACTGTCAGGAAGATGGGAGAATCAGACTTAGAAAACAAGCAGAAAACAAAAGAAGTCAGGATAGAGAACACAGTCAGGGTCACACCACAGGAACATTCGTTTGGGTTTTGCTGTATGTCACCAACGCAGACTCTCAACTCCTCAGCTTTGAATAATGGCTAACTCTCCTAGGAAAAGAGAATGTCTAGAGTCCCTTGCTTTCTGTAAGAAGAGGTAGAGCTCTTATTTTCAGTAAAACAAAGGGCATTCCCTCTAAATAGGAGTTTGAATGCTCATCAGCCAAGAAAAAAGGCACATGTTCCCTACAATCCACCCATTTGGCTGTCCAGCATGCATATACACCTTTCTTCCCATACTTACCGTTTTTTAAAAAAATGTTCCAGCCTAACCTAATGCAAATCTTCACTATACAGCCAAAAAGGTGATCATCCTCTTCCCCAAAGGGTGATGATCCTAAGTTGATTTAGTTACCACACCTGGCTCCATTTCAAGGTCATGTTCATTTTTCCCACTAGTTTAATTTATCCTATATCAGTATTATACAATTTGTGGACTCAATTATATAGTTAACCTATAAAAATAATAAAGGTAAGAGAGGAAAGGGAAAATTAGTTAAAATATATGAATATTTACAGAGAAAAAAAGGAAATATGAGTAGGCACTATAGTTCTTGTATTTTTGCAGCTGTTTTAATGCCAGAGCTGGCACTTAAGACTTTCCTTCTTTGTGTTCTCATTCCTTCAGATAGCACCACAACTGTTTTAAGGTCCCAAACCTTCATCTTAAGGAAACCAAAAGCATCATGGTTGTATCTGCATAGGGTTGCAGAAGTCTTCTGTTAACTTTTGTTTTCTATGGGAAATTTTAAACATATACAAGATTGGAGAGTTGTATAATGACCTGTGTATCAATCACCCAGCTTCACCAACCATCATAACCAATCTTGTTTCATCTCTACCTCCCACCCATCCACCCTCATAATTCTGTTGAAGCAAATCTCGAACAACCTATCGTTTATTCATAATTATTTATATCTCTAAAAGATAAAGACTTTATGAGCATAACTACAGTACCACTATCTTAAATACACAAAAATTATCTATATTAAATATTCAGTCTGTGTTCAAATTTCCCTCTTCATCTCGTAAATCTCTCTTAAAAGCCAGTTTGTTTGAATCAAGATTCAGTTAGGTAACACACTATGTTGGTCACTGGTTCAGAGCATATACTACATCCTTCAGGACAGCATACCACCCTCACAAGGTGGTGTATTGTAGCTGACATCATAGAGTCTTCAACATGTTATGTTTTTATGGATGGTGGGTTACATAAGATGAATCTCATCGGCCTACACCAGTTGCATTCTTTGGTCATAGAATAAGTTCCTTGATAAGAAGCAATATTGTATGGAATACCATGGAGGTGTGTGAGGCATTCAATAATTCTAAGAATAGTAGTGCTAATAGAATGAGACTTTGGAAAAGCAAATCCAAAACCAAAACAGCTGTCTCTTCCAGTAAGACCAAATCACTCTTTCAAGATGAAAGAAGTCCAGTGTAGTCGGCTGATCCCTCCAGGCTGTATATAGTACAAAAATAGAGAATCTTTCACATTGTGACCCTTAGTAGGAGGCATGTCTCTGCGTCACACAGTGGGAGCCTGAATCTAGAGACGCCTGGACATTCTTTCTCGCCTTCTACACAGCTAGGACACAGGCATGTGATCTCGGTTTGGCCATTCATATCATCCTACCTGAGACTACTACTTGTTCTTAATATAGTACCAGTTTTGAAACTCAAGTCAGTTAATGTAAATTTTGATTGCTGTTTTGTAGAGATCACCCTGATGTTCACAGATACAGTGTGGAGACTGTACAGTGGTATCCTCATGACACTGGCATATTCACATCAAGCTCATTTGATAAAACTCTGAAAGTATGGGATACAAATACATTACAAGTAAGTACATTAAAACATTTGCAGATTGCTTTGTAGGATAAAGGAGAATTTAATCCTAAACCATTTTAGTATGATTATTTGCTGAGATGTCATATATGTTAGATGTGAAAGCAGTACAGTGGTTAAGAAGAGCTAGACTTCTTGAGTTCATATCCTGGCTGTGCTGCTGACAGCTGTATGACACTGGGCAAGTGTCCAAACCTCTGTGTGTCTTTCTCATCTGTAAATGGGAGTAATGATTATAGTATGGTTGTGAGGATTAAATGAGCCAAAATATGTTAAGTACCTAGTACAGTACAGAGCATATAGTAAATGCTCAAAAACTATTAGCTAATATTATTATCCCTTTGTGAAAAATACTATGATCTAGTAATCTAAAGTAGAAAATTGGATTTATCTTTGATTGATCTAAAAACTTGAAGGAGAAAGCTGTTAATACTGTAGCTTAGTAAAGGCAAGCAATGGATAATAGTTTGTATGACATTTGGTCAAATTTACATTCCGAGTGCTAATCTTTTCTCTGAGCTCTACTCTGATATGTCTCTACTTTTCTACAGTATGTCTATACTTAAATGTAGTGTCATCCCTTCAAACTTAACATGGTCCCAACTGAACATGATCACATCTCATTAAATTTAATCATAAAATCTTAGCAATCCTTTCTTCAAACTCTCTCATACCTCTCTTTTCTATTTACCTTGCCTTTACTGCACATCTGGACTACTAAAATCACTCCCTTACCTTCTACATTTTCTACACTAAGTTCTACCCCAGAATTAATCTTATTATAAAGCAGTTTCATCATGTCGCTACCCAAACCCTCTAGGGATTCCCATTGTCTAAACTCAGCCTGGCATTCCAAGTTCTCCATGACTTCAGCCCTTGTTCCTTCAATCCTATGTTCTACCAGTTTTCAACACAAATGCTTTGCTGCAACTAAATTGATCATGTTTTGAATCTGTTGTATTCCCTACCTCAAATCCCTTTCCCTTGCAACTCTTCCCTTCTCCTAAGGTCACATCTTTTTTTACAATTACATTGATCCAAGACTGTAGATGCCAGAGTTCTAGTTCCATTCTGCCACTTATGAGATTTGTTGCTTTAGATAAGTCATTTAATTTGTTAGCAAAGGTCTCTTCAGCTATAAAATTAAAGTGTCAGACTAGATGGTGTCTAAGGTCCCTTTTAGTTCTATCATGCAGTTTAATGATTTCAGCTTCTGGAGTACATATTAACCATTATTTTACTTTATAGCACTATTTTCTGTATTCCTATTTCAATACATTCTCATACTACTTTATAATATCATTTTCATACTTGTTTGTCTTATTTGTTGTTCTAGATTGTTACTTCCCCAAAGAAAGTACTATGTCTTATACATTACTAAATTCAGTTCTATGTACACTAACTGCTGAGTAAATGCTTTAGGGATGACTAACAATGTATGTAACTGGCCACATATTAAAAAGTAATAAAATCATGAAGTATATTATGATTCTAGTGAGCAAAACAAAACAGTGTTGTGTATATAAATGCAAATTTAATACACTTCTCATAATTCAAACTAAATAGATGTGTTTTTTTTGACCTTGCTACATTAGAAAAGAATAGTCCTATTCAGATTTATTTTTATAATAAAGTATATTTATTTAAAATACATGTCATTGAAAATGAGAGTATATTTTAACAATTAAATGAATGTCATGAGCTTTCACTTCTGACTATAATGGAATATCTTGTAGCCAAACCAGCACCTCCATTGAGAAAAGCTAGATAAAGCATAAACAGGCATCTAGTTGAGGGTTTTATAAAGCTGCCAAAAAATCTAGGAATTGAGAATCAGATCCTAGAGAGGGGAACACTTACAGAAATGCATTCAACTTTCCACACACTCTTTTTCTCTTTGGACATTTGTCATTAAAGTAAGGCAAGAGACTGAGAAGACAGGCATTGGATAGCTTCTAAGAGGCAGATAAATGAGTGGGACTTTAGTCAATTTCATAAAGCTAGAGAGACAGAAATTGGAATGTGGGCTGCCAAGACAGCCAGAAATTAAAGGGTCAAGATCACAGAAAGAAGAGAGATGCAGAGAAATCAGCCTAACATCTTGCACTGGTTTTTTCTTTGAGATATTCGCTGACCAAGCTATGCGAGACCATAGACTTAAGAAATGAAGCAGAAGACATTTGAAGAACAGCAATTTTGCCCAGTCACATGGTACTGGAGAGAAGAATTGCAGTGCAGTACTTGCTAAGTAGAAGGGGGCCTAGGAAAACACCCAGGCTCTTAGGGCACCTAGAGGGGTATACTCTAATAATGGGTACAAATAGGAGGTAGATGGAGCCTGTGGTAGGCAGCATCATGTCCCGCTCCCAGATGTCTATGTGCTAATCTCTAGAACATACAAAGGGGAATTAAGGTTGCCAATCACCTGACCTCAAGACAGGGAGATAATGCTGAATTATCCTAGTGGGCCCAATGTAATCATAAGAATCTTATAAAATGGAAGTGGGAGGCAGAAGGAGACGGGGTAAATTTGACTGGGAGAATGGCCAGAGAAATGTAAAATTGCTAGCTTTGAAGATGGATTAAGGGGATCACAAGCCAAGAAATGTGGGTGGTCTCTGGAAGATGGAGAAAGTATTCTCTCCTAGAGCCTCCAAAAAGGAATGCAGCCTGTCAACACCTTGATTATAATCCATTGAGACCTATATGAGAATTTTAACTTGTAGAACAGATTTATTACAGATAATAAATTTGTGTTATAAATTACTAAGTATGTGGTAATTCCTTACTGCATCAGTAGAAAATTATTACAGAACTCTACAATAGCAGACAAGCTTTATGTTTGAATTGATATGATCTTCCCTCTCCTACCTGCAAAAGAGAGATTGGATCTTCTCTAGAGGAGGATAACATAACGCAGAATCTCTCCCAATTTTTTGTATGTAATTTCTAGCACTCAAATCAGAAACTTCCAAGCTTACCAACAAATGAGCTTAGGAGGAAAAACAGACAATAGAAGAAGACTGACATCTCCAGGCCTAGATGCCTTTACGAGTAAATTATTCTAAACACTTAAAAAAGAGATAATACCAATCTTACACAAATGCTTCAAGAGGAAAAAAAGGAACTTTTGTAAACTTTTTTTATGGGGCATATCCATGATTTCAAAATTTACAAGGACATTATATAGAAAATTACAAGACAGTGTCTCTTACAAATATAAATACAAAAATCCTAAATCAACTATTAATATGTAGAATCTAGCAACATACAAAAATAATAATATATCACGAGTGGACAAAAACAAGGTTGTTTTAACATCTATAAATCAACTAATGTAACTCATCATGTTAATAGAATGAAGGGGGAAAACTACATATTAGTCATCTCAATAGATATGAACATTTTGAAATAAAAGTCAATATCCTTTTTTTTTTTTTTTTTTTTTTTTTTAAGGGACGAGTCTTGCCCTGTTGCCCAAGCTAGAGTGCAGTGGCGCAATTATAACTCACTATAACCTCAAACTCCTGGGCTCAAGGGATCCTCTCAGCTCAGGCTCCAAAGTAGTGAAGGTTACAGGTGTGCACCACCATCTCTGGCTAATTTTTTAACTTTTTGTAGAGACAGTGTCTCTCTGTCTTGCCCAGGCTGGTGTCAAAATCTGGCCCCAAATGATCCTCCCACCTTGGCCTCTAAAAGTGTTGGGATTACAAGCATGAGCCACTGTGCCCATCCTCATTTTTAAAAATTCTCTGCATACTGACACACATAGGCTCAAAATAAAAGTATGGAGGAAGATCTACCAAGCAAATGGAAAGCAAAAAAAAAAAGCAGGAGTTGCAATCCTGGTCTCTGATAAAACAGACTTTAAACCAACAAAGATCAAAAGAGACAAAGAAGGCCATTACATAATGGTAAAGGGATCACAACAAGAAGAGCTAACTATCCCAAATATATATGCACCCAATACAGGAGCACCCAGATTCATAAGCAAGTCCATACAGACCTACAAGGAGACTTAGACTCCCACACAATAATAATGGGAGACTTTAACACCCCACTCTCAACATTAGACAGATCAATGAGACTGAAGGTTAACAATGATATCCAGGAGTTGAAGTCAGCTCTGAACTAAGCAGACCTAATAGACATCTACAGAACTCTCCACCCCAAATCAACAGAATATACATTCTTCCTAGCACCACATCGCACTTATTCCAGAATTGACCACATAGTTGGAAGTAAAGCACTCCTCAGCAAATGTAAAAGAACACAAATCACAACAAACTCTCTCAGACCACAGTGCAATCAAATTAGAACTCCGGATTAAGAAACTAACTCAAAACCGCACAACTGCATGGGAACTGAACAACCTGCTCCTGAATAACTACTGGGTACATTAGGAAATGAAGGCAGAAATAAAGATGTTCTTTGAAACCAATGAGAACAAGGACACAATGTACCAGAATCTCTGGGACACATTCAAAGCAGTGTGTACAGGGAAATTTATAGCACTAAATGCCCACAAGAGAAAGCAGGAAAGATCTAAAATCGACACACTAACATCCCAATTAAAAGAACTAGAGAAGCAAGAGCAAACAAATTCAAAAGTTAACAGAAGGCAAGAAATAACTAAGATCAGAGTAGAACTGAAGGAAGTAGAGTCACCAAAAACCCTTCAAAAAATCAATGAATCCAGGAGCAGGTTTTTTGAAAAGATCCACAAAACTGATAGACTGCTAGCAAGACTAATGAAGAAGAAAAGAGAGGAGAATCAAATAGACGCAATAAAAAATGATAAAGGGAATATCACCACCAATCCCACAGAAATACAAACTACCATCAGAGAATACTATAAACACCTCTATGCAAATCAGCTAGAAAATCTAGAAGAAATGGATAAATTCCTGGACACACACACCCTCCCAAGACTAAACCAGGAAGAAGTTGAATCTCTGAATAGACCAATAACAGGTTCTGAAATAGAGGCAATAATTAATAGCCTACCAACCAAAAAAAGTCCAGGACCAGACGGATTCACAACCGAATTCTACCAGAGGTATAAAGAGGAGCTGGTACCATTCTTTCTGAAACTATTCCAGTCAATAGAAAAAGAAGGAATCCTCCCTAACTCATTTTATAAGGCCAGCATCATCCTGATACCAAAGCCTGGCAAAGACACAACAAAAAAAGAGAAATTTACACCAATATCCCAAATGAACATCGATCTGAAAATCCTCAATAAAATACTGGCAGACTGAATCCAACAGCACATCAAAAAGCTTATCCACCATGATCAAGTTGGTTTCATCCCTGGGATGCAAGGCTGGTTCAACATACACAAATCAATACACGTAATCCATCACATAAACAGAACCAACGACAAAAACCACATGATTATCTCAATAGATGCAGAAAAGGCCTTTGACAAAATGCAACAGCCCTTCATGCCAAAAACTCTCGATAAACTAGGTATTGATAGAATGTATCTCAAAATAATGAGGGCTATTTATGACAAACCCACAGCCAATATCATACTGAATGGGCAAAAACTGGAAGCATTCCCTTTGAAAACTGGCACAAGACAGGGATGCCCTCTCTCACCACTCCTATTTAACATAGCGTTGGAAGTTCTGGCCAGGGGAATCAGGCAAGAGAAAGAGATAAAGCGTATTCAATTAGGAAAAGAGGAAGTCAAGTTCTCCCTGTTTGCAGATGACATGATTCTATATCTAGAAAACCCCATCGTCTGAGCCCAAAATCTCTTTAAGCTGATAGGCAACTCCAGCAAAGTCTCAGGATACAAAATCAACATGCAAAAATCACAAGCATTCCTGTATACCAATAACAGACAAACAGAGACCCAAATTATGAGTGAACTCCCATTCACAATTGCTACAAAGAGAATGAAATACCTAGAAGTCCAACTTACAAGGGATGTGAAGGACCTCTTCAAGGAGAACTACAATCCACTGCTCAATGAAATAAAAGAGGACACAAGCAAATGGAAGAACATTCCATGCTTATGGATAGGAAGAATCAATATCGTGAAAATGGCCATACTGCCCAAGGTAATTTATAGATTGAATACCATCCCCATTAAGCTACCAATGACTTTCTTCACAGAATTGGAAAAAACTACTTTAAAGTTCATATGAAACCAAAAAAGAGCCCACATTACCAAGACAATCCTAAGCCAAAAGAACAAAGCTGGAGGCATCACGCTACCTGACTTCAAACTATATTACCAGGCTACAGTAACCAAAACAGCATGGTACTGGTACCAAAACAGATATATAGACCTATAGAACAGAACAGAGGCCTCAGAAATAACACCACACATCTACAACCATCCAATCTTTGACAAACCTGACAAAAACAAGCAATGGGGAAAGGATTCCCTATTTAATAAATGGTGCTGGGAAAACTGGCTAGCCATATGTAGAAAGCTGAAACTGGATCCCTTCCTTACACCTTATACAAAAATTAATTCAAGATGGATTAAAGACTTAAATGTTAGACCTAAAACCATAAAAACCCCAGAAGAAAACCTAGGCAATACCATTCAGAACATAGGTATGGGCAAGGACTTCATGTGTAAAACACCAAAAGCAATGGCAACAAAAGTCAAAATTGACAAGTGGGATCTAATTAAACTAAAGAGCTTCTGCACAGCAAAAGAAACTACCATCAGAGTGAACATGCAACAGGGCAAGACTCGTCCCTTAAAAAAAAAAAAAAAAGGATATTGACTTTTATTTCAAAATGTTCATATCTATTGAGATGACTAATATGTAGTTTTCCCCCTTCATTCTATTAACATGATGAGTTACATTAGTTGATTTATAGATGTTAAAACAACCTTGTTTTTGTCCACTCGTGATATATTATTATTTTTGTATGTTGCTAGATTCCACTAATGTATGGTGATGTCACACTGCCCTAATTATAAGATTTTTTACCTGAGGAGAGCAAGGGATTGGCTAAGTCTGGGCTCATGGGCAAGTCTGGCTCATGGCCTTTTTTTGTAAATAAAGTAGGTTTTGGACACAAATACTGAAACTGCCTTTGCAAAACTTATATCAGTGAGAAGACTGTGGCAGTAGGGGAGATCTGATCTAGCCACCACCCCCTCTTGCCTTTAGCCTTCAAGCTGCCTTAATTATTCCTGGGCTTTGGCCAAGCTAACTTTGGAAGACATTTCTTGATTATCCAGTTCCACTGTGTGGAAGACATTTAGTTAATACTCTATTTTTTTTATTTTATGTATGTATTTGTTTACTTATTTATTTATTTATTTTTGAGACAGAGTTTTGCTCTGTTGCCCAGGCTGTAGTGTAGTGGCGTGATCTTAGCTCACTGCAACCTCTGCCTCCCGGGTTCAAGTGATTCTCCTGCCTCAGCCTTTCATATAGCTGGGATTACAGGCGCCTGCTACCACGCCCAGCTAATTTTTGTATTTTAAGTAGAGACGGAGTTTCACCGTGTTGGCCAGGCTTGTCTCAAACTCCTGACCTCAAGTGATCCGCCTGCCTCGGCCTCCCAAAGTACTGGGATTACAGGGGTGAGCCACTGCCCCCAGCCATTTATAGTTTAAATGATAATAGCTCTTCTCCAAAACTCAGCCACCTTTGTAAAGCTAATGAGAGACCACCAGACTAGGAGGAGGAGACAAGCCTGAATTCTGCTAAAACATAGGCCCAGCAGTGGCTCACACCTGTAATCCCAACACTTTGGGAGGCCAAGGAGGGTGGATTGCTTGAGCTCAGGAGTTCGAGACCAGCCTGGGCAACATGGCAAAACCCCGTCTCTACCAAAAATACAAAAATTAGCCAGTCTCATAACCTGGTCTCATAAATAAATAAATCAATCAAGAGACATAAATGATTGCCAGCCATTATTCCAGAGGTCACAAGATATATAACTTCCCCAATTACTCCTGCATATAACATCACAACTGTTGAACCTGAGATTGGCCTTTTGAGATATCTTTTCAGGATTTCTTCATGTCTGACACCAGGGGCTCCACCTGGACCTGCCAACTGCCCCTGTGGCCCCACCCAGAAGTGGCTCAGTGCACAAGAGGACCATTCCCCACACCCTTATGATTGCACCCCCAACCAATCAATAGCAAGCATCCATTCATTGTCTAACCACTCCCACCCCTTCCCCCAAACTACCTTTGAAAAACCGCAAACCTACAAGACTTCAAGGAGGTTGATTAGAGTAATATTAATAAATCCCATCTCCCACTTGGCATGGCCAGCCTTGCATCAGTTAAACTCTTTACTGCAATGCCATGGTCTTTGTGAATTGATTTTGTTTGTGCAGCAAGCAGGAAGAACCTGGTGAGCAGTTACAATATGTTCATTTGTTGTCTGTGACTGCTTTAACACTGCAGTGACAGAGATGAGTAGTTGGTCCTGAAAGCCTAAAATATTTACCATCTGACTTTTAAAGAAAGTTTGCCAACACCTGGTATAGATCAATTTGGATAGAAGTACAGAGAAGGCAGACATTTGGGGTCACCCAGGGTGAAGTCTTGACAAGTGGAAGGATATTAGCAAAGGAATTGCAGATATTGGCAGTTGACCTTGGTATTGGTATTGGACCTTGAAATCCAAGCTGGAGAGGAAGAGAAGTAGATGAAAGGAACTGACAGGGGTTCCAGAGTTTATTCAGATTTCTTGAGAGTATTTGGAGGGGGAAAAGCTGAAAATGATAGAAGATTGTGGTCATAGATAACTGAAATGTATGATTTCAAAGAAGGGGCAATTCTAGGTAGTGACAGCGTCCTGGGTGTGGTAGCTCAGGTTATACGGAACTGAGAGGCAGTGCTGGCTACATCATCCATGTAGATGCTGAGCCCCCTCCCCACCAGGGTGGGTGGAGAGGAGTATGGTGAGCCACAGGCTTATATTTTCTTAATTTCTGGGATTTATTGGGAAAACATATTTTTTTCTTATAGAAGGGAAAAGAATGTTGTAAATGACAGGATTTCAAATTATCAAGGTTTTTGGGGTATTACATTCCTATGTTTTAAGTTGAATTGCTAACAGTCAATTTAAAAATAGCTAAAAATTTAGGAAAAAGTAAATAGAAAATTTATTGCTTTGTTTTTATACTTAAACCTTATACTTTTTAAATGTCTTTTGATTACCAGACTGCAGATGTATTTAATTTTGAGGAAACAGTTTATAGTCATCATATGTCTCCAGTCTCCATGAAGCACTGTTTGGTAGCAGGTTTGTAAGTGTATTCTTTTGTCTTTTGACATACTGAAAACTTTCTCCCTTTTTATATCTAGTTAGTTTTGATGTAGACATTTTAACCCAGAGGAATATCACAATTTTATATATATATATACATATATATATACATATATATACATATATATATACATATATATACATATATATATACATATATATATATGTACTATTTATATTCAACAGATATTGTGCAAGGCAAGCACTATGCTGTGGCCAGAATTCAGAGAATAAGAGCGTATTTCTGTCTAAAGAGTTCCTTTTAAACCACCAAAGTTTCAGAGATTTTACATGAATAAAATTTGGCAACTTTCCCAATTTGACACAATAAAACAAGGAAATTCTTTCTTTCTCTAAGATTGTGATTCAAATTAAGCATCAATTTATATAAAAGCACCTGCAACAAACATCTTCATATATAAGGAAGAAAAAATGATTTTCTGGTATCAGGTATCTGGGCCCTGTGATTCATTATTTCTGTGGCACCATGTGAGTCTCTACCTCTTTTATCTGTGAAGAAGAGCTAGGAACTAAGTTGTCTTGAGGTCCTTTCAGTCTGTGTCCAGTTTCTGTGAATCTGTTACTAGTGATTGGAAGTATATCATTAACTTGGAAAAACTAAGCTATTAAAATACAATGATTTGATGTGATAAAATAGAATAGAACTGTACATACATACATACACATTTACCAATACAAATTTCCTGGGTTTGATACTGTGTTTTAGTTACCTCACACATAATCCTTTGGGAAACTTAGTGAAGGGTACACAGTTCTCTTTATACTAGCTTTGCAACTGCTTGCAAATCTATAATTATTTCAGAATAAAAAATAAATGTAATAATAGAGGTCTCTTACTACTAAAATATAACTGTAGTTAAAATAACTTTTCTAAATGTAAACATTAAAAATGACAATGTAATTTTGGCATATATCTTTATATTTCTGCATGGATACAGTGAAAATGTCATGATTACTAATGATAATGTCTTGTTTCCTTTTGATGATGACTTATGATAAAATTATCTTAAACCGGTTCTGTTTTTACAGTTGGTACTAGAGGACCCAAAGTACAACTTTGTGACTTGAAGTCTGGATCCTGTTCTCACATTCTACAGGGTATTTTTATTTTATTTCAAACGGCAACTACTTTGAGTAAACGATTCAATAAAAAGAAACGTTACTAACAATGTATTCTTTGTAAGTGACATGACTGATGTACTTTGTGCTAGTTGTTGAGACTCAGCAGGGAAATAAAGATCCTTCTGTGCATTATTCTTATAAAACTGAACCATTGAAAACACATTTATATGAACAATGGTCACTGGGGAAGCTCAAACAATATGAAAAATAGTTCTAACTCAAAACCTTGTGTTATTTCTACATTAAAAAAACTAATGCAACTCACATCAGTGTACTTGTCTCATATGTATTATTTAATATTCTGGCTAATGAGTAAACATTGTTCTTAATATTTAGGTACATTTTTTCTCGGTAAAAATATTTTAGAAAAATATATTGAAGTAATTATTTGGTAAAGGTGTATTTAAATTATTCTTGCTACTTTTATCAGTATTAGATTGTCTAATTCTAAACAATGAAAAGATAGAATATAATTTATATATTTTGACTCATCTGAAAGAAACACACAACAAATATATTAAGAAAAGTTGATGAGATAGGTAGCATTTTTTGACATTATTATGAATTTTTATTAATATAAGCTGGGCAGATGGAAATGTCTGATGTGAATAGTTCAGTTAGCTAAAAGTGAATTAAAATATTGAAATCACCCTTTGAACTTATCACCTGTGCTTTCTAGAAAAAAACATTTTATATAAATGCTTTTCTACAAGCATGAGTTAGTTTCTCTTATAACTTTATGAGAAATTGGAAGACATTTTTATCCTTTAAAATGTTTATCTTATATGTTTTATTACAGTAATCGAACTTGAGTTATATGGATTTACTGACATAAGCTAACAACTGTATTTAAAAAGAAAGACTTACTTAACTCTGTTTTTTCCAAAGCAAAACCAGTTCTTTTACAATAAAATACCATGTTTGAAATACCCCTGTAAACTTCACATTAGCATTGAAACATCGATTATTATAAATCTGAAAAACGGTCATATCTATTCACATTGAATATTTAGCCTCACTTTCTTCAGAATCAGGCAAAATTATTGGCACTTTATCTTCTGATTTTTCAGATATCTTGCAAGACTTTTCATATAGTTGTATTTGCAGGTCACAGACAAGAAATATTAGCAGTTTCCTGGTCGCCACGTTATGACTATATCTTGGCAACGGCAAGGTAAAATTTAACTTACTTGCTTTTGAAGTTAGTAATTAATAATAAGCATTTTGAAAAGTCTACATTTATGTAATGTATATATTTTAGCATATTTAATTATTAATTCACTCCTTTAAAATGAAGTATTGAGTTAGAAATTTTAATTCATGTCACCAAAAGAAATCTTACTTTGTATTCTAATTCTAATTCTATCCACCTTCAAGGTGTTTCACCTTAGAACACAGAGGAACTGTGTTGTGTCATTCTTACACGCAAATGTATAACACGGTGCTAATTTTTAAATAGAGCATTTTTATTCATTATCTTTAACCTGGAGTTATTTTGAATTTGATATAACATATCCACACATTCATTGATTCAATTTTCTAATATTTAATGACTTCCTCCCACATGCCAAGCATTGTGCTAGGGACACAGAAGTAACCAAGGCTTTGAAAAACCAACAATCTAATGATCTAATGAGGCATATAGTCAAAAATCAGTGATTACAGGGCATCCTGAAAAATGCTTTAATAGAGGTACATCTCTGGTAGGTGTAATATAGGAAAAGAAAGCAGGATCACTTAACTCTGAGAGGATCAAAAGATGTGGGGAGGTTTATTTTTTGCTGGAGAAAAAGAGTATTGCATATTTATCTGCTGGGGAAAGAGTACCAGTAGGGAGAAACAGGTGAAGATAAGAAATGGAGGGAATAATTGGTGCATTAGGTCCTTGAATACACAGAAGTGGGTAGTATCAAGGATCCAGATGAGGGTGGAGGGGACACCTAGTTTGGCACATGAAGAGCACTGTGAGACTAAATGGAAAGAGGAAAAGGTGGACGTGAATACAGTTAATTTTGTAGCTTTGGCAGAGAAGCTCAAGAAATTCAGACTTAACGGCTTCTCTTGGTTTTTAGTGGAGTAGAACTTGATGTCATCTCTTGAAAATATAGGAATTAGGATGCAATTTTGAGGAAAGATAGTATGGATCTGGAATAATAGATTGAAAGAGTGAGGGAGCTGATTAAGGGCCCATAGGATTACTGGGCAGTTGCTCCCTGTTGAATATGTAGAGCACAGCTGTACTAAGCCACAGAAATTAAAACATTAAATGAAAGAGACTCAACAATTTTCGGTGTCTACAGGAAAGTACCTAGGTGCCTGAAAATTGTAGAAGTCATGGGTAAAAGGAAAAAAATCACAAAAAGGCTTGTAGGAGGGATCAAGGATCTAATGAAGTAGAAGTATGAGAGTTAGACTAAGAAAATTTAAAAACTGAAGGGATAGGAAGTAGTAATCAAATATTTTTATATATTTTCATAAAACTTTAAGTAGAAGAAGAATTATTACGAAAGCTATTCATATTAATTTTATAAAGATCTGTGTCTGGATTTTTTTTTAAGTTGCCAGCCCTGTCTCCCTGTCACAGTTCAGGCCCCAAAGAAGCTTCTGTTAATAACTGGCAGAATGTGATGTTGAAATTTATGATTTCTGAAGTGCAGCAAGGTCTAGAATGTAGCCATAAGAAGGCTAGCTGAAGAGGTATGAAGGTTAGGAGCTAGGTGCTGGTTATGCTTGGGTGGATTTTACATTTTTCATGCTTAACTTGGTTTTCATCAGATAAGAAGAGAGCTAAGAAGCTTTCAATTATAAGAATACTCCAGGAATTTGAATCAGTACCACAATGGACCTAGTAATCAGTGTTAAAAATTGGATATGTTCAAATCTAATCTGTTTCAGAAGAGACTTAAATCCTCATACTGATTTCATTTCCTTCATCTGGAAAGAAAGAAAACCAACTTAAGAATGGGTAATGCTAGTTTTTTGCTAACTATTCCAGTTGGCTAGGTTTGATGGTCATCTGTGAAAAGAATCGAGGTTATAGAAACCAGTAAACCTTGTGTGTATATTTTTTTTAAAAATTTTAAATAAAAAATAGGCTTATAAAAATGTAATGCTCTCTCTTATTAAAATGGCATTGATAAGCCCCCTGGGTTACAATATTGTTGAGGTCCTTGTGAGGACATGATAGCATCAGTTGAACTTATTAGGAGCACGTTGGATTGCCAGGCATTTTTCTTTAGAAATAATCTGGAAGCTGAAATAGATGTCTGATCATAGATTTGCCTTTCTTCTTTTTGCTTACTTGAAAGAAAATGAAAGTAAGTGTCTAATTTCTAGGAGACATTAAATATAGTTCTCATATATCTGGCAAAGATTGATTTGAGTATAGGAAACCAAATGGAAATGCATTGTCCTCATTATTCACCTTACACTTACTGTTTTTTATATAAAAAGGAAAAAAACACCAAATCATACCAAATGAATTCTTGAGCAAAGTGAAATTAGTTAATTGCTTGTCTTGACAGCATTTGGATAACAAGCAGTAGAAAAGGTGTGGTAAGGAACTTACTAGGAACAAGCTACAAGCCTTTCTGGTCCTTGGGAGAAAAGATGCTCATGTAATTTAAAACAATATAAAAAGCAGCAAAATTTTGTTCTTGTTATCTGGAAAAGAAAGGTTACTCTTTTTTTTTTTTGCTATTTACTCACTTATTTGAGCTACTGTTGACTATTGAATATTTGCTGAAAAGGCAAAGGTTCAACAACCCTAATGTATGAATACATATGTACCTATATAACGAGACCTCTGTGTGCCATAAAATTAGAAAGGTGGGTGAGGGGTACAGTCATTGTCCTAGCTACATATGTCAATGTAACATTTATTTCTTCTCAGTGCTGACAGTAGAGTAAAATTATGGGATGTGAGAAGAGCATCAGGATGTTTGATTACTCTTGATCAACATAATGGGAAAAAGTCACAAGCTGTTGAATCAGGTAAGGAAGAACGCATTAATAAATGTGACAATGATAGTATTTTTTTACATTGAAAATTTTTAATTGAAGCCACATAATAAATGCATATTGACAAATTGCAAACTTTATGATTTTTCAAAAGGCATTCATCGTATATCACTTTCTTAATTTACATAAACTAAATTATGATTCTCTTTCTTTAAGATACAAATAAAAATGGCAGTTTCATTTGCCCCCCAAATTTTCAAAAGTAGAAATTTTTGTGAATTAACTTGCTTTACTTGTTTTGTTTTTTGCTCCATTGAGGCCAACTATACATATTCAATGCCATTTAAAAAGTCACAATAAATTACAGAAATAATAACATTTTGTGGCCATTGTATCAACATAAAATTGTGTTAAATGTGAGTCAGCTGCAATCCATGTGACAAAGTACCTAAACTGCATTTTTACAGTAGAATTTAATTGCTGTGTAGAAATTTTGATATAGAATTAATTCTGGACCAGAAATATATTAGAATGAACTATATAAAACCTATAATTGTTTTATGTAATTTCTTAACAACTATAGTTTTATGTAGTTTCTACATAAAACTATATAAAACAATCACAAAGTTTAAAAACTATATAAAACAATCATAGGTTTTATATAGTTCATTCTAATATATTTCATATATTAGAATTTATATAGTTTTTTAAAAAACCTTATGAAGCATGTAAACTATATAAAACATGTTTTATATGTTTTTAAATTAATTAGGCTATTTTAGAATTATGCTTTCTCAAACTTGTTAATTTTGTAAGTGATATAAATTTTGAGACTACAACAGTCATCCTTTCCCTGTTTTTTTTTTTAATGGAAAACACTAGAATTATTGATTTTAATAGTCCATAGAATGATTTTTAGGTTAGCAATAAAAATATATGAGAGATGAAACGCATTTAATTTTAAATTTTAGTGTTAAGCTACACATTTAATTGAATTTCATGGCACAATTTCCTTGCTGGAAAAAAAAAAGTATGTTAGGCAGAAATTTTTTCCCTTTTTTTTTTGTTTTCCTCTATTTTTATGGTTCTGATTTATATAGCTTATCCTATTCAAATAATCTGAAGGGTTGGTTAATTTTAAGTATAATCTACTTACATTTTTTAAGTAACTCAAGTAGTTGTCCTTTAATATGTTTAATTATATCATCAAACATTAAATATGTCCTGAATACAAGAACAGATAAACTGAACTATGTTTTTCATTGCAGCAAACACTGCTCATAATGGGAAAGTTAATGGCTTATGTTTTACAAGTGATGGACTTCACCTCCTCACTGTTGGTACAGATAATCGAATGAGGCTCTGGAATAGTTCCAATGGAGAAAACACACTTGTAAGAGATTTTTAAGTATATATTTGGGTATAAATTAAGAAATGGATCTGTGACATACACTTGATTTTTTAATATATTTAACTCATTTATTCCCTTTTAATCACAGCTCTTTTTAAAAATGTGTTTCTACTATGTGGACTAGTAATTCTCAACTCAGGACAACCCACCCTTACCCACTACCTACCACATTCCCCCTACTTAGCAGAGAATCACTGTTCTACTGAGCCACTGTTCTCAATGGGAGTGCAAAGTGTAGTAGAGAAAAATAAAAGACTGAGGACTACTGATATAAATTAAAGATATGAAGCTAAGTAATCAAATTTTATATAAGTTGAGTATCCCTAATCTGAAAATCTGAAATCTGAAATGTTCCAAAATCTGAAACTTTTTGAGTGCTAGCATGACACACAAAGGAAGTGCTCATTGGAACATTTCAGATTTTGAATATTCAGATTAGGGATGTTCAGGCAGTAAAGCAAATATTCTAAAATCCAAAATACTTCTAGTCCAAATCATTTGGATGGGGATACTTAACCTGTACTATATATGACTTATAAACAAAATTTACAGTGAATTTTATAGTACCAGAATATGTAGTACTTTATTTAATACTACTGGAATAAATGTATTTCGAAGGTGCTATATTCTTATGTGACTATTAATTTCTAGTACTTGTTTTTATGTAGGTTATAGTCTTATCAGATATGCCTATGGTTTAATAATTTTCAGAATAAACTACTAAAAGCTTATAATTTGGTGATAATAATAGCTAATATTTATTGAGAGCTTGTATGTCAGATACTGTGCTAATAATAATTAGCATTTAATTTGCCAGGCAGTATTAGACAGCAGTGGGCAAAACATGGAAAAGTCCTATCCTCATGGAGCTTACATTTCAGCAAGAGTATGAAAGGCATCAATCAATTAATAGATGGACAGATGGATAAATTATATATTAGATTAGGTAAGGACTATGAAGAAAAGCAAAGCAAAGAAAGGAACACAGGAAATATTGGGACGTTGGAGTTGCTGTTTCACGTAGGGAAGTCAGGGTAGGCTTCACTAAGGTGACATTTGGCCTGAAGGAAATGGGGAAGTGGCTCATCAGTTGTTTGCTGGGGGATATCATTCTAGTCAGAGAAAGAAAAAAGGTACAAAGACCCTGAGGCGAGAACTTCCTTGGGATACGCAAGGAAGAGCTAAAAGGTTCTTGCGTTGGAATATGAAGGGAATAACCGATGAGGAACAGAAGGAACTAGGGTGCCAGATCATATGGGCCCTGCAAGCCTTTGTAAGGGGTCAGGCTTTTCTCTGGGTGAGATGGAAAGCCACTAAAGGCTTGTGAGTGGAGAAGTGACAGGATCACTCTGGAAGAGTAGCTGGGCATGTGTGTCAAAGTTTAATGTGATAAATATTAATGGTACTGAATATATATATAAATTGTTCATGTGGTTCTATTCCATTTTTCTTTCCTTCTTGAAGGTGAGTCTCATGCCCTTTGGACTTTTTCTATTAAGTCCGTATCTAAAATAATGTATTGAAAATGGAGAATACATTTTACAGTGGACTTGATCAAAGTAAAAGTAATTCATGCATAGATAACTAAGGTATCCCAGAAACTGACCTACATAGAATACTTACGGTTGATACCAGAAAAGATTACTTTAAGGGGAAACACACTGTCTTCAGATTTTTAAAGAGCTATCAGATAGAACCAGTCCTGCCATTTAGTAACTTCTTTTTTTTTATTTTGAAGTTGACAGGCCAGGCACGGTCGCTCACACCTGTAATCCCAGCACTTTGGGAGGCGGAGGTGGGTGGATCACGAGGTCAGATCAAGACCATCCTGGCTAACACGATGAAACCCTGTCTGTACTAAAAATACAAAAAATTAGCCTGGTGGTGGGCACCTGTAGTCCCAGCTACTCGGGAGGCTGACACAGGAGAATCGCTTGAACCCTGGAGGTGGAGGTTGCGGTGAGCCGAGATCGCGCCATTGCACTCCAGCCTGGGCAACAAGAGCGAAACTCCGTCTCAAACAAAAAAGAAATATTAATATGAGTTCAAGACCAGCCTGACCAACATGGAGAAACCCCATCTCTACTAAAAGTACAAAATTAGCCGGGCATGGTGGCGCATGCCTGTAATTCCAGCTATTTGGGGGCTGAGGCAGGAGAATCGCTTGAACCTGGGAGGCAGAGGTTGCGGTGAGCCGAGAGCGTGCCATTGCACTGCAGCCTGGGCAATAAGAGCGAAAACTCCGTCTCAAAAAAAAAAAAGAAAAAGAAAAAGAAATATTAATATGACATTAAGTTGCAGGATGGATTGGAGGAAGAAACCCTAAGGACAAGACAAAAGTTAATGCCCTGGTTCAATATTCATACCTCATTCAACACTTTCCAGTTCATATTTGGGAAGGAATGTGGTATACGGGAAAGACCATAGGTTTTATAACTAGGTGTCCTGAGAAACAAATGTGAATAATGCCATCACAGTCTAGCAGTTTATAATTTTTCCAGGGGGACCAGTGAAATACTAGTTGAAAACTGTTTTGTATTTTTTCTTTGTCACCCCACCCCCATATCATTGTGCAAATTGTTGCACATGTAGGATCAGAAGACACAAATGAGGGAATGTTATATTTTTAAACATGTATAGGAATTAATCTAGGAACTTACTGAATACCTCTGTGTTCCAGGTGCTTTCATATGGATTATTTCATTTGCTTTTTCACAATACATAACTCTATAAGTAAATGATGTTATTTCCGTTTAACAGATAAGAAGAATGAAATGAAGTGGTTAAATCATTATTCATAAGGGGCAAAAAAAAAATGAGTGTTTAAAACCCAAGTCCACCGAAATGAGTTTAATATTTAACCCACTATACTGCTACTGCCATGAGGTAGCTAAATGCATGTACCCATTTCTGGCACAAGTTAGCCTAAAGGGAAAGTAAGCCAAGTATAGTATCCATAGATTATTAGCATATATCCATTTTGACCTCAGTGTTTTTATTTATGTATATATATACATACACATACACACACACTTATCTAACCTATAGAAAAAAAGTGAATCACTTTTTTTTTTTTTTTTTTTGAGGTGGAGTCTCGCTTTGTTGCCCAGGCTGGAGGGCAGTGGCGCCATCTTGGCTCACTGCAGCCTCCACCTCCCAGTTTCAAGCAATTCTCTCTCTCAGCCTCCTGAGTAGCTGGGATTACAGGTACCCGCCACCAGGCCTGGCTAATATTTTTGTGTTTTTTGCAGAGATGGGATTTCACCATCTTGGCCAGGCTGGTGTTGAACTCCTGATCTTGTGATCCGCCTGCCTCGGCCTCCCAAACTGCTGGGATTACAGGAGTGAGACCACGCCCAGCCGACAAATCACTATTTAAACTTCAATATTAGCCCTGACGACAGTGGATTTTGTTGATATGCATGATCGTGATTCCCAAATGATTAGTTACTGGTTTTACACTCACCCCAAGCTTATCAAAATTATTATCAGGAAGTAAACCCATCAACTTATTTAGCCCAAAGCTTCTCAAATTTGCATGAGTGTTTACCTAGGGATTACCTAGGGATCTTGTTAAAATGAAGATTATTTTCGGTAGGATTGGGGTGGGGCCTGGAAGTCTGCGTGTCTGACTGCTTCAGGTGATGCTCACACTGCTGAGCCTGCACACTACACCTTTGGAGTACAAGCAAAGAATTTTAATTTTTGTCCCAAATACATAATTATTTATATAAAGGTAAAACTACAGTGTACACACTATTTATGGTCTGTGCTTTTTTACACTTAGCCTTTATCCCTGTTTTCTGCATAATTTTCATAATTATGATTTATATAAATCATAAAGTTAATGTAACATTATTAGGAATACATACCTATTCTCAGTTATTACCCCATTCTAAATAATACTGGATAGAATTCCTCTGGGCATATAGCTTTTGCTATTTAATTATTTCCTTAAGATAAATTCCCAGCCGGGCACAGTGGCTCACGCCTGTAATCCCAGCACTTTGGGAGGCCAAGGCGGGCAGATCACGAGGTCAGGAGATTGAGACCATCCTGGATAACACAGTGAAACCCCGTGTCTACTAAAAATACAAAAAATTAGCCGGGCATGGTGGCGGTCGCCTGTAGTCCCAGCTACTCAGGAGGCTGAGGCAGGAGAATGGCGTGAACCCGGGAGGCGGAGCTTGCAGTGAGCCTAGATCACGCCACTGCACTCCAGCCTGGGCGACAGAGCAAGACTCTGTCTCAAAAAAAAAAAAAAAAAAAAAAGAGATAAATTCCCAGGAGCAATTACCAGGTCAAGGGGTAAGAATATCTTTGCTGTTTAATGGGTAAAATTTTGCAAGATGAAGAGTTCTAGAGATGGATAGTGATGAGAGTTGCACAACAACATGAATGCACTTAATGCCATTGAGTACCATTAAAAATGGTTATGATGGTAAATTTTATATTATGTGTATGAAAAAATGTTTAACTATAAAGAGAAGGGAGAAGCCCCGCCCCCTCGTGGAGACTGCCCAGTGGGCAGAGTCGGGCGCCGCCAGGCTGGCATCCGGAAGCCAGAAGTCCGGAGCCTTAGCAGCACAGGAGTGTCTGTTACTCTCTCTTCTCAGATCCCCGCAGGAAGTATAGGAAGAGAGCAAGCGGATTCGAACCTATCTGCTTTCAAGCTGGTCATGATGATGAAACTTAGAAACAAAAATGAAAAGCCAGATAAAGGTTCCAAGGGCTGTAAGAAGCCTGCAAAACAAAATGGGAAGAAAGCAACCTCCAAAGTTCCCTCTGCTCCTCAGTTTGTTCACTCCAATGATCATGCCAATCGAGAGGCTGAAATAAAGAAGAGGGTTGAGGAGATGAGGGAGAAGCAGCAAGCTGCCCAGGAGCAAGAAAGACAAAAACGCAGGTCTATCAAGAGCTACTGTGAGGATATCCTAAGACGCCAGGAGGAGTTTCAGTGTAAGGAAGAAGTTTTGCAGGAATTAAATATGTTTCCTCAGCTGGATGACGAGGCCACTATGAAGGCTTATTACAAGGAGTTCCGTGAGGTGGTGGAATACTCTTGATGTGATTCTGGAAGTCCTGGATGCCAGAGACCCATTAGGCTGCTGCTGCTGCTTCCAAATTGGGGAGGCTATCCTATGGGCAGAAGGCAACAAGAAGCTGGTCCTGGTCTTGAAAAAGATTGACCTGGACCCCAAGGAGGTTGTGAAGTGGCTGGATTACCTTCGGAATGAGTTGCCAACTGTGGCTTTCAAGGCCAGGACCCAGCATCAGGTCAGCTTTGGAGCTGAAAACCTCATGAGGGTTCTGGGGAACTATTGCTGCCTTGGTGAAGTGCGCACCCACATCCATATGGACGTTGTAGGCCTTCCCAATATTGGGAAGAGCAGCCTGATTAAAAGCCTGAAGCACAGCCATGCATGCAGTGTGGGAGCCATTCCTGGGGTCACGAAATTCATGCAGGAGGTCTACCTGGACAAGTTCATCCAGCTGCTGGATGCTCCAGCCATTGTTCCAGGGCCCAGCTCAGAGGTGGGGACCATCCTGCATAACTGCATCCACATCTAGAGGCTGGCAGACCCCATGACCCCAGTGGAGACCATCTTGCAGTGCTGCAACCTGGAGGAGATTTCCAACTATTACCTTCTCTCTGGGTACCAGACTACTGAGCACTTTCTGACGGCAGTGGCCCACCATTTGGGGAAGAAGAGAGACTTACACAGTCAGGAGCAGGCAGCCAAAACTGTCCTAGCTGACTGGGTGAGCGGGAAGATCAGCTTCTGTAGACCACCACCACCCACTCACACTCTGCCTGCCCATCTCAGTGCTGAGAATTAAGGAAATGACCAAGGTCTTTGACATCGAGGATACCGAGCAGGTCAATGAAGACACCATGGAATGCTTGGCCACTGGAGAATCTGATGAACTGTTGGGTGACACAGACCCACTCAAAATGGAGATCAAGTTGCTCCATTCTCCAATGATGGAAATAGCAGATGCCATTGAAGATAAAGCTACTGTGTATAAGATTGGAGATCTCACTGGTTATTGCACCAATCCGAATCATCATCAGATGGGGTGGGCTAAACTCAATGTAGACCACCACCCTAAAAAAACAGTAAGGTGGATGTGTGCCCAGTGGACTGCTGCCCAGTACTGCAGAGGATCATGGAGATGGACCCCCTACAACAGGGCCAGGCTCTGGCATCCTCCCTGAAGAGTAAGAATTTACAGAAATGTGCAGATAAAATCCCCAGGGAGCTGTCTGATTCCATGATGTCTGCCCTCCACCTCTCTGGCAATGCTGATGGCAGTGTTGGTAACTAATTGACTGATCTCACTTCCCTTCCGATCCAAGCACCAGTTCCAGTGGGACGGGAGATAACCAGTGAAATAGTTTGGTTCTCCCTGAAGCATCTGCATATTAAAAGAACCCTTCCCCAACTATGTGTCTTTTCCTCCCACTGTTCTCTCCACTCTCTCCAGGAAAAAGAGTCCCAAGAGGCTGGAGCTGACAAACCCAATACCCTTTATTTAACCCCTACTCTGTTTTACAACAGAAATAAAAGAAGTATCAGCAGGAAAAAAAAAAGAATATGCCCCCCCCAAAAAATATCATTACCCCCCCCCAAAAATATCATTACCCCCCCCCAAAAAAATTCTTGGGGGGGTATTCTTTTGAAAAGAATGTTTTTTGGGAGTATATAATATACACCCCCCAAAAAATATTATTCTTTTGAAAAGAATGGTTGCATTAATAAACCATTTGCCCTTTTAGAAAGAATAGCCAAATTACACTGCCACCAACATGTTTACCTCACTTGTATCACTATTTAATGTCTTACGTTTTTTAAATTTTTTGCTAAATGGTCTAAAATGATTCTTCAAGGTTGAAGTCTGTATTTTACTTCTATTAAGATTGAAAAGTAAACATTTACCTCTGGTTTTTTACTATTTGTATTTCCTCTTTTGTTAAATGTACATTCATGTCATTGGGCCTTGTTCTGTCAACGTTGGATATTTTCCTTAAATTTAAAAGAGCCCTTTTTATAGCATAATATTTTAAGTATTTCTCCTAGTCTTTGTTGTGTTTTAAATTCAGATTTCAGAGATGAGTAACCTTATTATTTTAATCCTACAGGTGAACTATGGAAAAGTTTGTAATAACAGTAAAAAAGGATTGAAATTCACTGTCTCCTGTGGCTGCAGTTCAGAATTTGTTTTTGTACCATATGGTAGCACCATTGCTGTTTATACAGTTTACTCAGGAGAACAGATAACTATGCTTAAGGGACATTATAAAACTGTTGACTGCTGTGTATTTCAGTCAAATTTCCAGGTAAGAATGATACAGGAATTTAAAATGTTCAGCTAGCTAGCTTGCCAGACCAGTTATATGTAAAAGAATAAATTATGATTTCATTCTGAGGAGTTATACTTTTAATCCACATTTGTAGTAGGATTTATTTAATAGAGAATAGCACAGCCTAGATTGTTAGACAGCATACAATGTATGAATGAATCAATATAATACTGTGCAACTTGATTGGTATAAATTCTGTTTCTTTTGCATATGACCTTCATTTATTTAACAACTGAAAATCTGTGGTGAATTAAAATAATTTCTTGAAACAATCTTTTGGGTAAGAAATGAAATATAGGCATTTAATCATAAAATATAATTTGTATATGTTGGTTTATGTATGTGTGGATGATCTATTCTTCCTTATTTTCTACCAATGGCTAGTAAAGGGAGGTTTTGAAGTTAATACAACCTATATAATTTCTTAAATACTCTGGCTTTTGTTTGTTTGTTTTACATCCAGATCTTTTCACATCACCAATGGAGCAGATGGTTTTTCATTTTTTCAGAGAACATTTGCACAAATTACCTCATGCACTTCTTTAAATGAGTATAACATTGCAAGATAGTTGGTATTTTCCCTGTTTTGTAGGTAAGGAAAATGAAACTCATGTAAGTTAAGTACTGATAGAATGAACATTACAGATTATTAGAGCTCAAGGAGACTATCACTTTGAATCTCCTATTCATTCATTCATTAATACTGATTGCCTAATTTGTGCCTGACACTGTGCTGTAAGAGATATAGACCTGATTTTTCAGCCAGTACATACCATTATGGCAGTATTCATTATTAAAATATATAAATATTTATGTATCCTACTGGCTGGTAAACAGCTGCTGCACCAAGCCCCCAAGTGACCTCCAGCCTCAGCCCCTTCCCTGGGACCTCTTAGACGTCACCTTAACCCAGCAACTAAAAGGGGACCTACAAGACCCTACTCCAACCCTATAGCCAGTATCTCTTTTTATTAGTCAATAAGAAGGTATATCCCATTTGTTAAACATTTTTAGTGTTCTGAGAGAAGAAAACAAAAGCACCAGAGAGGTGACGTGACTTGCCCCTAACCTGCAAGTAGTTACTGATAAAGCATGTATTGTATTCAAAGAAATTCTTAAAATATTGTCCCTCCTTTCTTTGCAAAGTTACTTAGAGACACAGCCGAAATTTCATCCCAGGTACTCTAACCGCAAATTATTTCTTTCTACCAAATTGGAGCTTCTCTAATAGGTGTGCCTAGAATGGATTAAAATCGTGCCAATGGCTGCACACAGTGGCTCATGCCTGTAATCCCAGCACTTTGGGAGGCCGAAAGCATCACTTGAGCCCAGGAGTTCCAGGCCAGCCTAGGTGACAGAATGAGGCCCTGTATTTACAAAAAAATCAAAAAATCAGCCAGGTGTGGTGGTATATACCTGTAGTCCCAGCTGTGCAGGAGGCTGAAGCAAGAGGATTGCTTGAGTCCAGGAGATGGAGTGAGCCGTGTTCACACCACTGCACTCCAACATGGGCAACAGAATATGAATTCATGAATCTAGGCTGGGATAAGTAAGTAAATTAATAAATTGAAAATTTGATGAGGAATGAGATATTTATATAATCTCGACATATCACCCTACAAAATATGAATTACAAACTAAAAAGATTAATTTTACCCTGAAGGAGCCTGGCACATATCACCTTCATCAAATAATCTAAGTTAGCATCCCAGTTATGGGACATCACTTCTGTGATATTCCTGGCCAAATTGGATCACTCAAATTTAATCATGAGGAAACATAAGACAAGCCAAATGTGAAGGACAGTCTACAAAGTAACTACTGTACATCTTCAAAATTGTCAAAGTCAGAAAAGCCAAAGAGACTGAAGAACTGTTCCAGCTTGAAAACTAAAGAGACTTGACGACTAAGTGCAGCATGTGATTTTTAACTGGTCCCTTTTGCTATAAAGGACAGTATTGGAACAAATAATGAAACATGAATGTGGTCTTTAGATGGCGGTAATAATATGATTTTGTTGGTTACTTTGTAACTATAAGGGGAAGTACCCTTGTTCACAGGAAAAATACACTGAATGATTCAAGAGTAAAAGGCCTAATGTTGGCAACTTACTCTCATATGATTCAAGGGGGAAAAGAAGTCTTTTGGACTGCACTTGTAACTTACATTTTGAGATTATTTTTTAAGAAAATCTAATTGCCCAAATGAACTCCTCCATCTATCACAGATACTTCAAGGCTTAATGTAAATCCTTCTATCTAAGTGTTCTTTGTTAGTCATTCTAATTTAAATGTTGCTGCTTTCAATATCTCTTTCTTGAACATGTACAGAATTTCCTTTACGTCTTCACTGGGTGTGTTAGTACTTATTGTGAATTGCTCTATAAGCTTATCTGACCAAGTTATCTTGGGCATTACCTGGCCTTCTCAGGGGAATAAAATTACTCAAGGGCACTGAACATATATATCTTTGCATCAGCCACAGTTAGTGTAACCATATAGTCTAGATTTTGTAATACAGTCAACAAAATTTTGTTTTATTTAGGAAATTTGGTAATGTATATCTAATAATTATTTAAATCTACATTTTCTATAAATTACTATATAATCTTATTTTCCCTTTTCCCACATCCTTACTTAGATAAAAAACACAATTATACCATGCCTCATATTGTTTTTGAGATGTACAATAATAAAAATAAATTGTATTAAACAGCAGAGGAAAAAAGCCAATATAACATATTTCTTCGGTTTTGTTGGGGAGGGGCATGAGCATTGTTCAGCCATAAGCAATCAGCATATCCGTAGACATTGACATAGGCTGTGCATCACCCCAAGCTTCCCCTTATGAAGTAAACTTCTCAACAGGCATGGGATATACATCTTCAAGCTCTTCTGTTGAATTGCAGCCAGTTAGGCAGCTGTAAGTTAAATAAAACGTTTTGAGAACTTGGCCTATTTTAGTAGAAGCTCATATGGTTTCTTCACTGAAGTCTTTATTGAAGCTCAGTTATTTGGACACAGAAAGACAAACTATTTTTTTCTTTCTCTGACATTAGAAATATATGGATACTATAATTGATAAAACTGCTAGGATTTGGGGTGTGTTTGTAAAATTTTCACACCATTAGTAAGCTCTGACAAATCCTAATACTATTTTTAAATACAAAACAAAGCTTTACTAACAAAGAAACAAAGGAAAAACAGCATTGGCCTAGTTTCTTTAGGGAGTAGAAATAGCATTAATCTAATTGTTATGACCTAATTATTTCAAAAATGATATAATTCATTTCAGTTTGGTATCAGCTCTTGATCCACAGTATCATCTTTGCCTTCTGTGTTATAGGAACTTTATAGTGGTAGCAGAGACTGCAACATTCTGGCTTGGGTTCCATCCTTATATGAACCAGTTCCTGATGATGATGAGGTAAATATTATTTTCACAAATGGTACAGTGACTTCTAAATCATAAGAAATAATGTTTTGTTACTTTATGTGAGAGAGACTTTTAAAGCATTTCTTGCCAGTGGCATGCACCTATAGTCCCAGGTACCTGGAAGACTGAGGCAAGATGATCACTTGAGCCCAGAAATCAAGACCAGCCTGGGCAATGTAGTGAGACCCCATCTCAGAACAACAACAACAAAAAAGCATTTTTGGTAATTTCTGTAAAAATAATTTGACTATTTTAATACATTTGGAAAATTCAGAAAAATATCAAAAGAAGAACATAAAATTCCTCAAATCAATCAATATTAACATTTTGATTTGTTTCATAACTGTTTTTTCCTATGCATATGTTTTTTAACATAGTTCATATCATGGTTGGACATTCAACTTGGTATCTCACTTTTCTCATTAACATTGTACAATAAGTCTTTTTTCATGTCATTAATAACTATGTGTAAACATTTCTGATGATATTCTGTCATTGATAAAAGCAATTCAAATATTTACCTACTTGGAGGCATTTCTGTTGATTATTGTAAACATCAAGGTAAATATCTGTTCAAAAATTGTTAATATTTCTGACTATGTCTCTAGATAGATTCCTAAAAGTGGAATTATCTCTTAAATTATTATATATCACTTTTTTTCTTTTCTTTTCTTTTCTTTTTTTATTTTTATTTTTATTTTTTTGAGATGGAGTCTCACTCTGTCACCCAGGCTGGAGTGCAGTGGCGTGATCTCGGCTCACTGCAACTTTTGCCTCCTGGGTTCAAGCAATTATCCTGCCTCAGCCTCCCAAGTAGCTGGGATTACAGGTGCCCACCACCATGCCTGGCTAATTTTTGTGTTTTTAGTAGAGACGTGGTCTCACCATGTTTGTCAGGCTGGTCTTCAACTCCTGACCTCAAGTGATCCACCTGCCTTGGCCTCCCAAAGTGCTGGGATTACAGGCATGAGCCACTACCCCCAGCCAACATTTTTAAGACTTTGTTCTCATGTCAAATTTTACCAGTTTACACTCCTACCAGCAGTCTGACAGTGCCTTTCGTAGAACATAAATCAGTATAAGCATGACAGTGTAAATAAAGACCTCAAAAACGCAGTAGGTAAACAAAGATGAACAAGACCATTGTCCCTGACCTAAAGTAATAGCCTCTGTATTTTTTTTTAACTTTCACATCAAGCAGTAGGAAGATATAGGCTGTTTAAAGGCGGTTTCTCTCCCACCAAGGTTTATTCTCCTAATAATCATCCTCATTTATCTTAATTTCTACAATATAAAAAGTCTAAAAGCAATGTCTAAAAACAATGTTTATATATATATACATATATTTCTTTAAGTTGGAAATATAAATAATGTAGTTAGAAATACCTTAAGGTAATCTTAACCAAGTCATAGTAGAAGCATCTTAAATGGAGGTGAAGGAAAAGTTATTGATAGAGCACGTTTGACATTCAAAAAACATTTTTCATATACTGTGTTTAGTTCCTTTATGAAAAAAGGACTATGTCAAAAACCACATGAAAATATAATTTGTATAGAGGTGGTTGATAGCATCTCACAGCTATTGACAATATATATTTCATACCTAAATTTTCAGCTGCTAAGGTTTACTGCTGTGTAAACCTGTGAATTATTTTCTTTTGTCCTTAATCCAAATAAAGAGAAAAAAATACCTTTTGATAAATCTTTAAGTAGCTACCCAATGCCATATGCATACTTCCAGATTTTATCACGTCTAATTTGGTTTATTGTGGCTTGATTAACTTTAGCATACAGCTGCTTTTGGTGTCAGAATATTCTTCTGTATAAAGCTTAATATGGTCAAATAATTAGGTTTAGCCATTTATTTTACATTTCATTATGTAATTATTGTGTCCTGCCCTTTGGGAATTGCTGTATACATTAAACCCAAGTTAACACTGTAAGCCATGTTAGGAAATATAACATTTTATTTACCAAATGAAAACAGTAAAAATAAATGAAAAGTAAATCTATAGTGACTTATGTATAGAAAAGGATGTTAGAAGAATACTAAATTGTTTAATTCTTAAAGATAATATGTGGCCAGGTGTGGTGGCTCACATCTGTAATCCCAGCACTTTGAGAGGCTGAGGTGGGAGAATCTCTTGAGTCCAGGAGTTCAAGACCAGCCTAGGCAACATAGAAAGACCCCATTTCTACAAAAAATAAACAAAATTAGCCAGGTTTGGTAGCTTTACACTTGTAGTTCCAGCTACTTAAGAGGGTGAGGTGGGAGGATCACTTGAGCCCAAGAGTTCAAGGCTACAGTGAGCCACAATTGCACCACTATACTCCAGCCTGGGTGACAGAGTGAGATCTTGACTCAAAGGAAAAAAAAAAGGTAATATGTGACTGATGGTTTATTTCCTTGTTATGTCATTATAGTGATAGTTTGAACTCTTCGTGTAAACAAACTTTTGTATATGAGAAATTAAGCAAAACAAGTTAGAAAATCACATAGAGATATACAAATATCAAGTTGAGTTTTGTATTTGTTTTAGAGCTATAAAACCTTACCTTTAAAAATGTCATGTTCATATATTTTAAGATAGCAGTCATTCTCTTATTAATATAAAATGGTATGTGCTAAGGTTATTTCCATAAAATTTTAGCTTGAAACATTCCTGTGAATATAGGCAGAACATGAATGTGATCATGATGCGGATCCCAGTAGAATAGTCTGTCCAGAAGATCCTATTCCTTACATGTATGTTTATAATTTAAGCCATGTTTAAAAGTGCTTTTATCCCAACTACAAAATAAGTATATTTATTTGATATTTATTTCCCAAGGAGGCAGTATACCACACTAGAAAACAAAAAAAAACACACACACACACATATACATACACATAGTCTTTTTTTTTTGAGAAGCAGTCTTGCTCTGTCACCCAGGCTGGAGTGCAGTGGCATGATCTCGGTTCACTGCAAGCTCCGCCTCCTGGGTTCATGCCATTCTCCTGCCTCAGCCTCCCGAGTAGCTGGGACTACAGGCGCCCACCACCACCCCCGGCTAATTTCTTGTATTTTTAGTAGAGATGGGGTTTCACAATTCACAGGATGATCTCGATCTCCTGACCTCGTGATCCACACGCCTCGGCCTCCCAAAGTGCTGGGATTACAGGCTTGAGCCACCACCCTCAGCCCACATACTTAGTCTTTAGCTTCAGGAAACTGGGTTTGAATCCCAGTTCTGCCATTTATTATACTTATGATCTGGGACAAGCTTATAATATTTCCAAATATCAGAATTGTCTAATCAAAGTTATTCTTAGGTTTCCTTTCAAATTCATTCTTCAGATGAGAGTTACCTCCCCATCAACCAAGATGTAATCCCTTAGGGGTGTTTCTCCTGATATCCAAAGTAGAAAATGAATTTAATTCTATCTAAAGAAAGGAAGAACACTGGATGATAGGGACAGGATTTATGGTCTTTAACTATAAATCCTTTTATTTAGTTGGCAGACTGTTTTATTATATTTTGAGGAATCTGGCTTCCTTTTGACCCTCCTTTCTAAAAGCTGGTCTCGTCAAGACAAGCCTATCTATAACTCCTAATTACTTTTTCCTGCCTGAGATCTATAGGGCAGGTTTATTCCAGTTTAAACCTGACCTCTCACTAAGAATCTTACTTTGTTTTGACATTCACACAATACATAACTGTTTTACATATCACTTGTGTCAATGTATAATCACTTGCTGACAAACAACCTGAGACTTGCCACTAATTAGCAGTCAGAAATTTGAAAGTTATCAAGAAATATCCTTGTAGATGTTAAGTTTGGTTCTATTCCTTCTCTAAACTCATAACTAGGTCCCCTCTAAACTCATGCTTCATTATTTCTATAACATTGACGCTATCTGTCACCTGGTGAGATATAGATGAATATGTTCAAGCACAGACTGCATGTCCACTAGGAGGAGATGTTGTAGAGAAAACTGAAATAATAGTAGTGACACTTGATCAGTGGGTCTCAAATGGTAATGTGTACCACATCCATCTACAAGATTTTTACTGCCGCTTTATCATACTACCAGTATAATATTTTATTTGTGATTGTTTTGGCAATAAAATGTATTTCTAAAATACTGTAATGCATTCATATATCATTATTTCACTGAAAAGTGAAATAATTTGTATGCAACTGATTATGATTTTCATTTATTTTTGTTTCTTTGCTTACCATACAAAAATAATTTATAATGAAGTATAATTTTGCTTTTCTGTTGAGTTTTCAACTGAAATTAAAATTTTTAATAGGTTACACACTGGGCTTCCATAGTAGGATTGGGAAGCATGGCCCTCGTGTGGCTTATCCACCTAGAGACGTGTGTGTTTGTGTGTGTGTGTGTGTGTGTGTGTGTGTGTGTGTGTGTGTTCCCAGGGCTATTTTTGGTAGTTATCAAAGGCAAGTTAAAGGCTTCTAGAGACAGAGTAGGGAAGAGGAGTCAGCTAACCCCCAATGACAAGATGTCTTTTAATAAACTCTCGCTAAATAAGCTAATTTAATAGTCAAATTGACAACCCAAAAAGACAGGAAATTCAGTAAACGTTTGGATGAAAGACAAAATGAACAGACTTCAGTATACAACTGTTGCAAATAAGTGTACTGTGGCTAGAAATCAGTGAGTAGTTACCTGAGGTTTAATAATAGTTTCGTGCCCGGGATTGGTGGCTCACACCTGTAATCCCAGCACTTTGGGAGGCCAAGGCTGGCAGATCACAAGATCTGGAGTTCAAGACCAGCCTAGCTAATATGGTGAAACCCCATCTCTACTAAAAATACAAAAATTTGCCAGTGGCATGCACCTATAGTCACAGCTACTTAGGAAGCTGAGGCAGAAGACTCACTTGAACCTAGGGGGCAGAGGTTGCAGTGAGCCAAGATCATGCCACTGCACTCCAGCCTGGGCGACAGAGCAAGACTCCATCTCAAATAACAATAATAATAGTTTTGTTTCTGGACATTTGGAGTATAGCTGACATTAAGTTTAATAATGTATTAACAATAAAGAATGCCTAAATTAACATATTGTTTTCCAACTCTTCTAGCTGATACTTGGGAAATGTACTAGGAACACGTAACTTTTTCTACTGTTTTCATTGATTGAATTCTAAGATTCAGAGTTATCATATTCATCAAAAGGAAAATGAACATTCTCAGACATGCAGTAGGGGTTACCATTAAAAAATGTTTCTAAGCCGGGCACAGTGGCTCACGCCTGTAATCCCAGCACTCTGGGAGGCTGAGGTAGGCAGATCATGAGATCAGGAGATCGAGATCATCCTGGCTAACACAGTGAAACCCCGTCTCTACTAAAAATACAAAAAACTAGGTGGAGCCAAGATGGCCGGATAGGAACAGCTCCAGTCTACAGCTCCCAGCGTGAGCGATGCAGAAGACAGGTGATTTATGCATTTCCAACTGAGGTACTAGGTTCATCTCACTGGGGAGTGTCGGACAGTGGGTGCAGGACAGTGGGTGCAGCGCACTGAGCATGAGCCAAAGCAGGGTGAGGCATCGCCTCACCCGGGAAGCGCAACGGGTCAGGGAATTCCCTTTCCTAGTCACAGAAAGGGGTGACAGACGGCACCTGGAAAATCGGGTCACTCCCACCCTAATACTGCGCTTTTCCAATGGTCTTACCAAACAGCACACCAGGAGATTATATCCTGCGCCTGGCCCGGAGGGTCCCACGCCCACAGAGCCTCACCCATTGCTAGCACAGCAGTCTGAGATCAAACTGCAAGGCGGCAGCCAGGCTGGGGGAGGGGCGCCCGCCATTGCTGAGGCTTGAGTAGGTAAACAAAGCGGCTGGGAAGATCAAACTGGGTGGAGCCCACCACAGCTCAAGGAGGCCTGCTGGCCTCTGTAGACTTCACCTCTGGGGGCACGGTATAGCCAAACAAAAGGGAGCAGAAACCTCTGCAGACTTAAATGTCCCTGTCTGACAGCTTTGAAGAGAATAGTGGTTCTCCCAGCACGCAGCTGGAGATCTGAGAACAGACAGACTGCCTCCTCAAGTGGGTCCTTGATGCCCGGGTAGCCAAACTGGGAGGCACCCCCCAGTAGGGGCAGACTGACACCTCACAGAGCCGGGTACCCCTCTGAGACAAAACTCCCAGAGGAACGATCGGCTAGCAACATTTGCTATTCACCAATATCTGCTGTTCTGCAGCCTCTGAGCTGATAGCCAGGCAAACGGTCTGGAGTGGACCTCCAGCAAACTTCAACAGACCTGCTGCTGAGGGTCCTGACTGTTAGAAGGAAAACTAACAAGCAGAAAGGACATCCACACCAAAACCCCATCTGTACATCACCATCATCAAAGACGAAAGGTAGATAAAACCACAAAGATGGGGAAAAAACAGATTAGAAAAACTGGAAACTCTAAAAGTCAGAGCACCTCTCCTCCTCCAAAGGAACGCAGCTCCTCACCAGCTACAGAACAAACTGGATGGAGAATGACATTGACGAGTTGAGAAAAAAAGGCTTCAGACGATCAAACTACTCCGGGCTAAAGGAGGAAGTTTGAACCCATGGCAAAGAAGTCAAAAACCTTGAAAAAAAATTAGACAAATGGCTAACTAGAATAACCAATGCAGAGAAGTCCTTAAACGACCTGATGGAGCTGAAAACCACGGCACGAGAACTACGTGATGAATGTTCAAGCCTCAGTAGCTGATTTGATCAACTGGAAGAAAGGGTATCAGTGATGGAAGATCAAATGAATGAAATGAAGCAAGAAGAGAAGTTTAGAGAAAAAAGAATAAAAAGAAATGAACAAAGCCTCCAAGAAATATGGGACTATGTGAAAAGACCAAATCTACATCTGATTGGTGTACCTGAAAGTGACGGGGAGAATGGAACCAAGTTGGAAAACACTCTGCAGGATATTATCCAGGAGAACTTCCCCAATCTAGCAAGTCAGGCCAACATTCAAATTCAGGAAATACAGAGAACGCCACAAAGATACTCCTTGAGAAGAGCAACTCCCAGACACATAATTGTCAGATTCCCCAAAGCTGAAATGAAGGAAAAAATGTTAAGGGCAGCTAGAGAGAAAGGTCGGGTGACCCACAAACGGAACCCCATCAGACTAACAGCAGATCTCTCGGCAGAAACTCTACAAGCCAGAAGAGAGTGGGGGCCAATATTCAACATTCTTAAAGAGAAGAATTTTCGACCCAGAATTTCATATCCAGCCAAACTAAGCTTCATAAGTGAAGGAGAAATAAAATCCTTTACAGACAAGCAAATGCTGAGAGATTTTGTCACCACCAGGCCTGCCCTAAAAGAGCTCCTGAAAGAGGCACTAAACATGGAAAGGAACAACCAGTACCAGCCACTGCAAAAACATGCCAAATTGTAAAGACCATCGAGGCTACGAAGAAACTGCATCAACTAACAAGCAAAATAACCAGCTAATGTCATCATGACAGGATCAAATTCACACATAACAATATTAACCTGAAATGTAAATGGGCTAACTGCTCCAATTAAAAGACACAGACTGGCAAATTGGATAAAGAGCCAAGACCCATCAGTGTGCTGTATTCAGGAAACCCATCTCACGTGCAGAGACACACATAGGCTCAAAATAAAGGGATGGAGGAAGATCTACCAAGCAAATGGAAAACAAAAAGAGGCAGAGGTTGTAATCCTAGTCTCTGATAAAACAGACTTTAAACCAACAAAGATCAAAAGAGATAAGGCCATTACATAATGGTAAAGGGATCAATTCAACAAGAAGAGCTAACTATCCTAAATATATATGCACCCAATACAGGAGCACCCAGATTCATAAAACAAGTCCTTAGAGACCTACAAAGAGACTTAGACTCCCACACAATAATAATGGGAGACTTTAACACCCCACTGTCAACATTAGACAGATCAATGAGACAGAAAGTCAACAAGGATATCCAGGAATTGAACTCAGCTCTGCACCAAGCAGACCTAATAGACATCTACAGAACTCTCCACCCCAAATCAACAGAGTATACATTCTTTTCAGCACCACACCACACCTATTCCAAAACTGACCACATAGTTGGAAGTAAAGCACTCCTCAGCAAATGTAAAAGAACAGAAATTATAACAAACTATCTCTCAGACCACAGTGCAATCAAACTAGAACTCACGATTGAGAATCACACTCAAAACCGCTCAACTACATGGAAACTGAACAACCTGCTCCTGAATGACTACTGGGTACATAACAAAATGAAGGCAGAAATAAAGATGTTCTTTGAAACCAATGAGAACAAAGACACAACATACCAGAATCTCTGGGACACATTCAAAGCAGTGTGTAGAGGGCAATTTATAGCACTAAATGCCCACATGAGAAAGCAGGAAAGATCTAAAATGGACACCCTAACATCACAATTAAAAAAACTAGAGAAGCAAGAGCAAACACATTCAAAAGCTAGCAGAAGGTAAGAAATAACTAAGGTCAGAGCAGAACTGAAGGAAATAGCGACACAAAAAACCCTTCAAAAAATCAATGAATCCAGGAGCTGGTTTTTTTTAAAAGATCAACAAAATTGATAGACCACTAGCAAGAGTAATAACGAAGAAAAGAGAGCAGAATCAAATAGATGCAAAAAAAAAATGATAAAGGGGATATCACCACCAATCCCACAGAAATACAAACTACCATCAGAATACTATAAACACCTCTATGCAAATAAACTAGAAAATCTAGAAGAAATGGATAAATTCCTGGACACATACACCCTCCCAAGACTAAACGAGGAAGAAGTTGAATCTCTGAATAGACCAATAACAGGCTCTGAAATTGAGGCAATCATTAATAGCTTACCAAGCAAAAGAAGTCCAGGACCAGATGGATTCACAGCCGAATTCTACCACAGGTACAAGGAGGAGCTGGTACCATTCTTTCTGAAACTATTCCAATCAATAGAAAAAGAGGGAATCCTCCCTAACTCGTTTGCATCATCCTGATACCAAAGCCTGGCAGAGACACAACAAAAAAAGAGAATTTTACACCAATATCCCTGATGAACATCAATGCAAAAATCCTTAATAAAATACTGGCAAACTGAATCCAGCAGCACATCAAAAAGCTTATCCACCATGAACAAGTGGGCTTCATCCCTGGGATGCAAGGCTGGTTCAACATACACAAATCAATAAACGTAATACAGCATATAAACAGAACCAATGACAAAAACCAGATGATTATCTCAATAGATACAGAAAAGGCCTTTGACAAAATTCAACAACCTTCATGCTAAAAACTCTCAATAAATTAGGTATTGATGGGACGTATCTCAAAACAATAAGAGCTATCTATGACAAACCCACAGCCAATATCATACTGAATGGGCAAAAACTGGAAGCATTCCCTTTGAAAACAGGCACAAGAGAGGGATGCCCTCTCTCACCACTCCTAGTCAACATAGTGTTGTAAGTTCTGGCCAGGGCAATCAGGCAGGAAAAGGAAATAAAGGGTATTCAGTTAGGAAAAGAGGAAGTCAAATTGTCCCTGTTTGCAGATGACATGACTGTATATCTAGAAAACCCCATTGTCTCAGCCCAAAATCTCCTTAAGCTGATAAGCAACTTCAGCAAAGTCTCAGGATACAAAATCAACGTGCAAAAATCACAAGCATTCTTATACACCAATAACAGACAAACAGCCAAATCACGAGTGAACTTCCATTCACAACTGCTTCAAAGAGAATAAAATACCTAGGAATCCAACTTACAAGGGATGTGAAGGACCTCTTCAAGGAGAACTACAAACCACTGCTCAAGGAAATAAAAGAGGATACAAACAAATGGAAGAACATTCCATGCTCATGGGTAGGAAGAATCAATATTGTGAAAATGGCCATACTTCCCAACGTAATTTGTAGATTCAGTGCCATCCCCATGCTACCAATGACTTTCTTCACAGAATTGGAAAAAACTAAAGTTCATGTGGAACCAAAAAAGAGCCCACATTGCCAAGTCAATCCTAAGCCAAAAGAACAAAGCTGGAGGCATCACAGTACCTGACTTCAAACTACACTACAAGGCTACAGTAACCAAAACAGCATGGTACTGGTACCAAAACAGAGATATAGACCAATGGAACAGAACAGAGCCCTCAGAAGTAATGCTGTATATCTACAACCATCTGATCTTTGACAAACCTGACAAAAACAAGAAATGGGGAAAGGATTCCCTATTTAATAAATGGTGCTGAGATAACTGGCTAGCCATATGTAGAAAGCTGAAACTGGATCCCTTCCTTACACCTTATACAAAAATCAATTCAAGATGGATTAAAGACTTAAATGTTAGACCTAAAACCATAAAAACCCCAGAAGAAAACCTAGGCAATACCATTCAGGACATAGGCATGGGCAAGGACTTCATGTCTAAAACACCAAAAGCAATGGCAACAAAAGCCAAAATTGACAAGTGGGATCTAATTAAACTAAAGAGCTTCTGCACAGCAAAAGAAACTACCATCAGAGTGAACAGGCAACCTACAGAATGGGAGAAAATTTTTGCAATCTACTCATCTGACAAAGGGCTAATATCCAGAACCTACAATGGACTCAAACAAATTTACAAGAAAACAAACAACCCCATCAAAAAGTGGACGAAGGATATGAACAGACACTTCTCAAAAGAAGACATTTATGCAGCCAAAAGACACATGAAAAAATGCTCATCATCACTGGCCATCAGAGAAATGCAAATCAAAACCACAGTGAGATACCATCTCACACCAGTTAGAACGGTGATCATTAAAAAGTCAGGGAACAGGTGCTGGAGAGGATGTGGAGAAATAGGAACACTTTTACACTGTTGGTGGGACTGTAAACTAGTTCAACCATTGTGGAAGTCAGTGTGGCAATTCCTCAGGAATCTAGAACTAGAAATACCATTTGACCCAGCCATCCCATTACTGGGTATATACCCAAAGGATTATAAAACATGCTGCTATAAAGATACATGCACACGTATGTTTATTGCGGCACTATTCACAATAGCAAAGACTTGGAACCAACCCAAATGTCCATCAGTGATAGACTGGATTAAGAAAATGTGGCACATATATACCATGGAATACTATGCAGCCATAAAAAAATGATGAGTTCATGTCCTTTGCAGGGACATGGATGAAGCTGGAAACCATATTCTCAACAAACTATTGCAAGGACAAAAACCCAAACACTGCCAAGTTCTCACTCATAGGTGGGAATTGAACAATGAGAACACATGGACACAGGAAGAGGAACATCACACACCGGGACCTGTTGTGGGGTGGTGGTAGGGGGAGGGATAGCATTAGGAGATATTCCTAATGTTAAATGACGAGTTAATGGGTGCAGCACACCAACATGGCACATATATACATATGTGACAAACCTGCACGTTGTGCACATGTACCCTAAAACTTACAGTATAATAGAAAAAAAAGAAAAAATAAATAAAATACAAAAAATTATCTGGGCGTGGTGGCAGGCGTCTGTAGTCCCAGCTTCTTGGGAGGCTGAGGCAGGACAATGGCGTGAACCCGGGAGGCGGAGCTTGCAGTGAGCGGAGATCGCGCCACTGCACTCCAGCCTGGGCGACAGTGTGAGATTCTGTCTCAAAAGGAAAAAAAAAAAAATTTCTCTAAGTTATAAAAGGCAATAAATCTAAAATAACTGAAGAGTAGTCTTGATGCTAATACAGCATTGGAATTGGAATCTGAATAAAATTGTAGTAGTTCTAAAAGTTGCACAAAAAGAAGCAAACCTGGCTCATAATACCCAGTTACTTTAACAATGAGACCATCTTAAAGCCCTTTTAGTTATTTGCATGAGTATCGGAAGTAGCTATTCAGAAGTTTTCCCCAAAATGAACTGATTTGAAATACCACAGATGATTAAAATTTCTGTAGTTGCTAATCACCTTGTTGTTTTAAGTAAACATCATCTAGATGCATGTCATCCTTCAGACAAATTCCTGAGGGAAACCTATGTGCTGACTATAAACGTGTTACCATTTCTGACGTATTTTGCATGTTTTACTGAACTGCCCTACCAACCTATAAAAATAAGTAATTAAATATCACTGCTTACAAATAAGTACATAAATATCACTACTAATAACCCACATTATTTTTGGACTAAAAATGGTATTATTCAGCTTGAATACCTTATTCTCCATATTTGGTATTTGTTTATTTATAAAAGTTATTTTCATCCAAACAATAAAGAGTTGCCACCATTGATATTTTGGGCTGTCAGGTCAGACTGTACACCTGGAGTCCAGTCTTATTAGCCTATGGATATCAGAGTGCCACTTTCTCCAGGTAATTCCAAAGAGTTGTTGAGAAATACCTTGAGCAATGGCAGCATCATAGTATATGTATGTATGTGTGTATGTATGTATTTGTGAAGTGATTAAAGGAAACAGGGTGTTTGGATAAAGTCTGGTATTGTCTGTTTCAAATGAAGTTACATTATCTTATATTGTATATGGGTTGTTTCTTATTTTTGTTCTGAAATTAACAGTTATACATTTTCTTCCAAAATAATGTAATTGCTACTTATCTGATATATTTCATAACTTTATTGTGAGCCTAAAATTATGAAGTAGAAAAAACAGAATCTTCCTTTTTCTTTATCTTTTTTTTTTTTTTAGACTACAACAAAATCACAATTAAATCCGGCCTTTGAAGATGCCTGGAGCAGCAGTGATGAAGAAGGATGAATATCACCTTTAGTACCTTTGTGTCTCTGCTGAAACTTTTTAAATGAGACTGTATGTTTTTTTCAACTGTACAGTCTATTCCTGACAGCTACATTAGCCCTAAGTGTGGGTAATTTTTTTCCTCATGTTTTAAAATGAGGTTAATATTTGCATAAAATCCTAAAACAGACTTCTGTATAGTTTATTTAGTCAAAATGTGTTCCTTGATCCCAGATGTTGTGGCCTGGGAAAGCCCTCATTGCTACAGTACAAGTAACACAAGTCGTTGTACCTCAATTGTGACCTTCAGCAGATTTTATGAGCTATAAGATGCAGTCTCAGAGGATCAGCAAGTGGAGGCCATCAGTATTGACTTTCTCTTACTTGCTGCACTATCAGCCTGCTTGTTTCCACCTTCAAGAATGATTTTGCCAAGAATGATTATATCAAAAATAGTAGTTGAAAATGGTAACATCAAAATTATTTTATTCTTTCTTCTTCATGTATTCACATTTTTCAATGGTTTCATTTAATTAACCATGCTTTATGTTAAACATTTTGGGGCTCAATGTCTCCTACTATCCAAAATGTGCATCACGGGAGGCTTTTAACTTTGTGAAAATCCCATCTTTGCTTTATTTTATTTTAATGTCAGAAGGCAGTTTGCACTAATGCTTGAACTCTTTTTCAATGAAACTCATTAAGGTATGACCAAATCCTGCCTCATTAATTCAAGCAGAAAATATCCTGGCAGGGAATCTGGCTTAAACATGAAATGCTGTAATAAAATTTCTATGTTATTGTCTCCGTCTGTGTCAACCCACACGTGATTATCATGAAGGTAATCTTAATTTTCCCTTCCTGATCCTTACCAGCAGTAGACTAGTAAATGAGGCTTTTATGAGCTTGAATAACAAAAGTATACAGTTGTTGAGGGTTTTTTGTTTTTTTGTTTTTTTCCTGAGATGGAGTTTCACTCTGTCGCTCAGGCTGGAGTGCAGTGTTTTGATCTCAGCTCACTGCAGCCTTCACCTCCCAGGTTCAAGCAATTCTCCTGCCTCAGCCTCCTGATAGCTGGGATTACAGGCTCCCACCACTGCGCCCAGTTAAGTTTTTTTGTATTTTTAGTAGAGATGGGGTTTCACCATGTTGGCCAGGCTGGTCGCGAACTACTGACCTCAAATGATCCACCCGCCTCGGCCTCTCAAAATGCTGGAATTACAAGCTTGAGCCACTGCACCCAGCCAGTTGTTGAGTTTTTGAGTGTATAAGGGTTAGACCTCCTATCAGACCTTTCCAGCTAAATGTTTTCCAAACACTTGCTTTTACAATTGATTTTTTTTTCCAATTGACAGATAAAATTGTATGTATTTACCATGTACAACATACTGTTTTGAAGCATATATACATTATAGAATGACTAAATCTAGCTAACTGACATATGCCTCACATGGTTACCATTTTGTGGTAAGAACACTTTACATCCATTCTCTTATTTTTCAAAATTAATAGTAATCTTGTAATTGTAACTATAGTTACTATGTTGTGCAATAGGTCTCTTGCACTAATTCCCCCTTTTTAACTGAAATTTTGTATCCTTTGACCAATGTCTCTCCAACCACCCTAGCTCCTGGTAACCACCATTCTACTCTCTACTTCTATGAGATCAGCTGTTTGTGTATATGTACTACATTTTCTTTATCCATTCAACCATTGACAGATGCTTAGGTTGATACCATATCCTGGCTATTGTGAATAATGCTGCAGTGAACCTGGTAGTGCAGATATCTCTTTGACATACTGATTTCATATCCTTTGGATATAAGCCCAGTAGTAGGATTGCTGGATCATATGTAGTTCTATTTTTCACTTTTTGCAGAAACTCCATACTGTCTTCCATAATGGCTGTACTAATTTACATTCGTACCAAGAATATGCAAGAATTCCTTTTTCTTCACAATAATGCAAGAAATCCTTTTTCTTCACATCCTTGCCAACACTTGTTATCTTTTGTGTTATTGATAGTAGCCATTCTAATAGGTGTTAGGTGGTATCTCATTGTTGTTTTAATTTGCATTTCCCTGGTGACTGCTGATGTTGATAATTTTTTCATATATCTGCTGGCCATTTGCATGTCTTCTTTTGAGAACTGTCTTTTCAGGTTCTTTGCCCATTTTTAAATGGGTTGTTTTCCTGCTATTGAGTTCCTTATGTATTTTGGATATTAACCCCCTATCAGATCTATAGTTAATATTTTTTCTCCATTCTGTAGGTTGTCTCTTCACCCTGTTGTTTCCTTTGCTGTGCAGAAGCTTTTTAGTTTCATGTAATTTCATTTCTGTACTTGTGCTTTTGTTACTGTGCTTTTGAGATCGTATCCAAAAAAATCATTGCCCAGACCAATGTCATGGAGCATTTTCTCCATGTTTTCTTCTGATAGTTTCAAATCATTGATTTATTAAGCCCAGGCCATTCTACTTTCAGTCTTGTCCCCTTGGTGAGGATGCATTTGACCTTTGAAAAAGCTAGTTTGAAAAAGCTATTGGCCGGGCACGGTGGTTGTAATCCTAACACTTTGTGAGCTGAGACAGGCAGATCACTTGAGCTCAGGAGTTCAAGACCAGCCTGGGCAAGATGGCAAAACCTCGTCTCTAAATAAAAAATACAAAAATTAACCAAGTGTGTTGTGCACACCTGTAGTCCCAGCTACTTGGGAGACTCAGGCTGGAGAATCACTTGAACCTGTGAAGTCAGGGCTGCATTGAGCCAAGATCGTGTCACTACACTTCAGCCTGGGTGACATGGCGAGACCTTGTGTCTCCCAAAAGAAAAAGAAAAGAAAAGCTATTAAAATTGGAAATTTATTTTTAAGAAAAAGGAAGTCTGCTTCCAAACTGCAAGTAACTGTTTTACTTACTTCTAGTTATATAGATATATAGGCTCATTATAAATAATTCAAACAACATAAAAATCTAAAAAGGAAGGTAGTGGTCACCTGGAATTATAATACCATAAGGTAACCTCCACTAACATTTTCATGGTCATTCTTCATGAATCTCTTATGATACATATAATTTTTACATAATGGGATGTTCAACATGCTGTTGTTATAAACACCCCTCTCTTTCCACATTAGTACCACATTCCCCAGTCCTTACCCCTGCTGCCACAAACCAAGTTATTAACCTAGACTGTGTTCTTTCATATTGCAATCCTATATATATATCTATGCAGACATATAGGGGATGTATTTTTATTTTACAGAACTGGGATATACACAGTTTTTTAATTACATTTTGCAGTTACAGCTTATATAAATCCCTCTCTGTCATTTGTTATAACAAAGTTATTCTTTTTGTTAACTGCATCATACTGCATTTTGTGAATGTCCCCCAGTTGTTTTCAGCTGGTCCCCTGTTCAAGGCTACATGTTTATTAGTGAAGACTGGAAACTGTACTATATTTTTCTTAGTTGGTATATTTTGGTGTACAATTTGTACAATTGTTGAATATCATCTTTTTTTTTCCCTCTGAAATGATAGTTTAGCTGGGTATACGATTTTTGGGTTGTAGTCCTTTTGTTTTATTGGTCTATAGATATTGTGCCCACTTTTTTCTAGCTTCTGGTATTGCAGTTGAGAATTCCAAAGCCACTTTGTTTTTTTTTCCCTTTGTAGGGAATTCATTCGTTACAGCTGGAAGCTTGTAAACTGAGGTTTAAAAGAAAAAAGTAAAAACTTACAGTTTCTTAATCTCGTCAAGAAATCTGATGTCTTTTTTTGTTCTCTTCCATCACTTCTTAGACTTCTTGGGAGCTCTTTCAATGAAGGTCCAAACCTTTTCTCAGCTCAGGTATATTTTCTTCTAATATTTGTCTAATTGTTGCTTCTCCTCCTTTTTCCTTCTTCTTTTTTGGATTATCTAAAAATTGCACGTAACTGACCTCTCTATGTTTCTTCCTTTCTTCCCTTTTTTTTTTTTTTTTTTTTGAGACAAAATCTCATTCTGTCACCCAGACTGGAGGGCAGTGGCGCAATCTCAGCTCACTGCAACCTCCACTTCCCAGGTTCAAGCAATTTTCCTGCCTCAGCCTCCCAAGCAGCTGGGATTACAGGTGCCCGCCACCACACCTGGCTAATTTTTGTATTTTTTTTTTTTTTTTTTTTTTTTTAGCAGAGGTGGGGTTTCACCATGTTGGCCAGGCTGGTCTTGAACTCCTGGGCTCCAGTGATCCACCAGCCTCAGCCTCCCAAAGTGCTGGGATTACAGGCGTGAGCCACCGCGCCGGGCCTGACTTTGACTTCTCTTTCATTGTCTTATCTTTTCGTTTCTCCTTGCCCTTTTTGTTTTGTTTTGTTTCAATTCTTAGAACTGTAGTTGGCATGTAGTAGGTGCTTAATAAGTACTTGTTTTGTTGTTTCTGTCCTATACTTTGAGAGTTTGTGTTTGATATTCAAGATTACTAATTCAGGCCTGACTGTGATAATTAGGGGAGACTTTTGATTATTGTTTTATTCCCCTCCCCACCCTAAACCCTTGTTTTGTTTTGTTTTTTTTGTTAAGCACTTGCAGAAATATAGCGGAGAAATATGGGAGGCTTCCACTTGAAACTTTTTAATAATTGTTTATTCAACTGGTATTTGTCAACCCTTATTCACATTGTATATCAATGAATCTATTATGAAGGCAGCGATCATGTATAACTTCTCTCCAGTGCCTTGTACATTTTATATGTTTTCCTTTCACGCTGTCTTGGCTGTCCTTTCATCACCTAAGGTACTTATATTCTGCCATATTTCAAAGAACACTTAGGCCATTTGTTCACTTCAGTTTTATTCCATTTTTAACTAGTCATTATGGTACACCTATGAAATGCCTAGTTTTAAAAAATATGTAGAAATAATAAATGCACATTTTATTAACATAGCCATAAATCTATTTTTAACCAGAAGCCTAAAAAATCACATCATAGATCAGCTTGACCTCTCTTTTAAACTTGCTACCAAGCCTTTACTTTAGAATTAAGGAAACACCTTAATAGAGAAAAAAAGTTATCCCATGAACTGAAGTGTTCCTTGTGTCCAGTGTATACTAAAAAGCCCCATTTAAAATAGATTTTAAAACCTTTAAAAAATCTCTAAAGACAAAACCTTAAACTGTACCAATTATAATAATAGATAAAGTAATTTCAAAACGAAGCTCTTCAGTAAGAGACACATAGGTTTGTAGAGCTCAGTATTGGTGAGAGACACACCATTAGCTTTATTATTTAAAATCAAAATGAGACAATGGTAGAAAAATATTGCATCAGCAAACTAATCTCAATTATTTTTCAAAGCAAAATCACTATTTCACAATGGAAAGGAAAACCTCAAATTAGATACTTAAATAAGGGCTACACAGTTTTCATTCAGAAATATTTCATTACTGTTGAGTAATATACTAATACTTTGTTATTTCTATAAAAATGATATAACTACTGAAGACTAGAGAAGCTAAAGATGTTTCTGTGAATTCTATAATTTTTATAAACAAATACTTTGGTAAATTTCCATTTTTTTAATTTAATGTTTTCCATGTTCAGGTGCTAATTATTGAGCCCGAACTAAAAAACTTATCACTAAAGCAGTAAACTTAAAATCACTCTAACTATGCCAGAAATGGAATGACAAGCCTAGCACAATTAGAATATTGCCTGTCGAAAAATATAGCAGGGAAAGCTAATTACAGAAAGGAAAACAATCACTTTGCTTTCTATTGTAATGAATTTCTGGACATCGGAAGGTTAAATCTAGGGCTCAGGATAGTGCTAGTTCTTCTGTTTTAATTCTGGAAAAGTATTAAATTCAGGGAAGAAAACTAACGAAGTTCAATCATAAACATTTTTTCTTCTTTGCAAAGAATATGTGTGTAGTTCTTAATGTGCTACCTAGAATCACTGTTGTAAACCTCCTGGGTGCTTGGAATTATTACAAATCATTTATTATAATACAAATTTTTCTATCTTGCTAGCTCTATCAGCAACATCCTCAGATACAGAAGGCATACTTATTTTGCTGCCATGTGGCTTCTTGTTTTTTGTTTTTATTAAAATTAATCACAAAAACTGCAATTACTTTTGCACCAACCTAATAATTAGACAATTAAAATTTCAAAGGAAGGGGGGGAAATTAAAGAACTATGTTGTGACCTCTCTTAGTTCTCTGTGTGTAGGACTTTTCAGGTGCCCAAAGTCCTCTTGACTGACCACTCCTCATGAAGATACTGGTAAACTTTGTGCTAGTGGATTGGTAACCGCTCTCTGAGTTCATGCTCTTCTGAGGTCTAGAAAGAAATGGGTGTCTCTGTCCCAACCTGGTTAGTTATTCTGTCTCTAAAAACACAATTAAGTCAATGTTAAGACTAAGTTCATTAAGCTGCTCGTGTTTTTATGCCTTGACAGTTTGTTAATGGTGGTTGCATAAGTTTTACAGAACTAGTTTCGTCTTGTTGCCCAGGCTGGAGGGCAATGGCGTGATCTCAGCTCACTGCAACCTCCGCCTCCCGGGTTCAAGCGATTCTCCTGCCTCAGCCTCCCAAGTAGCTGGGATTACAGGCATGCGCCACCATGCCTGGCTTATTTTGTATTTTGAGTAGAGACAGGGTTTCTCCATGTTGGTCTGGCTGGTCTCGAACTCCTGACCTCAGGTGATCTGCCCGTCTTGACCTCCGAAAGTGCAGGGATTACAGGCATGAGCCACCGTGGCCAGCCTGTAGTCAGCTCTTTAAGGCAACAATTTATTGGCTCAGGTGACTGGCACAAGCCACTTTTCTTTTGTTCATTTCATCCATTGTGGCAAGGATTAGCAACAGTACTAAATGAGAGCTTGTCAACACCTTCTGTAAAAACACCACCAGGAGCAGGAGAGCTGCTTCTCCCATGTGGCTCAAACACTTAATTCCAGCTTCTCTACACCCTGCATGATGGTATCATCCACTGTTGTGTAAATCTGTATATTTTCTAAATAAATACACTGTTCAAACTTATGCTAAAACAAAGAACATTCCTAATAAGTCTTTGAGAACTGAGCTATTAACTTTTATTGTACTATTCTAATGGTTTCTTACATATATATGCAAAATTCAGAGTACTATGGAAAAAGTTATTAGAATAACTCAGTGATGATCACTATGGACATTAAAGAATGGTAAGATTTTTTTTTAATTATAATGGTTTTATGAAGAAATAAGGCCAGGCGCAGTGGCTCACACCTGTAAACCCAGTACTTTGGGCATCAGAGGCAGGAGAATGGCCTGAACCCTGAAGACAGAGGTTGCAGAGAGCCGAGATCGCCCCACTGCACTCCACTCCACCCTGCGTGACAGAGCAAGACTCTGTCTCAAAAAAATGAAAAGAAAAAGAAATAACAGTGGACTGGAAATCAAAAGTCCCGAGTCTGTCTTAGGTCACTACCAGGGAAACATATACATTTGGATATTTTTTTTCCTTCTTTTTTCATTGGTTAAAAATGAAGGAAGGGCTGGGCATGGTGGCTCACGCCTATAATCCCAGCACTTTGGGAGGCCGAGGCGGGTGGATCACGAGGTCAGGAGATCGAGACCATCCTGGCTAACACGGTGAAACCCCGTCTTTACTAAAAATACAAAAAAAAATTAGGCAGGCACTTGTAGTCCCAGCTATTTGGGAGGCTGAGGCAGGAGAATGGCGTGAACCCCAGACGCAGCGCTTGCAGTAAGCCGAGATTGCGCCACTGCACTCCAGCCTGGGCAACAGAGCGAGACTCCATCTCAAAAAAAAAAAAAAAAAAAAGGAAGGGGACAGAAAACGAATACAAACTTATTAAGTTCATTCCTGCTCTAAAATCACAAATCATCATGTTTTCTAAAGCATTTAAAAATTGTATGCATAAATAATTAGAGGCTTAGGTTCTAAACTAATTAAAGTTCATTGAAGGCAGAGGTAGCATGTCATTATAAAAGTTTCATGAATTGTCTTAATACTGAGTGAACACTCAAATTCTAATGGAATGAATTTTGCCTGAATTACACTTTTAAAGCAAAGTTTCCATGTGAATTATTATGCAGCCATCAATGATTACCTATTTGATTTTGCAAGTTTCTTCATTTGCAGAAAGGGAATAAAATACACCTTACAAAGTTGTAAGAATAAATGAAATAAAGTTCTGAAATATAAGAATCACTCAGCCAATAGAACTTTTTTTTTTTTAATACTTTAAGTTTCAGGATACATGTGCACAATGTGCAGGTTAGTTACATATGTATACATGTGCCATGCTGGTGCGCTGCACCCACTAACTCGTCATCTAGCATTAGGTATATCTCCCAATGCTATCCCTCCCCCCTCCCCCCACCCCACAACAGGCTCCTGAGTGTGATGCTCCCCTTCCTGTGTCCATGTGTTCTCATTGTTCAATTCCCACCTATGAGTGAGAACTTGGCGGTGTTTGGTTTTTTGTTCTTGCGATAGTTTACTGAGAATGATGATTTCCAATTTCATCCATGTCCCTACAAAGGACATGAACTCATCATTTTTTATGGCTGCATAGTATTCCATGGTGTATATGTGCCACATTTTCTTAATCCAGTCTATCATTGTTGGACATTTGGGTTGGTTCCAAGTCTTTGCTATTGTGAATAATGCCACAGTAAACATACGTGTGCATGTGTCTTTATAGCAGCATGATTTATAATCCTTTGGGTATATACCCAGTAATGGGATGGCTGGGTCAAATGGTATTTCTAGTTCTAGATTCCTGAGGAATCGCCACACTGACTTCCACAATGGTTGAACTAGTTTACAGTCCCACCAACAGTGTAAAAGTGTTCCTATTTCTCCACATCCTCTGCAGCACCTGTTGTTTCCTGACTTTTTAATGATTGCCATTCTAACTGGTGTGAGATGGTATCTCATTGTGGTTTTGATTTGCATTTCTCTGATGGCCAGTGATGGTGAGCATTTTTTCATGTGTTTTTTGGCTGCATAAATGTCTTCTTTTGAGAAGTGTCTGTTCATGTCCGCCCACTTTTTGATGGGGTTGTTTGTTTTTTTCTTGTAAATTTGTTTGAGTTCATTGTAGATTCTGGATATTAGCCCTTTGTCAGATGAGTAGGTTGCGAAAATTTTCTCCCATTTTGTAGGTTGCCTGTTCACTCTGATGGTAGTTTCTTTTGCTGTGTAGAAGCTCTTGAGTTTAATTAGATCCCATTTGTCAATTTTGGCTTTTGTTGCCATTGCTTTTGGTGTTTTAGACATGAAGTCCTTGCCCATGCCTATGTGCTGAATGGTAATGCCTAGGTTTTCTTCTGGGGTTTTTATGGTTTTAGGTCTAACATTTAAGTCTTTAATCCATCTTGAATTGATTTTTGTATAAGGTGTAAGGAAGGGATCCAGTTTCAGCTTTCTACATATGGCTAGCCAGTTATCCCAGCACCATTTATTAAATAGGGAATCCTTTCCCCATTTCTTGTTTTTGTCAGGTTTGTCAACGATCAGATACTTGTAGATATGCGGCATTATTTCTGAGGGCTCTGTTCTGTTCCATTGGTCTATATCTCTGTTTTGGTACCGGTACCATACTGTTTTGGTTACTGTAGCCTTGTAGTATAGTTTGAAGTCAGGTACTGTGATGCCTCCAGCTTTGTTCTTTTGGCTTAGGACTGACTTGGCAATGCGGGCTCTTTTTTGGTTCCATATGAACTTTAAAGTAGTTTTTTCCAATTTTGTGAAGAAAGTCATTGGTAGCTTGATGCGGATGGCATTGAATCTGTAAATTACCTTGGGCAGTATGGCCGTTTTCACAATATTGATTCTTCCTACTCATGAGCATGGAATATTCTTCCATTTGTTTATATCCTCTTTTATTTCCTTGAGCAGTGGTTTGTAGTTCTCCTTGAAGAGGTCCTTCACATCCCTTGTAAGTTGGATTCCTAGGTATTTTATTCTCTTTGAAGCAATTGTGAATGGGAGTACACTCATGATTTGGCTCTCTGTTTGTCTGTTGTTGTTGTATAAGAATGCTTGTGATTTTTGCACATTGACTTTGTATCCTGAGACTTTGCTGAAGTTGCTTATCAGCTTAAGGAGATTTTGGGCTGAGACAGTGGAGTTTTCTAGATATACAATCATGTCGTCTGCAAACAGGGACAATTTGACTTCCTGTTTTCCTAATTGAATACCCTTTATTTCCTTCTCCTGCCTGATTGCCCTGGCCAGAACTTCCAACACTATGTTGAGTAGGAGTGTTGAGAGAAGGCATCCCTGTCTTGTGCCTGTTTTCAAAGGGAATGCTTCCAGTTTTTGCCCATTCAGTATGATATTGGCTGTGGGTTTGTCATAGATAGCTCTTATTATTTTGAGATACGTCCCATCAATACCGAATTTATTGAGAGTTTTTAGCATGAAGGGTTGTTGAATTTTGTCAAAGGCCTTTTCTGCATCTATTGAGAAAATCATGTGGTTTTTGTCTTTGGTTCTGTTTATATGCTGGATTACATTTATTGATTTGCCTATATTGAACCAGCCTTGCATCCCGGGGATGAAGCCCACTTAATCATGGTGGATAAGCTTTTTGATGTGCTGCTGGATTCAGTTTGCCAGTATTTTATTGAGGATTTTTGCATCAATGTTCATCAAGGATATTGGTCTAAAATTCTCTTTTTTGGTTGTGTCTCTGCCCAGCGTTGGTATCAGGATGATACTGGCCTCATCAAATGAGTTAGGGAGGATTCCCTGTTTTTCTATTGATTGGAATAGTTTCAGAAGGAATGGTACCAGTTCCTCCTTGTACCTCTGGTAGAATTTGACTGTGAATCCATCTGGTCCTGGACTCTTTTTGATTGGTAAGCTATTGATTATTGCCACAATTTCAGATCCTGTTTTTGGTCTATTCAGAGATTCAACTTCTTTCCAATTTAGTCTTGGAAGAGTGTGTGTGTCGAGGAATTTATCCATTTCTTCTAGATTTTCTAGTTTATTTGCGTTGAGGTGTTTGTAGTATTCTCTGATGGTAGTTTGTATTTCTGTGGGATCAGTGCTGATATCCCCTTTATCATGTTTTATTGCGTCTATTTGATTCTTCTCTCTTTTTTTCTTTATTAGTCTTGCTAGCAGTCTATCAATTTTGGTGATCCTTTCAAAAAACCAGCTTCTGGATTCATTAATTTTTTGAAGGGTTTTTTGTGTCTCTATTTCCTTCAGTTCTGCTCTGATTTTAGTTATTTCTTGCCTTCTGCTAGCTTTTGAATGTGTTTGCTCTTGCTTTTCTAGTTCTTTTAATTGTGATGTTAGGGTGTCGATTTTGGATATTTCCTGCTTTCTCTTGTGGGCATTTAGTTCCATAAATTTCCCTCTACACACTGCTTTGAATGTGTCCCAGAGATTCTGGTATGTTGTGTCTTTGTTCTCGTTGGTTTCAAAGAACATCTTTATTTCTGCCTTCATTTCATTATGTACCCAGTAGTCATTCAGGAGCAGGTTGTTCAGTTTCCATGTAGTTGAGCGGTTTTGAGTGTGATTCTTAATCGTGATTTCTAGTTTGATTGCACTGTGGTCTGAGAGATAGTTTGTTATAATTTCTGTTCTTTTGCATTTGCTGAGGAGAGCTTTACTTCCAACTATGTGGTCAGTTTTGGAATGTGTGTGGTGTGGTGCTGAAAAAAAGTATATTCTGTTGATTTGGGGTGGAGAGTTCTGTAGATGTCTATTAGGTCTGCTTGGTGCAGAGCTGAGTTCAATTCCTGGGTATCCTTGTTGACTTTCTGTCTTGTTGATCTGTCTAATGTTGACAGTGGGGTGTTAAAGTCTCCCATTACTAATGTGTGGGAGTCTAAGTCTCTTTGTAGGTCACTCAGGACTTGCTTTATGAATCTGGGTGCTCCTGTATTGGGTGCATGTATATTTAGGATAGTTAGCTCTTCTTGTTGAATTGATCCCTTTACCATTATGTAATGGCCTTCTTTGTCTCTTTTTATCTTTGTTGGTTTAAAGTCTGTTTTATCAGAGACTAGGATTGCAACCCCTGCCTTTTTTTGTTTTTCATTTGCTTGGTAGATCTTCCTCCATCCTTTTATTTTGAGCCTGTGTGTGTCTCTGCACGTGAGATGGGTTTCCTGAATACAGCACACTGATTGGTCTTGACTCTTTATCCAATTTTGCCAGTCTGTGTCTTTTAATTGGAGCAGTTAGCCCATTTACATTTAAAGTTAATAATGTTATGTGTGAATTTGATCCTGTCATTATGACATTAGCTGGTTATTTTGCTCATTAGTTGATGCAGTTTCTTCCTAGTCTCCATGGTCTTTACATTTTGGCATGATTTTGCAGCGGCTGGTACTGTTTGTTGCTTTCTATGTTTAGTGCTTCCTTCAGGAGCTCTTTTAGGGCAGGCCTGGTGGTGACAAAATCTCTCAGCATTTGCTTGTCTGTAAAGGATTTTATTTCTCCTTCACTTATGAAGCTTAGTTTGGCTGGATATGAAATTCTGGGTTGAAAATTCTTTTCTTTAAGAATGTTGAATATTGGCCCCACTCTCTTCTGGCTTGTAGGGTTTCTGCCGAGAGATCAGCTGTTAGTCTGATGGGCTTCCCTTTGAGGGTAACCCGACCTTTCTTTCTGGCTGCCGTTAACATTTTTTCCTTCATTTCAACTTTGGTGAATCTGACAATTATGTGTCTTGGAGTTGCTCTTCTCGAGGAGTATCTTTGTGGCATTCTCTGTATTTCCTGAATCTGAATGTTGGCCTGCCTTGCTAGATTGGGGAAGTTCTCCTGGATAATATCCTGCAGAGTGTTTTCCAACTTGGTTCCATTCTCCCCGTCATTTTCAGGTACACCAATCAGACGTAGATTTGGTCTTTTCACATAGTCCCATATTTCTCAGAGGCTTTGTTCATTTCTTTTTATTATTTTTTTCTCTAAACTTCCCTTCTCACTTAATTTCATTCATTTCATCTTCCATCACTGATACCCTTTCTTCCAGTTGATCGCATCGGCTCCTGAGGGTTCTGCATTCTTCACATAGTTTTTGAGCCTCGGTTTTCAGCTCCATCAGCTCCTTTAAGCACTTCTCTATATTGGTTATTCTAGTTATACATTCTTCTAAATTTTTTTCAAAGTTTTCAACTTCTTTGCCTTTGGTTTGAATGTCCTCCCATACCTCAGAGTAATTTGATCATCTGAAGCCTTCTTCTCTCAGCTCGTCAAAGTCATTCTCCGTCCAGCTTTGTCCAGTTGCTGGTGAGGAACTGTGTTCCTTTGGAGGAGGAGAGGTGCTCTGCTTTTTAGAGTTTCCAGTTTTTCTGCTCTTTTTTTTCCCCATCTTGGTGGTTTTATCTACTTTTGGTCTTTGATGATGGTGATGTACAGATGGGTTTTTGGTGTGGATGTCCTTTCTGGTTGTTAGTTTTCCTTCTAACAGACAGGACCCTCAGCTGCAGGTCTGTTGGAGTACCCGGCCGTGTGAGGTGTCAGTCTGCCCCTGCTGGGGGGTGCCTCCCATTTAGGCTGCTCGGGGGTCAGGGGTCAGGGACCCACTTGAGGAGGCAATCTGCCCGTTCTCAGATCTCCAGCTTTGTGCTGAGAGAACCACTGCTCTCTTCAAAGTTGTCAGACAGGGACATTTAAGTCTGCAGAGGTTACTGCTGTCTTTTTGTTTGTCTGTGCCCTGCCCCCAGAGGTGGAGCCTACAGAGGCAGGCAGGCCTCCTTGAGCTGTGGTGGGCTCCACCCAGTTCGAGCTTCCCAGCTGCTTTGTTTACCTAAGCAAGCCTGGGCAATGGCGGGCGCCCCTCCCCCAGCCTCACTGCCGCCTTGTAGTTTGATCTCAGACTGCTGTGCTAGCCATCAGCGAGACTCCGTGGGCGTAGGACCCTCTGAGCCATGTGCGGGATATAATCTCCTGGTGTGCCATTTTTTAAGCCCGTCGGAAAAGTGCAGTATTCGGGTGGGAGTGACCCAATTTTCCAGGTGCCATCTGTCACCCCTTTCATTGACTAGGAAAGGGAACTTCCTGACCCTGTGTGCTTCCCGAGTGAGGCAATGCCTTACCCTGCTTCGGCTTGTGCTCAGTGCGCGCACCCACTGACCTGTGCCCACTGTCTGGCACTCCCTAGTGAGATGAACCTGGTACCTCAGATGGAAATGCAGAAATCACCCGTCTTCTGCGTCGCTCACGCTGGGAGCTGTAGACCGGAGCTGTTCCTATTCGGCCATCTTGGCTCCTCTCTCCTTTTTTTTTTTTTTTTTTTTGAGACAGAGTCTTGCTCTGTCGCCCAGGCTGGAGTGCAGTGGCACGATCTCGGCTCACTGCAAGCTCCACTTCCCGGGTTCACGCCATTCTCCTGCCTCAGCCTCCCAAGCAGCTGGGACTACAGGTGCCCGCCACCACACCAGGCTAATTTTTTGTATTTTTAGTACAGATGGGGTTTCACCATGTTAGCCAGGATGGTCTCGATCTCCTGACCTTGTGTTCCACCCATCTCGGCCTCCCAAAGTGCTGGGATTACAGGCATAAGCCACCACACCCAGCCAATAGAACTCTTTTTACTTAAAAATCTCAGGATTATTGGGCTCTGAGCTCTTGTCAAAATTCACTCCAATTTCACCTTTTCCAGGACATGGTCTGCTTATTTAGTCTTTCTCTTCCTTCTAAAATGTATACCCCATAAAGGCAGAGATTTTTGTTCTTACTGCTCTCCAGCACCTGGAACACTGCTTGGGAGATAGTCGATGCCAAAAAATATATTTATTTTTTAATTAATTAGTGAACAACACAATTACCAAGCACTTAACTACGAACAAACAGTTCTACTTCACAATTCACAAACGATTAAGTTCTTAATTATTATTTCTGTAATTTATGATGTATGAATTTTTTGAGTGTTATTAAATACTAGTTGATAAGCTGGATATCACATTAATCTTGTAGTTTTTCTTGTCACAGTATGGCAGACGGTCTTATTCTCAAAGTTGCTATTGGCCTGTACTCCCAGCATAGATCCTCCCTGCATCTTTCTAGTGGGCTCTGTGGGGCTTAGTAATTTTCTCCTGTAGACAGGCTATATTGAGACTTGCCTTGTGAATCTCAACAGCTAAACAAAAGTAAAAGAACTTTAGGAAATCTTGAGTTCAGATTTTTTTATAAGATCTTCACTTCTAGTCTGTTCCCATTTGGTAATATTATGGTTGGACTGAGTTTCTCCATTGCCCTTGACTCTAAAGTTCTGGACTTTCTGCTCTTGTTTTCCTCCATTATGGAAAAATGACAAATCATTCTGAAAAGTCTGTATGTTTCAGGTCACTGCTTTGTGCCCAGAAAAAAATACAGGAAAGGTAAGATGAAGCCTCACAATCTCAAATCCTCACAAAGGGCATGGTAAATTAATGAAGGAGTTGGGGTAGCAAATGTAAGAATTATATTTTTTATTTGTATCGTACTGTGGTATAAGCATGTAATATAACTATATTAGAGATTAAATTTTCTGATGTAAAATTCAAATATCCAATTAAAAATAGGTATTTTGATTATATTTTTCTTCTATAAATATTTTTGCCTTGAACCAGAGAAATGTGACAGTTTCTCCTGCCCTATTTGGGACCAATATTTTATTCAAATAAATAAAAAAGTTTTTCACAGATACAGTTTTTCTAAAATAGATTTCCTTGCTCAGTTTTGTTTTTTGTGGGTTTTTTTTTTTTTCATACATTTAAAATATCTACCTGCGCCAGGCATGGTGGTTTCACGCCTGTAATCCCAGCACTTTGGGAGGCCAAGGCAGGTGGATCACCTGAGGTCAGGAGTTCGAGACCAGTCTGGCCAACATGGTGAAACTCCATCTCTACTAAAAATAAAAAAATGTTTTAAAAATTAGCCCGGCATGGTGGCACACACCTGTAGTCCCAGCTACTCAGAGGCTGAGGCAGGAGAATCACTTGAACCCAGAATGCGGAGGTTGTAATGAGCTGAGATTGTACCACTGACTCCAGCCAGGGCAACAGAGCAAGACTCCATCTAAAAAAAAAAAAAGAAAGAAAAAGAAAAAAGGCAAACCGATCCAAGTTTCTTCATTTTTATAAATTTTAAAAGCAAATAACTATTTTGGAATTCAATTATTAGCTCCCCAAGGGGTAAACATCACTGAAATTTCTGGAAAATAACTTCCGCATATGAAAGGCCAGATTTTTCCTGGCTGAATTTCCCAAAGACACAGTTTGGCTAGAAATTAGATCAATAAAATGGTTATGAACATAGTTGCAGAAAAATAGTGTATGTAACTGGTTATGAACATACGCTCATTTGTGTAACTCGTTATAAACATACTTGCAGAGAAATAGAGTGTATATAATCTCAACCAAAGACACAATCTTTGACTAAATCTTTAACATTTGCTTTAGACAACATAAACCAATTTCTCACAACCATCCAAGAAAATATCTCTTCAGTTTCGTACCTCTTCTGTTGTGCACAATTTATCAAGTAAAGCATGGATATGCCTCCTGTGGTTTAAACCATGGTAGCACATCCATTTCATATGATGAACTACTGCATTCATAACATGTTTTCTTTTTCAGTTAAACATTACTCCTATTGAATTATGATACAAACGTCATATGACTTGTGCAAACTGCCTCTGTGGGTTTACATTTTGTAAACCAAGTTCAGTGTTAACATTGATTTGCTGGAGTACCTCCTGCAGTCCTGTTTATAAGCACTTCACTCACCACACAAAAATGATTTCCTGATGTACCCACTGCTGTCACAATGTTCAAAAGTTATTCAAGACCAGTCACAGTGGCTCACACCTGTAATCCCAACACAGAGAGGCCAAGGTGGTAGGATTGCTTGAGGCCAAGAATTTGAGACAAGCCTGGCCAACACAGCAAGACCCTGTTTTAGAAAAAGTTTTTAGTCTGGGTGCAGTGGCTCACACCTGTAATCCCAACACTTTGGGAGGCCGAGGTGGGCGGATCACAAAGTCAGGAGATGGAGACCATCCTGGCCAACACGGTGAAACCCAGTCTCTACTAAAAATACAGAAAAATCAGCTGGGCATGGTGGTGGGTGCCTGTAGTCCGAGCTACTCCGGAGGCTGAGGCAGAAGAATGGCGTGAACCCCTCTCCCCCTCCCCCTCCTCCTCCCTCTCCCCGGTCTCCCTCTGATGCCGAGCGGAGGCTGGACTGTACTGCCACCATCTCGGCTCACTGCAACCTCCCTGCCTGATTCTCCTGCCTCAGCCTGCTGAGTGCCTGGGATTGCAGGCTGGAGTGCAGTGGCGTGATCTCAGCTCGCTACAACCTCCACCACCTCCCAGCCGCCTGCCTTGGCCTCCCAAAGTGCCGAGATTGCAGCCTCTGCCCGGCCGCCACTCCATCTGGGAAGTGAGGAGCATTTCTGCCTGGCTGCCCATCGTCTGGGATGTGAAGAGCCCCTCTGCCCGGCCGCCCAGTCTGGGAAGTGAGGAGCGCCTCTTCCCGGCTGCCATCCCGTCTAGGAAGTGAGGAGCGTCTCTGCCTGGCCTCCCATCGTCTGAGATGTGGGGAGCGCTTCTGCCCCGCCACGCCGTCTGGGATGTGAGGAGCGCCTCTGCCTGGCCGCGACCCTGTCTAGGAACTGAGAAGTGTCTCTGCCTGACCGCCACCCTGTCTAGGAGGTGAGGAGCATCTCTGCCCGGCCGCCCCATCTGAGAAGTGAGGAGCCCCTCCGCCCGGCAGCCGTCCCATCTGGGAAGTGAGGAGCCCCTCCACCCGGCAGCCACCCCGTCTGGGAAGTAAGGAGCCCCTCTGCCCGGCAGCCGCCCCGTCTGTGAAGTGAGGAGAGTCTCCTCCCGGCAGCGCCCCGTCCGGGAGGTGGAGGGCAGCCCCCGCCCAGCCAGCTGCCCCATCCGGGAGGGAGGTGGGGGGCAGCCCCCGCCCAGCCAGCCGCCCTGTCTGGGAGGGACGTGGGGGGCAGCCCCCGCCCGGCCAGCCACCCCGTTCGGGAGGTGGGGGGCGCCTCCGCCCGGCCACCGCCCTGTCTGGGAGGTGGGGGGTGCCTCCGCCTGGCCACTGCCCCATCTGGGAAGTGAGGAGCCCCTCTGCCCGGCTGTCACCCCGTCTGGGACGTGTACCCAACAACTCATTGAGAATGGGCCATGATGACGATGGCGGTTTTGTCAAATAGAAAAGGGGGAAATGTGGGGAAAAGAAAGAGAGATCAGATTGTTACTGTGTCTGTGTAGAAAGAAGTAGACATGGGAGACTCCATTTTGTTCTGTACTAAGAAAAATTCTTCTGCCTTGGGATGCTGTTAATCTATAACCTTAACCCCAACCCTGTGCTCTCTGAAACATGTGCTGTGTCCACTCAGGGTTAAATGGATTAAGGGCGGTGCAAGATGTGCTCTGTTAAACAGATGCTTGAAGGCAGCATGCTCGTTAAGAGTCATCACCACTCACTAATCTCAAGTACCCAGGGACACAAACACTGCGGAAGGCCGCAGCGTCCTCTGCCTAGGAAAACCAGAGATCCTTGTTCACATGTTTATCTGCCGACCTTCCCTCCACTATTGTCCTATGATCCTGCCAAATCCCCTTCTCCGAGAAACACCCAAGAATGATCAATAAATACTAAAAAAAAAAAAAAAAAAAAAAAGTAACTAACATGAGATGGAAAGGGGGAAAAAAAGCAAAGGGAGGGTAAGGGCATGCAATTTTTTTGTCCTTCATGGGAGAAAGTAAATAAATACCAACTAAAGTTGTTAAAAAAAAAAAAAAAAAAAGAAGAAGAAGAATTGCGTGAACCCAGGAGGCGGAGCTTGCAGTGAGCCAAGATTGCACCATTGCACTACAGCCTAGGCGACAGAGCGAGACTCCATCTCAAAAAAAAAAAAAAATTTTTTTAAAAAGTTATTCAGGCCAGGCGTGGTGGCTCATGCCTGTTATCCTAGCACTTTGGGAGGCTGAGGCTGGTGGATCACCTGAGGTCAGGAGTTCGCGACCATCCTGACCAACATGGCGAAACTCCATCTCTACTAAAAATACAAAAATTAGCCAGGCATGGTGGTGCACACCTGTAGTCCCAGTTACTCAAAAGGCTGAGGCAGGAGAATCACTTGAACCTGGGAGGTGGAGGTTGCAGTGAGCCGAGATCATACCATTGCATTCCATTTTGGGCGACAAGAGCAAAACTCCATTGGAAAAAAAAAAAAAAAGAGTTATTCAAACACTTAAAACCTTTCTGATACCACAAATGACTATAGCTACCTGGGTGGTATTTATATATTTTATATCTCTACTCTTATTAGCTTAAAAAAAGCTACAAATAATTTAACCTTTTCATGAAACTTTGTATAAGTCCCTTCACCCCAGCTTCACCATACTAAGAAATATTATACCTGGTTAAACTTCTATTTGCAAATATTAGTTTCTGTTCAGGACACAATTTTTGCTACAGTCAACCTTTTTATAAATCCATCATTGGCACGAGGTTTTCATGCCAAGAAAATTTTTTCATTAAATATATTTTGCACCATTACCACTTACTGTATTTGTATGAAAAAAAAAATCTGCTGTAATTCTAGTCCCTGCTTTCAGTTCATTGAGTTTTTCATTAAGTTAAGTTTCTCATTACATGTCTTTACTACTCTGGTCATATTTCTTACCATACTTTGTTTCCAAATAACTTCCTAAATCATGTGCAATTAGTCCATTAATAGTTGGTGTGCAGTATTAGTCATGTAGGAACAATCTCTACTTCCACAAGGACATGTGCTCTTCTTTTGAAACACATGGCTATGCAGTCTTTCACTGTCCCATTTATAATAAAGAGAAAAACAGTATGGTGATGTGATGATAAATGGCAGCTCCCCATCAATGTTAGGGAGACATTAGGTAGTGGTGGGAATTACGACAAACTTAAGAACACTTGCCCAGTGGCAATGGCTCTCATGAATTAGAAGTAGGTTTATCTGAAAACCCAAAATAACATAGCTACAATAGAATATAAGTTTATTTTGATAAAATCCAGGAAAGTAGTCCTCAGTTGGTATGCTGGTTCCAAGATCATCAGGAACCTAGGCTCTTTCTATCAGATGACTCTTGCACCCTCTCTCAACAGCTTCCTCCTTGTGGTACAAGGTAACTGCTTTAATCATTACATCCACATTCCAACCCAACAAGAAAGATAAGAAGGAAGAAGGCATGTTCCCTCGCTTTGGGAACACTTCCCAGAGGTTTCACACACCATTTTCACTGACAACCTATTGGCCAGAACTCCTGGTCACACCTAACTGAAAAGGAAGCTATCTTTATTCCAGATGGCCATGTCCTCAGCGAAAACCTGGGAGTTCCATTACTGTTCCCAAAAAAGAAAACAGAGACTGGGGAGTAATCAACAGTCTATGGTATTTGACTACTCAGCTCCAGCTAACTTACACCATGTGGGAATGTGGGCCTGTTGTAGCTAGAAATGCTCATTATTCAAAGAGAAATGAAAAATTCATATTTTTATATGAAACTGTGAAATTTTCAGATGTTGACAAGCAATTAAAAAAATTTTCATAGCCTAAACAACTCATAAATCCAATAAATCCTAGGGGTGGAAAGACCCTTACTCACTAAGGAAACAGTTTTACCAGCTCAAATTCATCTATTGAATCATTCATTCACAAGTTGAGCTCCAACTAAGTGCCAGTGAATAAAACAGACCAAATCCTTACCTATGCTCACACATTCCCCTCGAGAGTGGATGTTTATTAGCATGAATTTAAAGTTGTGACTGCAGAAATAGGCATAATATAAGAAAGATGCAGGCTTGAAAAACTGAGCATATATGGCCTTATTATACTGAAGTGGAGGAAAAAGACAATGTAAATGTGTAAAATAAGGTATATTATTGAAACTACAAAGGAGGAAAAAAAAGCAGAGAAAAGGAATGGGAAGTGGGAGGAGGGAATAGCATTAAAATTTTAGATGGGGTATCCAGGAAAAGCTTCATTGAGAAAGGTAAATTTTGAGTAATGACCTCAAGGAAGTGAGGGACTTACCCATGTAGATATCTCAGGAAAGAACATTCCAGACAAAGGGAGTATCAAGTATAAAGGCCCTTTGAGATAAGAGCACAATGGCATGTCCAAGGATCAGCAAGAAAGCTGAATGGAGAAGGATAATTAGGGGGATAATGGTTACAGATTATCTCAGGTCAAGAAGGGCCTTGTAGGTACCTATAGGGCTGACAGGAAGCCATTGGAAGGTTTTGAGCAAAGGAGAGACATAATCTGACTTTGGTGTTAACAGGGGAACTCTGATGTCAGAGTGGGGATTGGCTAAAGGCAAGTGCTATGGTCTGATTGTTTGTGTCTCCCCTAAATCCATATGTTGAAACCTAATCACCAAGGTATTAGGAGGTAGGGACTTTAGGAGGTGATAAGGTCATGAGAACAGAGTGCTGCCTTTTCCCCTTCCACCACATGAAGACACAGCAAGAAGGCACCACTATGAACCATACAGCTAACTAGTCCTGACCAGGCACCAAATCTGCTAGTGTCTTGATCTTGGACTTCTCAGCCTCCAGAACTGTAATAAATCAATTTCTGTTGTTTAGAAGCCACCCAGCTTAGTATATTTTGTTATAGCAGCCCAAAGAGACTAAGGGAACAATAAGCAGAATCAAAGAAATCAGTTAAGAGGCTATTGAAATATTCCAAGCAAGAGATGACGGTGGCGGTACCAACATGATGGCAGTGGAGATGGTGGGAAGTGGTTTTAGATATATTTTGAAGAGTTGGCAGAGAGGAAGAGAAGAGTCAAAGATGACTCCAAGGATTTTGGCCTGAGCAACCAAAAGAATAGAGTTGCCATTGAATGAGGTAGAGAAGACTACAAAAAGGGGAAATACCAGTGGCTCTGTTTTGGACATTTAAGTTTGAGATACAAATTATTAATCAAATGGTGAGGCTCAGTGGGCACTCAGATATACAAATCTGGAATTCAAGATAAAGATACAGTCTGGAAAACACATTTGGCAATCATGACTATAGAGATGGCATTTAAGCCTTTTCTTAGATCACGTGAGGTATGAGTGCAGATAGATGAGAGAAGACAGCCAAGAACAGAACCTTGGAGCACTCCAAAATTTAGGGGTGGAAGATGAGGGAAAAATTGGTGAAGAGCCTGAAAAAGAATTTCCAGAAAAAGGAGAAGAGCCAGGCAAGTGTGGTATCTCTGATGTCAAGTGAAGGCAGCATTTCAAGAAAACCATAATCAACTGTGTCCAATGATGATGATAGGTCAGCTAAAATGAGGACTAAGAAGTGACCACTGTCTCCTGCTCGCAACAACTACATCACCCCTTAGTCCTGGCAGAGGAGCAAATTTCTCCAGAAAGTTTTTCCCTGTCAGAACCAGTTTGAATTAGGAGTTTCTCTTTAGTGTTCCTTTGGCTCACTTTGCATATCTATATAATAGCATTTAATTATTTTTTAAAAAATGTATTATTGTTTGCCAAGTGCTACTCTAGATAGGGAACTTTTTTTAAAAAAAAGGTCAAAAATTCTCATGAAGCTTTCATTTTAATTGGGGTGTGGAGAGGGGCAGACAATAAACAATATTTCAGAGGAAATGTGTATAGTATGTTAGGTGATAAGTGCTATGTAGAAAAATCATGTAGAAGAGAGGAATAGAGAATGTGAGGAGTTTTAGTTTTAAATAGCATGCTCAGAAAATGCCTCTCTGAGCAAACACTGGGAGGATTTAAAAGAGCAAGTCATGTGGGTATCTGGGAGAAGAGCATTCTAGGCAGAGGGAACAAGCACAGAAGCCCTGAGGCTAAAGCATGCCTGCCGGGTCCAAGAGATAGCAAGGAAATCTGTGTGGGTGTATCTGTCTGAGCAGAAAGGGAGAGTAAAGGAGATAAGGATAAAAGGTAATAGGGAGAGGTGGCAGATCACAAAGGCTCTTGTAGGTCATTGAAAAGACTTTGGCTTATTCTTTCAAACAAATGGAAAGCTTGGAGGATTTAGCAGAACGTCCTGAGGTCAGTCTGGTCATTGTTTTGATAATAAACTCTAAGGGCAGAGGACAACAACAGAAGCAGGGAGCTAGTTAAGAGGCTACTGTAATAAGGTAAAGTTAGGAAAACTAGTCCATTAAGGAAGAATAGCAAGAGGTTGTCCGCCCTTACCTAGCAAAATATCAAGGAAAGGCCAAAGGAAGAGCTAACCATTTCCTGCTTTCTGCAGGGTGAAACTGTAAATCCTTCTCTGAGTATTTTATCACTTGAGGCAGGCTAACAGTTGTAACAGATTAACTACAAAGTTTCAGAGGCTTAATGCACTATAAATTTGTTTATAATTCCTAGAAGATCCTTCCCTTCCACAGGGTAATTTGAGAACACAGAATCCCTTCCATCTTGTGGCTCCACCACATTCAGCATGTAAGGCTTCCTTCAGGGTGATGCAGGAGAAAGAGCACACAGGATTTCACCTGTTAAATGTGAATGAGCCAGGCCTGGAAGGGACAAGCAACACTTTGCTCGAATTCCATTGGCCAGAATTCACTTTCATGGCCACTGCTAAACTGTAAGGAAGACTGGGAGATATAATCCAGCTGCGTGCCCAGGAGAAAGAGGAAACAAATCTAGTGAATAGCTAGCCATCATCTGCTATAACTGTGAGTGGCCATGCTTTTCATTTCTACTCAGGAGGCAGAGGTTGCAACGAGCTAAGATCATACCACTGCACTGCAGCTTGGGTGTCAGAGCAAGACCCTATCTAAAAACAACAACAACAACAAGAACAAGTTGGTGTGGTGGCTCATACCCTCATACCTGTAGTCTCAGCTACTCGCCTGAGGATCACCTGAGCCCAGGAGTTTGAGGTTGCAGTGAGCTATGACTACTGCACTGCCCTCTAGACTGGACGACAGAGCAAGACCCTGTCTCTTAAAAATAGGATAGAATATAGAATAGAATCTGGCCATTTCTATGCCCATCACTGTTTTCCCTTACAATAACTATTTTCTTAAGCTTTCTGAACAAGTCTAATTTTTCCTCATGCTAATCTAGAAAAAAACAGCTGAAACAAATGAGCTGCAACTAAATGACTCACAAACTTTGCTTTGGGGGATATGTCACAGCTCCTTCATTCTCATTTCTTAGAATGCTTTATCTGCACAATTGCTTAAAAATAGATAGGGAACTCATTTTAAATGCATTAAATGGATATATAAAACCAAGAACAACAGAGATAAAAGATACCATTTTTAAAATCACATCCATTTGCAGGGTCAGGTCTTGATGATCTATGCCAAAGAAAAAGAAACATGAGTAATATAAAGCAATTTACAATTTCTTTTCTTCACTTAGGAAGTCAGTCATGGCCAGGCACAGTGGCTCACGCCTGTAATCCCAGCACTTTGGGAGGCCAAGGCAGTCGGATCACGGGTCAGGAGTTTGAGACCAGCCTGACCAACATGGTGAAACCTTGTCTCTACTAAAAATACAGAAAAATTAGCTGGGCGTGGTGGCACGCGCCTGTAATCCCAGCTACTCAGGAGCCTGACGCAGGAGAATCGCTTGAACTCGGGAGGTGGAGGTTGCAGTGAGCTGAGACCGTGCCATTGCACTCCAGCCTGGGCAACAAGAGCGAAACTCTGTCTCAAAATAAAAAAAGGAAATCAGTCACTAACACATATATGCTCATCTCTACTCAGTCTGATTTTTAAAGCTGGCCTCCACTGTCATTTATGCCAAAAGTAAACATTGATTGACTGACTACAGTAAACACTGATTAACTGACTACAGATTATACCATGATAAATCATTTTGAAAACATACCTTAAACTGTAAAATAAAAACATTCTAATAACAGTTTAAAATGTACATTTCAATCAAAGACTATGTTCCTTGGACAAGTAAAAATAATTTGACTAATTTGATATTTTTGTATGCAACCAAGGTTCACAAATATTGTCTAATAAATATAATCCCCTAGGTCAGGCTCAGTGGCTCATGCCTGTAATCCCAGCACTTTGGGAGGCCAAGGCAGGTAGGTCATCTGATGTCAGGAGTTCAAGACCAGCATGGCCAACATGGCAAAACCCCGTCTCTACTAAAAATACAAAAATTAGCCGAGCATGGTGGTGGGCGCCTGTAATCCCAGCTACTCGGAGGCTGAGGTGTGATAATTGCCTGAACCTGGGAGGTGGAGGTTGAGGTTGCAATGAGCCAAGATTGCACCACTCCACTACAGCCTGAGTGACAGGGCAAGACTCCCATCTTAAAAAAAAAAATTATATATATGTGTGTGTGTGTGTGTGTGTGTGTGTGTGTGTGTGTGTGTGTGTAATCCCCAGTGCCTCGTTTTGCTTACCACAATTTTATTAGGATAGCATTGCTATGGTCTGAATGTTTCTGTCCTCCTAAATTCGTATGTTCAAACCTAATCACCAATGTGATGATATTAGGAGGGAGGGCCTTTTGGAGATGATTAGATCATGAGGATAGGAGCCCTCACACATGGTATTAGTGCCTTTATAAAAGAGGCCCCAGATTCTCCTTTCATAGAGCCATCAGGGCTGGGTTCAGTGGCTTATTCCTATAATCCCAGCACTTTGGGAGGCAAGGGTGGGAGGATGGTTTAAGCCCAGGAGTTCGAGGCCAGCCTGGGCAAAATGGCAAATCCCTATCCCTACAAAAAAATACAGAAATTAGCTGGGTGTGGTAGTACATGCTGTGGTCCCAGCTACTTGGGAAGCTCAGGTGGGAGGGTTGCTTAAGCCCAGGAAGTTGAGGCTGCAGTGAGCTGTGATTGTGCCACTGCACTCCAGCCTAGGTGACAGAGTGAGACCCTGACAAGAAAGGAAGAAAGAAAGGGAGGAAGGGAGAGAAGGAGGGAGGGAGGGAGGGAGGGAGAAAAAGTAAAGAAAGAAAGAGCCATTGATAAATCAAGAAGGACTGCACCAAACACTGAATGTGCTAGCTGCTTGATCTTGGGCTTCCTAGCCTCCAGAACTGTGAGAAATCCATTTCTGCTGTTTATAAGCTACTCAGTTGTGGTAGCAGCTTGATCAGACTAAGACAAGAAGTCTTTTGGAAATATTCAAAACCTGTAAAAAATTTAAGAGCTGGGCATGATGGCACATGCCTCTAGTCCCAGATACTCAGGAGGCTGAGGCAGGAGGATTGTTTGAGCCCAGGAATTTGAGGTTGTGGTGCACTATGATTGCATCTGTGAATAGCTGCTACAATCCAGCCTGGGCAACATAGTGAGACTCCATCCCTAAAAAAATTTTTTTTAACAGAGTATCATAGAATATGTAAAATCTCATATGTAAATCCTAATGTTTTTATAAAATCTTATAAAATGTGATAGCCTATTAATAAAAGTATTCTTTGTTTTTTTCTTACCCCAAATTGATAAGCCTTTCAATCACTGCACTAAAAATGTAATGATTATCCAAGAAAGTAATCATCCAGGATTGATAATAAAGTATACAGGTTATCTCTCCAAAAGCAGGCATATCTAGGGAATAAAAACAAAATATACAATGTTAAAAGACACAGATAAAACTCATTGAAATTCTTTTCATTGGTTATTTCATTGCCATCCAGAGTATGGCTGGCCTTGTACTGGAGGGCCCTCAAAATTTGTGTTTTTTAGCATTTATCCTCAGTGATTATTAAAATCAGGCTAATTTGGGAAACACCAACCTAGCATAAATGAAACTCCTGCAGGAAAACAGAGCCTCCATTTGATAAATTGTTATGTAAACCTATGAGATACATTAGACATCAGTTAACTATTATTACATAAAACTTAGAGTAACACATAGCACAAAAATTATGAGTAACATGCAGTACAAATAACACATAGTGTCTAGTACAAAGTCCCAAAACTCATGAGAGTTAAATGGAGTTTTAAAGTGTAAATATTTTTTATGTTCTCTTGTTTATTGTTTCCATTAAATTACTAGTTTTTCCTGATGGTATATTATTTACCCATGCAATAAAATGTAAATTATGATAGTAGTTTTATCTCTTTGAAGAGCAGTTTATTATTATGAAATGTAGGACATGAGAATTTTAACTAGATACTATGTTAGATTTGGCCTTCACAAAACTGTGATATCAAGATAAACTGATTGAATAAACATTCAGATAATATAGTTGGCACAGAAAGCATTTTTATAATATTTGAAGTCAGATCAAAGTTAATTTCATGATCATAATAAGTGGCAATTCTTCACAGTCAAAAATCATGAGTATTTTCAAATGATTGGGGTTTACAGGAAAATAATTATATTGATTGTTATAATAACTTGAGGGATGTTCTCATTCTGTATCTCACATTGTCTTGGAGATATTAATTTTACATATATCTTAGATATGTGAACAGGATTACCAGAAAGAAAATGATTTTTCTGAAACTCATAGTTTGCATTTCAATGCCAAAAAAAATTAAAAGGATGAAGCCTTTAAATCTGGCAGGCTACAGATACCTTGTGGTAAAGAAACTAGATGTGGGAATGGTTGATAGTCACTTACTCAATGAACCTATCATATTGCAATTATGTTCTTCCTCTGATGATATCAGAGTTATCATTATCTCTGAGAGTTATCATTATCTCTCAGAGTTATCATTATGAAATCTATATAAAAAAATAGGAAAACATTTTAAAGCATTTAAATATGAAACTCACAAAAGTACATTCCACAACTTTTCTAAATTTCTTTTTGCCATCTACATATTTATTTAGCTCCCACTGTTTGTAGGCTAATATCCTAGGCATCACAGATATAAAGACAGAGTAGATAAAATATCTTCCCTTTAGGGCTTATAGCACAGCTGGGGAGGCAATGATAAGTATCAGAAAAGATAGGTCACATGTAAGGTGTCTCAGCAACTCTTAACAGAATCAGTTAAGAGTGTGTGTTAAGATGCACATTCCTTGGCCCACTCTCCAGACTCACTAAATCAGCATCTCAAAATAATTTTCAGGAACTTGCATAACATCCCAAGCATTGTGACTCTCAGTAAAGTATAAGAATCACTGGTAAAAGTTAAATCCATATGATACTGACATAGAGTAAGAAGTTGACAGGGTTCAATTTTCTCTTAAAGAATAAAATATAGTGAAAAAAATTGTAATTATTCACAAGGGTTATCATTGCCTCAAGAGAATATCAGAGGCACTCTACAAATTACTAATAATTTAGTAAAGACAAAGGATTTACAACCATTAAACAAAAATTAACGTTCTTATATTTCATTTAGAAAATGTAATTTAAAAATACATATACCAGGCCTGGCACGGTGGCTTACACCTGTAATCCCAGCACTTTGGGAGGCTGAAGAAGGAGGTTCTCTTGAGACCAGGAGTTTGAGACCAGTCTGGGAAACATAGCAAGATCCTGTCTCTACAAAAAATTAAAAAATTAGCCCCCCATGGTGGTGCATGCCTGTAGTCCTAGCTTGTCTGATGCTGAGGCTGGAAGATCACTTGAGCCCAGAAGTTCAAGGCTGCAGTGAGCTATGATTGTGCCACTGCACTGTAGCCTGGGCAACAGAGTGAGACCCTGTCTTAAAAAAAAAAAAAACATTGATAGTAGTGGCAATAATTATAAGGTTCCTAAGAATAAGCATAATAAAATATGTGAAAGACCAACTATGGAGATATATGTTCATGGATGGGTCACCTCAATATCATAAAGATGACAGGTTATCCCTAAATAACTTTAAGACAATTAAAATAAAAATCCTGCCATAGCTTTTCATTGAAAACAAGAAAGCAAGCTTCTTTTCACATTTACATAAAATAGTAAAAGTAAAAGAAAATATAAGGCAGGACACATAGACAGTGGAATGGAATCAAGAGCCTAAACACAGAACCCCGTGTGTGAGAATTTAGCAAATGGGGAAAGGCGGGATAATCTCTTCTCTATTCTCACTCTTGGTGCTCTTAGCCATTCTCATGCCTTTCAGTGTCATCTGGAAACAGACTACACCAAGATTTATACTGCCAGCCCAGACCTCTCTTTCTTGACCTCCAGACTAGTGTAATCAACTACCTACTTGACATTCATTCCCATTTAGATAGGTAACAGGCATCTCAAATTAAAGCAATGCCAAACAACTCCTGACCTGCCCTTCTCCCTACTTTTTTCTTTCACAGTTTTTTTTTTCTTTCAGTAAATGGCATTTTTTTTCTTCCAGTTACCCAAGGCAAACACCCTGGAGTCATCCTTGACCTCTTTTTTCTCTCTCTCATAGCCCATATCAAATTCTCAGGAAATCCTGTTAATATTACCTTCAGAATGTATTTTTTTAAATCTTCTTTCACTACTACCAACTTGGTCAAAGCCACCTTTATCTCTCATCTGGATTTCCCAAGAGCCTCCTGATCACCGTCTTACTTCTGTCCTTCTTCTCTGCCTCCATACCCCATGCCCTATTCTCAAAAAAGTTGCCAAAATACTCTTGAAAATGTCAAAGTATGACACTTTTCTACTCAAAATGCTTCCTTAACTCTTTGACCTCATTTCTTACTGTCCTTATGTCCTCACTCACTGAAATTCATCTGACATCTCCCCTTTGCTGGTCTATGAATGGAATATCCCACACCACACCCCCAGAGCTTTTAGCCTTGCCATTCCCTTTGAGTGGAATGCTGTTACTGGATAGGCACACAGGTGTGTCACCTTACCTGTTCAAAATCTGGGCTGAAATGCCTGCTTCCACTGGGACCTTCCCTAACCACTTTAACATTTAACACAACTCCCCACCTCCAAAAGTCTCCATCCCCTTCCCGTCTTTATTTTTCTTCATAGCACTTATCAAACCCTGAACATCACATTTTTTTTCTTTTTTTTCCTCTTTTTTTTTTTTTTTTTGAGACAGAGTCTAGCTCTGTCGCCCAGGCTGGAGGAGTGCAGTGGCGAGATCTCTGCTCACTGCAACCTCTGCCTCCCAGGTTCAAGCGACTCTCCTGCCTCAGCCTCCCAAGTCGTCGGGACTACAGGCACGCACCACCACACTCAGCTAATTTTTGTATTTTTAGTAGAGACGGCGTTTCACTGTATTGCCCAGTCTGGTCTCGAACTCCTGACCTCATGATCTGCCCGCCTCGGCCTCCCAAAGTGCTGGGATTACAAGCGTGAGCCACTGCGCCTGGCTGAACACTACATTTTTTTTACTTCTTTATTCATGTATTGTCTGTCATCTCCAACTAGAATGAACGTATAGTTCCTGAGAACGGGGAATTTGTTATCTATTGAAACTTCAGGGCCTGGAACATAGCAGCACTCCAGTATTTGTTAAATAAATGAATCCATTTGAGCTTCTGCATATTTGAAATTTCATAAGTATGTATAAATGGTAAATTGTGATAGACTCAAAGGCAAGTATCATTAGGCAATTGTCTCCCATTCCCAAAAGACTTCCTAAGTCTACTAAATGATCTCTTTTTAATATGAAAGCAAAGTTATCTAAAAGAAAGGAGAAATCTTTAGTTTCTTTGACTTCGAGATTCTTTGCAATTTAAGCTTTTTTTTTTTTTTTTTTTTTTTGCTTTTCTTTCAATGGACACTTTCGAAGTTTTACATAAAACATTAAAACCTCTTGTTTAATGTAGTGGGATTAAGCTGCCGAAGGCAATCCCTACATGTGAGGAAAATATGCTTCCGACACCCCAATTTTTTTTTTCTCCCTACCCATCCTCTCTGGTTGTCCTGACGCTCCCCGCCCCTTTTTGTGTTTCTTGATTCCATGCTGAGAACTCGCAACACAAACTCAAAGCCCACATTTGTGAGGTGGTTGGGTCAGGACTGCAACTAAAAATGATTATTGTTTTTTAGGTTTCTGGACAGTTCAACAACAGCCTTTGGTTTTGCCTCAGAAGCAGGGAACTTCTCTAGGCCCCTATTTTGCCTTTCAGCTATTGATGCCATGACTCCAAATCATATCAGCGATTAGGAGGATCATTACCAGACACAAGGCCAGGTACGTTTAAAAAATAAATAAATAAACCAAGCGCAGGTGCACACTCCGAACGCGCATCCCCACCCCCACTTTCCAATCCGACAGTAGGTAACGAGAAATGAATTTTCTAGACTTTTTTTCCTGCAGCAGTTGCTGTTACCAGAAACAAAGTTAGATTATATACAATCTAGTCTTCATTGCTCTAAAAGTCCTCTCCCCATGCCCCCCAGGCTGCCTCAATTCTCTAGTTTCTTATTCCTTATAAGCAGGGGATGGAGCTGAACCAAGTCGGCCTTCCCCTCCCAGGGCCTTCTCCTCTTGGTCTGGCTTCCATTTTAGATGTGAATTAACCCTTCCAATACCCTTTCAGGAGCAGGGAGTCCCCTTTTTCTCCGCCTCCAGCCTCAGCTAGGTTTTCCTCATTTCGGATTTTTCTACAACTCATTCCCAAATGAGTCATGCATGACGACAATTTCCACTCTGCTATGTCAGCCTGGCGATGTCCCCCAAGTGATGGCATCTGCTCTCGGAAAGAAAGGTCATCGGTGCCACGACCAGCCCCGCTAACCCAGAGCGGCCGGTGGGCCCCAGTCCCGAGAGTCAGGGCGCGCGGCGGAGGCGAGGCCGGGGCGGCCTCCGCCCTCCCGGCCGCTCCCCCTCGCGCCGCCCCGGCTCCTCCCTCCGGCCCTCGGCGGGCACCTGGCGGCGGCGGGCAGGGGGCGGCGCTGCGCGCGTCACGCGGCTGGGTGGGATAGCGGGCAGGTGACACCCGGCGGCCTCCTCCCCTTTCCAACCCAGTCGGCGGCCGGGACAGCAGGGGCCGCTGTGAGGAGCTCCGCGCTCGCGCTGCCAGCCGCCGCCCTCTCTCCCGCGCGCGCCCGGCGCTTCGGCTCCGCTCCCTGTGCGGTGAGTGCGGGGCTCCAGGCCGGCGGGCAGGGGCCAAACTTTCCCGGCGCGCGGAGGAGAAGAGACTGGGGAGGGAGGCAGAGCCGAGGGGAACGGGGTCGGGAGCGGCCGGATGGAGGAACTTGGGCGCGGCGCGCGAGAAGTGGGACCCGGGTGCGGGGGCCCCGGGAGCGGGGCCAGGCCCTCCCTGGGCTCGGGAGGCGCTTGGGAAGTTCTGTCCCCGCTGCCTGCGCGTGGGGAGGACCGAGGCCCTTTTCCGCCGGAGCGCGGGGTCGCGGCGCTCACCTGCGCCTTCTCCGGGAGCCCCCACCCGGCAGCATCCCGAATGGAAGGTCGGGCCCGGTGGGCGCACTGTGGAGCGGAGCCTGGACTGGGGTCCCGCGCGGCGCCAGCCCTGCGGATCGGAGCGGGAGGGGCAAAGGTGCTCGCCGGCGGGACTGGGAGGGAGAAGGACCTGCTCGACCTTGGACGCGGAGGTCATTTTCCCAGCTCCGGGGTCTGGCCTCGCTAGCCACCCCCCCAAATTCCGGAGCCCCTTTCTTTCTGTTTCCTTCCTTCCCCTTTGGGCGCTTTTTTTGCTCCCGCGGCCGGATGAACTTGGGGCGCTGTCCCTTCGGCTCCCCGAGCCGCATCCTGTCTTGGTGGCTGCTGCTGGCCGGGAGGAGGCTGATGAATACAGAGCCGTGGAACAGGTCGTGCCGGAGATGGAAACAGGAAAGCCTGTTGTTTTGTCGTCCCAGGTATCGTTTGTTCTTTGGGAAATGGGCTTTCCCAGGTTCGTTGGGAAATGGGCTTTCCCCCTTCAAGTCAGCGCTGTTTCAAACTTCACCCGGCGCGGACAGAGCGCTCTTTGGAGCTCCCTGGGGAACTCGGGACGGGAAGGAGCGGGTCTTTACACCTGTCCTGCTCCTAGTGTAGTTAGTCCCGCGCCGACTGAAGAACAGTTTTAGCGACCCGAGTTCCTCGCCAGTGGTCTTTTCCCTCTTGCTACGATCTCCCCTCGGAAAGCATGTTCACTTAACCCTGTGCTCTCGGATTACCCTTTATTTCATTCCTCACTTTTATTGCTTACGTGCTCCCAAAGGGTCATCGATACCTGGTGGCTGCCTCTGCGTTCTTACCACGCACCCGCTTATTCATTCCCTTTCTTTGTAGTTTCCCTTCGTACTACTGATCAGAAATTGGTCTCCCCAAGGTCACCGAGAACTAAATAAAATCCACCCCTCACCCCGTGGCAGACATTTATCAGTGCTTAGGTGCCAGGCACTGATGTCAGTTCTTGTGTAAAAGCTTTTAATCTTCACAACGATCCTGGGAAGTAGATATATTAATATTATTCTCATTTTAATGATGAGGTAACCGAGTCAGGGAGAGGTTAAGTAACTTGCCCAAGGCCACACCCATCTCAGCAGTAGGAGATTCCAGCTCTGGGGTTCTGTCTCCGGCACTGGAGCTGTTAACCACTGTCCTACACTGCCTCACCTAGAGTTCGTTTGCTCGTCCTTATTTTCTGAAGTCCCGTGCTGTTTCAGGCATCGTTGACCAGGCTGTCAATCTCAGGTCCCTCTTTTCCTTCTTATGTGTCTTTATACTAGTTTAGGATCCCCACACCCTCCCCCTGCCCCCGCTTTTTTTTTTTTTTTAAGAAAAATAGATTTATGGGACTTTGTTACTTCATCTATCGCCTGTATTTATCTGGCTTAAGATTCTGTGCTTTCCATGTCTTCTTCAGTTTTAGTGTAACGTCTGTCAGTGCACATTATAATATTCCGCTTGGACTTGCCCGGCTTTTCCCCAAAACAGCTCCAGATGCTCATTTCCATTAAGGGTCCTGCCATTATCCTGGTCTCCAAGGTGCCATGTCTCATGACATTCCTCTCCCATTCGTTAAATATCTTCTATCCAATTTTTACGTGGTGTCTTCTAGCCTTTATCAGTCTCACCCACTCCCATCCTCTCTTCACCACTCTCCCTCTTCCCCACTTTGAACACATCATATGCCCTTCTCTGCTATTTGTTATCATCTTTTATGTTTGCTTTGCACAAAAAGATTGCAAACAGCTTAGGACATTAAATCTTCAGGCCTTACAGCTAAGTAGTTGCTTGATAAATGTAGAATATGATACAGTATAAATTTTGGTAGCACAGATCAGGCAGGTTTGATGATGGTGGAAATTTTTAAGCCAGGTTTTACAGGAAGTTAAGGAGTTTGCATTGGTAAACGTGGAGGAGCTGGTAGACATTGTACACGAAGGGGAGAAAAGCCTGTGTTCACTCCATTGTCACAAACAGGTACCCAGCTGTTCTGATGAAACATTACATTTAGAGGTATAATGAAGCAAATCAGCAGAGAACCATTTATCCTTATCTTGACAAAACAAAATATGAAAACATAAAGTTAAAAAAAAACCTTTTTATTGAAAAACATAGCACATACATAAAAGTTTATAAAACATAAATGGACAGATTAACACAGTAGATGTATTCAGCAATAGAACGACAGGGTTATTCTGGCCATAGATAGGCTACAGTCAGGCCAAATAGGAATCTTTTCACAAAAACCTGTATAAGGTGAAGTGGGCCTGGACTGCTCCCAAGAGGCATTGCCAAGAAAGAATTGGCTGTGCATGGAGAGGCTTGAGGAGAGAGAAAATAAGACTGGAAATTGGTACCAAAAGGATAAGATCAGGGAGCCAAGAAGAGAGTTCTGACCCACTGAACATAATTCTACCACAATGAATATTTAAACAGGTTGCCTTTGTCTCTCTCTTTTTTTCTATGTGTATTTTCCTTCATCATACTCCATATAGAATATTAGTATTCTCAGGCTGGGCACAGTGGTTCACCCCTGTAATCCCAGTACTTTGGGAGGCTGAGGCAGGTGGATCACCTTAGGTCAGGAGTTTGAGACCAGCCTGGCCAAAATGGTGAAACCCCATCTCTACTAAAAATACAAAAGTTAGCTGGGTGTGTTGGCACATGCCTGTAGTGCCAACTACAGGCTACTTGGAGGCTGAGGCAGGAGAATCGCTTGAACCCAGGAGGCAGAGGTTGCAGTGAGCTGAGATCATGCCACTGCACTCCAGCCTGGGCAACAAAGGAGACTCTGTCTTAAAAAAAAAAAAAAAAAAAAGGAAAGTAATTTTTTTTTAGTATTCTGTGTTTTCCATATAATACCTAGTAAGCATTTTTCATCTTATGTAATTTTCAGAACTCATATTGTTTGTATTCTAGTAATTATAATGTGATTTACTTAACTAAAACTCTATTGTTGGACAAGTATATTAGCAACAAATTATAAACAACCTAAGTTATAGTAATACTTATCTTTGCAGTTGTATCATTTTACAAGTTGGGACTCATTTCCTAATGATACTGTTCCAGAAGTAGAATTACTTTGTCAGCAAGTATGGTCATTTTTATGGTTCTCAATACATGCTGTCAGATTTCTAAAAGCGATTTTAAAAAGAGGATCAATGCATTTTACCTAACTTCTCTCTCTAGGAAGTAACAGCAATTGAATTAAACATGAACAGTATTATTAAATGTTGTATTAGTTTCCTCAGGCTGCCATAACAAAGTACCACCAACTGGGTAACTTGAAAAAACAGCAATTTATTCTCACAGTTCTGGAGGCTACAAGTCTAAAATTAGGGTGTCAGCAGTGTTGAACCCTTCTGAAAGCTCTGAGGGAGAATTTGTTCCATGCTTCTCCTAGGTTCTGGTGACAGCAGCAATCTCTGGCATTCCTTGTGCGGGCATCACTCTAATCTCTGCCTCTGTCTTCATATGCATTCTCCCTTTGTGTCTGTGTCTTCACATAACCATCTTATAAACACACCAGTCATATTGGATTTAGGGCCCATCCCACTCCAGTATGACCTCATTTTAACATCTGCAAAAATTCAATGTCCAAATAATAGCACACTGTGAGGTATCGGGGGTTAGGATTTCAACATATCCTCCTTGGGGCACACAATTCAACCTGCCATAGGGTCTTCAAATGTGCATAAAAGAAAGCGCCTATCTGCAAATAATTTCTAGGCAAATTGAGAAAGTAGGATTTTTTCTAATTTTTGAGATTTGTTTATTCTCCATGATGTGCCACTTGTGCTTATCAGTTTTAAGATACAGAAGGATGCTCTTTTCTCCCCCCGAGACAGGGTCTCTCTCTGTCACCCAGGCGGGAGTGCAGTGGCACAATCATGGCTTTCTGCAGCCTCAATCCCCAGACTCAAGCAATCCTCCCACTTCAGAGTCCCCAGTAGCTGGGACTACAGACACATGTCACCATGCCTGGCTAATTTTTTGTATCTTTTATAGAGACAGAGTCTCACTACGTTGCCCACATTGGTCTTGAACTCCTGGGCTGAAATGATTCTCCTGCCTCAGCCTTCCAAAGTGCTAGGATTACAGATGTGAGCCATTGCACATGGCCTGGAAGGTTGCTATTTACCAAACATGGAATTCCGGAGCCATGGTAAATGGTAGCATGTTTAACTGAGAATAGCCAGAATTTCAAGAAGATACATCACATAGCATGGAAAGAAGCATGCCATAAACACACTTTTAGAAATATATCTTACATGTGTTTCAGTGACTTATCCAGTTTTGACCATGCACAGTTGCAAAAAGTTGAAAACTAATACCAGTTGGGCATTTTATAACATTGGTCTTCTAAAAAATTTGAAATTTCCATTATTCCTAATTGATTTCTAAAAGTACATATTATTACATTGGCAAGTGAAATCACTCTTTTTGTAAATGATAGAAGTTGGCATACCATCATAATTTCTTTTCTTTTTTTTTCTGAGACGGAATCTTGCTCTGTCGCCCAATAAAGTTGTGCGATCTTGGCTCACTGCAACCTCTGCCTCCCAGGTTCGGTGATTCCTGCCTCAGCTTCCTGAGTAGCTGGGACTACAGGCTTATGCCACCATGCCCAGCTAATTATTTATTTATTTATTTTTGGTAGAGATGGGGTTTCACCGTGTTGGCCAGTCTGTTCTCGAACTCCTGAACTCAGGTGATGATCCGCTCACCTCAGCCTCCCAAAGTGCTGGGCTTACAGGCGTGAGCCATCATGCCTGGCCCATCATAAATATATACATATATATATATATTTTTTTTTTTTTTTTTTTGACACTGTTTTGCTCTTGTCGCCTGGGCTGGAGTGCAATGGCGCTATCTCTGCTCACTGCAACCTCTGCCTCCTGGGTTCAAGTGATTCTCCAGCCTCAGCCTCCTGAGTAGCTGGGATTACAGGCACTCACCACCAAGATGGCTAATTTTTATATTTTTAGTAGAGACGGGGTTTCACTGTGTTGGCCAGGCTGCTCTTGAATTCCTGACCTCAGGTGATCTGCCCTCCTCAGCCTCCCAAAGTGCTGGGATTACAGGCAGGAGCCACCACACCTGACCCATAAATATTTTTAAACAGACTATTATTCAAATGAGATAAGTTTCCACATAGCTTACAAATTCCCCATGTTAAAGACAAATCTCAATCAATCTGGATAAGTAGCTACTTAAGCCATGAACACCAGCAGCCCTGCTTCTTGGACTTTCTAATGTAGGGTAAAAGAGCCAAACCTAGGTAAAACTGGGGAGTTTCAGAAGCTGCACACTCAACAAACATTTGAGTGTTAGCTTTGTGTCAGGCAAAGGGGCTGGCAGATTGCTAAAGCCAGTCCAGGTCCATATGAGTTACAGACAAGTAAATGTAAGTTACAAAATTACAGTTCAGTATGATAAACTGTGCTGTGATATACACAGACCAGGTCCTGGGGAGGCAAGGCAGAGGCGGGCAGACAGGAAGTCCTTCTGAGAGGAAAGAAGGAAGAGTGCGAGTTAGGGCAGCTGAGAAATGGGATGAGGAGTGGGAAATAGAATCTAGGGGGAGAGTGCAGGTGCGATCAGGGAGATGCAGATACTTTAAAGTAACTAGGAAGAGGGTGTGAGTTGAAGTTGCCTAGGCATGCAGAGGCCAGGCTTACTGAGAGCATTTTTTGACCCCATAAAGGTTTTGGATTTTATCATAATGTCAGTGGGGAATCCTGGGAAGCCTGTAAGAAGGAAAAGGATGTGTTAAGATTTGAATCTCTCTGGTGCTTGCCATTTCACGTTTATGAAACCTCTCCTCCTCCCATCAGGCCTTTGTCTCATTTCCCTATCTGATCTGGAAAGGACAGCTACCTTCCTTGTTTACATTAGATATCTTTTTTTTGAGACAGAGTTTTGCTCTTGTTGCTCAGGCTGGAGTGCATTGGCATGCTCTTGGCTCACTGCAACCTCCCGTGTTCAAGCAATTCTCCTGCCTCAGCCTCCCGAGTAGCTGGGATTACAGGCATGCACCATCATGCCTGGCTAGTTTTGTATTTTTAGTAGAGACGGGGTTTGTCCATGTTAGGTCAGGCTGGTCTCAAACTCCCGACCTCAGGTGATGCACCTGCCTTGGCTTCCTAAAGTGCTGGGATTACAGGCGTGAGCCACTGCGCCTAGCCTACATTAGATATCTTGATTATGCTTAGCTTGCATGTGAATTTTGAAACAGAAAATCAGCTTCATGGGCATCATCTGTACCTCTGTCCTTACAGGATACTCAAGGCTGCATTTACATTTAAAACATCTTATTGAAAATTATGGGGTGAAAGGTTTGTCATCTTTTAGGCATAAGTAATAGTTGCAATGAATCTCTCTTTTTTTTGAGGTGGAGTCTCACTGTGTCACCCAATTTGAAGTGCAATGCTGTGATCTTGGCTCACTGCAACCTCTGCCTCCCAGGTTCAAGCAATTCTCCTGGTTCAGCCTCCTGACAAACCACCCACCCCCCCGCCCCTCTGCTCTACCACGCCTGCCCGGCTAATTTTTGTATTTTTAGTAGAGACGGTGGGGGGGGGGGGTTTCACCATGGTGGCCAGGCTGGTCTCGACTCCCGACCTCAGGTGATCTGCCCGCCTCAGCCTCCCAAAGCGCTGGGATTACAGGTGTGAGAAACTGCACCCGGCCTGCAGTGAGTCTCTTTACTTGTATTTTCTAATGAATCCTTTGAAGCCAGCAAAGTCTGGCTCATCATATGCACAGGTACAGAAAGGTGAAAAAAGCAGAAAGAGTGCTCAGGCTACACTGGTAGAAGTATGCAGCCAGGGTTTAAACCTAGGTGTAATTACAAGGTTTAGGCTCTCCCCACTCTGAATACTAACTCTCTGGGTTGATATTTTTGAGAATATAGGAGGCCCTAGGACTATCTTACAATAGTTTTGTGAGGGCGTAAGGGCAACCATAAAAATAAACCCAATTTAGATTTTTTAGTGTCAGTGGTAGAAATGTGAGATCTAGACAAAGAGAGTTTCACTAGCGGCCCTTAATCTAAGTACAGCCCCATCCCCCCAACTCTTCTCCTTCTTTCTGTTCCAAATTTTTGGGTTTTGTCCTAATAGCACACTTGTGATTTGTTTGTGTGTTTATTTTAATTAAATGCTCTAACAAGGGCAGAACAAAAGTAAAGGGCACTTATTACTTAAGGGTGACTTATTTTAAGTCTGTTCAGGGGCTTCTCTGCCCCTCAGAGTCTTACCTGTCTTTTTGTACCTTCTTCAGGCAGACAGTGCTGTGTTGCATCCTGTAGGACAGAAAGATTTATGTCTCAGAAATAAACCAGCCAACGAACAATGTTGACCCACATTTTAATCCCTTTGCTGCTTATCATTCAGTTAGCTAGAAAGCACAGCTGATAGCTTCATCCTTCATCCTCTTCTTCGTGTGTGACTAACAGGTGTGACTTTAACTTGAAGAAAGAAAGAAGATAGAAATGGCATTCCTAGGAATCCAGAGTCCAATGACTAATTATTCAGTAGCTTAGGGTGAGTTCCTGAGCCAATGTGGAATGGAATTTTTTAAATCAAGCTGTGAGAACCACTATTCATTCTTCTAAAGGAAAAAAATGGTAGTGGATGTGATATTTAACATAAAATATAGTCAGTGTTTTTAAATAAAATGTGTATATATATATATATGGTTGAACATATGCAATTGCCCTTTCTGTAGGTGAATAAACAGTTGGATGTTGGCAGTTTGCATATGGTTCATCCTGATTCAAATACAATACCGTTGACATCTAACAGTTGACCAATGAGCCTATGCTCTTCATTTCCCTATAAGCACATGGGGTGGTGCCCAGGCATGATGAACACTGGCTTCTAGTAGTCTTCTTCCTTCTCCAACTGCTGGGTTATTGGCTTAACAACAATTTATTGTATTTATTGCAAACATGTTAGTGCCAGTTATACTTGTTATTGTGATAGATAATTTAGATGTGCGTGAACTTATGAAACGTAAGTGCAAAAAAAGAATATTGTTATTGTGAAAGGAATGTTGAATTCTTTGGAAAGGTTCCATAAAAGTGAGTCACTAAGGGGTCAGGAAAACTATAAAAGTCAGAAAGATGGCTGGGTGCAGTGGCTTATGCCTGTAATCCCACCACTTTGAGAAGCCTAGGTGGGAGGATCACTTGAGGACAGGAGTTGAAGACGAGCCTGGGCAACATAGTGAGACATCCATCTCTACAAAAAATTTAAAAAATAACTGGGTGTGGTGGCATGCGTCTGTAGTCCTAGCTACTCCAGAGGCTGAAGTGGGAAGATCCCTTAAGTCCAGGAGGTCGAGGCTGCAGTGAGCTGTGATTGCACCACTGTACTTCAGCCTCGATGACAGAGTGAGACCCTGTTTAAAAAAAAAATTCAAAAATAAAAACAGAAATTGTAAAAACTTGAAAAATATCCTGAGCTTGCCTTAAAAGTGTGTGTAGTTGTTTTATTTTGTTTTGCTTTGTTTTTAATTCACTTAGAAAGTTAAAACTGGCAATTGTGGATTAAGTTCTAGGTATGGTTTATAGCCGAAAAATATTGGCGAGGCGCTCTTCCTCAAGGTCAGTCTTGGGACTACTGTCTTTTTTTTTTTTTTTTTCAAGATGGGATCTCACTGTGTCACCCAGGCTGGAGTGCAGTGGCTTGCTCTCAGCTCGCTGCAACCTCCACCTCCCGGGCTCAATTGATCCTCCCACTTCAGTCTCCCATGTAACTGGGACTACGGGTGTGTGCCACCACGCCCGGCTAATTTTTGTATTTTGGTAGAGACAGGGTTTTGCTATGTTGCCCAAGCTCATCTTGAACTCCTGAGCTCAAGTGATCTGCCCGCCTTGGCCTCCCACAGTGCTGGAATTACAAGTGTGAGCCACTGTGCCCAGCCCTTGGGACTACTTTGGAAAATTGGAGAATTAATGCCTATTTATATATTTTTTTAAAAAGTAAATGTTTATAGTATCTAAATAAATTTTTGATTCTTTGCTATAAATAAATTTTTAAAAATCACCTAACCAAAACTAGTCAGAATTCCTGCTCCTGTTAGTCTGACTGTAATAGTTTACGCTATAGTGTAGTAAGTAGTCAGAACCTTCACTTAGCATTCCATACTAATGGTATATAATCAACTCACACTTCTTATTTTATATCATTTTTTGAGAGACAGAGTCTTACCATGTTGCCCAAGCTGATCTCAAATTTCTGGCATCAAACATTCCTCCCATCTCAGCCTCCCAAGTAGCTGGGATTACAGGTGTAAGCTACTCTGCCTGGCTCATGCTTCTTATTTTAAATTGGGTTTTCATTAATAACATCTATATAACATTTAAGTTTATTTTAATAATGTGAACCGGTCGGGCGCAGTGGCTCACGCCTGTAATCCCAGCACTTTGGGAGGCCGAGGCGGGCGGATCACAAGGTCAGGAGATGGAGACCATCCTGGCTAACACGGTGAAACCCCGTCTCTACTAAAAATACAAAAACAAAATTAGCCAGGTGTGGTGGCGGGCACCTGTAATCCCAGCTACTTGGGAGGCTGAGGCAGGAGAATGGTGTGAACCTGGGAGGCAGAGCTTGCAGTTAGCCGAGATCATGCCACTGCACTCCAGCCTGGGTGACAGAGCGAGACTCCGTCTCAAAAAAAAAAATAATAATGTGAACCAACATGTAGAACTTAGAGCTGCTTCCTACCTGCATTTAATCGCTTACATAAAAACTGAAAGCAAAATATATCATTAGCTAGAGTTTATTAAACTTGAAAATTTTATTAGCGTTATTAAGCTGACAAGTTGAATTGGTCAAGGTGTAACTTATTTTAAATTCAAATAGTAATTATAAAAGTATAGTTATTATTTTCTGAAGTATTAGTAGGTTGATGAAAAAAGGCCAAACTTATAAAATGAGAAAAATAAAATTATATTTTATAATAATAGCAATTATTAAGCACTGGTTGTATTCCAGCCACTGTGCTAAAGTCTATTTATGCCTTATCTCATTTAATCCTCACAGAAGCCCTAGAAGGTGGTATTGTTCCCATGTTATAAGCAAGGAAACTGATGCAAATAGAAGTGAAGAACCTTGCCCAAGGTCACATGATTAGTGATAGCACTGGGAATCAGACCTAGTTTAGTCTGAACTCCAGTGCTCATGTGCTTACTACTTCATAACTTAGTACTTCAAAACCGAATTTAATTTCTGATGTAGGTTTAATTTTCTTTTCTTTTTTTAGTGTAAATAACTTATTTGGGAGATAATCCTAGACAGTACCAGAAGTTGGGGAGTGGGGAAGTGAGACAAGAAAAGGAGGCAGCCAACACAGGGAGTGTTAATGTAGAGTCTACTACCTCTGCGGGCACCTGGCGCTCAGTCCCACGGGACATCTCTCAGCATTGTCCCACCCAAGGATCTGAGAATTGAAGCCTTTGCTGGGTCATGAGCATGTTGGTTATTTTTCAGAGAAACATTAGTGTTTTGAGCTGCAAAGGACCTGAGAGGTCATTCAGGCTGACCTCTTACACTGTTGAGGACACGAGGCCATTTCGTTTGCCCAAGACCACAATCCTGTTTAGTATTTTGGGACCAGAAACAAGTTCTCCCAACTAGAGCCCAGTTGCTTTTCTAGCTGATAATCATATTTTCATCATTAGCCTTATTTCTGAATATGACTTGACACTGAATTTTTGAAGCTCTTGGATTGCCCCCCTCCATCTTTGTCTACAAGTAGCATTAATTACTCCTACAGATGTTACTGTAGAATATGGCAGGGCGAGGATTATGCTTCCCCCGTGTTACAAGTACAGAAACTGAAGCTCAAGTCAATGCAATGCTGTGCCTAGTCCTGAGGCCCGTGTATTATAAAACCTCAGCCTGAACCATGAGTAAAGGTGTCAAAGAAAAAACTGTATTATTTTAGCAGAGGTGACTAAATTACCTAGCCCAAGCCATGGACTTTATCTAACAGCCCTCTTCCTTTTCTCATTCTCTGCCCTTAGCACTTGAGTTTATCCCCATTAGGTGACTGCCTGAGTATCTCACTCATGGAAGTGGCATTTTTGGAATTGGGAAGGGGGAAGGTTAATGGAGAGTTAGTGCACATTGCTTTGATCTGCACTCTCAAAAAAAAAAAAAAAAATTCCAGCCGGGCATGATGGCTCACGCCTGTAATCCCAGCACTTTGGGAGGCTGAGGTGGGCAGATCACAAGGTCAAGAGATCAAGACCATCCTGGCCAACATGGTGAAACTCCATCTCTACTAAAAATACAAAAATTAGCTAGGTGTGGTGGTGGGTGCCTGTAATCCCAGCAACTTGGGAGGCTAATGCAAGAGAATTGCTTGAACCCGGGAGGCAGAGGTTGCTGTGAGCCAAGATGGTGCCACCGCACTCCAGCCTGGGCAACAGAGCGAGACTCCGTCTCAAAAAAAAAAAAAAAATCTATCAATCCCCAATCCTTAGGTTTTACTATTTCATCAGTAGACAGAGCACAGAGCAAGTAGGAGTTGCCATCTACTTATTAACAGGCAAATATGTGTTGCTGCTTGATTCTGATTGCAACACTGCCTGTTGTGTATGGTCTAAATTCACTTTTAGAGACCAAAAATTCTGAGTCTCCAAGAAATTTAAGTGATTTTCCCCAAGGTCACCTGAGTGGTGGCTGGCAGACCTGGGTTCCTGGAATACAAAGATTCTGACTATACATCCTGCTGCTTACTACACGTTGCCTTAGAGTTTATTTTCTTATCTTCAGAAAAAAAGTGCTGGTTTGGGAGAGGCAGCTGATATGCTTATGAAATAGGAATATTGCAGATTTTAAATATGATCATATATAATTCACATTCTACTTTTTTCCCAGAAAGACTTGAAATGCTTACAGTAAATATATTAAGATCCAAGCATAGAAGGGGAAAATCTAGATAATGCAGTTGTGATAAATGGAACACTAGATTTTAACAGTTAGCCCGGAGCTTATATTGAAAGAGTAACCACAACTCTAATGGTTTGTTTTTTGCTTCTTTAAAAGCATAAATATATAAGGTACTTTTTGTCCTAGAAGTAAAGTGCAAAAGGAATTTATCAAATTGGCACTAATAAAGAGGATCTTGAATCGCTTTACGGATAATACTTTAACAGTTTTGCTAAAGATGCAAAGATATTTTAAAAATTAATATTGGTTCTTGATAACTCACGAATTGTGGATGTTAATGAAGGTAAACTCTTTGAAAGCATTTCTCTAAAACCTCCAGGGCTAGGCTAATAAGATTCTCCTGATGATGTATACAATAAAAACTCTAGCACTAGACAGAGAAGAACCTTTTAAAACTTGAGGCTGGTCTATGGATGGACTTCAGAAGGTCCATAAACTCCCAAAACATCACATTTGTGTATACATGTAATCTCTGGGGAGGTGGCCCATAGCACCATAGTCTCAAATTTTAAAAGCTATTGATTTAGAAAGGGATGAAATAATATATGTAAAATGCTTAGTAAAATTTAACTTACTGTATACATTATAAAGGATTGGCCTTTAATGATAATATTGAAATTAGGCAGATTAGGTTAACATGAACCAACTGTACAGACTTTATCCATGTTATAAGGACATGATTATTATAGACAGACACTAGAAAGAAGGTAATCTCCTGTGTCCATAGTAGTTTCATTTCTGTTGTCCTACTTGTCTAGGAAGAAAGGTTTTTACTTTTTAAATGTTAAATCAGTATTCATTCATTTATGTAATAAACATTAGCTATTTGCAATGTGTTAGACACTGGACATATGAAATCTAGAAGTCATTTCTCCTCATTTTTTTCTCTTTCTCTTGCCCATATGTGAATTAGCAGCAATCATGTCAGCTGTGTCAACAAAATCCATCCTGAACCATCTACTTCAGTAAACTTCTACTCCTGCTGTATTCCCACAATCAATTCTCTACCAAGCAAAAATTATTTTTTAAAACGTAAGACAGATCATGTACTGCTTTGCTTAAAAGCCTCTGATGAGAGTTTCAGTTTCACAAGATGAAGAGTTCTAGAGTTGCATGGTAGTGATGGTTGCACAACAGTCTGAATGTATTTCATTAATACTGAAATATACTTTTAAAAATGGTTAAGATGGTAAATTTTAAGTTATTTGTATTTTACTATAAATTTTAAAATTGAAAAATGAATAGTCATACTACCAAAAAAAAAAAAAAAAGAAAGAAATTTAAAAAAAAGCTTCTGATGGTTTCCTCTTGCACCTAGAATAAAACCCAGGTACCTTACCTGAGGTTAGAAGACCATCAATGCCCATCTGTCTGTGCCATCCAGCATCACTGTCTTTGTTCTCTGCTTTCTGTTCCTCTGCTGTTGTCCTTCAGGACCACTCGGCTGCCACATCCTCCCCAGTATCCTAGCTCTTTCTCACTACCCTTCTACTGTTGCAGCCCTCTGCCCCAGTTACTATTACTTCACTCTGTTGTGCTTTATTTTCTTCATCACTTTTGCCACTATTTGTCTTATTTTTGTCTCTTTGTTTACTTGTATGTCTTCCCACAAGAATGTAAACTCCATGAAAGCAGGGATCTCACTGTATCCCTAGTGTCAAGAAGGCTGCTTGGCGCATAGCAGGTGCCAAATATTTGTTGAATAAATGAATAGAGACATGGTCCCCTACCCCAAGGACCTGACAGTTTCTGATACTGTTTGAGTCTCAGGAGCCCTGAGCTGTGGTTGTGAGCAAGGATTTTAAGAACCTGTCAGCCAGGCCTCACGTAGAGAATGGACAATGATTTCTCAAAATGAAATGATCAGGGGGAGGAGAAAGAGGAGCAGATGATGTAGGAGGCAAAGAGCCAAAATTACAGTAAATGTTTCCTCTATTCAAGGGTAGAATAAACTTTTTCTCTCTTCTATGTCCCTACCCATCTAAAATAAAAACAAGACAAAACAAAAATATAACTATATATCAGTAGCCACTCATGAACCTTGCCTAAGCCAAATGTAAAATGAAAGTGGTGTAAGATATTGTATGTCACATTTCCAGAAATACCTGACTCCTGTTTATCATCTGCCCTTAGAGAGCCCATTATGAGCACTCAGTTGTATGAGTCAATATGTCTGCCTTGCCAGAATGAGACCAAAATCTTACCAGCCTTTTCATCATTCCAGAATTATCTTCTTCTCTAGTATGTCTTTCCCCTGTGACAATCAAAACTCACTCTTTCCATCCTGCTGTCACAAACAGGTAGATTTATAGACAACTGGGTTCTTGTGTTCATGTGTTCATTAATATTTTTCATGGTAAATATAAAAGATAGAGGGATTTACGATATAGACAGATTTTCTGTACTTGACATGCAAAAATCTTCCATGTAATCAGAAAATTCACTCATTTTTTGACTATATTAATAATATATGCTGACTTTAGAAATATAGAGAACTTCTAACAGAAAATAGCAAATAAAAAAACTTATAACATCAAAGAAAACAGATATCCCTTATCATCTTACCAACCAGAAATAACAATTGCTGACATTTTGATAAACTGCTTTGTGGCTTCTTGTAGCCTTTTAAAAAAGGTTGTTAAAGTTTTTCTCGAGGAAAAGAATTGGGAAATATTCAGATGAGGAACAAGAACCATCTCCTAGTATGCTTTTTTTTTTTGAAAGCTCCAAACATAAAATATAAACCTTTCCAACATGAACATTTTATTTCTTTCTTAAAAAACTCTTATTATAGAAATTTCTAAACATTTATAAAAGTAGAATGATGTAATGAACTGATATACTCATCGCTCAGAATTATGGCTAATCTTATTTCATCTGTAAATATTCCAGTATACCTCTAAAAATAAGGACTTTAAAAAATTACAGCCATACCATTATCATGCCTAAGAAGTTAAAAATAATAACTTAATGTCATCAAATAGCCAATCAACCTGAACATTTTTAAAAACCACCACTTTGTTATGACTAAAAGTAGTGAGAGATTCTTGGGTAATAGGATGATACAGAGTCTAAGTAGCAAATTATATAAATATCACAAGAAAAGTTTTAAAACAATACGAATAACTTATTTAGCTGTGCTTATTGCATATAGATAACTATTAATACATTAGTAAACAATCCGTCATTTTATATTTTAATAACTTTGCTATTTCTTTATTCTCATGGTTTAAATTCAAAATGCAGTGTTCACCTATGCCTAATGATTTTTTAAAAAATCTCCTATGCATTTTTGGGCTTAGCGCAGGGAAAAAGTATGAACTGGATACATAAAAGTCAGCGGTGTGACATGTTTCCATAAGGTTCTATACTATGATACAGTTAATATATTTTTCTAAAGCTATAAATACTTTACCTGAAGTAAAGTAAAAATGAGCTGTTAGGTATATGCTTTGTTAAATTAATAAAGCAGAGAAAATCCATTTATTCTTAGAATTTCAGTAGTAGAAATAATTTTTGTGCTCTTAAAGATATATGTTAATTTTTAATGAAAAGTGCTAAATCCTCCACGTCTCTGCATAATTTATTCCTATTATAATTTTTACCATATGAGGGTGTAACAGAGAGAATGCAGGGAGCAGCAAAAAAGTTTACTTGGCTGAAAAATTAGTTTATCAGGAATCAGAGTGCGAGGTGAGGGTGAGGGGTAAAAGGGGTCCTGTTAATGAATGAAGCCCATGAGCAGGAATTCCAGCTTGGTTCCAGACTCCACTAACAAATTGCTAGAGGGTTCTGAAAAGACAAAGGTCCTGGCGAGAGGTGCTTTGAGCTGGGGATTCACATTGCTGCCTCGACACACTGTTAGGGGAGAGGGAACTAGGGGTGTAAAATGGGGGAAATTGAGGACTTGGTCCAGCACAGAGCCTAGACGGGGGTGTGCCTCTGTGGATGGAAAGGAATGAGAAGGGCAGAAAGAGTGAAAGAAAGGTGAAGAAGGAGAGAGTCTGGGTGTGCAGGAAGGATGGGAGGCCAAGGTTGGGGCCTGTACCGCAGGTGGGTTGTGGTACCAAAACTGGTCACCTAGGGAAACTAGGTCAAGGGCATGTGTTGGTTGTGATCATGGAAATTCCTTTATTTCTATTCCCTACTAATCATTGCAGGTTAAGTTAATAAATTACATGCTCATTTGTAGAATTTGAGACTTTTCACTCTTCTGGGCAATTCTTTCATGATGGGGCATTTAAAGGTTTAGAAATTATTGGGCTATTTCAAACATCAAGTGTATGAAATCTCATTATAGTAGCTAAAGCCAGCTAGAATAACCAGGATTTCTTTCCTACTCCCAACTAACTAGGAAGAAAATCCATGGTATTTGAGTACCTTGTATAAAATTGTCTAGAAGAAAATGTTTTTCTATGTTTACCTAGAAAGATATTTGTAAATATTTGACGTGACAGCTTTTATAGGGTAGTCATTGTTTTAGTTTCGCATTGTCTACAATTTTTGTTTGTTGATGTTCAGCTGTTGTTTGAAAGGGCCATAGTTGGAGGAACCTACATTGAGGAAATATTGAATTAAACTATATATTATCCAGATAGATAGTAGAAGGAAATATTAGTCTAAGTTTTTTCTGGCATCTTTTCCTTCATATCAAAATTACGTAACCTAAAAATTAAGTAATGATATTTTTAGCAATATTGTATTGCAAATGTATACACAGATTATGCATTAAATCAATTTGTCTACTAGCTTAGGTGTGTAACTACACTTTCCCTGGGAAAATGTTTTCTTCAGTTAAAATAACTAAATTATACATTTCGTTCTCAATTAGAGATGTTTTTTGCAGACATGGAATAAATGAAGATCCTCTTTTGTTCTAAATCTGTGTTCATGTTTAATTTGTTAAAGAGAATTGAGACACCTTAATAACAATCGTTTTAGTCTAACTGTACTGAAGAAAGTAGTATGGATACAAATACAGTCTGCTAACCCAGAGGCCATTTATCATGAAGTTTCAGTACCTAAAATGTTTCTGGAAATGAGTAAGCAGAGAAATTATCCCCAAGCAGAGAAAACAATGTCCCAAAGTCTTTTGAGTACATCTGTGCTCCACCCAGAGGGAAACCCCCTGGTTTTTAATCTCCACCCATTTAGCACTATTTTAAACATTCCAATGTTGTTGTTTTTCTCATTTCCCATCCCATAGCATATTAGGGAAAACAAATTAGAATGAGTGAGATTTTGTAGAAACAGGAATGCTAGTAACAAACAGTAAGAAGAGCAGTAGCTAACAAACTGATAGGGAGGAGACAGGAAATTTGTTAAAAAACAGGCACTGGCATTAGAAATGCCTTGCAATTTGGAACTTTTAGTGCAGGGCAAAGATCCATAGCCATAAATAGGGGTAGTCCCGGAGGACACTGCTATGATACTGTTGTCTTAATAGTATCCCTGAATCATCTAGAAAAGTTCAGTTATAAGATGACTGAAATCTTTAAAAAATGTTTTACAGTAAAAAAAAATCAGAATCACAGATACAGGTGTAGCTGGGCAGGTGTATCTTTGATTACACCTAGAGATAAGCATTTCAGTTATCTAAAATACTTTTATGAAACACTGCATTAGAAGATGAGGCTGGATAAATGAACTGTACTCATAAATACAAAACAGGATGAATTAATTTGATCTTACTGTTGGTTACTTTTCTTAACCACCCCTCTCGTTGAGTACCATTTATTTTTCCTCCCTTTCTGGCTTACCTGTACATTTTATAGATACGTACTATTTGGTGTATATGTACCGTAATACCTCCCCTGTGTTCAGATTTGTAATAGGAAAGACCATTATGCTTTTTGCTCTCTATAGGATTCATCAGTCCATGTGCCCTGCCTGTCCACTGCTGGGCATTCCTTCCCCAGATGGGGCTCCATGCCCTATTCCTGTCCCTACTTGGACTGAACCTATGACTGCCAATTCTTGCTTGTCTCAAGGCAGGGTATTTAAGGCTATGGATTCCCACCCTTCCTCTCATTCTTGTAATTTTTGGTTACTGACCAAAAGAGAAACCCTTTACTGGGTATTATAGCCTTTCTATTGGCTCCTGTTACTATTAACCATACTTTCAGCTCTGTCCTTTATTCTTTGAGACTGGTGTTCCATTGTGTTCCAGCTCTCTTGTATCCCCAGTCTCATCATTTTCCAAATATAACTGAATCACAGCTCTTTCCCTCAACCTCAGGCCCATACACTGCTTATGAGAAGGTTCATCCATCCATTCATTCAACAAATATTTCGGTGTCTGTTACACGTCAAGCACTGTTTCAGGTGCCAGAGAGGTAAGAGTGCACAAAACGGAAGAAGATCCCTGCCCCTAAGCAGCTTATATTATAGCGCATTCTTGGGGGCAGAGAGGGCCAGACGGTAAACAAGTAAATTTAGAATATTGGTGAAATACATATAAATATATATAACACTGAAAAGTACGATGCAGAAAAATAAAGCAAAGTAAGGGAAGTGCGTGTTGGTGGAGTGGTGACATTTTAGCAGGGATCTGAGGAAAGTGAAGGAGTAAGCTGTGGCAGATATCTGGAGGAAAAGATAGGTTGTGGGGACAGTGATTTCCAATGCCTTGAGGCAGGGCATTCTTGGTGTGTTCAGGGAAGGACAAGGGGATCAATGCAGCTGAAGCTAAGTGTGAGAAGTGAGGCTGGGCATGGTGGCGCACACCTGTAATCCCAGCACTTTGGGTGGATCACTTGAGGTCAGGAGTTTGAGACCAGCCTGGGTGTGTGCCTTTAGTCCCAGGTACTTGGGAAGCTGAGGCAGGAGAATCACTTGAACCCAGGATGTGGAGGTTGCAGTGAGCCGAGATCGCACCACTGCACTCCAGCCTGGGTGACAGAGTGAGACTCTGTCTCAAAAAAAAAAAAAAAGAAGTGAGAAGAAGGAAAGGTCAGAGGTCAGAGAGGTAGTCAGGGCCCAGATCATGTAAGGCCGTGGAGCCCATTATAAGAACTTTGACTTTTATTGTGAGTGAGGTGGGAAAATATTGGTGCATTTTAAACAGCGAAGGGACATGACTTGAGTTTTTGTTTTGTTGTTTTTAATTTGAGGAAGACATTAAAGAGGGACAAAGATGAAGTCAGGGAGACCAGCTTAGAGGCTACTGCAGCAATCCAGATAAGACAGGACAGTGGCTTGGGCCACCGTTAAAGTAAAGTAGTTGGATTCTAGAATATATGTAGAAGATAGGGGTGTCAGGATTTGTTCATGAATTTTATGTAGAAAGAAATGGAGGCTTTCTTTCACATTTAAAGATGTGGGTGGACTGGCCAGGATTCCCCTATCTATCCATTGCCACATTTGAATCTAACTGTTACTTTTTCACTTCCATAGGAAAATGAAACAAAACTCTCCTTTTTTGAACATCTCACTGTTGGGCTTTGTTGCCTCTGCCTTTCTTAGTCTTCTTTGTCTGTTCTTCGCTTCAATCCCACATGCCTTAGAGACTTTGATGTTTCTCCATCGTTACTCTTGCCGTTGCTCTGGGAGACTTCCACGTCCCTTCAAATGCCGACTTGTGAGCGGCCTTAAAGTTCCTTGTCTGACTCAACTGTGATAACCTTTACAGCACTGTAAAGGTCTCTGGCTGTTCAGCTCTCTTATACCTCCCTCTCTTCACTCTCTCAGAGACTGTAATTTTCCCTTGGTGTCTGAATTTTTTATTTATCCTACTTCCATATTTACCTGGCAAAGCCCTAATTCCAAATTAATCCTACAGTAATCCTCTGCACGGATACCCAGGTAGTGTCTGAATTTTTTATTTATCCTACTTCCATATTTACCTGGTAAAGCCCTAATTCCAAATTAATCCTACAGTAATCCTCTGCAGGGATACCCAGGTAGCTGAACAGTGTGGTGGAAAACTGGGTAAAATGGTAAATGGATCAGTTCATGGTTTCCAGTCTTGTCTCAATCCTAACCAGCATTACTTAAGTCTTTCACTCAGTGACTCTCAATCTTGGCTGCATATTAGAATCATCTGGGAACTTAAAAAAATCCTGGAGCCCAGGCTACGGAGACCAGTTAAATCTGAAATTTGGAGGCAGGACCCAAGCATCAGTAGTTACTCATGTCCTTTAGGTGATTCTAATGTGCAACTAAGATTGAGAACCACTACTTTAAACTTGTTCTTGAAGGATTTTCAGTTTCCATTTCCCTGAAAAGCTATTCTATTCTTTCACTAATCTCTAAAAAACCCTCTACCTAACTCCGTTTTATAAACCCTTGGCAATTGATCCCACCTCCTACTTGCTAGAAAAATTGAAGCATCTATTGGTGGATCCTCTTTAATTTTTAGTCCCCATTTAGTCAACTATACATTTAATTAGGGCTTAGATAAGCCAGGCACTGTGGTAGGCATGGGACATAGAGTGGTAAATGGGACAGTTAGTCCGTGCCTTCCTGGTGCTTATGGTCTATCCCTGCATCCAGGCAGGTCAATTAGGCAATTACTGGACATGGTACATGCTATGGGCGCATGTAGGAAGGGCCCTAATCCAGACTTAGGCTCTGGAGCAGGCTTCCTCCCCTTTACTAACTCATCTATTTCACGCCCTTCTTTCCCGTTTTCCTTCTTGGAGGAGGTATCACCCTTGCTCCAGTGGAGGGAGAATGCTGCCTTGCAGGGCTTCTGACCATCCCCCTCATTTTCTCCTCTAGACCTTCATGGGTTGTTCCTTCTTGTTTCTCTCTATTACTTCATCCCCTCACTGTAAAAATACTCCAACAGTTATCACCTTAAGACTAATAAAGCTTGATTTTGCCTCTCCTTCTTCTCTTCTAGCCTTCACCACCAGGCTTTGTGAACAAGACCTGTTCAATGCCTGCTATTAATCACCTGCCTTTGCATTTTGGCTTCAGCCTTATCATTGCTTAATTTCCCCTTCCTTCCAGTCACAGAGGCTTCCAGGTTGGCTGAATTTGCTGAAGACCATTCCACTCTATGCACTGAACCTCTCTGATGCATTTGACCCTATTCATCCCTGCCTCCCTCTTCAGAATTTTTCCTACTTTTGTTTTCATGATCCTGCACGTACTGAGTTCTCCTCATGTCTTTTTGACTCTTTCTTTTTTTGTCTTCTTTGTGAGATTCCATCTTTTGGCCCTCCCCTTAAGTGATGGTATTCTCCAGGCGTTTGTCTTTAGACCACTATTGTTCTCATGCATCTATTACTGTGGTTTTCATCACCATCTAGATGTGAAGTTCCAAAAGCTGTATCCTTAGCCTTGACCTTCCTCCCAAGTGCCTGCTAAACATCTCCACCTGAATGTCCCCTGGGCTTGTCACATTGGGATTTACTTTACCAAACTATCTCTGCCCTTGTTCAGGCCTATAATGATTTCTCATTGGGATGATGGAATTAAACCCCACTCGGTCTTCTTGCTCTTAGGCTCACCCATCACATTCATCCTTTGCATAGCTGATTTGCCTATAGCTAAAGCTTGCACTAAGGGGATTCTTCTGGTACAGGCTTGGGGTTTTCAGTGGGTAGCACTCTGGTGACCTGTGTGGTTGAGCTCTTTTACATATCGAGCTTATGAATAATATTTCACCTTTTCAGCGCTTCCTATTGCCTATGCAGTGTCTTTCACACTCTTCCTCATTTGCACTCCTTTCTCAGTGCATTTGCCCATCCTACAACCCCAAAGTACCCAATTCCTACTGTTCACCAAGAAATAGCTCAGTCTCACATCTTTCACAAAGCCTTCTTATCATTCACATCTTCATTTATTTATTCACTGATATTTATTAGACATTTGCATTGTTGCATTGTCCCGGGCAGCAGACAACATTCCCAAAAGGAGGAAGGTAAGAACACACCTGAAGGCATTAGAGAAGTGCTTCTCAAACTATCTGTGGTGATAGACCAACTGGGTTTTTAATTTGCTTTTTTTTTTTTTTTCCCTATCGTGGATCAGTAAATGGTCCTATTGCACATAGTGAATATGCAGGTTGCACCACATGTGACTCACCTCACAAATTCAGCAACACTTGAACTGGTCTGTGCCTTGTTCAACAAGCATCACATACTTGGATGTCACAGCAATGTCAAATTGCTATAAACATTTCTAAATGCTTACACTTGATTTCTGGACTTAGCTGGTACCAATCTAGTAAGAAACCATTTGTGTGTCAGCACCAGTCACAGGCCACTGCCCTAGAGTGTTTGCTATAGATGCCATGGTAGAAGAGGGGACAGCTTATGTCAGGGGCTCAGAAGAGACTGGACAGTTTGCTTGGGTGGTTTAGCTGTAGGTGGAACAGAAAGCATGTAAGAGGAAGGCAGAATTATAAAAAGTGAGCGAGGCTTCCCAGCCAGCCGAACAAGGATTTTTAGTCATGAAGAGAAACTGGAGCATAGATAGAGGGGGAAGGAGGAGCACTTGGGCTTGCTGAGTTGGAGGATAGAGGGGACATAGTGGAAAAGGTTGCTGTAAGGCAAGAGATGAAGCTAGAGAGTCATGTGGGGTTGAGATCATTCGTTCAGCGAATACTTTTTGGAAGTCAACCATGTGCCAGACCCTGCCTAGGAATTGGGGTTAGAAGTCCAGCAGGGACAGTTTTTCTCTGCTAGAGATTAGAAGGGTGCTAAGCATCACCAAAGAGTTAGACTTTTTAGTAACCTTAGGCAGACTTTGAAGGATTTTGAAGTAGAGCATGGTGTGACTGCTTTAATCCTTGGGAAGATGACTCTGGTGGCCTTGTGTACAATGGATGGCTGTTCATTTAGGAAAGTTAGTTGAAAGGGGATTTCAGTAATCTTGGCCACACAAAGACGGAAGTGAACTAGGCATTAATTATAATTATTACTCAAATTTACGGAGAACTTGGTATAGGGCTTAAAGCTACAGCATACTAAAAACAGATAATTCACTAGGCAGACAAGAGAACATCAACACAAGACAGACTTATCAGTAGACAAACTTATTAGTTCACTTCCTTCTGTGTGTGGCCAAGAGATGATAAAGCTCAGGAAGTAGCAGTCAGGGGTTGAGGGGAGGAAGTGGAGTTGAAGGAAAGGGGAAGGGACTTTTAGGAGAAATATCATAAAGATGGCATACACCACAGGTCTTAAGGGGTCAGTGGAGTTTAAGGATGGCTCACAGTTTCTGATTTGTGATCAGGTTCATGGTCCAACTCATTGGGAGAATGAATAATAGAAGGGGAGGGTGTTGGAGAAGTGAGAAGTCAAGAGTCTAAAGATGTCATACCAGTTAGGTGCCTCTCTGTGTTCCTGTAGTGCTTTGTGCTAACTTCTTGCATAGAATTGTCCATTGGGCTGAAGTACTTATGAGCTCCTTGAGAATGTGTACCCATTTTTCTATCCCAGACACTGGTCACAGGGCCTGGCATGTGGAACAGGCTTAACAAATGGTTCTTAAACTAAACCGAAAGATAGTGTATTAGTTTTCTATTGCTGCCATAACAAACCACCACAGACTTTTTAAGTTCATTGAAATAACACAAATGTATTATCTCACAGTTCTGTAGGTCAGAATTCCAGGTTGGCACAGCTGGTTTTTCTGCTCTGTGTTTCACAAGGCCCAATTAAGGTGTTGGTCAATTGGGCTCTTATTAGGAGGCTCCATTTGGAGCTCCAATGGGAGCTTGGTATCCATTTCTAAGCTCATTCTGGTTGTTGGCAGGATTTACTTTTTTTGTGGCTGTAGGACAGAGGTTCCTGTTTCCAGGCTGTCTGTCAGAGGCCACCCTTACCTTCTAGGAACCTCTCCCCAGTCCTTGAATGTGGGCCAGTCCATCCCAGAGCCAGCAAAGTTGCACTGAATATTCATGCTTCAAATCCTCCTTCTTCCAGCCAGAGACAGTTCTCTACTTTTAAGGATGCATTTGATTACATCGGGCCCACCATGATATTCCAGGGTAAATCTCTATTTTAAGGTCTATACATTTAATTACATCTGTAGAAACCCTTTTGGACATATTAGGCGCGGAGGGGAGAGCATCATTTTGTCTACTACAATAGTAATTATCCACCAAGTCATGTAGGCATTATGATCGTGGTTTTTTTTGTTTTGTTTTGTTTTTCTCTTGAGACAGAGTCTCACTCTGTCACCCAAGCTGGAGTGCGGTGGCTCGATCTCTCGGCTCACTGCAACCTCCACCTCCCAGGTTCAAGTGATTCTCGTGCCTCAGCCTCCTGAGTAGCCGGGATTACAGGCGCCCGCCTGCCACCACGCCGAGCTAATTTTTGTATATTTAGTAGGGACGGGGTTTCACCATGTTGGCCAGGCTGGTCTCAAACTCCTGACCTCAGGTGATCCACCCACCTCGGCCTCCCTAAGTGCTGGGATTACAGGCATGAGCCACCGTTCCCAGCCTATGATCGTGGTTCTTAAACACTTATGCATTCTAGCACCTCTCATTTGTACAGGGAAGCAAAAGGAGACTGAATTTGCCCCGTGTCAGATGGGAATGGGAACCGAGATAGATCACGACCCTTCAACTTCACTCTTTCTTCTAACCGTCAGTACGTTGTCCATCTCATCCATCTGTCTATCCACCTATCCCATCTATTCAACTAGTAGTCATTCATTCATTAATTCATAAACATTTGAGTAGCTGCTTTTTTAAAAGAGTCTATGCTAGGTTGGGAAATGAGGAAGAAAGTGAGATACGAAGATAACACCTGATTTCTGTCAGTTCGTTTTTAGTATATTGAGGTCTATATCAAGCTCTGCTCCCCTCCCCTCCCCTCTCCTCCCCTCCCCTCCCCTCCCCTCCCCTTTCTTTTTCTTTCTCCCTGTTGCCCAGGCTGGAGTGCAGTGGCACAATATCTCATCCCACTGCAACCTCCGCCTCTCAGGTTCAAATGATTCTCCTGTCTCAGCCTCCCGAGTAGCTGGGATTACAGGTGCCCACCAGCATGCCAGCTAATTTTTTTGTATTTTTAGTAGAGACGGGATTTCACCATGTTGGCCAGGCTGGTCTCGAATTCCTGACCTCGTGATCCACCCGCCTCAGCCTCCCAAAGTGCTGGGATTACAGGCGTGAGCCACCATGCCCAGCCTCAAGTTTTCTTAAATCCATGCTGTCTACTGATAGGTTTGTCTTGTGTTGATGTTTTCTTCTCTGTGTAATGAATTATCTGTTTTTAGTAAGCTATAGCTTCAAGCCCTGTACCAAGTTCTCAGTAAATGTGAGTAATTATTATAATTACTGTTTAGTTTACTTCCTTCTATGTATGGCCATAAAATTTAGGAACCATTGCTACATGTATCTTATCATTGCTTTCATTTTTAACTTTATTCAAGTAACCAGTGTTACAGTTGCTTATTACTCTTTCCAGAGATCTGTGCACATACAAGGAAGTATTTGTCTTGTGTCTGGCATTAATTATATATTTTAGTGATTATTCCATAGCAGCGTAGGTAAAGCTATTTCATTCCTTTATTCTTTTAATAATTTTTTTTTTTTTTTGAGATGGAACCTCGCTCTGTTGCCCAGTCTGGAGCACAGTGGTGCAATCTTGACTCACTTCCACCTCCGCCTCCCGGGTTCAAGCAATTCTACTGCCTCAGCCTCCGGAGTAGCTGGGATTATAGGCGCCCGCCACCACACCCATCTAATTTCTGTATTTTTAGTACAGACAGGGTTTCATCATGTTGGCCAGGCTGGTCTCGAACTCCTGACCTCAAGTGATCCACCTGCCTCGGCCTCCCAAAGTGCCGGGATTCCAGATGTGAGCCATCACACCTGGCCCTTTTTATAACTTTATTCTTTTTTTAAGGCATAGCATTCCATTGTTCAAATATACCAGTTTTTTTAAACAAGTCTCATATTGGTGGACATTTGGATTGTTTCCACTTCTTTTGCTATTAAAAGATTGCTACAATAAAAAAATCTCCTGTGTGTATATTTCATGCAAGTATATATATATACATACACACACAGACACACATACATATATATGGTGTGTATATATATGGTATATATATGGTGTGTGTGTATATATATGGTATATATATATGATGTGTGTGTATATATGGTATATACATATGTGTATATATATGGTGTGTGTATATATATGGTGTGTGTATATATGTGTATATATGTATATATACTTAATATACTAATATACATATATACAAATATAAACTAATATATATACTAATATATATACATATATATACACATATATACACACACACACACCATTTGTTTTATAGTTGATATTGCCAAATCACTCCCATAGAGGTTGTACCAGTTCACATTCCCATCAGCAATGTCTGAGAGTGCCTGTTTCTCCAGACCTTGACTAACAAAGTGTGTTATCAGACTTTATGGTCTTGGCCAATCTGATAAGTAAAATGATATTTCACTCTAATTTAAATTTGCACTTGTCACATTGTTGAGTAACATTGGGCATCTTTTTGAATACATTTTAGAGCTATTTGTATTTCCTTTTCTGTAAACCCTCTGTTTTTTGTATCTTTTTTTTATTTCTCTGCTGAGAAATGTTGTTTTTTTTTTTTAATTTGTTGAAAGCCTTTATATATTAGAGAAAGTAACCTTTTGGGATATGAGATACTTATGTTTTCCTTTCAGTTTGATTTCTCTTTTGATTTTGTGTGCTTAAGCTTTTCACTGTATAAATATTTAAAGTGGTCATATTTAATCTTTACATCTGTGACTTCTATGTTTTGTGTCATTGTTGCAAAATCCTGCCGCATTCCAGTATTATAAAATAATTAGCTCAGGTTTACCAATTATTTAACTTTTAATTTTGAAATAATTATAGATTCGCAAAAAGTTGCAACATTACTACAGAGAGATCTGTGTAATTTTCATTCAGTTTTCCCCAAACACCAGGTATTTTTATAATTTCATTTTTACATTTGAATTTTGTATTTATCTGAAATTTGTTTTAATATGAGATATGGATTTCAATTAATTTTTTTTCCAGTTGGCTACCCATTGATCCTCACATAATTTGTTGAATAATCTGTATTTTCCCCAATAATTTAAAATGCATGTGTATCTACTATGAACTAATTCCTGCATCTACTGGTTAATTTCTTAAATATTTAAAGTATCAACTGGAAGAGAAGCTGCCATGGCATTATCATTGTACATTTTTCCAAGGGCCACATGTTGAAATAACCAGTGCTGACTTTGTGTCAAAAATCCGTTTATAGTGTAATTTGGCCTGTTTGGCTAGAACTGTGTGGTATTGTGGGTTGTGGTGGGGTATAGGTAAATAACATTTATTCTTCGCTCTCCAGGAGTTCACCTTGTCTTATTGATCCCAATCTATTCAGGTAAAGTCTTTAGACTATGTAGTGCTTATGGGTAACCAATTAATCCTCCTTATACTTTTTTTTTTTTTTTTTTTTTTGAGATGGAGTCTCGCTCTGTTGCTCAGGCTGGAGTGCAGTGATGCAGTCTCGGCTCACTGCAACTTCCGTCTCCTCTGAATCCTGGTAGCAATTCTCCTATCTCAACCTCCTGAGTAGCTGGGACTACAGGGGCCGCCACCATGCCTGGCTAATTTTTGTACTTTTAGTAGAGACGGGGATTCATCATGTTGGCCAGGCTGGTCTAGAACTCTTGACCTCAAGTGATCCAGCTGCCTTGGCCTCCCAAAGTGCTGGGATTACAGGCATGAGCCACCGCACCTGGCCCTTCCCAAAACTCTTCTAAATGACATATATTATCTCCATTTTGTAGGTAATAGAGACTCAAAGATTAAAGTTGTTCCGATATCCAGCCACAGAGCAAGTTGGCAGAGCTCAAGCCCAGGTTCTGGTCTTTTGATTACTAGTGTTATTCCACACCATTCCAGGACATGCCTCAGATCTGCCCGAGACGTCTTTTCACTCCATTGACCTCAGATAAATACTACCATAACTTGTGAGGTACATTATAACTCTACTATTCCATCTTGGCTTTAGCAAACCTAAAGACTTTCACCATTTTTATTTTATTTTTAAAATAAATATTAAACACCATGGTGAAACCCCGTCTCTACTAAAAAGAAATAGAAAAATTAGCCAGGCATGGTGGCGCAAACCTGCAATCCCAGCTATTTTTGAAGCTGAGGCAGGCGAATCGCTTGAGTCCGGGAGGCAGAGGTTGCAGTGAGCTGAGATCGTGCCATTGCATTCCAGCCTGGTAACAGAACGAGACTCTGTCTCAAAAAAAATAAATAAATAAATTTTATTGCGTGTATTTGAGATTTACAATGTGATGTTCATGTTTACTTCCTACTTTTTAATGAAAGGGTTAAGCAAAGGTAGATAACTTCTGCAAGGTTTTTCTGATTTCACTCTGAGTGATGCTAAAGGAAAATGAAATACTCATCTGCTTATTTCATTACCTGAATGTAAGTAGTAGATTTAGTGTATATTTAGGTTACTTAGATTTAGGTAATTCTAACATTCTTTCCAAGCTGTGATTCTTGCTAGTATTTTCCATAGTTTTATGTTCCCATATAGGAGGAAGTGAACAAAAACATTTAAAGAATGATAAGTATTTTCATGTGGGTTATTTAGAGGGAAAACATGCTACAAATTCCTTAATCCAATTAAAATCACACTTGTTACAGAAAGTAATGTGGACCGATTATTGTATAATAGTAGTATTGATTTCAGTTCATTATGCATTAGCTTGGTAGCATATGTTTAAAGGCTACCACTTAAAATTCTGTATATGCTTTGAATTTAAGACTGTCAGCTCATATGCTTTGTTAGGGTCCTCTTATAGTTTCCTGGCAATTAGCTGCGATGTAGTTCATGTGATGTTTTTCGTGGGTTAGGGATTTTAGGAGCAGTAAATGGGGATGGGGTGGAGGTGAGTCTCCAGCCGTGTATTTTCTGCTTACCATTCACAATTAAGCCCAGCATAGGGCTTAGTGTGGTGTTAATAAATGTTGGTTGATTGACGAAATTCATTTCACCATCTTGTTCTTCTTACTGCCCTTCACACTGGGAAGCTGTGTGCTATCATGACGAGCATAGACTGGAACCCTGAACTTTGAACACTTCCTCTACAGCTTAATAACTGTGTGATCTGGAGCAAGTTCCTTAGCTTCTCTGAGCTTCAGTTTCTTTATCTGTAAAATAAAGATAATGGTATTTCTCTGATAGAGCTGCTAGGAAGATTGAATGTGATAATGTCAGTGGAACACCTAGCACAGTACATGACCCAGAGCCTTCAGTTAGTGGGCGTTATTGTTATTCTCTTGGATAACTTGGGTAGCAACTCACTATACTCCCTTGCCTCAAGAAGTAGAGACAATAGTTGGTTTCAGGAGATGTGCCTAGTTGTACTGCTTGTGGTATGCTGGGTCAGATCCCTTTGTTTCAAGAAAACTCTGCAATCTCCTCACAGAATCTGTTAACACCTCTTTGACTTTTGAGCAATACTCCAAGATGACTACTGAGGCTGGATGAGAAGGCTGATTGTCATCTGTGGTTCTGCTTCTTCCTTATGCATTTTTGACCCATTTCACAGATTTCATAACAACTCATTATGAAAATTTTATTCTTTTCAGAACCACCGATTTTTAAAACTTTAATCAAGACAGCTTTCTTTTTGCAAAAGATTTCAATAATGAGGATTCCAGGTTGGCACAGGCTGATTTGGGCAACTGAGAAAAGTCTTTCCGACCTTTGTCAGAGAAGTAGCTTAGCTGAGTTCGTTCTTGTTGCCACCTTGCTTTTGAATCTCTTGGTTAATGTATGAAAGCAGAGGAACTGCTTTCATCTGAGGCACACAGTGGCAAGGGTCCCATGGCAGGAAATGTTTGTTCTTACAAATCTCATACATGGTGGTCACAAGGGAGACCTTCATATTTTGTTTTGCTTGTCTGGGCTTTATCATAATTTGATGATTGTTTCAGTGTGTTTGCCTGACAGCTAACTATCTAAGAGAAAAGACTGTGATGCACTTGCCCTTAGGGACCTTCTTAGTCAGCCCCAATCTACCTGCAGTTTATCTCCTGCTTCCCCTCTTTGCAAATCCTTTTTGTACTACAACCAGGCTAGTGGTCTTTTAACAAGTGTTCTCTGAAGTAACAATCCCTGTTTCTGTTAACTGAAAAAAAAAATTTGATATAAACAAAAACAAAGAGTTGATGACTTCTGAGATTGGGAGGGAGGAATGGGGGCAGGTGAGAAATAACTTACTGAAGGGAAATAGAGATTTTTACATTGGAGGGCACTAGGGAGTGTTGAATGAGAAGAGTGGAGTCAGATAGTGGAGCTGAGAACTTGGGACTTGATGTAATTTAGAATAAGGAAAGGGGAAAAGGTGATGAAAGTGGTATTTTAGGACTATATTTTTCTCTTAATAAGATTAACCCTAAGCATAGATTTAAGGGATATACGAGTAGAGGCAAGAGTTATCCAGGCCCAGTTATAGTAATACACGTGTCAACCGAAGTTCTGGTTGTTAGCAGTGAGAATTGTAGGGAACATTTTCATTTGAGAAAAGTCAGGTTGTAACAGCTCACAGGTTGGAGGTGAAAGAGCACAGTCAAAGATGATTCTAATGGCTTGGAGTAAAAGAAAAGTCAAGCCATTAACACCTGTGAAGGCGATAGATCAATAAACCTGTTGGTTGAAGATAGAAGCTGGGCAAGATGAGTTCCTTTTGGGATTAGTTAGGCTTCCTGTGATGGTGGAATATCCAAATTATAATGTTTATTGGCAGTTGGAGAAAATGGACTCTGGCATGGATGAAAGGTTAGGGTTCAGAGTGTAGACTTAGGAGTCATTACCATTGTTTTAGGAGCAAGTAGATAGAAAGCAAAGAGAGCACCAAGGATTGAAGGGAGAAATCCTTCAGTGCAGGGGTATGAAGAAAATAACCAGCTAAACAAAACAAGCAAGAGCTGAATGATGGAAAGGCTTGAGGCCAGTGAGATGAATGCTATACTGTGGAAGCCAAGGTCAGGGCTGTGAGAAGGAAGGAGACGTCAACAATGAGGGACTGCAGGCAGATCAGAGTAGACAAAAACTTAGGATAAGCCTTTGGGTTTAGCAAGAGGGAGGTTCTCGACCTTTGTGTACAATTCCAGTGAGAGAGGAAACCTTTAACCAAGCAAGATGGTTATCTGAGAAGAGTCACACCTTCCATCAGGAATACCTTTAGAGATGCTGTGATCCAGAATCCCTGCCATGCTAAATCACAGTCTGTCATATCTACTCAAGAACAATTCCTTTCCCTTATTCCATTATCGTATGCCTATTCTTTTTTTTTCCAATTAAATTTTGCAGCTTGTCCTCTCCAGCCTAGAGAGGGCTTGTCACTATTGTTATTGAACAACATAGGTCACAACCAGTTAAACTTTTTTCTATTCCAACACATTTTCTGATGAAAATTAAATATATACCAAGCAATAAATTTGGTTCTCTATTGTCAAACTTAACAGCAAGAAACTCTTTGTTACATTGTACTATTTCATTTTCTCTCAAGATAACATTTTATTCTTTATATTTCCTTTTCTTTCTTTCTTTAATTAATTTATTTATTTTGAGAGATAGGATCTTGTTATGTTGCCTAGGCTGCAGTGCAGTGGCACAATCATTGCTCACTGTAACCTCAAACTACTGGGCTTCAGTGGTCCTCTTGCCTCAGTCTCCTGAGTAGCTGGGACAACAGGTGTGTGCCATCATACCCAGTTAATTTTTTAAAAACAATTTTGTACAGATGAGGTCTCCCTGTGTTGTCCAGGCTGGTTTCAAACTCCTGGCCTCAAGCAATCCTCCTGCCTTGGCCTCCTAAATTGCTGAGGTTAAAGGTCTGAGCGACTGTACCTGGAATTATATTTCTCATTTATGTTTTTTTTCTAGAATTTATCTTAGATTAAGATTGAGATTAGGTGTCTTACCCTTTATGTTGCTATAAGAGAATACTAAAGAATGGGTCATTTATAAGAAAAAAATTATTTCTTACAGTTCTGGAGGCTGGAAGTCCAAGGCCAAGGGGCTACATCTGGTGAGGGCCTTCTTGCTGGTGGTACTCTCTACAAAGTCCTGAGGTGGTACAGGGCATCACATGGTGAGGGGGCTCATGAGAGTTGGCTAGACTGGCTTTTATAACAGACTCACTCTCCTGGTAAATAACTCACTCCCTCAATAACCCGTTAATCCATACATCCATGAAGACAAAGGTTGATGGCCTTTGTGTGAGTTATACAGGCCCCAGTTTTTCAGTTTCTAATCTTTTATTCTTGGTATGTCATTATTTATTTATTTTTATTTTTACCTTTTCCATTTCCCCTTTCAGGAATATGTCATTATTTATTAGTCTAACAAAATGTAGTGGGAAAGAGGAAGACACCTGCTACTTATCAGAAAATAAGTCAGATGGACTACTTGCGAAAGACACTGAAGCCAATAAAGAGAAACACTTAGAATGCCGAGTATGCTAATGACTATACTATCTTCTATGCTATATATAGTAGTATATATATAGTATGTGCATAAACACACACATACTATATACTGGTTTTTTCCTTCTGGGTATGAATGTTCATAGTTCAAATGAATAAAATGCAGCTAATTCGCAAAGTTTTTTAAAAAAAAGTGCAACTGACCTTAATGAAAACACATTCCTCAAGTTTTTGAGAATCAAATCTCAGTAAAGAAGATCTTTTGAGAAGATAAATACAGCCTCTCAGTAAAGGGCAGAAGCACAAATAGAATACAGTTAGACAACAGAAAGTTGAGAGGTTGACCTGGTCATGTGAATTATTTACAGATAAATATACCTTATTTACTTACTCTTCTAAGTTAAAATTGAAACTGAGAAAATTGGGCCTTCTTACTGCCCAGTACAGCTATGAGAATTTCTTTACTGATTGATGAATGCCATGGATATTTAGTCCTTGACTCACCTCCCCTGGGTCGGTACTGTGCACAATACAAATTTGCTTAAGAAACCCTTCCACCCTACCCTGCAAGAACTTACAAAATTCTAGGTGAGGTAAAACATATCTACAAATGAAATGCAGTATAATGACTCCCAAATATAGAGGTATGTGCAGGAGTTAGAACCAAAATATTAATAACTAGTGTGGTATGGATGTCCAATGAATCAGATCAGATGCCAGCCCTGAAAAGCTGACCTGCCTGTCCTAAAGCACAAGAGTGGAATATCAGTACAGGTTACATATAATGTGCTGTAGGATTGCATATTTGTATAATTTAGTAATTGATTCCACAGAATAATCATGTATAGGTAATGGGCTAATCTATCATCAGTTTTGAATAAAATAATGTTTCTAACATGAATTCTCTGTAGAAGCTTTTTAAGCAGAAATTTAGATAAGCAGTGGGCTTAGAAAAATCCACATGAAAAGCCTTTAATAAATGAATGAATTCATCATCTCCCTTTCCCTTCAGTATGTGATTCCAGTGTCCATGTCCTCACCCGTGAATGGGAAATGAAGGTGTGTGTTAAGTATTGAAATATAGCAGGAGGAGGATCCTAGGGGTACTGCCTTAAACTAGGCCAACCTGCTTTTTTAGTTCTTCTGCCCACAAATGTTTTCCTTCATACTATAAGAAATGCTCCATTTTCTTAAGTACCTAAAACATTCAAAGATTCATTTGTGTTAACAAGCCTCAAGTGAAGTTCCACTGGCCACAAATGCAAAGCAGGCAGGCAAGATAAAGTTTGTTTTTTCTCACTGAGCGATAGTTTGAGGGCTGATAATTTGTTTATAGTCATTTTTTCCTGTAGCCCAAGGACATGGAAAGTGAAAAGAAGAAGAATTCAGGAACCTGAGTTGTAGAGTTCAATATTCATACCAAGATTCATTCCACCTCATAGGTTGCATCCCATTCCCTTTAAGGCATTTTTATCTGTTCACCAGTGTATGGAGTTTCCATAATCAGAATCAACCCAGTTGTTCCATTCACCACCTGGAGAAAAAAAAAATTAGGATTGTTAGTCTGTTTGCTTCTCCTCCAATGTGAGGCTATGGTTTCTCTATTTTCCTACTTTTTTTCTGATTTCCTGTGAAATCAAAGCTTTTGCCTTAGGCATATACATAAACACTCATGCAATTTCAGCTTCTCCTCTTCCACCAACTTTTCTTGGCCTTACAAATGTATTCAAGATGTTTTTGTCCTTGAAATAAATCTGTCCTTCACTCTACTATCTTTTTTCTTCCTCCTATAAATATCTTGAGTAACTGGGTCATAGAAAGGGAGTGATCCCAGAAGTCAGTTGAGCTGAGTGTTGGGTCCAACTCTTTCTTGGAAAATCCTTCAGAACCTCAGTCGTCACAGCTAGACAAGCTCTAGAAGTCCTTCCATTCAAACCTTCCTCTGGGATGAATTTATATTTATCAAGACTAGCTACTTTCAATGCCTCCTCACTCCTTGGGGCCTGGGTTTGATTTCTACCACCCAACTGTGTATTATACTGTAGAAGTTTATAAATTTAGCTAGTTTCAAAATTCAGTAGGTTTTTTTCTTCATCCATATTCACTCAACACTGGAGAACTAGTTTTCTTCCTTAGATTCTTCGACATACCAGTACCAGTTGTCATCTTAACATTCTTTTTCTTTCTTTCATTTTTAAACATTTTAAAATAGAGTTGTCAGACATACACAGAGGTAGATATTAACACCCATGTACTATCATCAACCATTCTCAAAAATTGTCAACATTTTACCAGTCTCTTAATATTATTTTTTAAAGAAAAAACCATTTTGTTCTCATAACATTTCCATCACCTTCCAGAATTCTCTTGTGCTGCACTTTGTAATGAACTCCCCTCCATCCTCCAACCCCAGCAACTTCTGACATGTTCTCCAACTTTATAGTTTAGCTTTCTCCAGAATTTCATAGATGAATTTTATAGTATGTATTCTTTGGAGTCTGGCTTATTTCACTTAACAGAAATACATTTCAGATTCATCCATGTTGTATCAGCAGCCTTTTTCTTTTTATTGCTGAGTAGTAATTCATTGACTGGATATACCACTGTTTGTTTATCCATTTATTAGTCAAAGAAAATTTCAGTTGTTTATTATTTTGGGTGACTATGAATAAAGTCACTATAAACATTTATGTACAAGTTTTGGAATGAATATAAGTATTTCTTTGTCTTGGGTTAATATTAAGGGTAAAATTGCTGGGTCATATGCTAAGTATATGGGATTTCGATAGGAATTGTGTTGACCAATTTAGGAGAATTGATATCTTAACAATATTAAGTTTTCCAAACCATGAACATGGTATCACTTACCATTTATTTAGGTTTTCTTTGATTTCTTTAATCTGATTTTTCTGCATAGATGCATAAGAATTTTTTCTTATTCTTTGAGTTCATCAATTTAACCAGGATTTGTCTTGCTATTGATTGTTATGCATCAGATTATCTTACAATCTTGTTTTCTCAGTCTGTCTATAAAGTCAGTAGGAAATTATTTTTTGTCATGTATTTGAATATGTTACTTTTTCTTTTGTTGAATCGTGTACTTTAGAAAGACCAATTACCCTTTTATAGGATCATCTTTGCCCTTCTTTTTTTTTCTATTGGTTTAACCTTTATCATTTTCATTTGAACACTTCAGGTTTTCTTCTATACCTAGAAATCACTGTTTGGCTGTGAATACTCTGTTTCTGGCTGTTTCTGATTTATTTTTTAGTGTGCTAATGAGCTTTGGTCCTCAATTTGTTTCATTGGTTCTACAGTCTCCCATTCCATTTTATTTTTTATTCTTTTTTTTTTTTTTTTTTTTTTTGAGACGGAGTCTCACGCCCAGGCTGGAGTGCAGTGGCGTGATCTCGGCTCACTGCAACCTCCGCCTCCCGGGTTCACATCATGCTCCTGCCACAGCCTCCCGAGTAGCTGGGACTACAGGCGCCCACCACCATGCCTGGCTAACTTTTTGTATTTTTAGTAGAGACGGGGTTTCACCATGTTAGCCAGGGTGGTCTCGATCTCCTGACCTTGTGATCCATCCGCCTCGGCCTCCCAAAGTGCTGGGATTACAGGCGTGAACCACCGCGCCCGGCCCCATTTTATTCTTTTATCATTTTATGAATACATGTTTTTAACTCAAAACCCTTCTGGAGAATTTCCTTTTGTTCCTTTAGTTACCTTTTGTTGTTCTGGGTTCTTTTTTGTCTGCTGTGTCCTTTTTGCTTTGGTTTCTTTCCCCCCACAGTTTATTTGTAAAGTTTTCTAGTGATTTTTTTTTTTTTTCATCAAATGAATATTAGGGCACTTCTGGTCAGACCACATACTTGGTCTGATACAGTTTGGGTGCTTTGCTGTCTCTTTCCCTCAGTGTTTTTGAGCCAGTTTGTTTTTTCTCACTGAGCAATAGTTTGAGGGCTGATAATTTCAGTTTATAGTCATTTTTTCCTGTAGCCCAAGGACATGGAAAGTGAAAAAAAGAATTCAGGAACCTGAGTTGTAGTGTTCAATATTCATAGCAAGATTCATTCCACCTCATAGGTTGCATCCCATTCCCTTTAAGGCATTTTTATCTGTTCACCAGTGTATGGAGTTTCCATAATCAGAATCAATCCTGTTGTTCCATTCACCACCTGGAGAAAAAAAAACAAAATTAGGATTGTTAGTCTGTTTGCTTCTCCTCCGATGTGAGGTTACTTGTGAGGATTCTCAGGCTCTTTTGCATCCCCAGTGCAGCTGGGGGAAGAGGTCATGTTGGGTTAGGAACCCTGCCGTGTTGTAGATGCCACTCTGCTCCCGACCCTTTCCTGGGCCACAGCATTTTGCAATTTAGAACATTTGTATGTAGCCCTTCCTTATTTGGTTGCCTCTGTGAAATTCTGTGGGCAGTTTTTCTTTTGACCATTTATTTTTCTTTTTTCTGTATTTGCAGCTGCTACCAATACCGAAGTAGAAGCTCCCTTCTGCAGCTCTCTGACTTGCTTCTTTATGTTTGTCCCTGGATTCTCTTTCTATTTCCCCAGCATGGGTGTTCCCTGAGGGGCTGCCTTCCTGTGAACATAAAGATGGCAGTTCACAAGCCAAGGAGAGAGACCACAAACAGTTCCTTCAGCCCTCAGAAAGAACCAACCCTACCAACACTTGATTTTACATTTCTAGCATCCAGAACTGTGAGACAATAAATTTCTGTTACTCTTTTTTTTCCATCATTTCTTTTTCTTTTTTTGCAGTATTTGAAGCTCCTACCAGGCAGCTTCCTTCTGCACCTTTCTGGCTGTTGCTTCTTTAAATTTGTCTCAGCTGCTCTTCCTGATTCCTAAACATGGGTGTCCCCTGAGTGCTGCCCTTTGCCATGTCTCCTTCTATATTATTTCTCACAGAGATTTAGTCTGCTCCCATGACAATGATTGCCTCTTTTTATAGGTAACCCTGGCCTTAATCCTGGGCTCCAATTCTGGATTTTTCTTCAAGTTGAGTGAACATCTTCACTTTGGTGTATTAGTTTGCTACAGCTGCTGTAATAAAGTGCCATGAACTAGGTAGTTTAAGCAACAGATATTTATTACCTCATGGTTCTGAAGATGAGAAATCTGAAATCCAAGTGTTGTTAGGGTTGGTTCTCTCTGAGGGCTTTGAGGAAAGGATCTGTTCAGGCCTCTCCCTTGGCTTATAGGTGGGTGCTCTTCCTGTGTGCATGTCTGTGTCTAAATTTCCCCTTTTTATAAAGACCCCAGTCACAGTGGATTAGGGACCACCTAATGACCTCATTATAATTTGATGACTTCTGGAAAGACTCTTTCTCCAAATAAGGTCACATCCTGAAGAACTGGAGGTTAGGACTTTAACATACAATGTTGGGAAGACACAGTTCAATCCATAACACTTGGATATTTACTCATATCACACATATTTCCTGCTACATGCCAGGCGTTGGTCTAGGCCCTGGGAATATGGACGTAATGAGGCTCAGTCTCTTTCCTCTTCATGAGTAGAAAAGATAAGAATAGATTTGCAATACTATATACAGGAAGTGATCCCATAGATGAGAGATTCTTTTGAGGATACCTTAGTGGCACACCTAGCCCTGACTGGCTGAATCAAGAATGACATTTCAGAAGAAGTGATGCTTATGCTGGATCCTTCCCAGTAGGATGCAATACTGGCTTATGCTGGATCCTTCCCAATAGATGCAATACTGTGTAATTGCTCTCCCTGCTTTTAAACCACACCCTTAGTTACCCAGCCCTGGATTCCACCACCCAGACAATCTTTTCAAAGCACCACATTGATTAAGACATTTCTCAGTTGAGAAACCTGTAATGACTCCTCATGGTCAACAGAACTAACTCTAAAAAAATTATTTAGCCTGGCTGGCCTTTGGTTCCTCCAGAATCAGGTGCCACCACTGTAATCTACCTTTCCTGTCTTGATCTTCCTATTGTTTCCATCCTTAGCCCTTTATGTTACCAAGTGATAGTAACAAACATTTTGGAGACACATCTGCAACTTTTCATAATCTCATGAAGCCAGGATTTTTGTTTTGTTTCCTACTGTATCATTGTCACCTAAAAAAGTGTTTGGCCTATAACATATACTTCAGAATATTGGTTGAATAAGCGAATGAGTTTTCTCTACTTGCAATGCAGGCCTCTCCTTTCTCTCAGCTGTGCACATTTTTGCCCTGTTGAAATTTTATTCCCAGGGCTCAGCTCATGTATGCTTTCCTCCATTATGCCTTTCTTCTAGGTCACATGTGGATACAGATGTGACTCTTCATTCCTAAAGACTTTTGCAGTCTGTGTGAACTGTTTGCATGCCCCTGCATTCTGCTTCGCATTGTAGAAATCTGAGTAGGTGCCTTTTACCTGCCAGATTCAGTTGTTTGAATTTAGGAACCATATTTTAAAAATAATATTGTGTCTTGCTTAGCACTTTCTTGCACAATAATAGATGCCTAAAAGTTAATTTGTGTTTGAGGAGAAAATGAATGAGAGGAGTATTCTGTATTTGTTTCAAAAAAGTGGGGAAGAAGGCCTAAGAAATGGAGCATTTGGTCTCTCCCTCTTGCTTTCCCTTATTTTTCTGAGTTTACAACATTTTTAAATTCATTCAGCAGATATTTCTTAAGCACTTGTTCTATTTGAGACTAGGACTATTGAAGTCCTAGCACTTAAATTACAAACAAGAATTAAACTGCCTTTGGGGTACTTATCACTTCTTCTGATAGAGAGACTTCCCAGTTGGTCCCAGTGGTCACTATCATCTGTACAGTTTTTAAGATGCTTTTCTTTACTCACATTTATTCATCCCAGAGTCTAGACTCTTTGCACATGTTGAGGCTGCCTGAGAGTAGGGCCCTTGTCTTTATCCTCCCATTCCACACTGCCTAGCACTGAGCTTATACTTGATGGCAACTTCAGTGGGTCCTTTATTTCCCCTAAAGATTCTCTGACTCTTTTCTAAGTTTGCCCTGTCTCTCCAATTATAGAATGATGAGTTAGGACCAGAGACTCCAGAAGGATACTGATTGCTCTGCTTAGATTCAGAGGCCCTCTATTATCAATAAGAGTAAAAATAAGCGCAATTAAGTAGCACAATGTTTAGCACTTGTGCTAAGGTTTTTACGTGAATTGTATTTTCTACTGGGGCCTGTTGCTATATCATTGGCTTCTAGGACTCCTTCATTTCTTACAAGTTGTCATGTTAACATGTTGAGGTTGGTGAGTGAACATCTAGTTTGTTTGCCTCTGCTCAAACTCAAGAGTCATGATTATACTGAAGAGCTTGTGCCAAACAGAAATGGAATCTGAATTACTTTGGTGGGTCATGCACATATATTATCTTTTCTAGAGGCATTTAAGTCTTAATAAATCCCTTTATGAAGGGAAAATGAGGAAGTGAAAATTGAGATGAAATAATGGAGTAGTAGGGAGTGGAAAGGATGGTAAAAATACTTGTTTTGAGGTTCTGTTTGACGTGGAAATGACTACTCTTAAACTTGATTGAAAGACAGGCCTGAGTTAATTCATATAGAAAATGTGGTAATATGTTCTATTATGTCATTGTTATTGGGGATGGGAAACATCTATTTTATTTAAATATGTTGTATACCCATCAGAACAACATGAGTTCATGGAAGTGATGTAACAACAATTACAAGTAGTAGCCCAACCCTATGCTGTCTGTGTTTAGGTTTATAGTGTGTTATGGGTATCAGAGAGACAATGGCACAAGATACTTCTAAATAGCAGGTATATAATTCACTAACAAGTCTTATATGGTGTTTCAAAGTATGTTTATCAGGCATACTTAACATATTCACTTATTAATCATGCTTTGTTTAAACGAAAATCAAGATTAGTTTATCCTGAGCACCTATCAGCAGGAAAGGTAGAGATCACTTGGATAGGCTCAGGCTGTCAGCTTCAGTTTATACTTGAAATGACACTGCAGAGTAATCTCTGTGTCATGGCTACAGCCAGCATTGTCTCTCAACCTTCCTTCTTCCATGTGAGCTAACCACTCTTCTTCCTTATTCTGGGATTCTCCTTTCTCCCTGAGGTCGTGTGCTTCCCCTTGTGACTTGTGGGATGGGATGGGATGGTAAATATAATGTAGATTAACCAAGAAATCACTGCAGTCCCAGTGTTGTTGTTGTTGCTGTTTTCAGTGCTTGGTTTAAATGTTGGCATGTGATGCAATGCTGGGAAGGGACATTTAAGGGCCTCTGGAGGAGCATGGAGAAGGATTTTGAAGCTCCCAAAAAGAGACACAAAGAAGTTCCCTTTCACTGCTCTAAATAAAGGTGTATGAGAATGTGCTATTTGGAAGGGTTGCTACTGTCTTTTTCCGTAAAAATGACAAAAGAGAATTTTGCCAACTCAGGAGAACTGCCATATCTTTGGACTTCTTATACTATGAGAAAACATATCCCCTTACTGGTTAAGCCATTATGAGTTTTCTGTTACTTGCAAATGAAAGCATCTTCCCTGATTCTGTAACATTGCCATTTGAAAAATAGAAAGTTAGGTGTTTAGTATCTTTGACTTTTCTTCATCGATTTTGTTTGCCTAAATGGCAAGGCTTATGGTCTAATTTTCTGTAATTTACTAAGATATAAGATATAGTAGTGATTTTCTCTTTCACAGATACTTAGGAACTTCAAGCAGTCGTCCCAGATATAAAAGGTTAGTTTACATCCTGGATATATGTGCTGATTCAAAGATCTGTCCCCATATTTCACATCTCTTGTGAGTTCTTTTGAAATCCTAGATTAATCTTTTCGAGCATTGATTGCACCTCCTATTCCTGCCCTTCTTGACCCAGATGCCTTATCGTTCCTGAATGACCTTCTTTAACTGAATCCTTTGTCACGTATTTTATGCCTGTTGCTCATGTTGTCATGGGTGTCGTCATGTCTGAGAATGATTTATGAAGCATTAAGAAAAGATTCTCAAACCTGGCCCATCAGAATTTTCCCAAACATTAACTGAATCCAAATCTCTCCCTGGGTGATTCTGATTTTTCAACCAGGTTTAAGAACCACTGACATAAGGGATATAAAAGAAAAATTGTACTGACCCAATCCCATACCTAAAGTAAATGGTTTCAAATCTCACTTGACAAACTCACAAGTCTGTATTAGAGTCCTCCAGAGGGACAGAACCAATAGGATATATGTGTATATATATATATATGTATATATATATATATATAAAAGAGAGTTTATTAGGGAGAATTGGCTCACAGGGCAAAGTCTCAACAATAGGCCATCTGCAAGCTGGAGAAAGAGAGAGAAGCTAGTAGTGTGACTCAGTCCAAGTTCAAAAGCCTCAAAACTAGGGAAGCCAACAGTGCAGCCCTCAGTCTGAGGCCAAAGGCCTGAGAGCCCCTGAGAGGCCACTGGTGCAAGTTCCCAGAGTCCGAAGGCCAAAGAGCCTGGAATCTGACATTCAAGGGCAGGAGGAGATGGAGTAAGCGTCCTGCAAGGGAAGAAAGACTGAACAGACTCAGCAAGCTGCTTATCCTTCCTTCTGCTCGCTTTGTTCTAGTTTCTTCATTTTTTTTTTCTTTTTTTTGAGACAGGATCTTGTTCTGTCACCCAGGCTGGAGTGCAGTGGCATGATCATGACTCACTGCAGCCTTGACCTCCCGGGCTCAAGCCATCGTCCTGCCTTAGCCTCCTGTATAGCTGAAACCACAGGTGTGCGCCACCATGCCTGGCTAATTTTTTAATTTTTTTGTAGAGATGGGGGCTCACTTTGTTGCCCATGCTGGTCTTCAACTCCTGGGCTCAAGTGATCCCCTTGCCTTGGCCTCCCAAAGTGCTGGGATTACGGATGTGAGCCACCACACCTGGTACTCTTTAGGGTTTTCTAGTTGTAAGACCCTATTGGCTGCAAGGAGACACATTAACTTCTTCCTTTCTGATTTGGATGCCTTTTTATTTCTTTTTTGCATAATTGCTGTGGCTAGATCCTCCAGTCAGCCCTTCACATCTGTGGGGGATTGGTTACAGGACCCTGTACCAAAATCCGAGATTCCTCTAGTCCAGGCCAGGCATAGTGGCTCATGCCTATAATCTGAGCACTTCGGGAGGACAAGGTGGGAGGATCACCTGAGCCCAGGAGTTTGAGACCAGCCCGGGCAACATAGGAAGACACCCATCTCTACAAAAAATAAAAAATTAGCCAGGCATTGTGGCATATGCCTGTAGTCCCAGCTACTCGGGAGGCTATAGTGGGAGAATTTCCTTAGCGCAGGAGATCAAGGCTGCAGTGAGTCATGATCATGCCACTGCACTCTAGCCTCGGTGACAAAATGAGACCCTGTCTCCAAATAAATAAATAAATAGGTAAAACATTTTTAAAAATTAGAACGCTTAATGGTGTAATACAGTTGACCTTCCATAACTGAGGATTCCACATCCACCAACAGTGGATTGAAAATATGTACAATTGGCCCTCTGATTCCATGGATGCAGAACCCATGAATATGGAGGGAAGACTACTATGTTGAATAGAAGTGGTGAGGGCACAACAAAGAGGTCATTCAAACACGCAGTGAGATGGTTGCCACCTGCAAGCCAAGAGAAGAGACTTCAGAATGAGACCTTATCTTGCTGGCACCTTGATCGTGAACTTCCAGCCTCTAGAACTGTGAGAAATAAATTTCTATTTTTTAAAACAAACAACAAAAAAAGTGGTGAGAGTGGGCATCCTTGTCTTGATCTTAGAGGAAAAGCTTTCAACTCTTTACTGCTGAGTATTATGTTAGCTTTTTATATATGGCCTTTATTGTTTTGAGGTTTCTTCTAAACTGAATTCATTGAGTTTTTATTATAAAAGGATGCTGAATTTTGTCAAATGCTCTTTTTGCATCGATTGGAATGATTATGTGGTTTTGGTCTTCCATTTTATTAATGTGGTATATCACATTTATTGATTTGCATTTGTTGAACCATCCTTGTATCCTAGGGATAAATCCCACTTGATCATAGTGAATGATCCTTTTTATGTGCTACTGAATTTGATTTGCTGGTATTATCTTGAGGATTTTTGCCAGTATGTTCATCAAGGGTATTGACCTGAAGTTTTCTTTTTTTGTAGTGTCCTTGTCTGGTTTTGGTATCTGAATAATGCTGACCTTATGAAATGAGTTCAGGAAGTATTCCCTCCTCTTCATTTTTTTTTCAAAGAGTTTGAGAAGAATCACTATTAGTTATTCTTTTTTTTTTTTTTTTTTTTTGAGATGGAGTTTTGAGCCCAGGCTGGTGTGCAATAGCGTGATCTCAGCTCACTGCAACCTCCGCCTCCCAGGTTCAAGTGATTCTCCTGCCTCAGCCTCCCGAGTAGCTGGGATTACAGGCATGCGCCACCATGCCTGGCTAATTTTGTATTTTTAGTAGAGACGGGGTTTCTCCACGTTGGTCAGGCTGGTCTCGAACTCCTGACCTCAGGTGATCCGCCCGCCTCAGTCTCCCAAAGTGCTGGGATTACAGGCATGAGCCACCACGCCCTGTCTATTAGTTATTTTTTAAATGTTTGGTAGAATTTAACAGTGAAGTTATCAGGTCCTGGACTTTTATTTTATGGGAGGTTTTTGATTACTGACTTGATCTCCTTACCCTTGTTGGTCTGTTTAGATTTTCTCCCGCTTCATGATTTAATCCTGGAAGGTTATGTGTTCTAGGAGTGTATCCATTTATTCTGGGATATGTCGGTGTATCATTTTTCACAGTAGTTCTTATGATCCTTTGCATTTCTGTGGTCTCAGTTGCAATGTCTCTTCTTTCATTTCCAATTTTATTTATTAATATTCTTTTTTTCCTTTGTGCAGCTAAAGGTTTGTCAGTTTTGTTGAACTTTTTAGATAACCAGCTCTTAGTTTTGTTGATCTTTTTATTGTTTTTCTAGTCTTTATTTCCTTTATTTCTACTCTAATCTATATTATTTTCTTGCTTCTGCTGACTTTGTTTTTCTTTTTCTAGTTTCTTGAAGTGTAATGTTAATTATTTATTTGAAGTTTTTTTTCTTTTCTATTATAGGCATTTAAACTTCCCTCTTAGAACTGCTTTTGTGGCATCCCATAAGTTTTGGTAAGTTGTATTTTCATTTTCATTTGTCTCAATATTTTTAAATTTCCCTTTTGATTTCTTTTTTGACCATGAGTTGTTCAGGTGCATGTTGCTTACTTTCCATGTATTTGTGAATTTTCCAGTTTTCTTCCTGTTATTGATTTGTAGTTTCACACCATTGTGATAAGAAAAGATGCTTGATATGATTTTAGTCATCTTAAATTTGGTAAAACTTGTTTTGTGGCTCAATATATCATCTGTCATGGAGAATGTTCTGTGTACACTTAAGAAGAATGTGTATTTTGCTGTTGTTGGATAGAACGTTCAGCACATGTCTGTTAAGTTCATTTAGTCTAACGCGTACTTCAAGTTCAATGTTTCCTTATTTATTTTATGTCTTCATGATTTATGCAGTGTTGAAAGTAGGACATTAAAGTCCCCTACTATTATTGTATTGTAGTCTCTCTCTCCTTTAAGATCTATTAATCTTTGCATTATTTTTGGTGCTACTATGTTGGGTACATATGTATTTATAATTGTTATATTCTCTTGATGAATTGACCCCTTTATCACCATATAATGATCTTATCTCTTGTGACAGTTTTTGACTTAAAGTCTATTTGGCCTGATATAAGAAAATAATTTTTTTACAGCTTTATTTTTATTTCAAACTTTTATTCCTTGAGGTGGTAGAAAACTATTTTAGTCCACTTTAATCTCTATAAGCACCTCCCCTCCACCCTCAGCAAGTTAAAAAAGCTTATGTAGTATCAAAGTAATTGGGAGGAGGAGCCCTTTAATCTTCCATGTTCTCTGTCTACGTTGCCATCCTTTGAGATATCCAGGGTCCCATCATGTCTTTGAGCACTTGTGCTTGCAGATCTGAAGAGATGTATGTTGTTTCTACTTTTATGACTCCTTCATTTTCTATGGCTCTTCTGCAATACTTCCATAAGCCCAGAAAATCTGAAAGGTTTCTCAGTTAATTTTGAAACTTTATTTGCCAAGGTTGAGGACACGTATCTGTGACACAGCCTCAGGAGGTCCTGACAACATGTGCCCAAGGTGGTCAGGGCACAGCTTAGTTTTATACATTTTAGGGAGACATGAGACATCAATCAATGTATGTAAGAAGTACATTGGTTTGGTGTGGAAACGCGGGACAACTCAAAGCAAAGGCAGGAAGACTCGAAGCAGGGAGGGGGCTTCCAGGTCACAGATAGGTGAGAGACAAAGGGTTGCTTGCATTCTTTTGAGTTTCCGATTAACCTTTACAAAAGAGGCAATCAGGTATGCATTTATCTCAGTGAGCAGAGGATAACTTTGAAAAGAATTGGGGGCAGGTTTGCCCTAAGCAGTTCCCAGCTGCTTTTTCCCTTTAGTGACTTTGGGGGCCCAACATATTTTCCTTTCCCACTTCCATGCCTATTGGGGATGCTCAGAAGTCCTTGTACTGCTCTTGCAACAGACTGGAGCAAAAGAAACTTTCAGTGGCTGCCTAAAGTCCCATTGGCCACTTGTCCCAGCTCTGCCCAGGCAATAGTGCCTGACCTCTCCTGCTCTTGCCTCCTGTTATCCTACCTGGCACTTCCTCAGGGCTTATTACCTTTCTCTCTGGGATCTGTACTAACTCCTTTCCTCGGACTCTCCTTCCCTCAAGCCTGAAGGATGCTTTTCTGTGCCAGGAGGCATGGGCACCTCTTGTCTCTGCCCTGTATGGCTAAGTGCCTAAGCTTTTGTAACCCAAAAGCTAAGACAAAACTTTCTTTGCTTTCTGCTGTTCTCTTTTATTTCCAAGGCAGTGTGAACAACCTATTCAATGGAGAGAAATGGCAAAAAGAGAATGGAGGGTGATACATAAAATACCAAGGAGAAATGTGGGTTAATATACATGAGCCATCAAAACAAAACACAAGATCCTGTGTAGTAGGTGGAATGGACATGTATTTTTGCTTCTGTAATGTGTGTGTGTATAGTATGTATATATTGCCGCATACACACATGCGTATGTGTTATAATTAACAAATTTGAAAATTTGTCATTTGAAATAAGTTTTTACTGAGGCTGTTCCACATTCTAGGTTTGCTTCCTTTTAATTGGAGTTATAATGAGTGACAATTCCAGCAGATAAACTATTCTGCTGGAATATATACATCTAAATGAGTGTTTCCTCAAAAATATTCACTTCAGACTACTATATATCTTTTCCACTAATATTGCCATAGCCCCAAACATTTCCCAAGTTGTTTTTGGAATTGTTCTTGTTTTATAAACCATAAGCTGAAAATGTCCGTAGTAAATTACTTTTTCATTAAACCCAGCTCTATTCCCCACCCTTTCCCACTTCATTGATAAAAATACAGCTCCACTTGATCCATTTGCCTCTAAACCAACCTTAACTTTTGATTAGTTATGAACTTGTTGTGTAGAAGCAGTAGGCAAAGATTTTTCCTCCTTTAAAACCATTTAAATGAAATTCTGAAAAACTCAAGTTGATTTTTAAAGAAAAGCTCAAAAATTGTTTTGATGACTGTATCACTCACACAGATGTGTAATTGCCAAAGTGATTAAGCTGAAGCAAACTTTTATTTGAATGAATACATGTTGGTAGCTTCCTTTAGAACAACAGTTCTCAACTTGGGAGGATTTTGCCCCACAGGGGACGTTTGGCAATTTCTGGAAATGTTTTTGATCATCTCAACTGGGGACGACTTGTTCCTGGCACTCGTGGATGGAAGCCAAGTTGTGGTTCTAAACATCCTACAATAATCAGGACACTTCCCCACAACTAAGAATTGTCTGCCCCCAAATATCAATACTGTCGAGGTTGAGAAATCCTGCTTTAAACAAATAATTACTCTATAGTCATCCCTCATGTTTTAATATACTTCAGAGCTGCTGGTCACTTTCCTCCAGCCTCACAGCCTCTTTGAGATTTTGTTTCTGCTAAAGTATAAAGGATGGGGACGAGAGTGGGGAACCAGTTCCAGTGAGAAAACAGATGAGGAAGGAAATACTAGGAAATGTGTAGATTAATATCTAGGTGGAAGTTTCCCTAGCAACCTTTGAATTCTTACTAAGAAGTTTATTACTTATCTCAGGGATTTTTCCTGCCAAAGATGGTAGGAGCAGAGACTTGGGGCCTCTGATTTTCTAGGGTCATAACCCAGAGAGAGACTGTCTGTGCAATACTGTTACCGTGCGTGGATCTTTGTTCTTAGAGCTCCCAAGATGGTGGCGGGCTGCTCCCAAGATGGCGGCAAGCCTTTTGTTCTCTGACCTGGGGTTCTTGGCCTCACAGATTCCAAGGAATGGAACCTTGGGCCATGCGTTGAGTGTTACAGCTCTTTTAGAAGCCGTGGGTCACGGAAGAGAACCGTGGAACCTAGCGACTAGTGTTCAGCTTGGTTAGGATGAACCTGGGCACTTAGCCATGCAGGAACAATGACGAGCCTCTAGCCCGATCGGGAGTGGCAATGGGCGCCTCACTGGATCAGAAGCACAGTGGACACCCTGCCGGATCCGGAGAGTTGGAAGTCAGTGGCGAGTCTCCGACATCGGCGTTCAGCCGTGGTGGATGGTGAGCGAAAGTTCAGCTTGAGCCAGAACAAACACGGACCAGAAGAGTGTGCAGTTGCAAGATTTAATAGAGGGAAATCAGAGCTCCCATACAATGGGAGGGTACCCAAAGGGGTTGCCGCTCCCTGCTGGAATGCCTGGGGTTTATATCCCAATCATTGTCCCTCCCCTGTGCTCTCAGGTGATATATATGATTTGACTATTTCTTTATCTCCTGCTTTTAGCGTTAATTTGTATTTTAGTGAGCCCTCTTTACTACCTGATTCGTTGGGTCTGAGCTGAGTTACAAGCCCCGTGATTAAAGGCCGGTGCGGTCACCTTCCCCAGCTAGGCTTAGGAATTCTTAGTCGGCCTAGGAAGTCCAGCTAGTCCTGTCTCTCAGTACCTTCCTCTCGGGGAGGCTTTCACCACCCTCTGGGCTGTGATCCCACTGCCCCATTCTGACTCACATCTGGACTTCCCTGTCCCTATCTAATCAGTCACAGTTAGCTGCCTTTGCCTTTTTATTCTCCACACTGCTTTTGCTCAACAGCTTCTGCATTTGAAGGCATGTTCTGATCCGTTCTTTATTAAGGATTTATTATTTCTGCGGAATAGCTTGATTTGCCCTGTACCCTTCTCCTCCCTTACTCTGTACAAGGGTAAAGTTTCAAACACCCCATCCCCCATATGAGGCCAGACAAATCTTCCCATAGGAAGGTTAGCATTTGGTTTTTACCCTGCAGTCCCCAGTTCCACCACAGAGCTCCATCCCTATGTTGGTACCTTCCTGCAGTTCATTTCAGTGTGTGGTCCCTTGAGCAGCATCTGTGGCTAGCCAGTTCTGTTCTTCCGGGTTTGTCCCTGATATCTGATTCCTAAAGCAGAGATCAGTGGGGAGGCCAGAACCTCCCAAACATCAAAAGAGAAAGAGAAAACCATATGGCTGTGTTCCTGGATTAAAGGTATGCCCTAGAAAGCCATGTGCTGGTTCTACCACTCCTTTCCCTCAGGTACAGTGTCTCCAATGTCTGTTGCAGAATTAGAATAAATCTCTACATTTGAAAGTCTACCTGGAAATGGTTGGCCATGATTTCTGGGCTCTTGTCTGGTGCTTCCCACTGCAAGCACATCTGAGGTCCCATCCTCATCTGAGTGAATTCCAGCAAGATGCTCTCCCAGAGTTCTGCCTTCTGATCACTGTTGAGATAGACTTGGGCAAAAAGGACAAAGTGACCAGGTGCCCAGGCACACTGTGTATGTTCTGGTATTAGGTCTACATCATGCTAACGTAGGCAGCTTGTGGCTCTGAATAGTCTCCAGGTAGGTTGCCCTATGGGAAGGGATTTCTGCTCTACGAAGAAGGCGCATTTCTCATGTTTGAACCTGACATCTTTAATTTGGGTCTAAAGAGGCAAATTAAGTCACTTCATTACCAAATGACCGAGTTGTCATGTGATACTATCAAAATCAAGGAGCAGTATTCATGGGGCAGTTGCAGACGTGGGGCAATGAAACACCAGCACCAGTACTCATGAGTGAGCTCCTGTTTACTCTACTCCTGCCATACATTTTTCAGGCCTTTGGAGGCAGGCTGAGCTCTGACTGTGAGCCTTAGCTATTCCTCTGAAGTATCTCTCTTGTTTCTTCCACCCTTAATGGAGGGGTGGTGATTTTTCTACTGCCTTATAATCTAAGGTAGCTCCAAATTCTGGGCCACTGCTTTCTTGTGATTACCTTCTTCTCAACCTCTCAATGTCTTCATTGCTGAGCTCTGATCTCTAACAACTGCTAAAAATATAGTCAGGTAGTGTTATGGTACAATACTTCTTTTTTTAGTGTACTTTCTTCTTTTTCACCATCATGGGCCCCAGGACTTGGATATTGTATGCAGCTGGCACCTCTTTAGTGTAGTCTTACAAGTAGATCATTTCAGACAAGTCCTCTGAGAGTCCTCCCAGAAAAACGACAAGGATCTCTTGCTTCTGTCCTCTGCTGCTCACTTTGTAGGAGGTCCACATCCCCTTAGCAGCAGGATAAGACATTACCCTTGTTTAGAGTTTTAAGTCTCTGCTTCATTTCTTGGGTATCAGGAGTCTGTCAGATTAAAGTTCTTGAACTTTAATGTTTCCAGGGCTCTGTGGATGCTACCCCCAAACCCAAATCTAGTTCCTCTACTTGATTTTACTTTAAGCAGCAACATGTCATCCTGATATTTGATGCCTACTAGCTTAGGGCAGTGTTGAGCTAGCGCTTTGAAGATGCTAGAGTTCAGTCTCATGAGTCCATTTTTCTCCCCATGGCTTCCAGGTCTGGGCAAAAAAAAATTGTAGCAGTATTATCCTATTTATGAATTACCACTCTTCCTTTGAGAAATTGCATGTTCATGTTACCCAAATATGAGATGAGTTTCTGAACCTCTGTGGCATAACACCAACCTCTTTAACTACTGCATTGAGAGGTACAGTGGGTGCTTGTCCAAAAACAATCTGAACACCAAAGCTTCCTGTGACCCATCTTGAAGGGCCTCCCACTCCTCAAACTCTTGATAGTATCTCTTCAGTCTTCTCATAATAGCTCAAGCAGTTAACCAACTCCCTGCTCCAGCTCTCTGCTCCATGAAAAGTTTGTGTGGACCATGTTGAGACTATGGGGCACCTCCACTGAACTTAGGCCAGCCATGGTCAGACCTGGGATGAGGCAGGGATGCATCAAGGGGATAGGTTTGTAGATCATTTTTAGTCTTCTCTATCCAGTTCTCTTGTGCTCAATAGTCTGGTGAGCTTCATTCATACAAGAGCCTTGATTTTTAAGCCATCACCAGGTCTGAACTTCTTTGCCATCAAATATTCTAAATTGTCTTTTCGGGTCCTGGTTCTGCTGTTAACTAAAGGATATCTCTACTACCTATACACCTATACCACATGGAGTAAATTGCTCCCTCTTATTTGTTTTAGAGATGGGGTCTTGCTGTGTTGCCCAGGCTCAAGCAGTTCTCCCACCTCAGCCTCTCGTGTAGCTGGAACTACAGGCACATGCCACCATGCCAGGCTTGCCTCCTATCTTTATGTGCCCATTGTCTAGCAATCAAGTGCCCATGATGAGTCATGGTAAAAGAAGGCAAAGATATGTCTGGGTCTAGTCTAGGGGTATCATTATACTTGCAATAAAATTCGGTTGTTAACAGTTTTCTAAACCAGTCAGTCCCTACAATGTAACATTGGCATCCAGTCCATCACTCTCAGCTCATAAGGAAATTCCCAGTAGTTTGTGTTCAGTTCCAACAAGGTAAGGGGGATCAGGTTTTTCTGTTGTGCCCCATCCCTGTGCAATTGTGGATGTTCCTTCTCTTCTGGTGGGCCCACAAATAGTAAAGACTATGGACAAGACAACAGATTATCTACAAGCAGTGGATTAGTGAGAGAGGAGTCCACACTCCAAAAAGCTGTGGTTACTGGATCTTTTTCATAACTCTGTAGTCCTTCATCTCCTGCTGGCTTTGATGACATCTACTCCTGCCTCATCCAGTTTGGGTTCTTCCTCTGCCTTTCCTCCTTCCTTCGTCTCAGTCTTGTATAGTTTTTGGGAATGGAGAAACCAGCTCTCTTGGCTGCCTGTGAATATTTCTGACCTGCATTAGAGTGTGGTTTCTTTGAGTCTTTGTGCTTCGGTGAGGTCTGGGGAGGGGAAAATGGCCTATGTGGAGGCAGTGAAAGAAGAAGAGGAAAAAAATCGCACAGATACAGAATAATACTTTGAATTCTAACCCTGCCACATGGCTTGTAAAACTAGAATATTTCACTCTGATTCTGAATAACTTAACGAGCATTATTTCAGTAGTTTAATTTTGAGAATAATGGGTCAAGGGCTGGTATATCAGTGGTTAAGGTGAGGGGGAAATGTAGCTTTTTGTGTGGTCTCAAACACTCATACTAAGACAATTGGAAGACATAAAGGGAAGAATCATACAATCTGTTATATGCTAGCTCTTAAAGTAAAAGTAGTAGAGTTTTTTCTAGATTTGTTCCATAAACTGCCATTTAACTGTACCAGGTAATGAGATGGCCAGATGTTTTCCTACTAAATAGGCACAACTTAAAAATATATATTTTAGATTTAGGGGGTACATGTGCAGGTTTCTTACAAGGGTATACTGTGTGATGCTGAGATTTGAGCTTCTATTACCCTTGTCACCCATATAGTGAACATAGTACCTATAGGAAGTTTTACAGACTGCATACTCCTCTCTCCTTTCCTCTTCCTCCTCCCCCATTTTGAAGTCCCCAGTGTCTAATCTTTATGTCTGTATGTACCCATAAATTGGCACAATTTCTCTCTCTAAATGATAAATGGCTGATTTTGGCTGGGTGCGGTTGCTCATGCCTGTAATCCCAGCACTTTGGGAGGCTGAGGCAGGCGGACTGCTTGAGCCCAAGGAGTTTGAGACCAGCCTGAGCAACATAGTGAAATCCATCTCTACAAAAAATAAAACAATTAGCTAGGCATGGTGGCATACTTTGGTAGTCCCAGCTACTTGGGAGGCTGAGACAGGAGGATCGCTTGAGCCTGGGCAGTTGAGGCTGCAGTGAATCAAGCTCTCTAAGTGCACTCCAGCCTGGGTGACAGAGCCAGACCCTGTCTCAGGAAACAAAACAAAACAAAACAAAACAAAACCAAAAAAACAGACAAAAAAAAACCACCCTAAAACTAAAACAAAAGGATAAGTTTGATTGAATGCTCATTTTAAAAAATCAGATTCTGTGCTACAAACCTTACAAATATATATTATTTAATATGGTTCTCAAAACAACTCTATGAGTTAGTTTCTTTTATCTTGGTGGGTAATTAATGGAATTCCCATTTTACAGATTAGGAAATTGAGCTGTAATTTTGCTGGAGTCACACAGCTATTAAATGGTGGGATTGAAAAACTAAGGTTGTTGTGAGCCCAGAGCCCCTGCTCACAACCCCACATTACACCTTTGCTATAGAGATGAGAGATGATTTTTTAGGAAAATAAAGAGTCCAGACCGACTCTGGCAAGACCCTGGCATCACCACAGCCAGTCTTGGTCTGAACTCAGCTGAGAAGACTGGGTGTATCAATACAGAGGCCATGCTGACATGCCTTCCTGGACTTGGAGAAATCCTCTGGAGGGGATGAACTCTTAAAGAATTTAGACAAAATTTCTATTTTGGGTGTATCTGCATATGTGTATTTGTATATGGGTTTTTAAGTAGGAATGTTCCAGTAAAGGTACAGCTGATTTTATTCTTTATTTTTAGATAGGTAAAATATCCATATGAGCCACAAAACAACAGTATAAAATCTTTCTTCCATTCCTTCAGCCCAGTTTGTACCCCATTCCCTTTTTCATGTCTACCTCTTAAGAGTTCCTTTTATACAACTATGAGTAAATGTAAAATTATATTCATATGACTTTTCTCCTTTTATATACAAGGTCATCATTTTTAAATTTTGTACTTTCTTTGTTTTTTTCTTTTCTTTTCTTTTTGAGGTAGTGTCTCGCTCTTGTCGCCCAGGCTGGAGTGCAATGGCGCAATCTTGGCTCACTGCAACCTCTGCCTCCCAGGTTCAAGCGATTCCCCTGCCTCAGCCTCCTGAGTAGCTGGAATTACAGGCGCCTGCCACCATGCCTGGCTAATTTTTGTATTTTTATAGAGACAGGGTTTCACCGTGTTGGCCAGGCTAGTCTCGAACTCCTGACCTCAGATGATCTGCCCACCTCAGCCTCCCAAACTGCTGGGATTACAGATGTGAGCCACTGCGCCCAGCTCTTTGCTTTTTCCAAATAGTGATTTATCTTGGAAATATTTCCATATCAGTACATGGAGAGGTTCTTCATTCTTATTTACAGTGTCATAATATTTCATGGTGTTAAATCTGTTATCACTTATTAACCAGCTCTCTATTAGTAGACATGTGGGTTGTTTCCAGTCTTTTGCTCTTACTGATGCAATGAATAAACTTGCATATATGCCACTCTGAATATGTGTATGTATTTCTACAGGATAAGTTTCTAGAAGTAGAAATGCTGTGTTAAAAGTATGCATTTATAATTTTGACTGATAATGGCAAATTGTCCTCAATAAGAGTTACACTAATTTGTACTTCCACTAGTAATGCATGAAGAGAGAGAATTTCCCACACTCCTGCCAACACAGTTAATGGTTGTCTGGATTTTGGCCCATTTGATAAAAAAAGTTTGAATTTTGGCCTATTCAATAGACAAAAAATATTGCAGATTATTTAAACATGATTAGTTAAGCAGCTTTTCATATGTTTGAGTGCCACTTGTATTTCCTTTTCTGTGAACTTTGCCCATTTCCTATTGACTTAAGGTCTTTTATCAATTTCTAGAAACTTGTCATATATTAGGGAGAGTAGCCCTTGTCTGTGATATGAATTGAACATATTTTTTACTGTTTGACATTTATGATTAAATTTGTTAGCTTTCTCTTATGTCTTCTGAATTTTAGGTCTTAGTTAGTAAGGCCTTTCCCACTACAAGGTTATAAAAGTCTTCTACTATGTCATCTAGTGATTTCATGGTTCTGTTGTTCTTTCTTACTTAAATATTTGCTTTATTTGGAGTTTATCTTGGTTTATATTATAACACTTGGATTGAACCTTTTTTTCTCGGATGGCTGTCCAGGTGTACCACACCATTTAGTGATTAATGTCTGGTAATTCAGTGCCCAATCATTGGAGATGCCACCTTTATCATATAGCATATGCCATATATAATTTTACCTATACTTACGTAAGTAAAATGGCTTTACTTTAAAATCCAGAGGAAAGTCTGAATTTTCTTGTGGGAACCCTAGAGGATTTTTTTTTTTTAAGACCAAGTCTCACTCTGTTGCCCAGGCTGGACCAGGCTGGAGTGCAGTGGCACAATCTGCTCACTGCAGCCTCTGCCTCCTGGGTTCAAGCAATTTTCCTGCCTCAGCCTCCTGAGTAGCTGGGATTACCGGCACCCGTCACCACGCCTAGCTGATTTTTGTATTTTTAGTAGAGATGGGGTTTCACCATGTTGGTCAGGCTGGTCTCCAACTCCTGACCTCAGGTGATCTGCCTGTCTTGGTCTCCCAAAGTGCTGGGATTACAGGTGTGAGCCACTGCACCCGGCCAATTTTTTAAAATCATGGTAAAATATACCTATTATTTTCACCATTTTATATATATTTTCATTTAAATGGTTACCACTTTAACCATTTTAAAGTGTGAATTTCCGTGGCATTAAGTACATTTACATTGTTGTGCAGCCATCACCACCATCATCTCTAGAACTTTTACATGTTCCCACCACATGGCTTTGAATCAAATATACCAGTAATTTTATGACATACCATTCATTTGGAAGGTGAGTCCTGATTTTACAGATGTTAAAATATGGTAAAATATACATCTTAGGTATATTTTAGTTACTAAAATATTTAGTTACTGAAATATAGTTCTCAATTTTCGAGTGTATTTAGTTTATTTCTGAACATTCTAATCTATTATGTTCGTTTCTCCATGTGCCAGTGCCACAGTGTCTTAATTATTGCAGGTTTATAATATCCTTTAATACATAATAAGGCTAGTTTCTCCTCACTGGTCTTCTTTTTCAGATTTCTTTCTCCAGTTATTCTTGTCTATCTGTCTAGATAAACTAAGCAGCTTTTCCTTGGATATTATAGACCTTCCTTTCCCTCTTTCTGTCTCTATTCTACTTAAATTATAAAAATTTGCATATAGATGACTTTATGAGGCCTGAAGATGAGCTCTAAGTCTAGGATCAGTTTATCTTCTCTGAAAGTTTGTGTATCTCTTGACTTTCTTCTCCAGGGTTTCTGCTTTAGCTTTGCCACTTCAAGTGCAGTCCGTTCCTGAATTATGTTGTCAGCATAAAAGGGAGCTGCTCCTATGAAAGTTCTTAGAGTCATTTACTGCTTTTGAGTCTTGTACATAGAATATTAGTCTTTTTCAGTGATGTTAGCAGTGTCTCTAGAAGGATGGAAAATCCGAAATGTCTGCAACTGCATCAGGGTTTAAAGTAATTTACTAATGCATTTGCCTTCAGTGGGAGTTTGTTGTCTTACCAGTTATTCATATTAAATTTTTAGCATTTTAAATAATGTATTACTATAAGCTTGACTTTATTTGCACTTATAGATTATAAACTCATTTCTGTTTTATTTTACTGAAGAACCCATTAAAAGAGCCAGTAAATCCTGTGGAAAATGGCCTTCAGTGATCTTACATCGAGGACTGTGCATCTTTATGATAATTGGATCAAAGATGCTGGTGAGTAACCACATTTCCTAATTGAGGTTCATCCTTCCTTTTTATGTCAGATTCTCATATTTAATAGGATTTCACTGGAACAGAATGAGAGACTTTGCAACTTAACAGTCCCTTATTACTAGTTAACGAAGAGGAAGTGCACAAGTTTCATTACAGATATGTACAAAGATGGAGCTACACAGATGTTCATTACAATGTTTACAGTAATGAAAATAGCCTAGATATCCAGTGAAGGGAACTGATCAATAAATGATGACTCATTCTAATTTAGTAGCCATTAAAAGTGATTTTGGAAGGACAGTGCTCTTCAGCCTGATTCTTCCCTAATGCTCCTGAGGGAAATTACAGTTAATGCCAACTCTTTTTTTTTTTTTTTAAGACAGAGTCTCACTCTGTCGCCCACGCTGGAGTGCAGTGGTGCAATCTCGGCTCACTGCAACCTCCGCCTCCCTGGTTCACGCCATTCTTCTGCCTGAGCCTCCCAAGTAGCTGGGACTACAGGCGCCCACCACCACGCCTGGCTAATTTTTTGTATTTTTAGTAGAGACGGGGTTTCACTGTGTTAGGATGGTCTTGATCTCCTGACCTCGTGATCCGCCTGCCTTGGCCTCCCAAAGTGCTGGGATTACAGGCGTGAGCCACTGCGCCCGGCCACTGCCAACTCTTTTGAATGAAAGAGTTGCAGCCCCCAGGAACCTGTCAGAGTGAACAGGGAACAGAAAAACCAGGGAATGACTGCCTGGGACACCTCCGAGTGATTCTGATATGCCTGCCTTTTACCCTTGCCCATTTATTTTAAAAGTGAATGTTTCAGAAGACATTAATGCCATAGCAAGAAGTTTAAAATATGTTAAATGAAAGCAGGTTATAAAATACTCCATACATTTCTTTCATGGGGTTTAGCAGTTATCTCTGGGTAGTAGGATTATGGGTAATTTTTATTTCCTTAGTTATATTTGTCCACATATTTTTAAATCACAACAAATATGTTGTGTTGCTTTTATAACCGTTTTTTAAAGTTTTAAAAGCAGAACAAAAGTAACATTTCAAAAACAAAGAATCAGAACATCTTAGAACTGAGATGGATCTTAGATATCAACGAAGCTAATGCCTCATTTTACAGTTGAAGAAATGTGACCTCAAAGTCAAGGTTAGTTGATGGCAGAAAAGACTAGAACCTATGTGTTCTGGTTATTAGTTGTAGTACTCTGGTATTTAACATTTGAGTTTATTTTTGAGATATTGAGCTATACATACTCACCACCATCACTACTTTAGGTTGATTCTTACCTATCAACTAGAAATTGCAAGTCTACCAAATTCAGGAAGGAAATGCACACCTCTTGGCACCTACCACAGATGAAATTATAGTCAAATTTACAACGATTTCAGCAAAGATACACTGTTTCATCATTTGCAGCTTTCTCAGCAGACTACTAAAGACCAAATTTATCTCACTAAAAATGTTCCCAACAGTTTTTGCTTTGAGGAATGCCAAGGTTCTTTGTAAGTATCTCATAGAGAGAGAAGCTTCACTGTGGTAGGGGATACATAGTGACTATGCCTATCTTTTCTTCTTGCTTTTTTTTTTTTGTCTTAGTTTTCCAATATATGTAATGATAGACAGAATATTCAAGTTTCTTTAGGGGTCATCCTTCTCTGAAGGTTTACAGTAGTTCTCATAAAGTCAGTATTAATTTAAATACTAATATTTTCATTGCTTTTCAAAGAGAGGTGTGCCTTGCTACATGAACTCTCACTATTTGAACTTAGGAACCAAGTAGATTTGGGTTTTTGAAGTAGAGTTATTTGGAAGAACAGATCTCTTGGTATCCAATTCTTGATAGTCACTATCCCAGATACAAGAATCCAAGAGACTCAAATAATCAATATGCTAACTCAAGAGCTGAATAGATGTAGATAATAATAAATATCTATGTAGTCCTAGAAGTTAAAAATGCCTTAATATGAACTTCTTTAGAATTCCACTTCCACTTTTATCCACGGATCAACTCCTTAATTTTTATTAGGAATACCTACATTGAAATTGCTGAGTAAAATTAGATTAGATGTGGAGTGGAGGCCTGACAACAGCATTGCAAACGGTGCAGGGAAGATGAGGGGAGAGAGGCAGGGAGAAGGCAAGGAATACTTGTATTTGAAGTTATGCTCATTTGAAGACTTGGGAGGGGAGAGAGGATATGGGGATTTGGAGTGAGAAGACCTAGATTTAAGGTCTGACACTGCTGTAGCCCAGCTGGATGATCTTGAACACGTTATTTATTGGCTGTGAGTCTTTGTTTCTTTATTAGCAAAACATAAGTGAGAATAGCATCTACCAGCTACCAGATAACATACATGAAAGTGCTCTGCTGTTTCGGAAGTATCCCAACATAAAAGAGTGGTGCTGGTTGTTACAGATGATAGATTTCATCTGAAAATACTCTTCATATAGCATATACTTAAAAATTGTTTTCTTTACATAATTTTTTTCCCAGGCATGGTCTAAAAGGGTTAAAATGTTTTCTTTTGAGATATACAGCTTTATGAAAAACGCTGTCAGGCATAACAGGAAAGTTTTTTCCTTCTACTTAGTGTAGTATTGATCTCTGAGATCCATTAGGAATCATTTTTGGCCATCGTAGTCCAGTTTTAGTCTGCTTACCCTGGAAATGTCTGAACTTATGATCAAGGGCCAAGAATTTCAAGTGTATTCTTGGCTTTAGCCCTAACCCTGAGTAGCCTAAGGAAACTTACTGATATTCATTGGTTTTCTGATTGCTAGAGAAGTAGTGGTCATGCATAGTTATTTCATGTGGAAAAATTCCACAGCTACAGAAGAAAAAATGGTTTAATTAATACTTAGCTATAAGAGGATTTATTTGGATTTCTAGATGTGAAATGTGAGAGTTTGAAATAATGCTATGGTAGCATTTTGGATTATGAAGAAATGAAAAAGTTTTTAATGTTTAAAATACAGCTTTCCTTGCATTTGATTAGAAATGATGACTTTTCAGACTTAGTCATGATCCTTTTTTTGCAAGAAGATGGAGTATGAGTAAGATTGCTGCCATTCTGAAACTTTAATACTTCAAAAAGTACTTAAGGTACATGTTTGCTTTTCCTTCCAGCTTCTTCATTTCATTGGTACTTGGAATCTTAAAGATGTACTCTTTGAGCCAGTACCTGCTACTTAAGAAGAGAATACTCTCTTAGAAGCAGCTGATGGAAAAGCCCATTAATATTCTATGTATGTGGCATTCTACTTTCCCTATGCTCTCTCCCTGGGACACTCTTAGAAACGAATTATTAAGCTAGTAATAAATCAGAACTTTGGTAATCATTGGGGTATAGACTGTCAGACAGCCTGCCTTCCCATCCTCCGCTTCTATCGTGGCTCTACTCATGACACTTAAACCAAATCTGATGCCAAAAAGAAGGTACATGAAACATCCCCCACCCCATTAGCCTTTTGTTTCTGGGGAAGACAGAGCACCTCATGCCTAACCCTAACTTTTTCAACTTATGTAATGATACAGGGAACATTCAAGTTTCTTTAGGGGTCATCCTTTTATGAAGGTTTATAGTAGTTCTCATAAATTCAGTATTTAACTTCAATACTAATATTTTCATTGCTTTTCAAATAGAGGTGTGCCTTGCTACCTGAACTCTCATTATTTGAGCTTAGGAACCAAGTAGCTTTGGGTGCAGTTTTTTGAAATAGAGCTGTTTGGAAGAACAGATCCCCTGCTATCCAACTTTTGCTATTCACTATCCCAAATGGGATCATAAACGGAGTCAGAATTAACTTTAACTGTCACCCAGCTGGTGCATTGATACTCCCTGTAACATGCCCACTACCTTACATGGAAGTGGACTCTCTATTCAGAAAGGTATAACTGTTGCTGAGAGAGAAGGCCAGAAAAGTGAACAATGGCCAGAGTCATGGGTGTCATCCTAATGATTTTGTATTTTATTTGCTCATAAGGGAGAGCTAATTTAAGCAATTTTATTTCTCAGTAAGGGAGAGCTAATTTTATCAGAGGAAGAATTTTAGGACTTGATTTTTAGAAAATGAATTTGACAATTGCGTGGAAGACCAATGTAGCAGATTGGATCAGGAGGCAGTGAAACCATATAAAAGACTATTGAAGAGTACCTAGTGAGGGGTGCTGTAGCCCTAAATACAGGTGAGGAAACTTGGTCTCACACCAGACCCCTAGCTCTTAACTATGACAGTTCATCACGGTCACCAATTAACAAATTGTTGGCTGCTGACAAATTATAATTACATATATTTATGGGGTACAAAGTGATGTTGTGATATATGTATCCAATATAAAATGATTAAATCAATCTAAATAGCATATCCATCACCAAATACTTATCTTTTTATGGTGAAAACATTTGAAATTTACTTTTTACAATTTTGAAATATACAGTATTATTAGCTCTAGTTACCATGCTGTGCAATAAATGTCAAAAAGATATTTCTTCTGTTGAACTGAAACTTTGTACCCTTTGATCAACATCTCCCTATTCCCCCATCCCCCTGGCCTCTGGTAACCACCATTCTACTCTGCTTATATAAATGTGATTATTTTAGACTCCTTTATAAGTGATAACATGTCTTGCCTTTTTGTGCCTGGTTTATCTTACTTAGCATAATGTCTTCCAAGTTCATCCATATTGTCACAAATGATAGGATTTTCTTTTTGAAGGCTGAATAATAGTCCATTGGTTATTTCTATCTATGTATCTACAGGTCTGTAATTCAGAAAGGCATAACTTTAGATTGACAGGTATCACATTTTCTTTATCCATTCACCCATTGATGGACACTTAGGTTGATTCCACATCTTGGCTATTATGAATAATGCTGCAATGAACATGAGAGTGCAGATATCCCTTCAATATGCTGATTTCATTTCCTTTGGCTTTATATCTGGAAGTGAGATTGCAGGATCATATGGTAATTCTATTTTTAGTTTTTTATAGAGCCTTCATGTAGTTTTCCTTATAGCTATAGTAATTTACAGTCCCACCAACATTGTACAAGGGTTCTCTTTTCTCCACATCCTTGCCAATGCTTGTTATCTTTTGTCTTTTTGATAACAGACATTCTTACAGATGTAAGGTTATATCTCTTTGTTTTTTTAATTTGCATTTTCCTGATGATTAGTGATGTTGAGAATTATTTTCATCTATCCGTTGGCCATTTGTCATCTTTTGAGAAATGTCTATTCAGGTCCTTTGCCCATTTAAAAAAATGGATGCATAGAAACCATGTCCTAGGATTCTGATTCAATTGGACCAAGGTTGTTTTTTGCAATTTGACTTTTAAATACTGCAGAGGCAATTTGGCTGTGCTAACAGAATTGAGATCTGCTATAATAACAGTAGCAAGCTTATTGAGCACTTAGGCTCTTTACATATAGTAACTCAATCAATCCTCTATGAAATACATGCCTTTTGATGCCCAATTTGCAGATGAGGAAACTAAATACAGAGAAGGTGAGTCAATTGCCCAAGGTGACATAGCGAGCCAGTGGGAGAACCAGAATCAGAATGCAGACTGTCTGACTCCAGAGTTTTGCTGAAATAGAATTTCTAAAGCTTGGTATTTTGTTTTATTATTTGCTTTGAAAATAACATCCAATTAAATTAACCAGTGTTTCCCATAATTATTTTTTATCTGTAGAACTTGAAAGTCACGTACAGGACTTAAGGTGTGTGCTGAAAATATTAAATTACGGGAAAAAATTATTTATTTTAAAATTATTTTATTCTGCTTCCTGAGCCAGCCCAGCATGCTTTTCCTGGCTTGTTTTCTTTCTACTGCTACCAGAGGAAGAACAGAGAAATGATGTCATTTGATTTTTCCCCCTCCTGAGTCAATGAAAGAATAAAATAAAATATATCTCTCATTCAGCAATTCTTTTACTGACATTTAAGCTCGTTTCTAACCATATGTGTGATGACTGTTAATAATAGAATCATTTGAAATTGTTTATAAATCAAAAGAAAAAACAAAAGTCAACTAAACTCCCACCATGCAAAGGTGGTGGTGTAACATCCTTCCAGAGGTCTTCTTTTGGTATTTTGTTTTTCTTTCCTTTTTTTTTTTTTTTTTTTTTTTGAGACAGGGTCTTACTCTGTTGCCCAGGCTGGAGTGCAATGGCATGATCTCCGGTTCACTGCAACCTCCACCTCCCGGGTTCAGGCTCTTCTCGTGCCTCAGTCTCCCAGATAGCTGTGATTACAGGCGTGCGCCACTATGCCTAGCTAATTTTTGTATTTTTCGTAGAGACAGGGTTTCGCCATGTTGGCCAGGCTGGTCTCAAACTCCTGACCTCAAGCGATCACCTGCCTTGGCCTCCCAAAGTGCTGGGATTACAGGTGTGAGCCATGGCGCCTGGCCAGTATTGTTTTCATTAGTTTTTTATTTCATTAGCAATAACAACTAGACATAGTAATATGAATCTCATCTTGAACTGTAGTTCCCATAATTCCCACATGTCGTGGGAGGGACCCAGTGGGAGGTAACTGAATCATGGGCGCAGTTCCCCCACGCTCTTCTCATGATTGTGAGTTCTCACAAGATCTGATGGTTTTTTAAGCATCTGGCATTTCCCCTGCTGGCACTCATTCTCTCTCCTGCTGCCCAGTGAAGAGGTGCCTTATGTCATGATTGTAAGTTTCCTGAGGCCTCCCCAGCAAATTTAAATCTCTTTGCTTTATAAATTACCCAATCTTGGGTATTTCTTCATAGCAGTGTGAGAATGGACTAATACAGTAAATTGGTATCTCAGAATGGGGCGCTACTATAAGGATACCCGAAAATGTGGAAGTGACTTTGAAACGGGCTAAAGGCAGAGGTTGGAGCAGTTTGGAGGGGTGAGAAGAAGACAGGAAAATATGGGAAAGTTTGGCCGGGCACCGTGACTCATGCCTGTAATCCCAGCACTTTGGGAGGCCGAGGCGGGTGAATCACCTGAGGTCGGGAGTTCGCAACCAGCCTGACGAACATAGAGAAACCCCGTCTCTACTAAAAAATACAAAATTAACTGGGCGTGGTGGCGCATGCCTGTAATCCCAGCTACTGGGGAGACTTAGGCGGAGAATCACTTGAACCCGGGAGGCAGAGGTTGCAGTGAGCCGAAATCGTGCCGTTGCACTCCAGCCTGGGCAACAAGAACGAAACTCCATCTAAAAAAAAAAAAAAAAAAAAAAAAGGGAAAGTTTGGAACTTACTAGAGACTTGTTGAATAACTTTGACCACAATGCTGATAGTGATATGGACAATGAAGGTCAGGCTGAGGTGGTCTCAGATGGAGATGAGGAATTTATTGGGAACTGGAATAAATAACACTATGCTTTAGAAAAAAGACTGGCAGCATTTTGCCCCTGCCCTAGAGATCTGTGAAACTTTTAACTTGAGAGAGATAATTTAGGGTATCTGGCAGAAGAAATTTCTAAGTGGCAAAGCATTCAAGAGGAAGGACCATAAAAGTTTGGAAAATTTGCAGCCTGATGATGCGATAGAAAAGAAAATACAATTTTTTAGGGTGAAATTCAAGCCTGCTGCAGAAATTTGCATAAGTAGCAGGAGCTGAATGTTAGTCACCAAGACAATGGGGAAAATGTCTCCAGAGTATGTCAGAGACCTTGGCAGCAGCCCCTCCCATCACAGACCTGGAGGCCTAGGAGGAAAACATGGTTTTTGGGGCTGGGCCCAGGGCTCCCTGCTGTGTGCAGCCTAGGGACTTGATGCCCTGCATTCCAGCTGCTCCTGGAATGGCTAAAAAGGGCCAAGGTGCAGCTTGGGCCATGGCTTCAGAGGGTGCAAGCCCCAAGCTTTGGCAGCTTCTACATGGTGTTGAGCCTGTGAATGCACAGAAGTCAAGAATTGAGGTTTGGGAACCTCTACCTAGATTTCAGAGGATGTATTGAAACTCCTGGATGTCCAGGCCGAAGTTTGCTGCAGAGGTAGAGCCCTCATGGAGAGCCTCTACTAGGTCAATGTGGAAGAGAAATGTGGGGTCAGACCCCAAACACAGAGTCCCCACTTGGGCAGTGCCTAGTGGAGCTGTGAGAAGAGAGCCACCATCCTCCAGACCCCAAAATGCTAGATCCATTGACAGCTTGCACTGTGCACCTGGAGAAGCCACAGACAGTCAGTTCCAGCCAGTGAAAGCAGCAGGAAAGGGGGCTGTACTCTGCAAAGCCACAGACGCAGAGCTGCCCAAGGCCATGGGAGCCCACCTCTTGCACCAGTATGACCTAGATGTGAGACGTGGAGTCAAAGGTGATCATTGTGGAGCATTGAGATTTAATGACTGCCCTACTGGATTTTGGACTTGCATGGGGCCTGTAGCTCCTTTGTTTTGGCCAATTTCTGCCATTTGGAATGGGTATATTTATGCAGTGCCTGTGTCCCCATTGTATCTGGGAAATAACTAACTTGCTTTTGATTTTACAGGCTTATAGGCAGAAGGGACTTGCCTTGTCTCAGATGAGACTTTGGATTTGGACTTTGAGTTAAAGCTGGAATGCATTAAGACTTTTGGGGACTGTTGGGAAGGCATGATTGTGTTTTGAAATGTGAGGACATGAGATTTAGGAGGGCCCAGGGACGGAATGATATGGTTTGACTATGTCCCCACCCAAATTTCATCTTGAATTATAGTTCCCATAATCCCCACATGTTATGGAGGGACCTGGTGGGAGATAATTGAATCATGGGTACAGTTTCCCTGTGCTGTTCTCATGATTGTTTCTCACAAGAGCTGATGGTTTTATAATTGTCTGGCATTTCCCCTGCTGGCACTCATTCTCTCTCCTGCCACTTCATGAAGAGGTGCCTTCTGCTGTGATTGTAAGTTTCCTGACGTCTCCCAGGCCATGCAGAACTGTGAGTCAATTAAACCTCTTTCCTTGATAAATTACTCAGTCTCGGGTATTTCTTCATAGCAGTGCAAGAGTGGACTAATACAATGATGTTCATGTATTTAAGGTTTGCACTACCCACTTATAGAAGAAATCTATCAAAGTTTGATCAGTTCTAATTTTTTCCCTTGGTCCCTGGTTCTGTGACAACTTTTATTTATGGAGAGTTCCTTTGTGACATACAGACCCATAGCAAGCCTTCCTTGTGGTGGTTTTAATTGCACAAAGCAACGAGACATCCTAGAAAGCTTGCCATTGTTAAAAGCAAGGAGGGGAACCAATAGAAGCAGTAAAAGATTTCAGTGATGTGTACCTGGGTAGCTGATTTCAAAGTTTTTCCTGATTTAGAACTGTGACAAATCTTAATATGAGAAAATACTTCCAAAATTGTAGAACTTTATGTTTTGAAAAGTGTCTGTCATCAAACTTTTGTTTAATTTCTATTTTGTGCATGACACCTTGTTAAAATTATTCTGCTGAGAGCATCAGAGACGTCCTTTTGTTAAATGTAGTGGCATTTTTCTGTCCCCATTTTATTTTCCCTTTCTGCCACACTTAATGCTTTTACTCCTTCCGAAAATCCACTCTTCCCTGGCTTCAGGATATCTCACTTTTATGGTTTTCCCTCTACTTCTCTAGCTGTTCCTTTTTGGTTTTTATGTTTTTTCCTTCAGTAATTCCTTCTGTGAATGCTGAGTCCTCAGGATCCTGACTTCAGCACTTACTCTCCTTACTGTACCCACTTAGCCTAAGCCAATCTCCCTGCTTTTATTGTTCATCATTTATGTGATGGCAACCCTCAATCTTACATCTCTGGCACAGATCTCTCTCCTAATTCTAGATCCATATATCCAGCTGCTTATGAAAGACTTCGTATGAATGTTTTAAAGGCACTCTAAGTGTAAGATGTTTTAAAACATAAGCCACCTCTGCTTGACCAATATTGCTCCTAATCCTGTGTTCCCAATCTAAGTGAATTTAAAGATCTGAGTATTTTTCTTTTAAAATTTTTTTTTAATTTTTGTGGGTAAATAGTAGGTGTATATATTTATGGAATACATAAGATGTTTTGATACAGGCATGTAATGTGTAATAATTATATCATATAAAATGGGGTATCCATCCCCTCAAGCATTTATCCTTTGGGTTACAAATAATCCAATTATATTTTAAAACATACATTTAAATTATTATTGACTATAAGTCACCCTGTCGTGCCACCAAATACTAGGTCTTATTCATTCTATTTTCTTTGTACCCATTAGCTATTCCCACCTCCCCCCCAACCCCCTAGTACCCTTCCTAGCCTCTGGCAACCACCCTTCTACTCTATCTCCATGGGCTTAATTGTTTTGATTCTTACATCCCACATATAAGTGAGAAATCTGAATATTTTTCTTAACATTTACCTATTTCCATTCCCTGTGTTTAACCAATTATAAATTTTTATATTTTCTTCTTCCTTACTGTATTTCAAAATAATCTCCTATTTATCTTTCACTATCACTACCTGTTTTTAAAATTTTTATTTTAGATTCAGGTGGTACACGTGCAAGTTTATAACTAGGCTATATTGTGTGATGCTGAGGTTTGGGCTTCTAGTGATTGCATCATGAATATAGTGAACATAGTACTTAAAAGTATGTTTTTCAGCCCTTGTCCCCTTCCTTCCCTCCCACATTTTGGATTCTTCAGTCTGTTGTTCCCATCTATACCTGCATGTACCCAAGACTTAGCTCCCACTTATAAGTGAGAACATGTAGTATTTGGTTTTGCGTTTCTGTGTTCATTTGCTTAGGATAATGGTCTCCAACTACGTTCATGTTGCTGCAAAGGATATGATTTTGTTCTTTTTAATGACTGCATAGTACTCCACAGTATATATGTACCACATTTTCTTTATCCAATCCACCATTAATGGGCACCTAGGTTGATTACATGTCTTTGCTGTTATGAATAGTCCTGCAGTGAACATGCAAGTGTTTGTATATTTTTGGCATTTTCCTTTCAGTATGTACCTAATAGTGGAATTGCTGGGTTGAATAATAGTTCTATTTGCAGTTTTTTGAGAAATCTCCAAACTGCTTTCCACAATGGCTGAACTAATTTGCATTCCCACCAACAGTGTATAAGCATTCCCTTTTCTCCACAGCCTCAACAACTTCTGTAATTATTTGACTTTTTAATGTTTGTTGGCCGCTTATATGTCTTCTTTTGTGAAGTGTCTGTTCATGCTCTTTGCCCACTTTTTAATGAAGTTATTTATTTTTTCTTGTTGATTTAAGTTTCTTGTGGATTCTGGATATTAGTCTTGTTGGATGCATAGTTTGTGTTTTCTCCCAGTCCATAGGTTGTCTGTTTACTCTGTTAGTTTCTTTTGCTGTGCAAAAGCTCTTTAGTTTAATTAGGTCTTAACTGTTGATTTTTATTTGTGTTGCAATTGCTTTTGAGGGCTTGGTCATAAAGCCTTTGCCAAGGCCAGTGTGCAGAAGAGTGTTTCCTAGGTTTCCTCCTGGGATTTTTATAGTTTTAGGTCTTGCATTTAAGTCTTTAATCCATCTTAAGTTAATTTTTGTATATGGTGGTAGGTAGTGGTCCAGTTTCAGTCTTCTGCATATGATTAGCCAGTTTTCCTAGCACCATCTATTGAATAGGGAGTCCTTTCCCCATTGCTTATTTTCATTGACTTTGTTGAATATCAGTTGGTTTTAGGTATGCTCCTTTATTTCTGGGTTTTCTGTTCAGTTCCATTGGCCGATGTGTCTATTTTTATATCAATACCATGCTGTTTTGGTTACTGTAGCCGTGTAGTATAGTTTGAAGTAAGATAATGTGATGCCTCCAGCTTTGTTCTTTTTGCTTAAGATTGCTTTGGCTATTTGGGCTCATTTTTGGTTTTCTATGAATTTGAGAATAGTTTTTTCTAATTTTGTAAAAAATAACATTGGTAATTTGATAGGAATAGCATTGAATCTTTAGATTGTTTTGAACAGTATGGACATCTAATAATGTTGATTTTTCTAATCCATGAGCATGGAATGTTTTTCCATTTGTATTTTCCATGATTTCTTTCAGCAGTGTTTTGTAATGCTCCTTGTAGAGATCTTTTACCTCCTTGGTTAGATGTATTCCTATGTGTTTTATTTTTTGTGCATGTGGTTATTGTAAATAGGATTGCATTCTTGATTTGGCTGTCAGCTTGAGGGTTGAAGAGCTGTTCCAGCTCTTAAGGATAATGTTTGGTGCATAGAAATGCTACTGATTTTCATACACTGATATTGTATCCTGTAACTTTACTGAATTCATTTATCAAATATAAGAGTTTTGGCTGGGTGTGGTGGCTCACGCCTGTAATCCCAGCACTTTGGGAGGCCAAGGTGGGCAGATCACGAGGTCAGAAGTTTGAGACCAGCCTGGCCAACAAGGTGAAACCCCGTCTCTACTAAAAATACAAAAATTAGCTGGGCATGGTGGCGGGCACCTGTAATCCCAGCTCCTCAGGAGACTGAGGCAGGAGATTCGCTTGAACCCAGGAGGCAGAGGTTTCAGTGAACCAAGATCATGCCATTGCATTCCAGCCTGGGCGACAAGAGCAAGACTCCGTCTCAAAAAAAAAAAAAAAAAAAAAAAGAGTTTTATGGTGGAGTTGGTAGGTTTTTCTAGGTAGAAGATCATATCATCAGCAAGCAGGGATAATTTTACTTCCTCTTTTCCAATTTGGATGCCTTTTATTTCTTTCTCTTGCCTGATTGCTCTGGCTAGGACTTCTAGTACTATGTTGAATAGGAGTGGGCATCCTTGTCTTGTTGCAGCTCTTAAAGATAATACTTCCAGCGTTTGCCCATTAGGTATGATGTCGGCTGTAGGTTTGTCATAGATGGCCCTTATTATTTGAGGTATGTTCCTTTAATGTCTAGTTTGTTGAGGGTTTTTATCATGAATAGATGTTAGATTTTATTGAAAACTTTTTCTGCATCTATTGGGATAATCATATGGTTTTTGTTTTTAATTCTGTTTATGTGGTGAGTCACATTTATTGACTTGAATATGTTGAACCAACTTTGCAGCTCAGGAATAAAGCCCACTTAATCATGGTGAATTAACTTTTTGATGTGTTCCTGGATTCACCTGGCTAGTTTGTTGAGGATTTTTGCATCTATGTTCATGAGAGATATTGGCCTGTAGTTTTCTTTTTTGTCGTTGTTGTTGTTGGTGTGTCTTTGCGAGATTTTGGTGTCAGGATGATACTGGTTTCATAGAATGAGTTAGGGAGGAATCTCTCTTCCTCAGTTTTTTGGAATAGTTTCAGTAGGATTGGTACTAGCTCTTCTTTGTATGTCTGACCACCTACTCTTCAGTCATTTAATTTATAAATTTATTTTAGTGTTCCACAGAACATTAGTTTCATAAGATGTTAAACAACATTCTACAAAAAAAAATAGTGTTTTGTGGCCAAATAAGTTTGGAGAATATGGCATACTACCGTTCCCATCGTGGCAATTCATGATGAACATGAAGCATTAAGAAATCCTGCAGTAATGCAACCTGTTTGTTTAACCCAGCATTCCAGTATTCCCCAATTCTTTGTGGAAAGTCTTTAAATAGCTTGTTTCCATGCATAGTTTGGAACATTCTTGTTTGTATAGGATATAAGATAAGAAACAAACTCATTTTTCTCCCAAGCAGTCAGTTTTCCTATCAACATTTGTTGAAGATCTCTTCCTTCCCTGCTTGTTTCTGGGACTTCCTTAATCATATATTAAATTCTTAAATGTCCTGGGATCTAGTCTGGACTCTTGACTCTTTGGCTTTATTTCTTTATTTTTTTTGAGATAGGGGCCTCTGCCAGTATTTTTGAGGGAGGCTTATTTGAATGCAGAATAATCACCCATGCACATCTGATGGTCAAATGTAAGCACTCCAACACTAAAATTGAGGCCAAGTGAGTTATCAGTCATGGAGTCCTACTGAAGAAATTTTGAGTGGGAAGTCACACTTGCAGGGGTATTCAGAATTTGTCAGTGCTTGGCCACATCATTAGCAGCTTAAAAGAGCAAGAGCTGCATTCTCCCTACCCTTCTTTTCCAATTGATAAAAGTGACAGTAGTTAGCATCCTGAGGTTAGTCATGGCATAATTTTGAGTCAGATCCTTCTGGAAACTTGTCCTTACTTCCTTTCCTTCATAATACTCTAGCTTCATGAGGCCATTTAGTAAAATTAAACCTGAACTACTAGAAATTATAGACTTAATCACATTTCATCCTGAGTTGTAATTTTTTATTCATCCATCTCTGCGGGCCTGGAGCTGGCAGTAAGCAGATAAGTTTTTGTTTGCAATTGTGAGACCGTGCATTTTTTTTTGCTCAGAATATCACAGTTGTTAGCTCACATGGACTCCAAAATCCCATACTTTAGCTACTTAGAGGATGTTCAGCCTTTCTATTCTGTGATCCTGTGATACAGTATATGTGGAAGTGTGCCAGTTTTCCTGGGGAAGGAAAAAAATTAAGCAGCAAACACAAACTTTTTTTAATATATAAAAGCATGTATGTATGGAAAAACTCCAAGATATTAATAATGGCTATAGACACATGGTGGGATGTTGCTGGGTGTTCTCTCTTCCAGATAGCTTTGCACCCTGTGCTGGGCCCTGGAGAACGATCCATGAAGACTGTATCCTTGGGTTTGCTCCCCTGCCATATGCTTTCTGGTTAGATTCAGCCAGTGGAGAGAGGGAGGAGAGTGGAGTTGGGGTATCTATTCCTCTGGCGCCATACTTATAGAATTGTCTTGGGCTGGCTGAATCCCTCAACTGACAGTCAAAACTTGTCTTAGCATACTCAGGATGCTTAAGAAATTATCATAGACTGGGTAGTTTATAAGCAATGGAAATTTATTTCTCACATTCAGAGGGTGGAAGTCTGAGATCAGGGTGCCAGCACGGTCGGGTACTAGTGAGGACCCTCTTCCAGGTTGCAGACTGCCATCTTCTCATTGTATCCTTACATGGGGAAAGAGGGCAGGAGAGCTCCCTGGGGTGCCTTTTATAAGGGCACTAATACCATCATGCAGGCGATCAGTGCATAATACAGCTCCTCTCCCACTGTTTCTAGCCCCAGGATACTTCCTTATTCCTGTTGATTTCTTTTCCACCTTTCTAAAGATACTAGTGATCACTGCCCAAATAGCTCACAGTTAATAGTAGGATCTGGGTGCTCAATTAAAGAAATGTTGGTTGCTGTTAGTTACCCGTTGGCTAAGCAGGTGTGTACTCACATATTGTTTTTCTCTTAGATCCAAGAGTTGAAGATTGGCTCCTCATGTCCTCGCCTCTGCCACAAACCATCCTCCTAGGATTCTATGTCTATTTTGTCACTTCTCTGGGACCAAAGCTCATGGAAAATCGCAAGCCCTTTGAACTCAAGAAAGCAATGATAACGTACAATTTTTTCATAGTACTCTTTTCTGTGTATATGTGTTATGAGGCAAGTGTCTTCAGTATTCCTAATGGGAGAATTTTGCCTGAGTTTTTCTGTTTATGTGTCATTATGTTTTCTGTTGTAAGGGTAACCTTTGCAATTTAAGGAATTAAGAAACTGATCTCACTAGAGCAGGTATTTGCCAAAATAATGTTAGGTATAGACCAAATAATAAACTCATTTGAGGATCTTGGTATAATCTGTCTCACAGATAATGAGAAAAACTAACGTCTATTCCATGGATTTGTACATAATTGCCTTAATGGATTATTGAATTAATCCATAAATTTTAGTTTTGAGGAAACTCTTAAAGTAACATAGCTGGTAAGTGGAGGGCTGATATTTGAACCCAGGTCTGTCTGACATCAGAGTTCATCTTGACTCAGTAAAAAGTTGTCATCATCATGGTAGGCACCTTTGGTTTCTGGATACTCTGATGAACTATGGGATGGTAGACTGTTTTGGTTAGTTTAGCTGGGCTTTGTGGGGACAGAGAGCATAGACTCATATAAAGCAGTAGGTGAGGGAGCCTGTTCCTTAATTTTTTTCCCATTAACTCATTAATTCATTACTGTCCCTTAATTGTTAATAAGAGAGATGGGGCTCTTCCAGGACCCTAAAACAGATTCATGAATTCTCTCTCTTCCCCTGTGCTAATAACATGCCTCAGCCACCCCCATGTACGTTCTTTTCTGAGATTCCTTCCTTCTTTTCCAGCTCTGGCTGGCTTCATTATCCTTTTTTATTAACTTCCTCTATAGCATACCTTGTGCTTAATCATAAGTAGGGCTCACGAGGGCCCAATATGGGCCCACTGACCTCTCCTGGCACCATAGTTTCTCCACATGCATTCTGACCTGACTCTTGCTACAGATCCATCATATTGATCACTTTAAATCTACTGTGGCTGGCCAGGTGTGGTGGCCTACACCTGTAATCCCAGCACTTTGGTAGGCTGAAGTAAGAGGATTGCTTGGGCCCAGGAGTTTGAGACCAGCCTGGACAACGTAGGGAGACCTTGTGTCTACAAAAAATACAAAAAAATTAGCCAGGCGTGGCAGTGCATGCCCGTGGTCCCAGCTGCTTGGGAGGCTGAGGTGAGAGGATCACTTGAGCCTGGGAGGTCAAGGCTGCAATGAGCCGTGATCATGTCTAGTGACGGAGCAAGACCCTGTCTCAAAAAATAAAAATAAAAAAAATACTCTGGCCTTATTTCTCACAGTCCTCCCTATAGTCTGGACTCACTCTGCTGCTTTCCATTTCTTCTATTTTGAAAATTAACTCACAGGCCACTCCTAATGTCCCTTCAGGAGTATGAGCAACTGAGAGGAAAAGAGTGATAGAGATGGGAGCAAAGAAAACACAAGCTCCTAGCATGGTCTTAGGGGACAGCATGTTGTAGTAAGGTGTTAAGAACATACCTGGAAGCCAGGAGATTAGGAACTAGTTAGTTCTGCTTCTGCCACTGACTGGCTGCCTGAATTTTAGCAAGTTATTTAACCTCTCTGGGCCTTAGTTCTCTCGTTTTATAAAGATAGGATTGAACCAAATAGTCTCTCAGATCCCTCCTTGCTCTCATATTCTTAGGGTCTATGTCTGATTTGTCATTGAGTGTAATGTACCCAAATATATTTCTCAGGCTTGGAAAGAATCCAGTCATCACCAGTCAGCTTTGATTCCTACTTGATCAATTACAATGTAAAAGAAGGTTTTAAAATATCTGAATTTGAGAGTTTCTGACTCTCATTTACTGCTAATACTTGAGTTACTTATGTGTCAGTTTCAGGAACTACCTGCCAAATATAAATTATTACTTTCTGAATTCAGGGATTTTTTTTTTTTTCCACCAGAAGGGGTCTCGCTCTGTTGCCCAAGCTGGAGTGCAGTGGCACGATCTTGGCTCACTGCAGCCTTGACCTCCCAGGCTCAAGTGATCCTCCCACCTCAGCCTCCCAAGTAGCTGAGACTACAGGCATGAGCTACTATGTCTAGCTAATTTTTTGTATTTTTTATAGAGATGGTGTTTTGCCATGTTTCCCAGACTGCTCTCAAACTCCTAGACTCTACTGATCCACCTGCCTGAGCCTCCCAAAGTGCTGGGATTACAGGTGTGACCCACTGGGCCTAGCCTAATTTTTCTTATTACTAGCCTGGAATATAGACATATATGTAAAAAGTTCCACAAGCTGTTGGAACGTTCTTAAACTTTCTACTCTATTTAAACAAAGGCTTTTGGTAGCCACACAGCATGCCATCCATCTGTTGATGGCACATCTGAACACATGGCTTATTGTATGGAGTATGATTTCATTTGGTTTACAAAGCAAACACCTCTACCAATGATGTTAGGCCAAATCTGAAGAAGTTGAAAGGGAAGGACATCAGACTCAAGGAACTCAGATGCCTTCTTGTGTAGTGATTGTTTGAAAGTGCTAGTTACTTGGCAGCAGTCAGACACTAGCAGAGACCACTTAAGACCCAACAGAAGGCCAAGTCTCACAACTTTCATTCAACGCAGTGCTTGTTTGGGGTAGGGTAAGGTGGAGAATTATTCATCACAATTCCAGTAATAGCTCCTGGCCACAGAGCATTACATTAGTCAAAAATGAGTCTGAGCCCAAGAGAATATGAGGACACTCACTGACAGTAGGATTTTATAAAACAGAATTAGCCATTTCTATGTCATGTGCCCTTATTCATTTGGCAAAATCTATTGATTTGTTTTTGTTAACTATTTTTCTCATTCGTGAAATATCTTGTGCTTTTCTGAGTCTTAATTTTCAAGATTTTATAACTTACCAAGTTAACAGTGTGATTAAGTTATCTTATAAGTCAAGCCAGAGGCTAGTCTCAGAAAAGAATGATGCATTTTATAATACTATAGTGTCTAATAATTGTTCTTCTCCTTTGTTTCTTTTCTTTACACAATCATAATATTATTCTGACAATGCCTCATAAGCTTTTGTTTTTAGAATTTAATTAATTGTAAAGTTCTAATTTTAGCTTTAATAGTAATTAAAACTAGAAATTTAAAATCTGGTTCAATGGCAGAAAAGGATATAACCATTATACTGAGAGAGAAGATCTCCCAGGGGGTATTTGGCATGTATGAGAAGAACTGATCATATTGTCAGTACCCTAAATTAAGCCAACCATTTCATATATGTGTTAAGTTAAAATTGGAGCCCTTGGCTTTTCCTTTTCAGATACTGTTTTAAAAGAAGACCTTCCCACCATCAGACTGAAAGAATGTCAGTATAATCTTTATAATCTTTGAATTACAGTTCAGATTTATCAACAATAGGCTCTTTCTTGTCACCATCAGCCTTGGATCACTTTGTGGGTGTGTTGGAATTAAGGCCTGCCAGATTGCACTTTTATTGTTAACGAGCATTTTCCTCTTTTACTTGTCTTGTGAATCCACAGTAAAACTATTAATAATATCTGAGCCATGGACTACCACCTCACATCACACTCACCAACCAATGATGGGAAAAGCCCAGTTGTCGCAGCTGTCTTATGAGTACATTGAGGCATTTTGGTTTGCATGTTTAGTTATTGACTAAGTAGAAAGACTGGAAATTGCTAGAAATGACTGATTCAGATCCAACTGTTCCCTTTAAGAGTACACAAACACATTCACTCACACATACATAGATGAACCTAAGATAATTCACCTGCCAGTATTTGCTGTTTAAGCAAAACACTCCAAGTGTTTTATTCTTCACCATATTAGAATAATCATCCCAAGAGATGAGCATTTTAGTCAGAACACAGTTTATATAAATAATATATGAGTTTGTGGTTTTGAAAATTCTTGATATCAAGCTATGATATCAAGCATGTTCATTTTGTATTTGTTCCAGCTACCTTTTCCTCTGCACTGACTGTTGACTTAGCTGAAAATGTAATGAAGAGACACTATCAAAACTACCTTTGTTGTGGCTGTTGGGAAAATGCTTTCCTTTCTTAATATGCATGTGCTGTCTTGCAGTTTGTGATGTCTGGCTGGGGTATAGGTTATTCATTTCGATGTGAGATTGTTGACTATTCACGGTCACCCACAGCTTTGAGGGTAAGTTTCTCTTTGGAAAAACCTGAAATTCAAAATCAATGTTAAAATTTTGTGAACTGTTTGTAACACTGAATGTAAACTTAGAATAAGCAGATGACTCAGTTATCAGATTGTGTGTGTTGTGGTGGAGAAAGTGAAAAATTACAAGAATAAAAAAAATCACATGTATAATTTTCTATAAAATGAAAATTGGTGCTTTTCTTTTTTAATTTCTTGGATTTAAAAATAAATTCACATGTGGTTCCTCAAAAAATTGAAAATAGAATTACCATAAGATCCAGCAATTCTGCTTCTGGGTATATACCTAAAAGAATTGAAAACAGAGACTTGAAGAGATATTTGTATACTCATGTTTATAGCAGCATTATTCATAATAGCCAAAAGGTAGAAGCAACCCACGAGTCCAGGGATAGATAAATGGATAAACAAGGCCAGGTGCAGTGGCTTACGCTTGTAATCCTAGCGCTTTGGGAGGCTGAGGCGGGTGGATTGCCTGGGCTCAGGAGTTTGAGACCAGCCCAGGCAACACGGTGAAACCCCATCTCTACTAAAATACAAAACTTAGCAGGGCATGGCAGCATGGGCCTGTAGTCCCAGCTACTCAGGAGGATGAGTTAGGAAAATCGCTTGAACCCAGGAGGCGGAGGTTGCAGTGAACCGAGATTGCACCATTGCACTCCAACCTAGATGACAGAGTGAGACTCCATCTCAAAAAAAGAAAAAGATAAATGGATAAACAAAATGTGGCATATGTATAGAATGGAATATGATTCAGCCTTTAAAAGGAAGGGAATTCTAACTCATGCTACAGCAGGGATGAACCCTGAGAACACTATGCTAAGTGAAATAATTAGGTCACGAAAGGACATATACTGCATGATTTGGCTTATATGAGGTGCCTAGCGTAGTCAAATTCATAGACACAGAAAGCAGAATTGTAGCTGGGGTTAGAGAGGGAGAATGGGATGTAGTTTAGTGGGTGTAGCTTCAGTTTTGCAAGATGAAAAAAGTTCTATGGATGGATGGTGGTAATGGTTGAACAACAATGTGAAGGTACTTAATGCCACTTAACTGTGCACTAAGAAATGGTTGACATGACAGATTTTATGGTATGCATATTTTACCAAAATTTAAAAATATAAGCTTTTCTTCCATATACAAAATAAAATAAAATAAATTTAGATTTATTTGTGCTTCTGCAGATGGCACGTACCTGCTGGCTTTATTACTTCTCCAAATTTATTGAGCTATTAGATACGGTGAGTATATGGCCACCACATTTGGTAAATGTTTGATCTTAAATGTTTGATCTTAAATGTTTGATCTTTCAGTGAAACCAATAAACTGCTGTAGTTTCAGTTGTCTGATAACTTTGGTTATTTCTCATTTTCAGGCAGACCTACTGTTATCTTTTTTACCTTTTATTATCAGTAACTTTAGAGAATAGATAGGATAACCTTATTTTTTCAGTATTTTGCAAACTCTATAAAGTTTCTGTTATATAGCTATCAGTTGATTATGATAAGCATGGTGACTGTGTCATATACTCCAAAACTGCATCTTTATATAGATGGATGACAGTTGTTTTATGAATCAAGTTCAGGAAGTAAAAAGCAGAAAACATCTTACCTTTGTTTGTTTGTTTTTTTATCCCAAAGCACAGTCATCCATATTCCTTCAGGAGGATGAATAAACTTTCACGAGAATGTTGCATTACCCCTGGTCTATCAGTAATTCAGCTGCTTTTCTGAAGTCTGTGCTTACTGGGCCCTATCTCTTCCTACTTCAGATCCTAGTGAGGATCGCCTCTGAACTTGGATGACCGGGTCTTGGGAGAAGCACGTGTCACAAATTAGGGTCTGTGATTTAGAGGAGAAAGCCATGAACCTTTGTTTCCAGAGGAGCTTAGGAAAGCTGAATATTTGTTGTATCTTTGCATCAAGTGTATCTTAGTTATTTGGAGCTAGTTTTGGCTCAGACTGAAAAGTGTGTTTTCTTTGGAATGCATACCATGATATTTCTTGTAGGAAATCTCAATATGCTTCACCTTTTGAAATGACTAATCACATAATGTTAGAATTGGAAAGGACTTGTGTGAACATACAATCCAGTGGTTCTCGAACTTTAACATGCGTTTAGAATCACCTGAGACTTGTTAAAACACAGATGCCTCGACCCCCACCCCCAGAGTTTCTGATTCCCTAGGCCTTGGATGGGGCTCAAAATTTGCATTTCTAACAAGTTCTCAGATGATGCTAATACTTATTGGTCCAGGGACCATGTTTTGAGAGCCTGTATTCTGGTGGTTCCAGCCCACATTGTGCAATAGAATTAATTGCATTAGGGAAAACAACGACGACAAAAAAAAGCCCTACCTCCAGAGATTTGGTGCCATATGGTCTGGAACAGAGACCAAGCATAGCTATTTTTAAAAAGCTTCTTGGATATTGCAATATGCAGCCAGGGTTGAGAAGCATTAGTCCAGAACCTTCACTCTGAGAAATTGAAGCCAAGGAGTTAAATGACTTACCCAGAGGAATGCTGCTACTAAGTGGGACTAGGACCCAGATTGTTAGTGTATGGCTTTTTCTGTTGCACCACTCAGCCTTCTTCCATGTGCATAAGCAAACGCATTTTGCACTTGGAAATGTGCAAAATTTCCATATTCTCAGTTGCTTTGCATGTTCTCAGTTCCAGCTTCCGTAGGGAAACTGCACTGCTTCTGGATCCTTCCCTAAACTACATTGCTCAAATACTCCTCTTAATACTTTTCTTTGTGCTATTCTGTTTAGTCTTGTATTTAAAAATCTTAACACTCGTATTCTTAATTTCACTTTGGAATATTTTTTGAAAATTTCCCCCTCTCCCAAATTCTACCATTTTGTTGACAGGGTTTTTACAAACCACTGGATAACGTTCACTCTGAGTGTTACCTTCCTTCGCCTTCTCATTTTTTTCTATGCAGTTTTGCTTTCTTTTCCCTCATATTTCTCAAATTAACTTTTCAACTTTTTCTTCCTTCATTTTTCTTTAATAATAATTTCCTAACTTTTGATTTGTTGCAAGTCCTCTTCGTTTGCCTAATCCCTTATCCATATCAGTAAGATGTATTAGAAAGCAATGTAGAATATTTCAATCATAAGTCTTCTGCTTTCCCATACACTTCAAAATCCAGGGGAATTTTTTTTTTTACCAATACAATTTCTTTCAATAATTTTGGCCATATTCCTTACTTTATATCTTTGATTTTTAAATCTACATAAAGTTTCTTTTTGCCTTTTTATTGGTGTTTCCATGTATAGGCGTCGTACCTAAGTTACTTCATAATAATTAGATTTGAGCTGCCCCTTGGGGAATTAGCTGCTTCTGTAAGCATTCTATAAGGCAACACTTTTAGAGGAAATTATGATATGAAATACTTTGCACTTTGCCAATATTTTTTATAATACTCAATACACTATCAAATGATTTTCTGTGAACTCGATATTCTTTAAATTATTTCAGATCTTTTTTGTTCTGCGCAAGAAAAATAGCCAAGTGACTTTCCTTCATGTATTCCATCATACCATCATGCCGTGGACCTGGTGGTTTGGAGTCAAATTTGCTGCAGGTAGACAAGGGAAATTTGGGATCATGTGTTATAAACAACATTTCTATATGCTAAAAACAAAATATTTTTCTAAAATGTGATTATAAGAAACTCAAAAAATCAAAGAGTCACTTTGTTTATACTTCTTTCATTAATTATTACTTGAAAAATAAACATAAGACTCATAATAATTAGGTTTACCCCACTCTTTAGATATACATAACTTCTGGGCACAGCCTTCTACACATATTCTTTAGTTGTTTTGTTTGTATTTTATTCTTTTCCCAGAGAGGTTTATTAAATATCTTTAAATAAATAAATAATAAATAAATCAAATGGTAAAAACTTTGGCTTTATAGGAGTATAGAGAACAATTTCCTGTATGTTCCCAGGAAGTTAGAATGCTTATCTCAAATTCTATGTCTTATTTGCCTTCAAATTTCTAATAGCTGACACACACTCTAACCCCTAATAGCTCTTTAAAGATGTGTCAAATTGTGGTTACCCCAACTTCCTAAAGCATCCTACCATATTAAAGAATGTGTTGATACTGTTTTTAAGGTCCAAAATAGTTTAAATTGAAAGTTTGGAAAACAGGTTGTTTCTTTTTTGTTTTAGGCTTATGAACGTCAAGAATTGGAGAAACCAGAAATAATTTTATCCTATTATACAGTTTTAAATCAGTGATATCCCCAAGGATGTATTCTTAGGAAAATTTGGTTGGGGGATTTATTTGTTCCAGTTTCTTAAATTTTAAAAGTCTTCAAATAGACCTATAGCTGATAACATTTCTGTGAATAGCTTGCCTCTATTGGCCTTTCTAACTCTGCTAGACTAAAAGAAAGGGGGAACCACAATTGAGGAACTCTTGTTTGAGTTCTAGACTCTCTAAACATGGAGGAAAAATATCTACATGTCTCAGAGCATGGGAGGACATGGATAAGCCCGTGTCAGGAAGGGAATGCCAGAACTCAGAGGAGCCACAGGGGCTGTGAATCATGAGTAAACAGCTGTCGCTACCATGGCTTATGGGCATCGGATTTTCCAGGATGTAAAGTACCTCCTTGCTCAGAATTGGCATTTATTATTGAGGAATGTTTTTAAGTAAATGTAGCTGCTTTTTCTTATGAGGTTTGTTAGTATAAACCTTTCATTTACATTAAAACAAGATAGTCTCAGTGGTGTCCATTTGTCAAATCAACAGTAACTATATTAATCTCCATTATTTTACTTATCCTTACTTTCTGTGTTTCTATTTCCCCTTATATGCATATTGTCCCTTCCCATTCTTTCTACAGTGATATACATTGACACTTACAGGTATTTGTGAAAAACTGGAAAATACCTAAACACTCATTAATAGAGTGGTTATTATTACTTGTGTCTATATAACTGTGAAACAAAAATGATATTCAGATGTATTAAATGTCCTAAAATGAGGATCCTATACACAAGGATTTAACAAAGCTCATCTTCTTTGTTAAGCGGCTTGACTCCTAAATTATCAGAAATAGATGAGTATTCTTTTTTTAAAGTATGCTAGAAAAGGTGCTTTCACATCCTTATAATTTATTTATTCTGATTTCTCCCATGAGGCCAGGATACACACTGAAAACTAAATGTGAATAGAAGAAAGATTGGAAGGCAATATCCCAAAATATAAACAGAGGTGGTTTGGAGATATTGAAACAAAAAGTGGTTTTTTTCTCCCTCTTTATTTCCGTCCCTTTCTCTGTATTTTCTAATTTTTAAATATTGAATATCTAACAGTTCAAGAATGGGAGAAATAAATTTTAATGAATACAATTGAGCATTTTTCTAACTTCTATGTTTGAGTTCATTGATAGTGTAGTTTCCATTTCAAAAGCAAGCAGTGCTTTCAATAATGAGAATTTAAATATGATATACTTCAATTTTTTTTTTTTTTTTTTTTTTTTTGAGGCAGAGTTTCACTCTTGTTGCCCAGGGTGGAGTGCAGTGGTGTGATCTCGGCTCACTGCAACCTCCGCCTCCCAGGTTCAAGCGACATACCTCAGTTTTTAAGTGGTACTATGTTTATGGACATCAGTCACTTTATAACGGGTTTCTTGTCCACACCTTAATCCTTCTTCTTCTTTACAAAATGAAAATAGTAGAAGATAGTTTTCTTCTCTCTCATATGTTCCATGCATTGGCACTTCTGTTCAGTCTTACATGTGGAATTCTAGTAAACACTGACTACTCCTACCATCATGACCCCTAGCCATAATATGATTTATCTCCACACTAGCAGAAACTAACCGAGCCCCCTTCGATCTTACAGAAGGAGAATCAGAATTAGTCTCAGGCTTCAATATCGAATATGCTGCAGGCCCATTTGCCCTCTTCTTTATAGCTGAGTATATAAACATTATTATAATAAATGCCCTAACTGCTACAATTTTTCTAGGAGCACTGTACACTATTTATTCACCAGAACTCTATACGATATAGTTTACTATTAAAACTGTCCTCCTAATCTCCCTATTTTTATGAATTCAAACAGCATACCCCCAATTCCGCTACGATCAGCTTATATACCTTTTATGAAAAAACTGTCTGCCACTCACACTGGCATTTTTCATATGGTATATTTCAATACCCGTCACAATCTCCAATATTCCCCCCAAACCTAAGAAATATGTCTGACAAAAGAGTTACTTTGATAGAGTAAATAATAGAGGTTTATTCAGCAGACCTGATACCTATTTCAGTGACAAGCACAGCAACAAAAGCTGTCCCCAGAAATGTTGTTTGGCACTGAGGTCCATTCCTAGAATGAAACTGTCCATTCCAAACTGATTTTTGCAAAAACTTGAGCACAGCTGATCTCTATCTAGTATTTAATTTCCTGTTTTTCTGTTGTACTCCTCAATGGGGTAATAGCAATCCAGCTATTCTTTTGAATAGGATGAAGATATTTCTGTGGTAGGTTTTTACATTAATTATGCATATATCCCCTTCCAGAGATATGGAGAATTGTGATAATTACCCAGGTGATTCCTTTGTTTTTTCCAAAGGAGTAAAATGTGATGGTACTAATCGTAATTCATTCTGAGATGTTTGTTTACAGACCCATTATCATAAAGAAGAAAACAGGCTTAGAAAATATTTTGTTAGGAAAGCCTTCCAAAGAAGATACAAAAAACATTATTAATTAAAATATGGTTGTTTTGTAAATAAACATTAAAATAGGTTGTCAGAAAATAATCATAACTAGAGAAAGTAAACATGTTACTTTTATTTGATAGCTTATTTTGATCAGTAAACCTTACTAAACACTCTTGGCTACACTAGTGCTTTGTTAAATCCCTGTGTCTAAGATCCTCATTTTAGGATATTTAATGGTGAAAATATCCAAATAGAAAATAGGCACTCCTGAAACTGGATCCCTTCCTTACACCTTATACAAAAATTAATTCAAGATGGATTAAAGACTTAAACGTTAGACCTAAAACCATAAAAACCCTAGAAGAAAACCTAAGCATTACCATTCAGGACATAGGCATCGGCAAGGACTTCATGTCTACAACACCAAAAGCAATGGAAACAAAAGCCAAAATTGACAAATGGGATCTAATTAAACTAAAGAGCTTCTGCACAGCAAAAGAAACTACCATCAGAGTGAACAGGCAACCTACAAAATGGGAGAAAACTTTCGCAACCTACCCATCTGACAAAGGGCTAATATCCAGAATCTACAATGAACTCAAACAAATTTACAGGAAGAAAACAAACAACCCCATCAAAAAGTGGGTGAAGGACATGAACAGACACTTCTCAAAACAAGACATTTATGCAGCCAAAAAACACATGAAAAAATGCTCACCATCACTGACCATCAGAGAAATGCAAATCAAAACCACAATGAGATACCGTCTCACACCAGTTAGAATGGCAATCATTAAAAAGTCAGGAAACAACAAGTGCTGGAGAGGATATGGAGAAATAGGAACACTTTTACACTGTTGGTGGGACTGTAAACTAGTTCAACCATTGTGGAAGTCAGTGTGGCAATTCCTCAGGGATCTAGAACTAGAAATACCATTTGACCCAGCCATCCCATTACTGGGTATATATCCAAAGGACTATAAATCATGCTGCTATAAAGACACATGCATACGTATATTTATTGCAGCACTATTCACAATAGCAAAGAGTTGGAACCAAGCCAAATGTCCAACAATGATAGACTGGATTAAGAAAATGTGGCACATATACACCATGGAATACTATGCAGCCATAAAAATTGATGAGTTCATGTCCTTTGTAGGGACATGGATGAAATTGGAAATCATCATTCTCAGTAAACTATTGCAAGAAGAAAAAACCAAACACCTCATATTCTCACTCATAGGTGGGAATTGAACAATGAGAACACATGGACACAGGAAGGGGAACATCACACTCTGGGGACTGCTGTGGGGTTGGGGGACGAGGGAGGGATAGCATTGGGAGATATACCTAATGCTAAATGACAAGTTAATGGGTGCAGCACACCAGCGTGGCACATGTATACATATGTAACTAACCTGCACATTGTGCACATGTACCCTAAAACTTAAAGTATAATAATAATAAATTAAAAAAACTTTAGACAATTTAAAAAAAAAAAGAAAATAGGCATGCCTCTATTAAATAATAGGAGAGGTGTCTTAGTTAGAAAAGCTCTGACATAGTTCCATATCAAAGGTGAAATAGATGTCCTATGTGTATATTATTATGAAACACAGATGAATTTGAGAGGTATTTGGCTTATCCTCCTTTTAAGCACCTTGACTCCTAAACTATCAGAAGTAGACAACTATTCTATTTTTAAATTAACCTAGAAAAGGTGTTCTTATACCACAATAATGTGTTTATTCAAATTTCCTTTGGGAAAGAAGATCAATCCAAATATAAATAATACAAGCTGGAAAGTTGTTAATAAGCTTAATTAATTCAGTTCCTTCTGACTTGAAATTTATGGTAATTGAGGGATTAGCTAAAATATGGCTTTCTCTTGTCAGGAGGAGAAAGTTTATGTGGAACAGTATAGCATAAATGAGGCTCTGGGAGAATACTTAACTGCTTAAAAGTAATTATTTAAAACAGGTTATTTTAACAGAGTACTTCAGCAGTGCTAGTATCTAGAAATATCTAGAATTGCTGCAATTAGGAATAATTATTTTAAAGCAATTTCTACTGTGTAACAGTTTTATTAGATTTTCTCCAGATTATATTAGAAGTGATGAATTTATATTTTCCTTTAAACTTTCTGTAATTCATAGTGTTTATGAATTCAGTTCTTCTCCTACCATAATCTAAATTGATGAGAGTTTGCTTTATTTCTAGAATTAAAGAATACTGGAATTAAGAGAATGTTTTAGAGAAAAATGTAAATTCCAGGTCAACATTACTAAGCTGAGTCAGGCTATACATAAAGAACACATATTCTTCCAGATTGTTATCTTAAGAAACGGACCCCAGGGAGAGTGTTCCTCCTGCCACACTATCAGCTAAACACTGTTTCCCCTTCTGCTGTATTACTGGTCCAGCTAAAGACAATTGAAATGATCTTTTCTTACATTCCCACGTGTTCTTTACTTCTATTCTCAATTGAAGGTGATCGGTAGGAAATGTGGTGAAATGAGAAGAAGAAAACCAAAATAGGAAGGCATAATCAATTGGAAGCCGTAAATAAGGATGGTTTCACAGTTAGTAGATATTTACTTTGGGAAAACAATAATTAATTAAATTCAGCAGCTTGCTAGTGAAAGCCAGTGGTTTTACTGCCAAAATTATTTAATGAAGATTATTGAGAGTAGGAAAAGTAAATTTGATTGCACACAATGACATATACAAAAATATTCTTAGCAGCTTTATTCAGAATAGCCCAAATTGGAAGCAACCCACATGTCTGTCAATAGGAGAATGGGTAATTAGTGATGCGTTTATATGGTATAAACACAGTAGTAAAAACACAAACTACCAATATATGTACCAGGTACGAAAGAGTACATCCTGTGTAATTCCATTTATGTGAAGTTTAATAGCAGACAAAAGTAATAGTTGGTGATAAGAAGTTAGAGTAAAGCTACCTTGGGAGGGGTATATTCTTGGAAGGCGCACATGGGAATCTTATGTGGTGTTGGAAATGTTCTGTATCTTGATCTTGGTAGTGACTTGGGTGTATACATACATGAAAAATCATCAAGTTAAGATTAATGTACTTTGTATACTTTTTGTATGTTAACCCTCACTAAAATATGAATGTTATTACTATTATTTAGCAACATATTATATTTAAAAGGTAACTCAACTAAGTGTAAGTAAATTCAAATCACAAGACCACCTTAAGCTAAGATATAACAAAATAAAGATATGCTAATTTACTTTCTCAGGTTCGTATCTTATATTTTACTAAATATACTATCCAGCCCCCTCTAATTTGATAGTTGTTTAACAGGATTGATATTTTATATATTTTTTTCCAAAATTCAAGAAATAATTATACAAAAATCTCAGTTCAGATGAAAATGTGGTTCATTTTAAGGAACAATGGCCCCATGTTACAATAATTTTATTTTCCAGGTGGTTTGGGAACATTCCATGCCCTTCTAAATACAGCTGTACATGTAGTCATGTATTCCTACTATGGACTTTCTGCGTTGGGGCCAGCCTACCAGAAGTATTTGTGGTGGAAAAAATATTTGACATCATTACAGCTTGTGAGTAATAAATTGTCTTTAAAACCATGTATGAAGCAGCTAGAGTCACTTGTTTTCACTATGAATTAGGATACTGGTTAAATAAAGAAGAAAGACAAAACAATAGGGGTAGAGCGTCTGGCCCCTACATGATATGCCATCATGGTTCTTAATATGTTAGATGAACTTTGGTAACCAAGAGGCTCAGACAGTTAAGCATGTGTATTTTTATGCCATCTTTATACTATTTTATGCATTTATACAAGAATAAGTACATTTGTGATTAAGATAACTCCAAAGTTATGTGACCCTCAATAGGCATAATACCTATTAGAAATTAGAAATTCCATTAGATCTAAATGACCTTGAGGGAATGCAACTTTGAGGGAACGATGAGCCTTCCTGTGTGCTTACCTATATAGTCCCAACATTTATAAGTCCATCTTTCCTCCAGTCAATAAAAAGCACTGTGAGAATTAAAAATGTAGAGGGTTAGACCAACATATATGTATTACCTAAATTTGAATACTGCCCTTATATAAGCAATGTTTGAAAGAGCCAGAGGCACTCAGTTTAGACCTAATAATGCATTCTAAGCATTAATTCTCAAGATATATGATATTTAATTTTTTTGGAGACTCATTATGGGTTTGAGATGATGATTTGCTTTACATTTTATTGGTGTCTATTAAAAGGAGAATTCTGCCATCCTTGTATTTCCACATTTGCAGTCTATAATAAATTGATGTCATATTCTGCCAGTAACACCAATGAGAAAGTATGAATTTGGTTTAGATGGTGTGGTGAAGATTAATTTTTTATTAAAATCCTGTAACTTCCTACATGAAATTTGGCACATTCATATAATGTGTTCTTCCAGGTGAGAGATTGATATTTTAATGGGTAAGGATCCTAAATCAAGATCAGAGTATTTCCTTGCAGAGTTATTTGTTGTATTTGAAATTGGCAGCAAACTAAATGACCAATCATAAGGATATGGTAAAATATATTATTTTAATTCATACTTTGAAATACTATGAAGTCATGAAAATTACTCACCATTGCTTCTTTAAAAAATATTATTTTCTCAAAGTAGTATATGCTCATTGCAAATACGTGAGAACACCTAATTAAGCAAAGAGAAAAAAATACATGTAATTCTGCCACCCAGGGATAATCACTGATGATATTTTTATTTGGTTTTCATCCAGTTTTTCTCTCAGGCATATGTGTACACCTTTTACATTTTTTGTATAGTATTGCATATATAATTTTGTATTTTGTATTTAGGCTTTTTTTTTTTTTTAATTGATCATTCTTGGGTGTTTCTCGCAGAGGGGGATTTGGCAGGGTCATTGGACAATAGTGGAGGGAAGGTCAGCAGATAAACAAGTGAACAAAGGTCTCTGGTTTTCCTAGGCAGAGGACCCTGTGGCCTTCCGCAGTGTTTGTGTCCCTGGGTACTTGAGATTAGGGAGTGGTGATGACTCTTAACCAGCATGCTGCCTTCAAGCATCTGTTTAACAAAGCACATCTTGCACCGCCCTTAATCCATTTAACCCTGAGTGGACACAGCACATGCCCCAGAGAGCACAGGGCTGGGGGCAAGGTCACAGATCAACAGCATCCCAAGGCAGAAGAACCCCTCCCAGTACAGAACAAAATGAAAAGTCTCCCATGTCTACTTCTTTCTACACAGACACAGCAACAATCTGATTTCTCTATCTTTTCTCCACCTTTCCCCCTTTTCTATTCCACAAAACCGCCATCGTCATCATGGCTGGTTCTCAATGAGCTGTTGGGTACACCTCCCAGACGGGGTGGTGGCCGGGCAGAGGGGCTCCTCACTTCCCAGAAGGGGCAGCCGGGCAGAGGTGCCCCCCACCTCCCAGACGGGGCGGCGGCCGGGCGGAGGCGCCCCCCACCTCCCTCCCGGACAGGGCGGCTGGCCGGGTGGGGGCTGACCCCCCCACCTCCCTCCCGGACGGGGCGTCGGGCCAGGCGGGGGCTGACACCCCGCCTCCCTCCGGGACGGGGCAGCTGGCCGGGCGGGGGCTTAGGCTTTTTTTTCTCAGCATACTCTTAAATGTACAAACTTTTTAATAACGTGAAAAAATACTGATGTAGAAAAAATAGGATGGACATTTTTTCATTATATTCTCAAATATGTCTATTATACACAAACATACACATGCATAGAATGTTGAGGATATCGTTTAGCCTTCCTAAAGTTTTGTTTTCTCTTTTGGAAAATGAGAGGAATAAGTGGCTATGTTGTGGGAATGTCATAAATATACATTAAGATAATGCAAGGAAAGTTGATGATGACAAGGATAAAATGATAATAAAATAAACTATATGAAAATCTTAACCATGATTATAACGAGACAGATTGTGAGTAATTGTTGTCTATTTCTTTATAGAGTTTTACTTTTCTAAAATTTCCACAGAACACATATTGCTTTTTAATCAGGGAAAACATGATAACCAGAAAATCTGAATATTAGCCTAGAAAAGGTCCCTCTTGAGACTGTGTAAGATGTTCTGCCCCACAGAGCCCTTGAGCACTACTAGAAGGGCCACCAGTTCTCTCTCACACCTCGTAGATTCTCTGCCTCAGTTGGCAGTTCAGACACTTTTTTTTTTTTGAGATGGAATCTCGCTCTGTCACCCAGGCTAGAGTGCAGTGGCACGATCTCGGCTCACTGCAACCTCTGCCTCCCAGGTTCAAGCGATTCTCCTGCCTCAGCCTCCTGAGTAGCTGGGACTACAGGCGCGTACCACTGCGGCCGGCTAATTTTTGTATTTTTAGTAGAGATGGGGTTTCACTATCTTGACCGGGCTGGTCTCGAACTCCTAACCTCATGATCCACCCGCCTCAGCCTCCCAAAGTGCTGGGATTACAGGCGTGAGCCACCGTGTCTGGCCTAGACACATTTTTATCTGTGACAGTGGAGGACAAGTGGCAGGTATAAGGACTCCGAGATGCTTTAACTACTAAAAAATTCCAGGGGCTCTAAGTAAAATGTTATTATTTTCCAAAAATTAAAATATCTGGTCCAATAACAGGACAGAATATTTGAAATTGAAATCATCCTGAAAAAATAGGCCGCATGTAGTGCATGGTCATTTCATCATAGTCAAGGACTCAAGTCAGAGACTTATAGAGAAAACCTGCTCTGTTGATTCTCTGAGTAGTAAAAAGGTTGCTGCACTGCACAGCTCCAGGGAACATTTAAATATAGACCCTGTGGTTGTGCAATTTTGTGGTTCTGAATAGTGGATCCATACTTCCAACTGGCTTTTGACATTATACCACCCATTATCACTCTCAGGGAGGCTAGATTTAAAGATGGACTTCTCTGCCCAATAGTGCACCCCCTGCACTTTGGGAGTGCATAAACATAGGTAGGTAAAGAATTGTTAACTCTTCATATCTGAATAATTTTTTTTCACGTTTTCATTTCTTAGGTCCAGTTTGTTATTGTCGCCATCCACATAAGCCAGTTCTTTTTCATGGAGGATTGCAAGTATCAGTTTCCAGTCTTTGCGTGCATCATTATGAGTTACAGTTTCATGTTTCTGCTGCTCTTTCTCCATTTTTGGTACCGTGCTTACACCAAAGGTCAGAGGTTGCCCAAAACTGTGAAAAATGGAACTTGCCAAAACAAAGATAATTGAAGCCCAACATAAGTCTATGATCGAAACTGATATATTGTCTTCCTTGACAATCAAGAGATATTTACCTATGCAGTGCATTTTGTATATTTTTCAAAACTAAGAGCTTGTATTTTTATGGTAAGTTATTGGGATGTCTGATACTTGAGAGCCCGAAGCTTCCAGATAACAGTCTTCTGATAATTAGAGCCTACAGCAGCCAGAATTTTTTTTTTTTGTTTTTGTTTTTGTTTTTTTAGCTGCTTTTAAACCTAATCCAAAGGTTTTGTTTAAAACATTTTGTTGCAGTGAAAAAAAAGATATGAAGCAATACAGTACTCTTCAAAGAAGTCCAATAAAGATGAAAAATATCATTAGGTATTTTGAGCACAGACAGAGATCTATGTGATACAATAGATTCCTTCTGCTGGGTCTATAAAGTCTGGAAACCAACTGTAGGCCCTGGCTTTGTCATTTATTGACTGTATTCAGAAGATACTATATTTGCTCTAGAGTTAACTCCCATTTTAGCAAGCTAGCACAGGTGAAAATTGAGTGAGTTTTTGATAACTTGTCATTTAAAATCATTAATGATAATTTTCAATGGATATTTTCAGTAGCCATCACCAGTTTTGCTGATAAGACTTCCTCACAACCCATTTGTTGTACAAACTGTTTCAAAGTAGCAATCCTTTGGGTTAGTACACTGATGCACTTGATACCAAGTTTCATTCAGTTGATTATTTTCAAAACAAGGTGATTTGTTTTAATGGGTTAATGAATACTTTGCTATTACTGTTTTACAATTAACTTTGTATATCTCTGGAAAGAGGTGAATTTGTCAATGAAAAAAGTATTGTGCAGTTCAGTGGGAAAAACCTGTTGTCTGTTATAGTATCACATCACTTTCTTACATTGTCATGGTTTAAATTATTATCTTGGTGAAATATATAGGTTAGATACTTAAATGTTCATATTATTAGCACACTACAGGTACTACCCTTAAATCATAAATAATATTACCCATTGTACACAGTTTCCAGATATGAGTTAGAGTGGCTGTGAAGCAACTAGAGGCAGATTGTGGCACAGAGAATATCCAGGGGAAAATTGATTATGTAAGCAAGGGCTGTTCTACTTTGAGAGAGAGACAGACAGACTACATAATAGTAATAGATTATATAATTAATGTTATAGATACACTGAACAATAAAGTATTTTCTGGAATTATGAATTAATTAACAACCTGGATTTCTGTTTCCAGACCTATAAACCATGTAATGAAGGACTGAAATTCGTTTGGCATAGGCTTTGTTTCTTTAAAATTGCTACTTTCTTTCTGTTATTTTTACATTTTCTTGTCAGAGAATCAAAACTATTAGTCAGTAGAGTTTTGTCCATGAAATAATATTTGGACAGTTGTGAATTTTTCCCTATTTTTTTCTTCTTTTATTTATACTCAATTTTGAAGCACTGTTTATGTTTGTAGGACTTTAAACAATTAGTACTTAAAGCCCCAGTTAATTTTGAACACACAGAGATACTTATTGTACTCTGTGTACAATAAGTATTTTTATGTTTACACTTACCAGATTCATAGTTATTTGCCTTTAAGTGATCTTTTGTGATTTTACTTGATTACAGCATGAGAAGGTAAAAGTTGATAAATGGGAGTAATTACATATATATATATAATTTATTTATTTTTTTTCTGAAGCAGAGTTTTACTCTTGTTGCCCAGGCTAGAGTGCAATGGCACAATCTCGGCTCACTGCAACCTCTGCCTCCCAGGTTCAAGTGATTCTCCTGTCTCAGCCTCCCAAGTAGCTGGGATTACAGGCATCCGCCACCATGCTCAGCTAATTTTTGTATTTTTAGTAGAGACAGGGTTGGCCAGGCTGGTCTCGAACTCCTGACCTCAGGTGATCCTCCCACCTCGGCCTCCCAAAGTTCTGGGATTACAGGGGTGAGCCACTGCGCCCGGCCATAATTTTATATTTTTAGAAAATAAAGAATGAAGGACAAAAGAGCACAGCTAAATGAAACTGCTGCTCTAATTTATTCCACTGGAAAGGTCTCAGGACTCCTTAACTGTTTTCCAGATATGGCTCTTCATATCTAACCTGTGCTAAAATGAGAAGGTATGCTAGGGTGCTGTTAGAAATCACACCATTTCCAAAGAACCCAAGTAGTATAGAGACCAAAATGAGGCAAAAATAAAAGAGATGAAACAGGAGAGTTTATTTCTTGCATACTTTCCGACCTTCATCATACAACCTCTCCTAACCTCCCTGTAGTCTTTAAAATGTTTAACTTGCCTATAAGCTAACATGTAATAAAACACATACTCAATTACATGAATAGAAGTGGAGAGCCAGAATGCTACAAAAGAAATCACAGCTGCTAGAAGTATCCTCCATAGAAACATCAACATGATTGTGGATCAAAATGATTTTCACTGGATATGGAATTTGTATGGGCCATATTTATTAAAAGAGTTCTGTGTGGTCACATAGAGTTCCTTTGGGATTTCATCCCACTTTTCAGGACTTAATTTGTTTGGGTTTGCTTACCTAACAAGCAACAACAACAACAAAATAAATAGTTCCAAAATCTAGTTTATTACATAAATCTCTATGAATCCTTGAGGGCCTATATCTATATTATAAATAAATACAAATATAGATTTTTAAATATCTATGGGACTTTGCCATTTACAGCCTTAATGATAAAATTATGAGATTATATTCTCTCCATTACCCTTTATTTCTGTTAACTTTTTAAAGACTGGAACATTCTGTGGATGTTGTCAAAGTTTGAGTTTGTTTTTCCCTGTGTATTATAATAAATTTGTGGTATTGCATGTATACGTGTGTATATTTTTCATTTTGGAATCTAGCTGCATGTATTTGCATGGGTTGGTGACTTTTAATTTGAATACTCACCAATCAAAGTCATTTTACATATTTCTTGTATACGTGCTGTGTTCATCTTTGGGATACAAAGATACCTAAAACATAATTGGGATCTCCTGGAGCTTACCAACTGGCAGATGAAATTATGTGACAGGGCAGTAGATGATAGGTGCCAGATGAGTGACAGTTCTGCCACTTAGCAGACAGGGAAGACTCTATGAAGGAATTTGAATTTGAGTTATGTGTTTAGGTTGTACAGAATTTCAAAATTGGTGGTATGTTAATAGGCAAGGTTTTTTAAGTGGAAAGAATTAACAAAAAAGAATATTTTGCCATCCCCACTGTCTCTAATAAATGGGACTAGCTAATGATCACTGGTTGCTAAAACAATTAGATGAAAGGTTGATGGGGATGGCTTGTGCTGATATGACTGAACCCAGTGATCAATCTTAATATCATTCAAAGTGGGACAACCAGATGTTTTGTCTCATAATACACTATAATACTCTGAGGTATTCGTGGCAAAAAAATTTTTGAACTTGAATCTAATAAGTCCTCTGTATCTAAACTACTAGTTACAGGAAATACAATATATAAGAGTTAAAAGACACCAAAAGGATACAATCAGCCAAGTCCAAAATGTAGGAAATTCCATAGAACAAATGACCTGGTTTCTTCAATAAATAAATGACATTAAAAAAAAAAAGAAAATCAGAGAAAGCAACTTTTGTAGATAAAAGACTTAAGATATACTAACCAAATGTCATTTGAATCCTGATTTGAACAAACCAAATCATAAAAGGACATTCTTATAACGATCAGATATAACTGAACATGAACTAAATTTTAAAAGACAAACTATTAATATTAGATATTATTACTGTATTGCAGATGTATATATTTTAAAGTCCTTATATGTGAGATACATACACTGAAGTATGTATATGTAAAATGATAGGTTGTCTGATTTCATTTTAACATACTCTAGTAAAAAGAAAAGGGGGTGTTGATAATTGTTAAAGTTGGGTAATGGGTTCACTTAATAGGAGTTTATTATACTCTTCTGTCTACTTTTGTGTATGTTTGAAATTGTCCAGTTTTTAAAAAGCAGTGTATGTATTATAATGTTCTGTATAGATGTTATTTAAGTTAGGAACCAAAATGACAGAATTGACATGATTTTCACTGGTAGTCAGTCAGTATTGAGGGTGCTTACTGCATCTAAGTGTCATGAGAAACTTTAAAATGTACTGGATGTGGTCCCTGCCCTTAAAAAGTTTACAGTACAGTTTAAAAAGACAGGCCTACATCAAATTTTAATAAAAACAAAAGTGGCATACCTGTTGACAAGTGAAAAGTGTATTACAGATTTGCAATATATATTATCCTAAAGTTAAGTAGTTACCTTTGATGAAACAAAAAATAATGTTCATCAGGACCCACTGAAGATGTTTGATGGAGGAGTAACATGATCAGCCTGGTTATGAGAGCCTCTGGAAAAGAATCCCTTCCATGGAGCCCGAGGCTCCCTGTCAGCAGCATTTTCCAGTATTTCCTTCTTGTAGGAAGCAGTTGGGTGTAATAGACTGTAGTTATTGTCTGTCATTCCAAAGCATCATGCCATGTAGCTAAGTACTCTGGGGAAGGGCAGGGATACAGAGAAAATCTGCATATACCATATACCACCAGGGAAGAAGATGTCTTTGTATGCCTTCTTGGGTACCAAATACAATAGAGTCTAGGTCTGTTTCCTTCTAAAGGACTTTCCCAGGAGTCCCACACAACAACTTCCACTTACATACATCTCAATGGTCAAAACTGCCTCATGGCCATCTCTGGCTGCAGGAGAAGCTGTGAACTAATTTTCTAGATGGGCACATTGTCATCTCCAACAAAATTAGATTCTATTAGTAAGAAAGAAGGTAAGAGATGACGTTTGAGTAAGCACCTGATGTAACCTCACCCACTGAGAATCCACCACCATGATGGGCCATTATTTTGCACAGAAGTACATATAATTCTTCAAGTGTCTAAATGGAAAAGTGATTGAACACTCTTATTTAGGGCCAGCACTGTGCCTGGCATCAGCAAATGATTAAATCATTACTTTTGGATGAATATATATACACATAAGTTATATATAATGTATTATATATAATAGATTCATTCAAAATGATTGATACACTAATATAATTTAAAATATATAGTCTATATATTATAATTCAGTGTATATATTTAGCATATATTTTTCCATCAGTATACTATTTGTATAGCCTTTGTTATCTTTATATAAATAGTATTGTTGTTTCTCAAGCTGTTACAGTTTATCTATTATTGACTAACAAATCACCCCTAAATTTGATGACTTACAGCTACATCAAGGCTACATCTCTTACCACTTTGAAGGATCAATGATTTGAGAAGCCGAGTGGTTATTGTTTGGGGTCCCTGGTGCAATTGCAGTCAGACTGTGGCTTAACCAGGAACCAGGAGGTTGAGGCAGTGGGGGATGGCTGGAGATCTCTATGTAGTCTCAAGTCCTCTCTGTGTGGTCTTTCCCCTTGGGCTACTTTGAGCTTCCTCACAGCATGGCAGTCTCAGGGAAGTCAGACCGAAGGCTTCAAGAGTAAGCATTCCAGTGAACAAAATGGAAGCAGTATTGCCTTTTATAACCTAGCCATAGAAGTCAGGGAATATCACTTCCCCTGTACAAAAGCCCACCCATTTTCAAGAGGAGAGGACACAGACCATGTCCCTCAATGGGAAGAGTGTAAAAGCTACCTCGTAAGTACAAGTAGGATGGGAGAAATATTGTACTTGGAAAATACAGTCTGCCACACAAAGTATTACCTAAAATAGACAGGAATACTTATTTTTCTCTTTAGAAGAGTTAAAGCCTATCTTTAATTCACACAGTTCTGGTTTGTATTGACTAGTTCTGTAGGTGAAAGTAAGTGCCGTTTTATTTTTTCACTAAGAAAGTGGCCCCTTGCACAGAGAAATAGACTCAGATTTGAGTGTGGAGTTGAAGGTAGGTCCCTAGATTAAATGAGAGCAAGGGTTATGGTTCTCTTTGTTTCAGGCAGCATAAGATACATGATGATTGGGGAGGGGGTGGAGATAGAAATTCCTCCAGATGTTTCTAGCAGATACAACCACAATATAACAGGCCACACAACATGTCTTTTATACCAGGCTGCCCCAGAGAGAGGGCCAAAGGGCTCTTACTTTCCTGGCACTGGCTGGGCATGTACATACTTTTTATTGACAGCCAGTATCAGGTCAGGCTGCACATGTACCTATAACTCAACAAAGTTACAAACTATAACATTCTTCAAATCTAAATATGAACATTTTTGCCTATATTCAAACTACAGCATTATTAAAACATTGCTGCACCTTGTTTGTATTCTAGGACCTACAGGATTCAATTAGTTTGGGATGTACTCTGGTTACTAAAGGGAGAAAGCTTGATATGAAGTAAGTATCTCTAAGTGCCCAGACCACACAAAAGGACACTCTGTACATAGTCCTTACAACTTAAATAAGAATGATATAAGCATCTGAGTATTTGAATGTGGAGATGTAAACTCGGAGCTACTGTGTTCCTTTTATTTTTTTTATAAGAGATGGGTCTTCCTCTGTTGCCCCAGCTGGAGCACAGTGGCACCTTCATAGCTCACAGTAACCTCACACTACTGGGCTCAAGCAATCTTCCTGCCTCAGCTTCCGGAGTGGCAACATGCCTGGATAAATTTTTTTATCTTTTGTAGAGACGAGGTCTTGTTATGTAGCCCAGGCTGGTCTTGAACGCCTAGCGTCAAACGATTCTCCCACTTCAGCCTCTCAAAGCACTGGGATTACGGACAGGAGCCCTCTTGTGCCTTCTATCTTAAAAGTTGCACAAATTCTGGTCAGTGTGTCTTTTGCCCATTTTGGGTTATCTTGCCCATGAAAGTATGCCTTTCTTTTTATTCTTGTGGCAACCCTCCTTGTTCAGACCCGAATAATTTTTCCTAGATTATAATATTATCCTAGATTATAATATAGTCTAGATTATATTATAATAATATTTGCCTAGATTATAATATTATTATATTATCCCTGTATAAAAAGCCTTTCATCCTACTAGATGCTGTCATGGAGAGGAAGCATGGTACACTGGTTGGGAGCACAGGCTCTGGAACCAGCCTGCCTGGTCAAATCCTGACTCTGTTTCTTGCTAGCTCTATAACCTGGACAGCTTCTCTGTCTCTTAGTGTCCCAACTGAAAATGGAAACAATACTTCTTTATCCAGTTATTGTGGGATATTAGATGAGTTAAAACAGGGAAAACTTTTAGAGCAGTGCTTTCCTTCCAGTTATTCAGGCTAAAAACCTCAGAGTCATCCTCAGGTCCTTTCTCTCTCACTCAACGCCAAATCCAACAAGAAATCCTGCTGGCTTCCTCTCAAAGTATAACCAGAATCTGACCAATCCTGGGCCCTTATCATCTCATGCCTGGATTCCTGGAATAGCTTCCTGTCTGACTCTCTGTTTCTGCCTTTGCTTCCCTAAAACTTCTTGTCCAAATAGCAGCCAAAGTCATCTCTTAATATAAATCAGATCATGTAACTCTTTTATTCCAAACCCTACAATGGTTTCTGGTTTCACTGAGCGTAAAAACCCTGTCATTGCTTCTCTGTCCTCACCGCCTACCAATCCCCACTTTGTTCCCTCTGCTCCAGCCACACTGGCCTCCTTGCTGGTCACTGGACCATTGTAAGTGCATTTCCATCTTAGGGTTCTTCATTTATTTTTCTCTGCCTAAGGGACTGTTCCCAAAATAACTGCTTGGCTAAACCCTTCAATTCCCTCCTTTGTTCAAATCTCACTTTTTCAGTACTGCAGCCTGCACCCTCATCTTTCTTTTTCCTATACAGCACTTATTACATTCTAACATGCTATACAATGCATTTAGTTACTATTAATATTATTTATTGACTGTCTTCATCATGAGAAAGTAATCTCTTCAAGGGTAGATGATTTTGTCTATTTTGTTCACTGCAAGTGCCTAGAACAATGGCTGGCATATTACGGGAGTTCAGTAACTGTTGTTGAATGAATGAATGAATGAACGAAGCACTGAATAAGTATGTGCTATTGTTATAAATTCTCTTCCTCTGCTCACTCTTTAGTGGTTTAGTCAATCATTCAACAATTTGTTAAACTCCTACTATATGCCAACTGCTGTGCTAGAATATAAAAATAAAGTCAAATAATACCAATCCCCACAGAGATTTTCACTTGGATAGAGGGCAACAAACATGCAAACAAGTCAAGTCAGATATTCTGCTGTTAAACAAATAGTTTTTGTTTGTTTGCTTGTTTGTTTGTTTTGAGACAGAGTATCGCTCTGTCATCCAGGCTGGAGTACAGAGGCGCAACCTCAGCTCACAGCAACCTCTGCCTTCTGGGTACAAGCAATTCTCCTGCCTTAGCCTCCTGAGTAGCTGGGATTATAGACACCTGCCATCATACCTGGCTGATTTTTGTATTTTTAGTAGAGACAGTAGAAACTGGACCTTTTCCTTATACGACATACGATGGACTAAAGACTTAAATGTATACCCCCAAACTATAAAAACCCTGAAGGACAACCTAGGTAATACCATTCTGGACATGGGAACAGGCAAAGATTTCGTGACAAAGATGCCAAACGCAATTGCAACAAAAGCAAAAATTGACAAATGGGATATAATTAAAGAGCTTCTGTACAGCAAAAGAAACTATCAAGAGCATAAATAGTTTATAGAATGAGAGAAAATTTTTAGAAACTATGCATCTAACAAAGGTCTGATATCTAGCATCTATAAGGAACTTAAACAAATTTATAAGAAAAAAACATTAAAAATTGGGCAAAGGACATGAACACTTTTCAGAAGAAGACATACATGCGGCCAGAAAGCATATGAAAAAAAGCTCAACATCACTGATCATTAGAGAAATATAAATCAAAATCACAGTGAGATTTCATGTCACACCAGTCAGATGACTATTATTAAAAAGTCAAGAAATAAAACAGATGCTGGCAAGGTTGCAGAGAAAAAGAATGCTTATACACTGTTGGTGGGAGTGTAAATTAGTTCAACCACTGTAGAAAGCTATGTGGTGATTCCTCAAAGAGCTAAAAACAGAACTACCATTTGATCCAGCAATCCCTTTACAGGGTATATACCCAAAGAAATATAAATCATTCTATCATAAAGACACATGCACACGTATGTTCACTCCAGCACTATTCACAGTAGTAAAGACATGGAATCAACCTAAATGCCCACCAATGGTAGACTGAATAAGGAAAGTGTGGCACAGATACACCATGGAATACATGCAGCCATAACAAAGAACAAGATCATGCCCTTTGCAGGAACCTGGATGGAGCTGGAGGCTATTATCCTTAGCAAACTAACACAGGAACAGAAAACCAAATAACATATGTTCTCACTTATAAGTGAAAGCTAAATGATGAGAACACATGGACATATAGAGGGAACAACAGACACTGGGGTCTAAGGGTGAAGTCTGGGAGGAGGGAGAGGATCAGGAAAAATAATGAAAGGGTCTAGGCTTAATACCTGAGTGATGAAACAGTCTATGCAACACACCCCCGTGGCACAAGTTTACCTGTATAACAAACCTGCACATGTTCCCTTGAATTTAAAATATAAATAAATAAATACCAAGAAGCAGCTTGTCCTCTCCTTCTGGAATCTCTGCCTGGTTCAGGCCACCTGCCTCCACTCCTGCCTCCACCGTGTCCATCAGGATGACCCAGAAGTCCTACAAGGTGTCCACCATGTGGGCCCGGTGCCCTCATCAACTCCTCGAGCTTCTCTTAAGTGGGCAGCAGCAGCTTCCAGGGTGGCCTGGGCAGAGGCTTTAATGGGGCCAGTGGCATGGAAGGCATCACCGCTGTCATGGTCAACCAGAGCCTGCTGAGCTCCCTTAACTGGAGATGGACTCCAACATCCAGGAGACCACACCCAGGAGAAGAACCAGATCAAGACCCTCAACAACAAGTTTGCCTCCTTCATAGACAAGGTACAGTTCCTGGAGCAGCAGAACAAGATGCTGGAGACCAAGTGGAGCCTCCTGCAGTAGGAGAAGATGGCTCGGAGCAACATGGACAACATGTTCGAGAGCTACATCAATGAACAACTTTAGGTGGCAGCTGGAAACTCTGGGCCAGGAGAAGCTGAAGCTGGAGGCGGAACTTGGCAACATGCAGGGGCTGCTGGAGGACTTCAAGAACAAGTATGAGGATGAGATCAATAAGCGTACAGGGATGGAGAATGAATTTGTCCTCATCAAGAAGGAAGTGGATAAAGCTTACATGACAAGGTAGAGCTGGAGTCTCTTCTGGAAGGGCTGACTGAGGAGATCAACTTCCTCAGGCAGCTGTATGAAGAGGAGATCCGGGAGCTGCAGTCCCAGATCTCGGACACGTCTGTGGTGCTGTCCATGGACAACAGCCGCTCCCCGGACATAGTGTCATCGCTGAGGTCAAGGCGCAGTACTAGGAGATCGCCAACCGCAGCTGGGCTGAGGCTGAGAGCATGTACCAGATGAAGTATGAGGAGCTCCAGACGCTGTCTGGGAAGCACGGGGATGACCTGCGGCATACAAAGACTGAGATCTCCCAGATGAACTGGAACATAAGCCGGCTCCAGGCTGAGACTGAGGGCCTCAAAGGCCAGAGGGCTTCCCTGGAGGCCGCCATCAGAGATGCCGAGTAGCGTGGGGAGCTGGCCGTTAAGGATGCCAACGCCAAGCTGTCTGAGCTGGAGGCCGCCCTGCAGCGGACCAAGCAGGACATGGGAGGCAGCTGCGTGAGTACCAGGAGCTGATGAACGTCAAGCTGCCCTGGACATCGAGATCGCCACCTACAGCTCCTGGAGGGCGAGGAGAGCCGGCTGGAGTCTGGGATGCAGAACATGAGTATCCGTACGAAGACCACCAGCGGCTATGCAGGTGGTCTGAGCTCGACCTATGGGGGCCTCACAAGCCCTGGCCTCAGCTACGGCCTGGGCTCCAGTTTTGGCTCTGGTGCGGGCTCCTGCGCTTTCAGCCGCACCTGCTCCATCAGGGCCATGATTGTGAAGAAGATTGAGACCCGCGATGGGAAGCTGCTGACCGAGTCCTCTGACGTCCTGCTCAAGTGAACAGCGGAGGCGGCAGCCCCTCCCAGCCTGTCCCTCCTGCGGCTGCCCCAGAGCACGCGAGGGAGGCGGCTGTGCAGGGGAGCACAGGGAATGGGAGACCCACCTGAGGCTCAGCCCTAGCCCTCAGCCCACCTTCAGGGAGTTTACTGCCTGGGGATCCCCCATGCCCATGTCTCCAGCTACAAAACAATTCAATTGGTTTTTTTTTTTTTTTATGGTCCAAAATAAAACCTCAGCTAGCTCTGCAGAAAGAGAAAGAAAGAGAGAGAAAGGAAGGAAGAAGTTTTTAGCCTGTACAATGCAGGGACAGAAAGGAGAAATAGCTCTATCTGGGCTGTGGTAGGACTTAAGCAGAGACTTTAAAGGGGAGATAATATCAGCTGCCTCATGAACAGTAAGGGGATGTTTGCCAGACAGAAAATGAGGAAGAAGAGTGTGCCCAACAGGTAATTCCAGATGAGAAAAGGAAAGAAACACCCTGGCCTGAGCTTGAGGGAAATGTGAAAGGTGAGCCCAGTGTTTCGGCTTTAAGAGTGCAGGACCAGGAGGGATGGGAGGCACGGGGTGAATGGTGAGTTTGTGGTCAGAGAAGATGCTTGATGTTATTTTTCCCGAATGTTTTAAGATGTGTTTTGTAATATAACATATGGTCTATTCTTGAGAACGATCCATGTGATGAAGAAAAGAATGTGTATTTTGCAGCCGTTGGATGAAATATTCTGTAAATATCTATTAGGTCCCTTTGTTCTATAGGGCAGATTAAGTTCAACATTTCTTCACTGATCTTCTGTTTGGAAGATCTGTCCAATCCTGAAAGTGGAGTGTTGAAGTCTCCACCTAATATTGTATTGGGGTCTATCTCTTTCTTTAGCTCTCATAATATTTGCTTCATACATCTGGGTGCTCCAGTGTTGAGTGCACATATATTTACAATTGTGATATCCTTTTGCTGAATTGACTCCTTTATCATTCTATAATGACTTTCTTTGTGTCTTCTTATAGATTCTGTCTTGAAATCTATTTTGTCTGATATAAGTATAGCTACTCCTGCCCTTTTTTGGTTTCCCTTTGCATGGATTATCTTTTCTCATCGCTTTATTTTCAGTCTGTGTGTGTCATTACAGGCAAAATGTATTTCTTGTGGGCAACAGATCGTTGGATATTTTTTTTTTATTTATTCAGCCACTCTATGTCTTTACTGATAAGTAAGGACTTTCTTTTGTCAGTTTGTTATTTGTTTTCTAATTGTTTTGTAGTCTCTCTTGCTTCCTGACTTCCTATTAGTTGAAGTTATTTTCTGTGGTGGTATGTCTTAATTTCTTTCTTTTTCTTTTTTTTTTTTTTTTGCATCTGTTGTATATTTTTAGATTTGAGGCTACCACGGGGCTTGCAAATACTATCTTATAACCCTTTTGTTTTATTTTATTTATTTATTTATTTATTTATTTATTTATTTATTTTAAGACAAAGTTGCTCTTATCCCCCAGGCTGGAGTGCAATAGAGTGATCTCGGCTCACTGCAACCTCTGCTTCCCAGATTCAAGCAATTCTCCTGCCTCAGCCTCCCGAGTAGCTGGGATTGTAGGTGCCTGCCACCATCACCAGCTAATTTTTTTTTTTTTTTTTTTTGAGACAAAGTCTCACTCTGTTGCCCAGGCTGGAGTGCAGTGGCGCAACCTCTGCTGCCTGGGTTCAAGCGATTCTCCTGCCTCAGCCTCCCGAGTAGCTGGGATTACAGGCACCTGCCACTGTGCCTGGCTAATTTTTGTAGTTTTAGTAGAGACAGGCTTTCACCATATTGGCCAGGCTGGTCTTTAACTCCTGACGTCATGATCCACCTGCCTCGGCCTCCCAAAGTGCTGGGATTACAGGCGTGAGCCACTGCACCCAGCCTTAATTTTTGTATTTTTAATAAAGATGGGATTTCATCATGTTGGCCAGGATGGTCTCGAACTCCTGACCTCAGGTGATCCGCCTGCCTTGGCCTCCCAAAGTGCTGGGATAACAGGCGTGAGCCACTGTGCCCGGCCATAACCCATTATTTTAAACTGATGATAGCACTGATTGCATAAGCAAACAAAGTAACAAGCAAAAAGAAAACTAATAAAAACTCTACACTTAACTTCATTTCCCTACTTTTTAACTTTTTGTTGTTTCCATTTATATCTTATTATACTGTCTATATCTTGAAAAGTTATTGTAGTTATTATTTTTAATTGGTTCATCTTTTCATCTTTCGATTTAAGATATGAGTACTTTACATAACACAATTACAGTATTATAATATTCTCTGTTTTTCTGTGTAGTTACTATTACTAGTGAGTTTTGTGCCTTCAGGTGACTTATTGTTTGCTCATTATCATCCTTTTCTTAAAGATTGATGAACTCCCTTTAGCATTTATTGTAGGACAGGTCTGGTATTGGTGAAATCCTGTGGCTTTTGTTTTTCTAGGAAAGTCTTTGTATCTCCTTCATGCATGAAGGGTATTTTTGCTGGATATACTATTCTAGGATAAAAGTTTTTTTTTTTTCCTTCAGCACTTTAAATATGTCATGCCACTCTCTCTTGGCTTGTAAGGTTTCTACTAAGGAATCTGCTACCAGATATTTTGGAGCTCCATTGTATGTTATTTGTTTCTTTCCTTTTGTTGCTTTTAGGGTCCTTTCTTTATCCTTGACCTTTGGGAATTTGATTATTAAATGCCTTGAGGTAGTCTTCTTTGGGTCAAATATTTTTGTACTTGAATATTAATATCTTTCTCTAGGTTTGGGAAGTTCTCTGTTATTATTCCTTTGACTAAATTTTCTACTCCTCTCTCTACCTTTTCTTTAAGGCCAGTAACTCTTAAATTTGTCCTGTTGAGGCTATTGTGTATATCTTGTAGGTGAGCTTTATTCATTTCTATTCTTTTTTCTTCTGTCTCCTGTGAATGTGTGTTTTCAAACAGCTTGTTGTCAAGGTCAGTAATTCTTTCTTCTGCTTGATCAGTTCTGCCATTAAGAGACTCTGATGCATTCTTCAGTGTCTCAGTTATATTTTTCAACTCCAGTATTTCTGCTTGATTCTTTTAAATTATTTCAATCTCTTTCTTAGATTTATCTGATAGGATTATTAATTCCTCTTCTGTGTTATCTTGAATTTCTTTGAGTTTCCTCAAAGAGCTATTTTGAATTATCTGTCTAAAGGTCACATGTCTCTATCTCTCCGGGATTGGTCGCCAGTGTATTATTCAGTTTATTTGGTGAGGGGATGTTTTCCTGGATGGTTTTGATGTTTGTGGATGTTTATCAGTGTCTGAGCATTGAAGAGTTAAGTATTTATTGTAGTCTTCACAGACTGGGCTTGTTTGTACTCATCCTTTTTGGGAAGGCTTTCCAGGTATTTGAAAGGTCTTGGGTGTTGTGATCTAAGTTTTTCGTCACTGCATCTGTGGTTCTTGCAGACTCATAGAGGTACTACCTTGGTGGCCTTGGATAAGATCTGGAAGAATTTTCTGGATTACCAAGTAGAGACTCTTGTTCTCTTCTCTTACTTTCTCCCAAACAAATGGAGTCTCTTTCCCTGTCCTGAGCTGCCTGTAGCTGGGAAAGGGGTGACACATGGACCCCTGTGGCCACCATGATTGGGACTGCACTGGGCCATACCTGAAAGCAACACAGCCCTAGGTCTTGCCCAAGGCCCACTGTGACTACTACCTGGCTACTACCTATGTTTGCTCAAGCCCCTAGGGCTCTACAGTCAGAAGGGGTGAAGCCAGCCAGGCTTGTGTCCTTCCCTTCAGGCAGCTAGTTCCCCTGGGTCCCAAGCAGGTCCAGAGATGCTGTCTAAAGGCCAGGGCCTGGGGTCAGAAACCTTAGAACTCAACCTACTGCTCTATTCTACTGTGGCTAAGGTAGTACCAAAACCACAAGACAAAGTCCTTCCCACTCTTCCCTCCCCTTTCCATAAGCAGAGGTATCTCTCCCTGTGTCCCCCACCACCACAGATCCACAGGGAGTACTGCCAGGGTGCCAACGATGTTCACTTAAGGCCCAAGGACTCTTCAGTTAGCTTGTGGTGACTGCTGCCAGGCCTGGGACTCATCCTTCAGGGCAATGACCTCCCCTTTGGCCCAGGGTAGGTCCAGAAATGCTGTACAAGAGCCAAGGCCTGGCATCAGGAACCCCACAGCCCTGCTTGGTGCTCTACCCCAGGGTGGCCAAGCTAGTACCTAAGCTGCAAGACAAAGTCCCCTTTATTTTTCCATCTCCTTTTCTTAATCAGAAGGAGTTTCTCCCTATGGCCATCACAGCTGGGAATATGATGGGTCACACATGACACTAACACATGTTAGTCTCATCCAAGACCCATGGCGTGTACTACTTGGTTACTCTGCTGATTATTCAGGGCCCAGCCTTCCATCAGCAGGTCATGAATCCTGCCAGGACTGGGTTTTTTCCTTCAAGGCAGCAGTTTTTCTTCTGGCCCAGGGTGTGTCTAGGCATGCCATCTGGGAGCTAAGGCCTGGAATGGGGGGCCTCTCAACTCTGCCTGGTGCCCTATTGTAATATGGCTGAGCTGGTATCCAATTGCAAGACAAAATCATCTTTAAGAGTTGTAAGCTACAGTGCCTGGGTTTGTGAGAGGGGTGGTGCATAACTGCCTAACTGCCCTGGCTAGTGTCTTACTAGGTTGCATGCTCCCCAAGTCCATTGGCTCTGAGCCCACCTAGCACAGCACTCAGACTTGCCTGGGAGTTGTAGTCCTTGTGGCCTAGACTTCAAGTTTATTTAGTTCCCTAGAGCACTTTAACCTGCAGTGGCGAGGCTTGCTGAAACTCATGTTCTGACTGTTGGCATGTGTGGTTCCCCTCTAGCTAGGGCTGGTCTGAATGCTTCTGCTGTGGACATTGGCTGAGTTCTGCCTAATATTGACAGCACTGAGTTCCAATGCAAAGTTTCACAATCGCTATGTTCTCCCTCCCTAAAGTGCACAGATTCTCTATCTGCACCACATGTCTGCTACTGGGGAATGGTGGAGGGGTGGTGTTGGTGATTCACGGTTATCTTTTCTACCCTCTTCAGCACCAGCACTGTGACCATTCATCTGATTTTTGGTTCTTATGAAGGTGCTTTTTTGTTCTTATGAAGGTGCTTTTTTGTGTAGATAGTTGTTAAATTTGGTGTTCCTGTTGGGAGGACGATGGCTTCTGTTTGGCTAGCTTGCTCTGCCTCCCCAGGATATGTTTTTATGGCTGAAAAGAGCCAGGTAGCAAACATGGACACTCACTTATAATCAAAGACAATGTGAGCTAATATGGAAAAAGAACTTAGCTGTATAGATACATAACTTTTACTGTGACACATGAAATAAGAAAATGGGGCAGAGTATTATCATGGTTTAAAAGTAGACAGATGGGTGGGATTCTTCCCTATTATGAGAGCTACATTTCAATCTTTTCCCTGTAATTAGTTGATGATTAAATAACATATCGATCCTTCACAGTCTGTCTTTTTCTTGTTTTTACAATTAACAAACTGTTTTTAAAATAAGACAGAAACATGTAGTTTAGGTGTTTAAAGACAGTAGAGGGTAGAGACGAGGTCTTGCTGTACTGCCAAGGCTGGTCTTGAACTCTTGGCCTCACAGGATCTCCTGCCTCAGCCTCCCAGAGCATTATAGGTGTGAGCCACTGTGCCTGGCCTAGAATTTCCTCTCCGTGTGTGTGTGTGTGTGTGTGTGTGTGTGTGTGTGTGTGTGTGTGTGTGTGTTAAGGCCAGCTAGTACTGTATATAAATACTACTTTTTTTTTTTTTTTTTTGAGATGGAGTCTCACTCTGTCACCCAGGCTGGAGTGCAGTGGCATGATCTCGGCTCACTGCAACCTCCGCCTCCCGGGTTCAAGCGATTCTCCTGCCTCAGTCTCTCGAGTAGCTGGGACTACAGGTGCATGCCACCGTGCCTGGCTAATTTTTTTATTTTTAGTAGAGAAGGGGGTTTCACCATGTTGGCCAGGCTGGTCTCGAACTCCTGACCTCAGCTGATCCACCCACCTCAGCCTCCCAAAGTTCTGGGATTACACACGTGAGCCACCGCACCCGGCCATAAATACTACATTTTAAAATCCATTCGACATTAGGGATCGTGACAGATAGGTGGCAGGACTAGATTGCAGCTTTGACTCGGACGGACAGAGCAGCATGTGGAGGAACCACATGACAGAGCAGCATGTGGAGGAACCAGAACGACTGCAGGAATGAATCAGGAAACCCGAGAGGACCCACAAACCCTCCGAAGGAAGTGGATTGTTCCTGCAGGACCTGGGAGACACCCCAAACACTGTTCTGGTATTCACGACTGAGAGACCCACAGACAGTTCACATCACAGGACTCTGCGCAGACAATCCAGTACCAGCCCAGAGCCTGGTAGACTTGCTGGGTGGCTGGATCCAGAAGAGCGATAAAAATCACTACACCTTGGCTCTCAGGAAGCACATCCATAGGAAAAGGGGGAGAATACTACATCAAGGGAACAGGGAAACAAAAGAATCTGAACAACAGCCTTCAGCCCTAGACCTTTCCTCTGACAGAGCCTACCCAAATGAGAAGGAACCAGAAAGCCAACTCTGGTAATATGACAAAACAAGGTTCTTTAATACCCCCCAAAATCACACTAGCTCATCGGCAGTGGATGCAAACCAAGAAGAAATCCCTGATTTACCTGAAAAAAAATCAGGAGGTTAGTCATCAAGCTAATCAGGGAGGCACCAGAGAAAGGTGAAGCCCAATGTAAGGAAATTTTTAAAATGATACCAGAAGTGAAGGGAGAAATATTCAATGAAATAGATAGCATAAAGAAAACAATCAAAACTTCAGGAAACATTGGACACACAGAAATGCAAAATGCTCTGGAATGTCTCAGCAACAGAATCAAACAAGTAGTAGAAAGAAATTCAGAACTCGAAGACAAGGTCTTCAAATTAACTCAATCCAACAAAGACGAAGAAAAAAGAATAAGAAAATATGAACAAATCCTCCAAGAAGTCTGGGATTATGTTAAATGACCAAACCTAAGAATAATCAACATTCCTGAGGAAGAAGAGAATCTAAAAGCTTGGAAAACATATTTGGGGGAATAATCGAGAAAACTTCCCCAGCCTTGCTAGAGACCTAGACATCCAAATACAAGAAGCACAAAGAATGCCTGGGGTATGTATCACAAAAAGATCATTGCCTAGGCATATTGTCATCAGGTTATCTAAAGTTAAGACAAAGGAAAGAATCTGAAGAATTGTGAGACAAAAGCACCAGGTAATCCATAAAGGAAAACGTATCAGATTAACAGCAGATTTCTTAGCAGAAATCCTACAAGCTAGAAGGATTGGGGCCCTATCATCAGCCTCCTCAAGCAAAACAATTATCAGCCAAAAATTTTGTATCCAGCGAAACTAAGCTTCATATATGAAGGAAAGATACCGTCTTTTTCAGATAAACAAATGCTGAGAGAATTCACCACTACCAAACCGCCACTACAAGAAACTACTAAAAGGAGCTCTAAATCTTGAAACAAACCCTGGAAATACATCAAAACAGAGCCTCTTTAAAGCATAAATCTCACAGGACATATAAAACAAAAATACAATTTAAAAACAAAAAACCAAGGTATACAGACAACAAATAGCACAATGAAAGGAATGGTAACTCACATCTCATACTAACATTGAATGTAAATGGCCTAAATGCTCCACTTAAAAGATACAGAACTGCAGAATGTGTAAGAATTCACCCCCTAACCATCTGCTGCCTTCAAAAGACTTACCTAACACATAAGGACTCACATAAACTTAAGGTAAAGGGGTGGAAAAAGACATTTCATGCAAATGGACACCAAAAGCGAGCAGGAGTAGCTATTCTTATATCAGACAAAACAAACTTTAAAGCAACAGTAGTTTAAAAGGACAAAGAGGGACATTATATGATGAAAGACTTGTCCAGCAGGAAAATATCACAATCCTAAATATATATGCACCTAACGCTGGAGCTCTCAAATTTATAAAACAATTACTAATAGACCTAAGAAATAGATAGGCAGCAACACAATAGTAGTGCAGGACTTCAATACTCCACTGACAGCACTAGACCGGTCATCAAGACAGAAAGTCAACAAAGAAACAGTGGATTTAAACTATACCCTGGAACAAATGGACTTAACCGATATATACAGAAAATTTCATCCAACAACTGCAGAACATACATTCTATTCAACAGCACATGGAGCTTTCTTTTATTTATTTATTTATTTTTGGTGTTTTTTTTTTAAATTATACTTTAAGTTCTGGGTTACATGTGCGGAACATGCAGTTTTGTTACATAGGTATACACGTGCCATGGTGGTTTGCTGCACCCATCAACCCATCACCAACATTAGGTATTTCTCCTAATGTTATCCCTACCCTAGCCCCCCCTACCCCCCACAGGCCCCAGTGTGTGATGTTCCCCTCTCTGTGTCCATTTGTTCTCATTCTTCAACTCCCACTTATGAGTGAGAACATGCGGTGTTTGGTTTTCTGTCATTGTGATAGTTTGCTGAGAATGATGGTTTCCAGCTTCATCCATGTCCCTGCAAAGGACATGAACTCATCTTTTTTTATGACTGCATAGTATTCCATGGTGTATATGTGCCACATTTTCTTAATCCAGTCTATCATTGATAAGTGCCGCAATAAACATACGTGAGCATGTGTCTTTATCGTAGAATGATTTATAATCCTTTGAGTATATGCCCAGTAATGGGATTGCTGCGTCAAATGGTATTTCTAGTTCTAGATCCTTAAGGAATCGCCACACTGTCTTCCACAATGGCTGAACTAGTTTACAGTCCCACCAACAATGTAAAAGTGTTCCTATTTTTCCACAATCTCTCCAGCATCTGTTGTTTCCTGACTTTTTTTTTTTTTTTTTTTGGAGACAGAGTCTCACTCTGTCACCAGGCTGGAGTGCAGTAGCACGATCTCAGCTCACTGCAACCTCCACCTCCCTGGTTCAAGTGATTCTCCTGCCTCAGCTTCCTGAGTGGCTGAGACTACAGGCATGCACCACCATGCCCAGCTAATTTTTGTATTTTTATTAGAAATGGGGTTTCACCATGTTGGCCGGGATGGTCTCGATTTCTTGACCTCATGATCTGCCCACCTCGGCCTCCCAAAGTGCTGGGATTACAGGTGTGAGCCACCGCACCCAGCCATTTCCTGACTTTTTAATGATCACCATTCTAACTGGCATGAGATGGTATCTCATTGTGGTTTTGATTTGCATTTCTCTAATGACCAGTGATGATGAGCATTTTTTCATATGTCTGTTGGCTGCACAAATGTCTTCTTTTGAGAAGTGTCTGTTCATATCCTTTGCCTATGTTTTGATGGGGTTGTTTTTTTTTCTTGTAAATTTGTTTAAATTCTTCGTAGATTCTGGTTATTAGCACTTTGTCAGATGGATAGATTGCAAAAATTTTCTCCCATTATATAGGTTGCCTGTTCACTCTGATGATAGTTTCTTTTGCTGTGCAGAAGCTCTTTAGTTTAGTTAGATCCCATTTGTCAATTTTGGCTTTTGTTGCCATTGCTTTTGGTATTTTAGACATGAAGTCTTTGCCCATGCATATGTCCTGAATGGTATTGCCCAGGTTTTCTTCTAAAATTTTTATGGTCCTAGGTCTTACATTTAAGTCTTTGATCCATCTTGAGTTGATTTTTGTATAAGGTGTAAGGAAGGGGTCCAGTTTTCTGCATATGGCTAGCCAGTTTTCCCAACAACATTTATTAAATAGGGAATCTTTTCCCTATTGCTTGTGTGTATCAGGATTATCAAAGATCAGATGGTGGTAGATGTGTGGTGTTATTTCTGAGGCCTCTGTTCTGTTGGTCTATATATCTATTTTGGTACCAGTAACATGCTCTTTTGGTTACTGTAACCTTGTAGTATAGTTTGAAGTCAGGTAGCGTGATGCCTCCAGCTTTGTTCTTCTTGCCCAGGATTGCATTGGCTATGTGGGCTCTTTTTTTGGTTCCATATGAAGTTTAAAGTAGTTTTTTCCAATTCTATGAAGAAAGTCATGGTAGCTTGATGGGGATAGCATTGAATGTATAAATTACTTTGGGCAGTAAGGCCATTTTCATGATATTAATTATTCCTATCCATGAGCATGGAATGTTTTTCCATTTGTTTGGGTCCTCTCTGATTTCCTTCAGCAGTGGTTTGTAGTTCTCCTTGAAGAGGTCCTTCACATCCCTTGTAAGTTGGATTCCTAGGTACTTTATTCTCTTAGTAGCAATTTTGAATGGGAGTTTTCTCATTATTTGGCTCTCTGTTTGTCTGTTATTGGTATATAGGAATGCTTGTAATTTTGCACATTGATTTTCTATCCTGAGACTTTGCTGAAGTTGCTTATCAGCTTAAGGAGATTTTGGGCTGAGACGATGGGGTTTTCAAAATATACAATCATGTCATCTGCTAACAGAGACAATTTGACTTCCTCTCTTCCAATTTGAATACCCTTTATTGCTTTCTCTTGCCTGAGTGTCCTGGGCAGAACTTCCAATGTTATGCTGAATAGGAGTGGTGAGAGAGGTCATCCTTATCTTGTGCTGGTTTTCAAAAAGAATGCTTCCGGTTTTTGCCCATTCAGTGTGATATTGGCTGTGGGTTTGTCATAAATAGCTCTTATTATTTTGAGATACATTCCATCGATACCTAGTTTATTGAGAGTTTTTAGCATGAAAGGCTGTTGAATTTTGTTGAAGGACTTTTCTGCATCTATTGAAATAATGATGTGTTTTTTGCCGTTGGTTCTGTTTATGTGACGGATTACATTTATTGACTTGCGTATGTTGAACCAGCCTTGTATCCCAGGGATGAAGCTGACTTGATCGTGGTGGATAAGCTTTTTGATGTGCTGCTGGATTCGGTTTGCCAGTATTTTACTGAAGATTTTTGCATCGATGTTTATCAGGGATATTGACCTAAAATTCTCATTTTTAGTTGTGTCTCCGCCAGTCTTTGGTATAAGGATGATGCCAAAACTCATAAAATGAGTTAGGGAGGATTCCCTCTTTTTCTATTGATCAGAATAGTTTCAGAAGGAGTGGTACCAACTCCTCTTTGTACCTCTGGTAGAATTTGGCTGTGAATCCATCTGGTCCTGGACTTTTTTTTGGTTGGTAGGGTATTAATTATTGCCTCAATTTCAGAACCTGTTATTGGTCTATTCAGAGATTCAACTTCTTCCTGGTTTAGTCTTGGGAGGGTATATATGTCCAGGAATTTATTCATTTCTTCTAGATTTTCTAGTTTATTTGCATACAGGTGTTTATAGTATTCTGATGGTAGTTTGTATTTCTGTTGGATCAGTGGTGATATCCCCTTTATCATTTTTTATTGTGTCTATTTGATTCTTCTCTCTTTCCTTTTTTATGTGCCTGGCTAGCAGTCTATCTATTTTGTTGATCTTTTCAAAAAACAGCTCCGGAATTCATTGATTTTTTTTTTTTGAAGGGTTTTTGAGTCTCTATATCCTTCAGTTCTGCTCTGATCTTTGAATTTGTTTTCTCTTGCTTTCTCTCCTGCTTTCTCTTATGGGTGTTTGGTGCTATAAATTTCCCACTGCACACTGGTTTTGCTGTGTCCCAGAGATTCTGGTACATTGTGTCTTTGTTCTCATTGGTTTCAAAGAACATCTTTATTTCTGGTTTTATTTTGTTATTTATCCAGTAGTCATTTAGGAGCAGGTTGTTCAGTTTCCATGTAGTTGTGCGGTTTTGAGTGAGGTTTTAAATCCTAAGTTCTGATTTGATGGCACTGTGTTCTGAGTGACAGTTTGTTGTTATTTCTGTTCTTTTACATTTGCCGAGGAGTGTTTTACTTCCAATTATGTGGTCAATTTTAGAATAAGTGTGATGTGGTGCTGAGAAGAATGTATATTCTCTTGATTTGGGGTGGAGAGTTCTATAGATGTCTATTAGGTCGGCTTCGTCCAGAGCTGAGTTCAAGTCCTGGATATTCTTGTTAATTTTCTGTCTTGCTGCTCTGTCTAATATTGACAGTGGAGTGTTAAAGTCTCCCATTATTATTGTGTGGGAGTCTAAGTCTCTTTGTAGGTCTCTAAGAACTTGCTTTTTGAATCTGGGTGCTCATGTATTGGGTGCATGTATATTTAGGATAGTTAGCTCTTCTTGTTGCATTGATCCCTTTACCATTATGTAATGGCCTTCTTTGTCTCTTTTGATCTTTGTTGCTTTAAAGTCTGTTTTATCAGAGGCCAGGATTGCAACCCCCCTTTTTTTGTTGTTGTTGTTTTGTTTGTTTGTTTTTTTGTTTTCCATTTGCTTGGTAGATCTTCCTCCATCCCTTTATTTTGAGCCTATGTGCATCTTTGCATGTGAGATGGGTCTCCTGAATACAGCACACCAATGGGTCTTGACTCTATCCAATTTGCCAGTCTGTGTCTTTTAGTTGGGGCATTTAGCCCATTTACATTTAAGGTTAATATTGCTATATGTGAATTTGATCCTGTCATTATGATGCTAGCTTGTTATTTTGCCTGTTAATTGATGCAGTTTTTTCATAGTGTTGATGGTCTTCACAATTTGGCATGTTTTTGCAGTGGCTGGTACCAGTTGTTTCTCTCCATGTTTAGTGTTTCCTTCAGAAGCTCTTGTAAGGCAGGCCTGGTGGTGACAAAATCTCTCAGCATTTGCTTGTCTTTAAAGGATTTTATTTCTCTTTCACTTATGAAGCTTAGTTTGGCTGGATATGAAATTCTTAGTTGAAAATTCTTTTCTTTAAGAATGTTGAATATTGACCCCCACTCTCTTCTGGCTTGTAGGGTTTCTGCCAAGACATCTGCTGTTAGTTTGATGGGTTTTCCTTTGTGGGTAACCTGACCTTTCTTTCTAGCTGCCCTTAACATTATTTCCTTCATTTCAACCTGGTGAATCGGACAATTATGTATCTTGGGGTTGCTCTTCTTGAGGAGTGTCTTTGTGGTGTTCTCTATATTTCCTGAATTTGAATGTTGGCCTGCCTTGCTAGGTTGGGGAAGTTCTCCTGGATAATATCTTGAAGAGTGTTTTCTAACTTGGTTTCATTCTCCCTGTCACTTTTAGTACACCGATCAAACGCAGATTTGGTCTTTTCACATAATCCCGTATTTCTTGGAGGCTTTGTTCGCTTGTTTTCACTCTTTTTTCTCTAATCTTGTTTTCTCACTTTATTTCATTAATTTGATCTTCAATCACTGATATCTTTTTTCCTGCTTGTTCGAGTCAGGTATTGAAGCTTGTGTATGCTTCACGAAGTTCTCGTACTGTGATTTTCAGCTCCACCAGCTCATTTAAGCTGTTCTCTACACTGGTTATTCTAGTTAGCAATTCACCTAACCTTTTTTCAAGGTTTTTAGCTTCCTTGCAATGGATTAGAACATGCTCCTTTAGCTTGGAGAAGTTTGTTACTACCGACCTTCTGAAGCCTACTTCTGTCAACTCATCAAACTCATTCTCCTTCCAGTTTTGCTCCCTTGCTGGCAAGGAGTTGTGTTCCTTGGAGGAGAAGAGGCATTCCGGTTTTTGGAATCATCAGCCTTTCTGCTCTGTTTTCTCCCCATCTTTGTGGTTTTATCTACCTTTAGTCTTTGATGTTGGTGATCTGCGGATGGGATTTTGGTGTAGATGTCCTTTTTGTTGCTGTTGATGCTATTCCTTTCTGTTTGTTGGTTTTCCTTCTAACCATCTGGCCCCTCAGCTGTAGATCTGTTGGAGTTTGCTGGAGGTCTACTCCAGACCCTGTTTGCCTGGGTATCACCAACAGAGACTGCAGAACAGCAAATATTGCTGCCTGATCCTTTGTCCCAGAGGGGCACCAGCCTGTATGAGGTATCTGTTGGCCCCTACTGAGAGGTGTCTCAGTATGAGACATCAGCCTGTGTGAGGTATCTGTTGGCCCCTACTGGGAGGTGGGTCAGGGACCCACTTGAGGAAGCAGTCTGTCCATTATTGGAGCTTGAACACCATGCTGGGAGAACCACTCATCTCTTCAGAGCTATCAGGCAGGGACGTTTAAGTCTGGAGAAGCTGTCTGCTGCCTTTTGTTCAGATATGCCCTGCCTGCAGAGGTGGAATCTAGAGAGGCAGTAGGCCTTGCTGAGCTGTGGTAGGCTCTGCCCAGTTCAAGCTTCCCTGCCACTTTGTTTAGACTGTGAGCATAGAACTGCCTACTGAAGCCTCAGTAATGGCGGATGCCCCACCCCCTGCCCAACTTCAGCATCCCAGGTCAATCTCAGACTGCTGCGCTAGCAGCAAGCAAGGCTCCGTGGGCGTGGGACCTGCTGAGCCAGGCACGGGAGGGAATCTCCTCGTCTGCCAGTTGTGAAGACCATGGGAAAAGCACAGTATTTGGACAGGAGTGTACCTCTCCTCCAGGTACAGTCACTCACGGCTTCCCTTGGCTAGGAAAGGGAAATCTCCTGACCCCTTGTGCTTCCTGGTGAGGCAACACCCCACGCTGCTTCAGCTCGCCCTCCGTGGGCTGCACCCACTGTCCAACCAGTCCCGGTGAGATAAACCAGGTACCTCAGTTGGAAATGCAAAAATCACCTGTCTTCTGTGTCGATCTCGCTGGGAGCTGTAGACTGGAGCAGTTCCTATTTGGCCATCTTGGAAGCGACCTTTGTTTTTGTTTTTTTTTGAGACAGAGTCTCGCTCTGTCACCCAGGTTGGAGTGCAGTGGTGCGATCTCAGCTCACTGCAACCTCTGCCTCTCAGGTTCAAGTGATTCTCTACCTCAGCCTCCCAAGTAGCTGGGATTACAGGTGCCTGCCACCACACCTGGCTAATTTTTTTGTATTTTTAGTAGGGACGGGGTTTCACCATCTTGGTCAGGCTGGTCTTGAACTCCTGACCTCATGATCCACCCACCTCGGCCTCCCACAGTGCTGGAATTACAGGCATGAGCCACCATGCCCGGCTGGAACTTTCTTTAAGATAGTCCATATGATAGCCCACAAAATGAGCCTCAATAAATTTAAGAAAATTGAAATTATATCAAGCACTCTCTCAGACCACAGTGGAATGAAGCTGGAAATCAACTCCAAAAGGAACCTTCAAAGCCGTGAAAATACATGGAAATTAAATAACCTGCTCCTGAATGATCATTGGGTAAAAAAATGAATTCAAGATGGAAATTAAAAAATTATTCAGCCAGGCGCAGTGGCTCACATCTGTAATCCCAGCACTTTGGGAGGCCGAGGCGGGTGGATCACTGAGACGGTGAAACCCCGTCTCTACTAAAAATACAAAAAATTAGACGGGTGCAGTGGTGGGCGCCTGTAGTCCCAGCTACTCGAGAGGCTGAGGCAGGAGAATGGTGTGAACCCGGGAGGTGGAGCTTGCAGTGAGCGGAGATCACGCCACTGCACTCCAGCCTGGGTGACAGAGCGAGACTCTGTCTCAGAAAAAAAAAAAAAAAAAAAAAAAAAAATTCTTCAAACTGAATGACAATAGTGACACCACCTATCAAAACCACTGGGATACAACAAAGGCAGTGCCAAGAGGAAAGTTCATAGCCCTAAATGCCTATATCAAAAAGTCTGAAAGAGCACAAACAGGCAATCTAAGGTCACACCTCAAGGTACTAGAGAAACAAAAACAAAACCCAAACCCAGCAGAGGAAAGGAAATAACCAAGATTAGAGCAGAACTAATGAAATTGAAACAAACAAAAACAATGCAAAAGATAAATAAAACAAAGAGCTGGTTCTTTGAAAAGATAAATAACATTGATAGACCATTAGCAAGATTAATCAATAAAAGAAGAGAGAAAATCCAAATAAGCTTGATAAGAAACAAAATGGGAGATACCATTTGTTATGCTCTCAGATTCCATAGATCAGAAATGCAGACAGGACATAGCATATGTGGCTCATCCCTATTCTATGCTATGATATGTTTGGCCTCAACTGGGAAGACTCAGAATGCTGGGAGTGTCTTAAAAGACTGACGCCTGGAATCCTCTGATGACTGCTTGATTTACATCTGGTACTTGGGCTGAGATGACTTGAAGGCTGGGCTCTGCTGTGACAGTCAGTGGGGTACCAGTAGTTGGCCTTTCCACAACTTGGCTCCTTACAGCATGGTGGCTGGGCTCCAAGGGTGTGTATCCAGTGAAGGAACATCTGAACAGAGAGTGGTCCAAGAAAATTAGAGGAAGCTGCAGGGCTTTGTGGGACCTAACTGGAAATCACATGGCATCACTTCTGTCTTACATTTTTGGCTGAGTCACAGGCTCATCCAGATTCACAGGAGGAAACATAGAGCCCACCTCTTAATGGGAGGTATTTCAAAGTGTTCTGAGGCCATGTTTTCAAACCACTGCAGTTTTAGATTTCATGCAGCACTACTGCACCTTCAGAACGCTCCAGGTGATGCGCTTGCATTATCAGCTTGATAAATGATGTGTGTGCAGGTAACTTCAGTCTAGCATTGCAGTCTAAAGAGAGTCCTTTAATATCCTTTTTTATTAACCCCCAAATAGCCCAAGTATTCATTCTCTGAAACAAAATGTGTAGTTCAGCCATCTCAGACGTGCTGGTAGAACTTTTTAAGGACTCGATTCTTTTCCTTGTCTTCCCTGGAGCATTCCCAATATATCGGTTTTGGCATTAGAAAAGGAAATATTTCCTCTGGCTGTCTGGCCTCTATTTTATTGTATTAAACAGATCAACCAATTGGAGTTATAGTCCCTGCAGAGCAGAACAAAAGTGCCCTTGACACCTCCCTGCTGCAATAGGGGCATGAGACTGCTTCACCCTCATGACTACCTTAGAAGCAACCAGAGAGCTAGAGAAGCCTCCAGCCCTGGCTCCCTATCACCCAAAACCAGCTCTTTCATACAGTTCTTAGCTACTTCTACTTCATCCCTGGCATTCTTCCTTTGCTTGTTGTTTGCTCAATTTTCTATTAAAGTTTTTATGTTTTTAAAAACAATGGCTCTTTTTATATTTACATAGCAAACTTTTGCTTTTTTAATTTTAAAATGTAACATTTAAAAACGTTTAAAAACACTCGATTTTACTTTATTTTTTATTTATTTATTTTTTGAGACAGGGTCTCACTCTGTTGCCCATACTGGAGTGCAGTGTCACGATCTTGGCTCATTGCAGTCTCCACCTGCCGGGTTCAAGCGATTCTCCTGCCTCGGCCTCCCAAGTAGCTGGGATTATAGGCGTGTGCCACTACCGCTCAGCTAATTTTTGTATTTTTGGTAGAGATGGGGTTTCACCATGTTGGTCAGGCTGGTCTTGAACTCCTGACCTCAGGCGATCCGCCTGCCTCAGCCTCCCAAAGTGCTGAGATTACAGGTGTGAGCCACCACTCCCGGCCTATTTTTTCTACATCTCTAATTTCTACATAAACAAAATGAACATCATTTCATAGTTAAAATGTATAGACACACATCCATTAGGATGGCTACTATTTTTTCCTTTTTTTTGAGATGGAGTCTCACTCTGTTGCCTAGGCTGGAGTGCAGTGGTATCATCTCAGCTCACTACAACCTCTGCCTCCTGGGTTCAAGTGATTTTCCTGCCTCAGCCTCCTGAGTAACTGGTCTTGATCTCTTGACCTCGTGATCTGCCCACCTCGGCCTTCCAGAGTGCTGGGATTACAGGTGTGAACCACCACGCCTGACCAGGATGGCTCCTATTTAAAAAAAAAAAACAAAAAACAAAAAACAACAGAAAATAGCAAATATTGGAGAGGATGCGGAGAAACTGAAACCATTGTGCACTGTTGGTGGGATTATAAAATGGTTCAGCTGCTACGAAAAACATATGGTCGTCCCTCAAAAAATTAAAAATAGAATTACCATTTGACTGACAGTTCCACTCTGGGTATATATCCAAAAGAACTGAGCAGAGTCTTGAAGAGATATTTGTACACCCATGTTCATAGCATGATTATTCACAATATCCAAAAGGTGGAAGCAATAAATTGAAAGATAAATGGATAAACAAAATATGGTATAGACATACAATATCATACTATTCAGCCTTAAAAAGGAACACAATTCTGACACATGCTACAATATGGATGAACCTTGAGAACATTATGCTAAATGAAATAAGCCAGTTATAAAAAGACAAATGCTATGTGATTCTACTTACATGAGGTACCTAGTATATTCAAATTCATAGGGACAGGAAGTAGAATGGTGGTTGTCAGGGGCTGGGGGTAAGGCAGAGTGGGGAGTTGTTCCATGGGTACAGAGCTTCAACATTGCAAATTGAAAAGAGTTCTGGAAATTGGTTGCACAACAATGTGAATGCACTTCACGCTACTGAACTGTTCACTTCAAAATAGTTAAGCTCATAACTTTTGTGTGTTATCCCTTCCCCTTTGCATTTATTATGACCATCAGATTTGATGTCAGAGTTACGCTAGCATTGTAAAAGGAGTTGGGAAACATTTGAGTTTTTAAAAATCTTTTAGAATATTTTCACATAGCATAATAATTTTATATAATTTTGAAGAATCATTCCATTTAGTCTCTGGCTGTCCTCCCAGCTATCACTCCTAAAATTCAGACCTTCCTCAACATCCTTTTGGTGGTAACCCTTAACCATTACCACTGCTCTCTGTGTCAAACCATTTCCAGTGCTGGGATGAGCAGATTTTTAGTGGTGCCACATCTTATGATGGCAAAGGAGCAGATCCTTTGGAGTAAGGGGGGAATGAAAATAAGCCCTCTGTTAGACACTTCCTTCCTTTACCCTCTCACCTACCCTCTCCTTCTCCCTTCCAAAGATCCAAATAAGTTGCCAGCTCCTGTTCCATTTCTGTTCCTTCCCTCAGAGACCCCCCCTACTTTTGAAGACTTTTGGAGTCTATTTGTTTACTGAGTTTGTGTTCCTAAAGTCTCATCATCAATTCATCAATTTCAGTCTCACTTTTGTGTTTCTCTACTAGGCATAAAAGAAAAATGGGGAACAGAGAGAGTAGCGGAGGGACAGAGAGCTTAGCAAGAAGCCCATTAACTAGATTTCCCATTGTCTGTAGAAATCCTTAGAGGGCCAAAAAAAAAAAAAAAAAGTGTGTGCTTGTTCAGTGGGGGGAAGTGACAGTGACATTTCATGGACACCACCCTAGAACACAGTACTTGTCAGCTCTCTCTACACTATTGCAAAGAGACTTCCAGCTGGAATGCTAACATCCTGCCTTGCTCCAGCTAATCTTTTTTGTATTAGACAATATTCCTTTTAAAATATAGATCTGGTTATGCCTCTATCCTGCTTAAGTCCTTTCATAGCTTTCTATTACACTGAGAATACACTGAGAATAAAAGACTAAAACCCTTGGCCAGGTGCAGTGGTGCACCCTGTAATCTCAGCACTTTGGGAGGCTGAGGTGGGTGGATCACCTGAGGTCAGGAGTTCAATATCAGCCTGACTAACATGGTGGAACCTTGTCTCTACTAAAAAAAAAAAAAAAAAAAAATTAGCTGGGCGTAGTGGCGCATGCCTGTAATCCCAGTTACTCAGGAGGCTGAGGCAGGAGAATCACTTGAATCTGGGAGGCAGAGGTTGCAGTGAGCCGAAATTGCACCACTGCACTCCAGCCTGGGTGACAGAGTGAGACTCCATATCAACAAAAAAAAAAAAAAAAAAAAAGAAGAAAACCCTCAAGGCTCTATGGAGTCAGCATCTGCCCAGACTTTTAGCTATAGCTGCTGTATAAAGACGTAAATATTCTTTTGGTTTCTCAAATATTCAAGTTTTAGGGGTTGGGTGCAGTGGCTGACACCTGTAATCTTAACACCCAGGCTGTCTCTAAAAAACAAAAACAAAAACAAAAGTCCACGTTTATCTGCCTGTGTCTGGAATCTTCTCGCTTGACTACCTTCCTCCAGGCTCTATCTCCCCACTAACAAGCACATAAACCCCTCACCCTTGGCCTCAGTAACTTCTACCCATTTTTCAGACATTAGTCTCAGTTTATATTTTTAGGGAAGCCTCTTCCTAACTACCCAGGATGTATCAGATTCCTTGTTACATGCCTAGAACTCAGTCTATTTTGGGAGCACTTACCCTCTCTTTAGTTAAATCAAAAATTTGATCAAAATTTGATTAAAAATCAAATGTATAATCACCTGATTCACATTTGTCCTCCCCACTAAGACTGTAAGCTCCATGAAGACCAGGACTGTCTGTGTCGTGCTTAAAATTCTATCTCCTGTGCTTAGCATAACCCTGCACAATGTAATAATTCAAAAAATATTTGTTGGATCAATAGAGAAATATAAGAGAAAAGGTGTGAATCAATTCATGCCTTATTTTAAAAGGTGTGAATCAGTAACACCTTATTTTTCCTCTGCCTGAGTTTGTAATGAACTTAGAGAGAGATGCAGGAGCCAGGCAGATACCGATAAGAACTTCATTGTCACTACTGAAAAGAAAGAAACACCATTTCCTATTAAAAGAATGAGGGGCTTCTTAGAGAAATGTTTAATTCCAGGTCTGGAGCAGGCAATATACAAGATGAGTTTGAAACACCTTGTTGTAGCGAAAATAAAGACACTAGTCAAAGGTGAATGGGGATATATCAAAATGACACAAGATCTGGCTTAAAAAAGAAAAATGACAATAATGGATTATAATTCATTAAGTAAACAGAATTCCTGAGTTTATAATTATACTCAAAACAGGCAGTGGGGGAGAAAAACTATTTTTTTTAACTTTTATTTTAGGTTCAGGGGCACATGCGCAGGTTTGTTATATAGGTAGGTGCCTCAGGGTTTGAGGTACAGATTATTTCATCACCCAGGTAATAAGCCTAGTACCTGATAGTTTTTCAATCCCCACCCACCCCCAACCTTCCACCCTCAAGTAGGCCCCGGTGTCTATTGTTCCCTTCATTGTGTCCATGTATACTCAATGTTTAGCTCCCACTTGTAAATGCGAACACGTGGTATTTGGTTTTCTGTTCCTGTGTTAGTTCACTTAGGATAATGGCCTCGAGCTCCATCTACGTTGCTGCAAAGTACATGATCTCATTCTGTTTTACAGCTGCACAGTATTCCATGGTGTATATGTATCACATTTTCTTTATCCAGTCTACCATTGATAGGCATTTATGTTCCATGTCTTTGCTATTGTGAATAGTGCTGTGATGAACATATGCATGCTCATATGTGTCTTTATGGTAGAGTGATTTATATTACTTTGAGTATATACCATATATATATATATGATATATATATATATGGGATTGCTGGGTTGAATTGTAGTTCTATTTTAAGTTCTTTGAGAAATTGCCAAACTGCTTTCCACAGTGGCTGCACTAATTTACACTCCCACCAACTGTGTTGTGTGTAAGCATTCCCTTTACTCTGCACCCTCTCCACCATCTGTTACTTTTTTGACTTTTTAATAATAGCCATTCTGACTGGTTAGATGGTGTCTCCTTTTGGTTTTGATTTGCATTTCATTAATGAATAGTGATGTGGAGCGTTTTTTCATATGCTTGTTAGTTATGCATCCATCTTCTTTGGAAAAGTATCTGTTCATTTCCTTTGCCCACTTTTTAATGGGTTGTTTTTTGCTTGTTGATTTTTTTGTTATTTATGGATTCTGGATATTTGACCTTTGTTGGATGCGTAGTTTGCAAATATTTTCTCCCATTCTGTAGGTTGTCTGCTTACTCTGTGGATAGTTTTTCTTTCTTTCTTTCTTTCTTTTCTTTCTTTCTTTCTTTTTCTTTCTTTCTTTCTTTCTCTTTCTTTCTTTCTTTTCTTTCTTTCTTTCTTTCTTTCTCTTTCTTTCTTTCTCTTTCTTTCTTTCTTTCTTTCTTCTTTCTTTGCTGTGCAGAGTTCTTTAGTTTACTTATTTTAATTAAATCTCACTTGTCAATTTTTGTTTTTGTTGCAATTGCTTTTGGCATCTTTGTCATGAAATCTTTGCCAGGGCCTGTGTCCAGAATGGTACTTTCTAGGTTTTCTTCTAGGGTTTTTATAGTTTTAGGTTTTACATTTAAGTTTTTATCCATCTTGAGTTGATTTTTGTATATGGTGAAAGAAGGGGTCCAGTTTCAATCTTCTGCATATAGCTGGCCAATTATCCCAGCACCATTTATTGAGGAATTACTTTCCTCATTGCTTGTTTTTGTCAACTTTGTGGAAGATCAGATGGTTATAGGTGTGTGGCTTTGTTTCTGGGCTCTATATTCTGTTCCATTGGTCTATGTGTCTGTTTTTGTACCAGTACCATGCTGTTTTGGTTACTGTAGCCTGGTAGTAAAGTTTGAAGTTGGGAAATGTGATGTCTCCAGCTTTGTTCTGTTTGCTTGGGATTGCGTTGATGATTCAAGCTCTTTTTTTGGTTTCATGTGAATTTTAAAATAGTTTTTTCTAATTTTATGAAAAATGTCATTGGTAGTTTGATAGGAATAGCATTGAATCTATAAATTGCTTTGGGCAGTATGATCATTTTAACAATATTGATTCTTCCTATCCATGCGCATGGAATGTTTTTCCATTTGTGTGGTCTCTGATTTCTTTCAATGATGTTTCATAATTCTTGTTGTAGAGATCATTCACCTCCCTGGTGAGCTGTATTCTTAGGTATTTTATTTTTTTGTGGCTATTGTGAAATAAATTGTGTCCTTATTGTGCCTGTTGGCTTAGAAGTTGTTGGTGTATAGAAATGCTACTCATTTTTGTACACTGATATTTTGTCCTGAAACTTTGCTGAAGTTTATCAGATCTAGCAACTTTTGGGCAAAGACTATGGGGTTTCTTTTTCTATTCTAGGACTATGGGGTATTCTATTGTCGCAAACAGAGATAGTTTAACATTCTATCTTCCTGTTTGTATCTTTCTCTTGCCTGATTGCTCTGGCTAGGAGTTCCAGTACTATGTTGAATACGAGCGGTGAGAGTGGGCATCCTCGTCTTGTTCTGCTTCTCAAGAGGAATGCTTCCAGCTTGTGCCTATTCAGTATAATGTTGGCTGTGGGTTTGTCATAGATGGCTTTTATTATTTTGAAGTGTGGTCCTTCAATGCCTAGTTTGTTCATGTTTTTAACATGAAAGGGTGTTAAATTTTATTGAAAGCCTTTTCTACATCTATTGAGATGATCATGTGGTTGTGTTTTCAGTTCTGTTTATGTGATTCACATTTATTGATTTGTATATGTTAAACCAACCTTGCATCCCAGGGATAAACCTACTTGATCATAGTAGATTAGCTTTTTGATGTGCTGCTGGATTCAGTTTGCTAGTATTTTGTTGAAGATTTTTGTATCTATGTTTATCAAGGATATTGGCCTGAAGTTTCTTTTCCTTTTTCTTTTTCTTTTTTTTCTGTGTCTCTGCCAGTTTTTGGTATCAGAATGATGCTGGCCTCATAGAATGAGTTAGGGAGAAGTCCTTCCTCCTCAATTTTTTTGAATAGTTTCAGTAGCGATGGTACTAGCTCTTCTTCATATGTCTGGTAGAATTTGGCTGTGAGTCTGTATGGTCCAGGGCTTTTTCTGATTGTAGGCTTTTTATTTCTGATTCAATTTCAGAACTCATTATTGGTTTGTTCAGGGTTTCAATTTCTTCCTGATTCAGTCTTGGGAGGTTGTATGTTTTCAGCAATTTATCCATTTCTTATAGGTTGTCTAGTTTATGTGCATAATTTCTAATGGTCTCTGGAGGTTTTTTGTATTTCTGTGAGGTCAGTGGTAATGTTCCCTTTGTCATTTCTAATAGTGAGGAAAGCTCTTCTTAACAGAAGAATACCTGTTAAAAATGTAGAAGGAATGGTAGAATTAGAAAATCACTATTTGAAACCACCAATGTACTAACTCATACATGTGAGGATTGTCAAAAAACATTGAGTGAAAGTTTGTTGGGGAACAGGATATTTGTATGGTCTCATAATATCACCCCACATATCACTTATTAAGTATAAAGGAAAAAGCTATCTTTACAATGGGGACATCTGGTGGGCACTACCCTATCTGAATGATTAAATTTAGCATTAGATAATGGGACAAACTGAGACCACATTCTTCCTGATGTGATGCAATAGGAAGTGCATAATATCATCAACATACTATTCTTGTTCAAGGTTCAACATGAATTAAATCATAAGGAACAATCATTATAGGGCATTCTATGACACAAGTGTTCTGAAGTTTCCAAAAGTGTCAATGTCTAGTAAAAAGGAGAGAGATTATTCTACATTATGGAGAGTAAAGAAACAAACCAAATGCACTATGTGGCCTTTAAAATAGTTATAAAGAAATTTTTCAGGTAAATTGAAGAAATTTATATATGAACCATATATTAGATAATATTATGTTATCAATGTTAAACTGTAAGTGTAAAAGTGGTATTGTGGTTGAGTAGAAGATTCCCTCATTCTTAGCAGATACCTGTGGACATATACAGTTCACCCTTGAACAACATGGGGGTTAGGAGTGCCAATCCCCTGTGCAGTCAAAAATCCACATATAACTTTTGGCTCTCCAAAAACTCGACTATGAATAGCTTTCATATTTTGTATGTTATATGTATTATTTATTATGTTCTTATAATAAATTAAGCTAGAGAAATGTTATCAAGCAAATCATAAGGAAGAAGAAATATATTTACTATTTATTAAGTAGAAATGGATCATCATAAAGGTCTTCATCCTCATTGTTTTCACACTGAATAGGCTGAAGAGGAGGAGGAAGAGGAGAGGTTAGTTTTGCTGTCTCTGGTGGCAGAGGTGAAAGAGTTGGAGAAGGTGGAAGGGGAGGCAGGAAAGGCAGGCACAACTGAAAAATTTCACCAAAATGGACCTGCATAGTTCAAACCCATGTCGTTCAAGTGTCAGCTGTATATGTTCAGCAAATAAATAAATAAATAAATAAAAATAAAAAATGTGCATGCATGTGCATGCAGAGGGAGTGTGAGTGAGATAGAGAGAGAGATGGCAACTGGAACAAAATGTTAACAATTTATGTATGTAGGTGGAGAGTACATAGGTGTCATTGGATCATTTTAGCTTTTCTGTGCCTTTGAAATTTTTTCAAATAAAAAGTTGGGCAGGTAAGTGGTTAGATGACTTTAGGTCTGTGACTAAACAAGCTTGCTGATACTTCCTCATGCCTAAGTTAGACATAATTATCTTGTCATAGTCACTCCTGGGCAAGAATAGACTTCTCCCACTTACTGCTCCCTCTGCCCCTTGCGTAAGGCCTGTTCTTATAAAATTGATGGCTCAGAACAGCAGTACAGAACTGGTAGAATTTGCAGGCAGTCAGATCCCGCAGATAACCCAGAAGTGTCTGAAACATGCTTTCCAGTTTTACCTCCTAAACCCCCTGTTCAGACAAGTTACAAGGCTAGAAATACTCCTCAAGGGCAATGATTCTTAAGCGGATTGCGCATTTGAATCACTTGGGTATCTTATGCTCCCCGATCCCAGAACCATTAAATTACAATCCGTGGAGGTGGAACACAGGCATCAGTAGTTTTGAAACTCCCTAGGTGACTGTAATGTGCAGACAAGCTTGAGAACCACTGCTTTAAGGAAGTCTCTCCATGTGGTAATATGACTAAGAGCAGAATAGGTACTTATTCTCAATATTAGTTAAGGAAGAAAAGAAACCCACCTGGGGCTCCCAAGTTGGGATAGAATGCAGATTTAGAAAGAAATATGCTCCTAGGAACTCTTACAATAGAGAGCCTATATTAGTCCTTTATCACACTGCTATAAAGATCTACCTGAAACTAAAACTGAAACTGGGTAATTTATAAAGAAAAGAGGTTTAATTGGCTCATGGTTCTGTGGGCTATCCAGGCTTCTGTTTCTGGGGAGGCCTCAGGAAACTTACAATCATGGCAGAAGGCAAAGAAAAGCAGTCACATTGTCACATGGCCAGCATGAGAGAGAGAGAACAAAGGGGGACGTGCTACACACTTTCAAACAACCAGATCTCGTGCAAACTCACTCACTATGACAAGAACAGCAAAGGGAAAATCCACCCGCATGATCCAGTCACCTCCCACCAGGTGCCTCCCCCAACATTGAGGATTACAATTCAACATAAGATTTTGGTGGGGACACAGAGCCAAACCATATCAGAGCCCTACAATTATTTAGCCCCTACTGTGCCAGAGTTCCTATCCTTGGCTACAGGGATGGTCCCCAGTGGTACAGTGGAGAGAATTCCTCCTCCAATTTCCTAGCAGGTGGGCTTGCCAATTAGATCCAAGAATGGGAGAATTTGTTAACATATTTAAGTGTGGTGGTGACATTCAATGGTAATACTAGTAGAACAGTAAATTTGGGTATTGAGGGCTCAATAGGCTTTTGTTGGCAGTGTCGGCAATCTTTCTATAATGTATAATATTTCCAGTTTATATAGAATATTTGTGTTTTGTGTTCAAATAATTTATTTACAAATAAATGTTGGGAGTATAATACATTAATATCTGGACTCTTTTCTTTTCCATTTGTCTGTTTGTCTATCTTTATACCAATGCCACCACATTCTTTTGATTGCTGTAGTTTGAAATCAGAGAGTGTTAGTCCTCCAAATTTGTTCTTCATTTTCAAGTGGCTATTGTAGGTCCTTTGCATTTCCTTACAAATTTTGATATTACCTTGCTGTTTTCTATGGCAAATCTCATCTCTGATGAGATTTTGACTGAGATTGCATGAAGTCTATAAGTCAATTTTTGGAGACAAGACATCTTTGTTATATGAGTCTTATGATCCATGGACATTATATATTTCCCTGTTGATTTATGTCTTTAATTTTTTAAGTGTTTTATAGTTTCAGTGTGTAGTCTTACGCATCCTTCATAAGATTTATCCCTAGATATTTAATCCCATGGGTTTTTGATGCTATTACAAATGACATTTTTAAAAATTCAAATTTTTGATTGTTCATTGATAGCATATAGAAGTGCAACTGATTTTTGTTTATTGACTTTATATCCTGAAAATGACAAAGCTTTCTTATTAATTCTAGTAGCTATTTTCTAGACTTCATAAGATTTTCTACATAGATTATAATGTTTTCTGCAAAGAAAGACAATTTTACTTATTCTTTCCAACCTGGAGAATTTTTCTTTCTTTTTTTGTCTCACTGCACTAGCTAGAACCACCAATACAATGTTGAATAAAAATAATGAAGGCAGATGATTGGGGCAAGATGGCCAAATAGGAACAGATCTGGTCTGCAGCTCCCAGGGAAACCAATGGAGAAGGCGGGTGATTTCTGCATTTCCAACTGAGGTACCCAGTTCATCTCATTGGGACTGGTTAGACAGTAGGTGCAACCCACAGAGGGCGAGCAGAAGCAGCAGGAGGGTGTCACCTCACACAGGAAGCACAAGGGGTTAGGGAACTCCCTCCCCTGGCCAAGGGAAGCCAGGAGGGACCATGCCATGACAGTTGGAGCTATTCGGCCCAAATACTATGCTTTTCCCATGGCCTTTGCAACCCACAGACCAGGAGATTCCCTCGGGTGCCTACAACACCAGGGCCCTGAGTTTCAAGCACAAAACTGGCGGCCATTTGGGCAGACACTGAGCTAGCTGCAGGAGTTTTTTGTTTTTGTTTTTTCTTTTTCATACTGCAGTGGCCCCTGGAAAGCCAGTGAGACAGAAGTCTTCACTCCCCTGGAAAAGGGGGCTGAAGCCAGGGAGCCAAGTGTTCTTGCTCAGTGGATCCCACCCCCACTGAGTCTAGCAAGCTAAGATCCACTGGCTTGAAATTCTCATTGCCAGCATAGCAGTCTGAAGGCAACCTGGGATGCTTGAGCTTGGTGGGAGGAGGGGTGTCCACCATTACTGAGGCTTGAGTAAGTGGTTTTTCCTCACAGTGTAAACAAAGCCTCCGGGAAGTTCGGACTGGGCAGAGCCCACCGCAGCATGGCAAAGCTGCTACAGCCGGACTGCCTCTCTAGATTCCCCCTCTCTGGGCAGGCTATCTCTGAAAGAAAGGCAGCAGCCCCAGTCAGGAACTTATAGATAAAACTCCCATCTCCCTGGAACAGAGCACCTGGGGGAAGAGGTGGCTATTGGGGCAACTACAGCAGACTTAAACATTCCTGCCTGCCAGCTCTGAAGAGAACAGTGGATCTCCCAGCACAGCACTTGAGCTCTGCTTATGGACAGATGCCTCCTCAAGTGGGTCCCTGACTCCTGTGCCTCCTGACTTCAGACACCTCCCAGTAGGGGTTGACAGACACCTCATAGAGGAGAGCTCCAGCTGGCAGCTGGTGGGTGCCCCTCTGGGACAAAGCTTCCAGAGGAAGGAGCAGGCAGCAATCTTTGCTGTTCTGCAGCATCTGCTGGTGATACCCAGGCAAACAGGGTCTGGAGTGGACCCCCAGCAAACTCCAGCAGACCTGCAGAAAAGAGGCCTGACTGTTAGAAGGAAACATAACAAACAGAAAGCAATAGCATCAACATCAACAAAAAGGAACACCACACATAAACTCCATCTGAGGTCACCAACACCAAAGACCAAAGGTAGATAAAACCATGAAGATGAGGAAACACCAATGCAAAAAGGAAGAAAATACCAAAAACCAGAATGCCTCTTCTCCTCCAAAGGATCACAAGTCCTCACCAGCAAGGTGACAAAACTGGATGGAGAATGAGTGTGACATTTGAAAGAAGTGGGCTTCAGAAGGTGGGTAATAACAACTCCTTCCAGCTAAAGGAGCATGTTCTAACCCAATGCAAGGGAGCTAAGAACCTTGATAAAAGGTTAGAGGAATTGCTAACTAGAATAACCCATTTAGAGAAGAACATAAATTACCTGATGGACCTGAAAAACACAGCACAAGAACTTCATGAAACATACACATGTATCAATAGCTGAATCAATTAAGTGGAAGAAAGGATATCAGAGACTGAAGATCAACTTAATAAAATAAAGTGAGAAGACAAGATTAGAGAAAAAAGAATGAAAGGAATGAACAAAGCCTCCAAGAAATATGGGACTATGTGAAGAGACCAAACCTACATTTGATTGGTGTACCTGAAAGCGACAGGGAGAATGGAACCAAGTTGGAAAACATGTTTCAGGATATTATCCAAGAGAACTTCCCCAACCTAGCAAGGCAGACCAACATTCAAATTCAGGAAATAGAGAGAACACCACAAAAACACTCCTCGAGAAGAGCAACCCCAAGACACATAATTGTGAGATTCATCAAGGTTGAATTGAAGGGAAAAATGTTAAGGGCAGCCAAAGAAAAAGGATGGGTTGCCCACAAAGGGAAGCCCATCTGATTAACAGCAGATCTCTCTGCAGAAACCCTACGAGCCAGAAGAGAGTGGGGGCCAATATTTGACATTCTTAAAGAAAAGAATTTTCTTTTTTTTTCTTTTTATTATACTTTAAGTTCTAGGGTACATGTGCACAACATGCAGGTTTGTTACATATGTATACATGTGCCATGTTGGTGTGCTGCACCTGTTAACTCATCATTTACATGAGGTATATCTCCTAATGCTATCCATCCTCCCTCCCCCAACCCCATGACAGGCCCTGGTGTGTGATGTTCCCCACCCTGTGTCCAAGTGTTCTCATTGTTCAATTCCCACCTATGAGTGAGAACATGCGGTGTTTGGTTTTCTGTCCTTGAGATAGTTTGCTGAGAATGATGGTTTCCAGCTTCATCCATGTCCCTACAAAGGACATGAACTCATCCTTTTTTATGGCTGCATAGTATTCCATGGTGTATATGTGCCACATTTTCTTAATCCAGTCTATCATTGATGGACATTTGGGTTGGTTCCAAGTCTTTGCTATTGTGAATAGTGCCGCAATAAACATATGTGTGCATGTGTCTTTATAGCAGCATGATTTATAATCCTATGGGTATATACCCAGTAATGGGATGGCTGGGTCAAATGGTATTTCTAGTTCTAGATCCTTGAGGAATTGCCACACTGTCTTCCACAATGGTTGAACTAGTTTACAGTCCCACCAACAGTGTAAAAGTTCTCCTATTTCTCCACATCCTCTCCAGCACCTGTTGTTTCCTGACTTTTTAATGACTGCCATTCTAACTGGTGTGAGATGGTATCTCATTGTGGTTTTGATTTGCATTTCTCTGATTCAACCCAGAATTTCATATCCTGCCAAACTAAGCTTCATAAGTGAAGGAGAAATAAAATCCTTTACATACAAGCAAATGCTGAGGGATTTTTTCACCACCAGGCCTGCCTTACAAGAGCTCCTGAAGGGAGCACTAAAAATGGAAAGGAAAAACCGACACCAGCTACTGCAAAAAGAAACCAAAATGTAAAGACCATCAACACTGTAAACTGCATCAACTAATGGGCAAAATAACCAGCTGGCATCATAATGACAGGTTCAAATTCACACATAACAATATTAGCGTTAAATGTAAACAGGCTAAATGTCCCAATTAAAAGGCACAGACTGGCAAATCGGATAAAGAGTGAAGACCAATCAGTGTGCTGTATTCAAGAGACCCACCTCACATGCAAAGACACACATAGGCTCAAAATAAAGGGAGGGAGGAAGATTTACCAGGCAAATGGGAAGAAAAAAATAGTTTTTTTTTTTGCAATCTATCCATCTGACAAAGGGCTAATATCCAGAATCTACAAAGAACTTAAACAAATTTATAAGAAAAAAACAACCCCATCAAAAAGTGGGCAAAGGATATCAACAGACACTTTTCAAAAGAAGACATTTATGCAGCCAACAAACATATGAAAGAAGGGTTATCATCACTGGTCATTAGAGAAAAGCAAATCAAAATGACAATGAGATATCATCTCATGCCAGTTAGAATGGCGATTATTAAAAAGGAAACAACAGATGCTGGAGAGGATGTGGAGAAATAGGAATGCTTTTCCACTGTTGGTGGAAGTGTAAATTAGTTCAACTGGCTGACTGCAGTGGCTCATGTTTGTAATCCCAGCACTTTGGGAGGCCAAGGTGGGTGGATCACGAGGTTAGGAGTTTGAGACCAGCCTGCCCAACATAGTGAAACCCCGTCTTTACTAAAAATATAAAAATTTAGCTGGGCATGGTGGCAGGTGCCTGTAATCCCAGCTACTTGGGAGGCTGAGGCAGAAGAATTGCTTGAAGCTGGGAGGTGGAGGTTGCAGTGAGCTGAGATCACACCACTGCACTCCAACCTGGGAAGACTCTGTCTAAAAAATAAAAAAAATAAAAAAAACTACTTAAACCATTGTGGAAGACAGTGTGGCAATTCCTCAAGGATCTAGAACCAGAAATACCATTTGACCCAGCAATCCCATTACAGTGTATATACCCAAAGGACTATAAATCATTGTACTACAAAGACACATGCACACATATGTTTATTGCAACACTATTTACAATAGCAAAGACTTGGAACCAACCCAAATGCCCATCAATGATAGACTAGATAAATAAAATGTGGCATATATACACCATGGAATACTATGCAGCCATAAAAAAGAATGAGTCCATGTCCTTTGCAGGGACATGGATGAAGCTGGAAACCGTCATTCTCAGCAAACTAACACAGGAACAGAAAACGAAACACTGCATGTTCTCACTCGTAAGCTGGAGTTGAACAATGAAAACATATGGGCACAGGGAGGGGAACATCACACACCAGGGCCCGTTGGGGGGTGGGGGGCAAGGGGAACGATAGAATTAGGAGAAATACCTAATGTAGATGATGGGTTGAGGGGTGCAGCAAACCACCATGGCACATGTATAGCTATGTAACAAACCTGCATGTTCTCCATATGTGTCCCAGAACTTAAAGTATAATAAAAAATTAAATTAAATTTAAAAAGACAATACAGAAAGTTACATGGATATAATAAAAAAAATAATAATGAAGGCAGACATCCTTGCCTTGTTGCTGATGTTAGGGAGAAAGCATTCAGTCTTTCAGCATTAATTGTAATGTTAGCTGTAGGATTTTCGTAGATTCTTTTTATCAGGTTGAGGAATTCCTGTCCATTCCTTAGTTTGTTGAGAGGTTTTTTTGATACCAAGCATCCATGGTTGATTTTTAAAATCAGGAATGGATGTTGAATTTTATCAAATGCTTTATTGGTTTTTGTGTTCCTTTATCTTAAAAAATCTTTTCAAAACAGAAATTTCAAACATAATAAAAGTAGACAGAAAAGTAACAATAGTCCCTCATATACCCATCATCTTCCAGCTCCAGCAGTTATCAATTGCAGGCAATCTCATCTGCCTCCACCCATGCCCATTCCTCCATATGATTTTTAAGCACATCTTAGAAATTGTATCCTTAAATCATGCATATCTCAAAATATATATCTAAAACAATTGTTTTTAGCACGTGGTATCCAGACTTGCACATCACAATCTACTGGAAAGTTGTTTGAAATGGAAATTATCAGGTGCCAACAATGTCCTACTGAATCAGAATCTCTTGGGGGATATGGCCCAATCATCTATGTTTTAATAAGTCCTCCTGGTGATTCTGATGCCTGCTCCAGATCTAGAATCAGTACCCTAAAAGATTTAGGAGGTTTTTATTTTCTTTTATTTTTTAAATAACCACAATACAACAATCATGTGTAAAAATTTAAACTATAATTTCTGATGATCCTCAAATAGCGATTCAGTATTCCAACTTCCAGTTATTTCATAATTGCTTTTAAAATGTTTTGTTTTCATTATTTTTATAGTTCATTGAGTAATGATCTAAATAATGTCCACATACTGTGATTAGTTAATTTGTCTTAAATATTTTATGGGTTCTCCCTCCATCAGTCACATTCCCTCTTCCTGCAATTGCAAACACCTGATCATGTATAGAATTTCCCACATTTATAAAACTTTGCTCGTTGTACCCCACCCCTCTTTTCTTCTATCCTCTGCATTCCTGTAAATTGGTAATTGGATCACAATGATGAGGTATGGTCAGCTTTAGCTTCAAATTTTGTGGCAAGAACTCTCAGTAGATGGAGCTGTGGTCCTTATCTCTTTAAAGGTTCATGGTCAAAACTTGGCTCTGGCTATTTGCACTGCAGCTTATAGCCGCTCCAGGCTCTGCCTCAACATCTTCTCTGATTGTACCTCCTCTGTTTCCATCTCCTTCAGCTCTGTACTTTTCCTGGTTCAGTTTGAAGACTGGACTTGAATCTCTTTATGACTTTTATCTAATATTCCTTTAAGATGCTACTTCTGATAGCTTGAGCTTCAAGCACAGAAGAACAGCAAGAGCTATTCTCTCCTAGGATTCTGCCCAGGTCCTCATGACACTTACTAGCAAGGCCTGCAGAACCCCACTTTCAGCTCTCAGGTAGCTTGCAGGAGGAGATCAGATAATAATGGCATTTCTGGCTGGACACTGTGGCTCATACTGTAATCCAAGCACTGAGTTGAGAGGATTGCCTGAGGCCAGGAGTTAAAGACTAGCCTGGACAACATAGCAAGACCCCTTTCCTACAAAAATTAAGAAAACAAATTAGCCAGATGTGATAGTCCTAGCTACTCAGGAGGCTGGGGCAGGAGGATCATTGAGCTCAAGAGTTTGAGGTTGCAGTGAGCTATGATTGTACCACTGAATTTCAGTGATGTCACTGGGTGACAGTGAGACTCTGTCTTAAAAAAAAAAAAAGCCTGGGCACGGTGGCTCATGTCTGTAATCCCAGCACTTTGAGAGGCCAAGGTGAGCAGATCTCTTGAGCCCAGGAGTCGAAGACCAGCCTGGGCAACATGGCAAAACCCCATCTCTACAAAAAATACAAAAATTAGCTGGGCATGGTGGCGTGCACCTGTGGTTCCAGCTACTTGGGAGGCTCAGATGGGAGGATTGCTTGAGCCTGGGAAGCAGAGGCTGCAGTGAGACAAGAGATAACACTGCTGCACTCCAGTTTGGGCAACAGAGTGAGGCCCTATCTTAAAAAAAGAAAAAAAAAAAGACATTTCTGTGGTAACTCTTCTGGTCCTTCTCTCCTAAAAGCAGCTACTTTCAAGGGCTCTGAAGTCAGGCCTTGGCAACTCTTTTTAAAATACTCTCCGGGGTTCTGGTTTGTTGACAGATTTGGAGGCAACTTCATAGTGAATTCTGCAGAGCCACTCTCTACTAATCCCTCGCTGGAGCTGGAATAACACCACTGCCCTGCGAATTAATTCCAGGAGCAAGCCAGAGGCTTTTCAGAGAAAGTTAGACAAGAAAATGCAGTCAAACAGGTTTCAATGTCTAGAAAGTCACTCTTTAGTTTTAACTGAAACAGGAAAATTCACAAATGGTAGATCCAGTCTGTGTACTATACAGATCCAGTCTGTGTACTATAAGGGTTTTGTCTATTAAATAAAATCCTTTTATCTTTTTCTCCTTAAGTTTCCAACATTGGTTTTTGGGTTATAACGTAGAGAGACTAAATTCCTAGTAACTTGTGTCTCAGCGTCTGTTCCCTTTTTGGTCTGCTGTATAGTCTTTTTTTGCTTCTCTTTTTTCTTACACAGTAAAATATCTGTGTCAGTTACCCTTAGCGAGTAGAGACTGGCAGTGCCATGAGAGGGTCTTCTCAGGTGCTGGTCATCCTTTGTTTCTTGAACTTGAACAGCTGGATTCAGAATCCAGAGTGTTCACCATTACACTGTGGAACTGCTTGAGGAGGGATACTCTTCATATATTGTTTCTTGATCTGGGTGCTGGTTACAGGATGTGTTTAGGTTGTGAAATTCACCAAGAAATATAAAGAAGATTTGTGTACTTTTCTCCATATGTGTGTATTAGTCCATTCTTGCATTGCTATAAAGAAAAACCTGGGATGATAATTCATAAAGAAGAGGTTTAATTGGCTCACAGTTCCACAAGCTGTACAGGAAGCATGATGCTGGCCATCTGCTCAGCTTCTAGGGAGGCCTCAGGAAACGTACAATCATGGCAGAAGGCAAAGGGGAAGCAGGCTCATCTTACATGGTGGGAGTAGGAAGAAGAGAGAAAGGGGAGAGGTGCTATACACTTTATCCAGATCTCGTGAGAACTCCCTCAAGAGAATAGCACTAGGAGGATGACGCTAAACCATTGAAAACCACCCCCATGATCCAGTCACCTCCCACCAGGCCCCACCCCAACACTGGGGATTACAATTTCACGTAAGATTTGGGAAGGGACTTAGATTCCTGCTAAAAAAGAAATATATATCAATGTATTATAACCCAGTGAAAAGTTAAAACATCAGTTGTAACAAATGCACCACTGTGGTGGAGGATGTTGATAATGAGAGAAGCTATGCACATGTGGGTAAAAGGGTATATGAGAAATCTCTGAACCTTCCTCTCAATTTTGCTGTGAGCCTAAAACTACTCTAAAAAGTCTTTTAATAAAATGTGTATTTTTATACCACAGAGGATTTATCAGATTCAAAACACTGAATATGATTAAATGATAAGCCTACATTTGAATTCTCATTAAAACCTTTAAGAATAAACAAAAGAAAAATATAAAATCTAATCATCATCAGTAAGGACAAAAGCTTAAAATGATTTTGTTTTTTATATTTTTATAACCTTTCAAGTTTCAGTTGCTTGGCTGTGCAAGAAAATAAGAGCAGCAGTGTTGGGGGCGAACACAATCACCATTGTTGCCTTTGTTAGCCCTTCAAGGTAGCCCAACACATACAGACACCCTGCCCCAACCCCAGCTCACAGACCTTCCTTGTTCCACAACTGCTTTTGCTCACAATCTCAATTTCATCCTGTTTCTGGCTTAGTGACGCTGACCACTATCCATTTTTTAAAATTTATTTTTTATTTTTTAGAGACAGAATCTCGCTCTATTGCCCAGGCTGGAGTGCAGTAGCATGATCATAGCTCACTTCAGCCTCAAACTCCTGGACTTAAACAGTCTTCCCACCTCAGCCTCCTCAGTAACTGGGACCACAGGTGTGTGCCCCCAAGTCTGGCTAATTAAAAAAAAATTTTTTTTTTGTAGTGACAAGTGTCTCGCTATTTTGCCGAGGCTGGTCTCAAACTCATGGCTTCAAGCAATCCTCCAGTCACTGAGATTGTGCACCCGGCTACTCTCCACTTCTGATTCTGGGTTCTTGCATGTGCGTGTGGTCCACGGGCCTAGGCACCCAGGATGCTCTACTGTTGATTCCAGGTGTAGGAAATTTCCTGTTAAATATCTTGCCCTGAAGGAAGCACCCTCTGCCTTGAGCACCTTACTTCTTCTAAGTGTCTGTAGAATCTGGCAGTAGTGTTTCCCAAAAGTTCTATATATTCCCCACCCTTCTACCCTAACTTCCTTTTTAAACTTTTAATTGAGTTTTTTTCCCCCCAGCTAAATTAAGTACACTTGCTATTTCAGGGACCATTTGTGATGAATCTTTAAAAAATGCCAATAATTTTATCTTACTTTTTTCATTTCTTTTAAAACTGAGCTTAGGTGCCATGGGCCAGACAACTGATCTACTAATACTGGATATCAAACAATATGTTGTTTGACTATTTGTCAGCTGCCCCAAAGTTCAGTAATATGTAATGATCTGTAATTCTGCTGAGGCAGAAACTTGAATCTTGTGCCTTTAAAAGTAAAATAGAGGAGAAGGTCTTTGATGAATGTCCAGAACTTTAACCTCCAGGGTTGGAGCCAAGAATGGGACAAGCCCCTGTCATAAGATTTATCACGGGCCCAGGGAAGGCTGAGAGATTGTGGTACATGAAGAGCCAGGTGTAGGCAGATAAGTCTAGACACAGGGGTGAGGCAGTAGTATGAGGGCCAGAGAAACAGGTCAGTCAAGGCCGTAAAGCAAAAGCCTTGAAATGGGACATTGGTAAGGTCCTCTGTTCCTCTCTCTATTCTTCCTCCCTCTAACTTCCCCAACTGTACCCAACCTCTTCATCGAGTATTTTCAAATATGGGTTATTTCTCTTTGGATATTTCATTCTCATTTGAATGCTGCATGTCCAAGTATCAACTTCTTTTGGCCTTTGGCATGTATAAGGAATAGGTCCAATGACTTGTGTGAATTATCCAATATCAGTATAACAAAATATTTTTCCAGTAACATGCATTGGCATGAAAAGTAGAGATTAACTCTACTTTTCTCTATTAGAAAAGTAGAAAGCCATATTGAGCTGAGGATCCCAGGTGGCTGGATGGGCTTAATTATAAGCTGGATGATATTCTCTTACACTCCATCCCCCAAGGTGGGGATTTCAAGTTTTTGATTCATCAAAATTAGAAATCTGTACATGTCATGGATCTTTGGAGCTGCTAGCAAATAGTCAAACAGCAAATTAGCTATGGAATCTAGGTACTTCTAGCTACCTCTGTGGGTGGAATCCATAAAATTGAGTTTTATGCACTTTACTATGCATAAGAACCTTGACAATTCTTATGCACAGGAAAGTCTGAGACCCCTTCTCCATGTTCCTTCTTGCTTACCCAGACAACTCTTCTTTCCTTATGGTTAATGGCACAATTTTTTTTTTTTTGCCAGATTTCCAGAATATATTTAGAGCCACCTTTGACGTTTTCTTCTCCCTCATGCCTTGTAAATAATTACTCATTAAATATTGATTTTTTTTCTCCCATTCCTACTCCAGCCATAGAGTAACTAGAACAAGCATTTGAGAGTTTTGTATGTAAAATGTGTATCAGTTTTCTGTTGGTACATAAGAAATTACTACAGATTAACTGGATTTTAAGCAACACCTATTTATTAGTTCACAGCTCAGTAGGTGAGAAATCTGGCACAGTGTGGCTGCTCTCTGTTCAATGTATCAGGTATTGGGAGGCTGAAATCCAGGCATCAGCCAGCTGAGTTCTCCTGTAGAGGCTCTAGGGGAAAATTTGCTTCCAAGCTCATTCAGGTTGGTGGAATTTAGTTCTGGCTCCCCTTATACAACTAGTTGGAGAAATGTCTCTCCTTTTAAGGAGCTCATATGATTAAGTAGGCCTATCTAGATATTTGTCCTACCTCAAGATCAACAACCTTAATTACATGTGCAAAATCCCATTACAGCAGTGTCTAGATTAGTGTTTGGTTGAATAATGGGAAGAAGGTTTATGTATATCAGGGGCTGGGGATCTCAGGGGCTGTAATGGTTAATTTTTTGTGCAACTTTACTGGGCCACAGGGTGCCCAGATATGTGGTCAAACATTATTCTGAGTATTTCTTGAGGGTATTTTTGATAGTTTAACATGAAAGTCAATAGACTAAAGTAGATTGCCCTCTCTAATATAGGTGGGCCTCATCCAATCAGTGGAAGGCTTCAATAAAACAAAAGACTGTTTCTCTCTTGCATAAGAGGGAATTTCTTCACCTGAATGCCTTCAGGCTGGAACATTTTTTTTCCTGACTTTAAACCCAAACTGAAACAAACATCAGCTCTTCCTGGTCTCAAGCCTACCAGACTTCAAACTGGAGCTATACCATTGGCCCTGGTTCTCAGATCTTTGCACTTGGACTGCAAATACACCATCATGTCTCCTGGGTTTTCAGTTTCCCAACTACAGATCTTGGGACTCATCAGCCTCCATAGTCATGTGAGCCAGTTCCTTTTAATAAATCTCTGTCTGTTTTTGTCTCTTTCTCTCTGTACATATATGTATATGTCTTCTATTAGTTCTCTTTTTCTGAAATAGGGGCCTTCTTAGAATTCTGCCTACCATATAAGGGAAACAAAATTCTAAGAGCTTTGTATATATTTCCTCAGTTAAGTCTTTCAACAACCCTATGAAGCAAGTACCATTATTATTTCTATTTTACTGATGAGGAAACTGATAATCAGAGAAGGTGAGTCTTGCTCAAGATTATATGGGTATTTTCTCATAACACTCTATTACTCATGGAATTCCGTGCCTATATTCCTTCAGCTGTCTTCCAAATGGCTTTCCTATCTTCAGAATATTCCTCCTTTAATTCATCCTATATTTCTTGGCCAGATCAATGTTAGTTAAAATTTTTTTTCATTACGTCTCTTTCTGAGGTGTAGAGAATTATACTTCACCATATGTGCTACATGGCATAGCTGCGATGTGTCAGAAATTGAGCTTATTCTCAAATATGAAAATCCATTTAGCTATATTCCTTGGCACAGGTTTTATTATGCTAACTTTGTACTGTAATGGTGTAAGTGTGAGGCGGCAGGAGGTGGAGGGGCAATTATAACACAAGTCATGGAGTATGTGCAGATTGTATTTTCCCAAACTCAAAATCTCAGAGGACTTTAATGATAAAAAGTAAGAGTTTTAAAAACAAATTTGATACATTAAAATAAAAATATAAAAGCTAGCTATTATTTTGTTGCCCATATTCATATGAGAAATGGCAAACAGAATGAATGAATCAAATTGATCTTTAAGAAATGAATAACTTCTAAAGCTTATGTAAGAATACACTACATGAGCAATACATTTGCTCACTCATTTACTCACTCAGTAAATAGTTGTTGAATGCCACTATGTGCCAAGCACCATACCAAGCAAATATGTTTAGTTTCTCCAGTGAGGTATTGTAGCAGCTTCCTCAACTGGTTTTCCTGCCTCCTCTCTCACCCTCAATGCCTACCCGAGTCCAGTATCCACTCAATGGCCAGAGTGATTTGGCCAAAATGGCCAAAGATCAACAGAGTGATTGTGATCTGTTTTGATCACTCTGCTGATCAAAACTTTCTAATATATTTTCACTAATTCAGAGGAGGATCAGAATCCCATGGCCCATAATGTGGTCTGAAAGCCCCACTCCACTCTGTATTCAACTCCATCTCCTCCACTGCCACTTTTACTCCCTCACTTTAGTCAGCACCAACCTCCTTCCCGTGTCTCCTGGAAGTTTCTCATGGGCTGCTCATTCTTTCGGCTTAGAAGCTCTTCCCCAGACAACTACCCCTTACTTTACTCAGATCGTCTACACAGATGTCATTTCATCAAAGATGCCTTCCCTGACCACCTGAACCAAAACAGCAACTTCCCCCTACCGCCCTCTCCACTTTAGTCTTTTACTTTTCTTCCCAGTACTCAATCACCACCTGATATATAATACATATTTGAATGTATTATAGCTGGCTTGTCATCCCTTCCTCTACTTATGAGTCAGCTCCTAGAAGCTGCATTTTATCTATTGCATGATTTCAGTGACTGGAATTATACCTGGCACACAGCAGTGTATTCTTACATACTTGCTGAATAAGTGAATGAACAAATGTAAAACCTCGATTTCTTTGAGGCATTTATTTATTTATTTAGAGACAAGATCTCACTCTGTCACCCAGGCTGGAGTGTAGTGGGGCGATCTTGGCTCACTGCAACTTCCACCTCCCAGGTTCAAGCGATTCTCCCACCTCAGCCTCCTGAGTAGCTGGGACTACAGGAGCGTGCCACCACAGCCAGATAATTTTTGTATTTTTAGTAGAGACAGTGTTTTGCCATGTTGCCCAGGCTGGTCTTGAACTCCTGGGCTCAAGTGATCCACCTGCCTTGGTCTCCCAAAGTACTGGGATTATAGGCATGAGGCATCGCTGGATGACACCATTTTATTGACCCTTTTGTAGAGAAATAGTGTGTGTGTTTGTGTTGCGTGAGTGCAGAAGTCTGGGAAGGGTGCTGCACAGCATTGTCCAGCGTTGGGGAGATGTCCCTGGCCCGTGCAATGACTCTTTGTGTCTTCTGATACGTAGATCCTTTGGAAGTATGCCTTTCTAGTAACAGCTATCTTGTCTATGGCTAATAACAGGCTCTTGGGAAATGCTCAAGAAGCTGGCATGATTTTTTAAAAAAAATATATAGTTCTTTTTATTACTGCTATATGCTGGGCACTTTAAATACACACTGGGCACTATATTTAGCACTTTACATACATCCTTACAACTCTGCAAGATAATCATTAATATTCCCAGTTTACCAGTGAGTAGATGGAAATTAAATAATTAGCTTGAAGTCACTCCACTGGTAAGCAGTACCAGTCATTATTGAAATCCAGATCTATGGAATTTCACAGTCTGTGATACTTACCGAACTAGAAAGCTGCATAATGCTGGACATAATGTTTTGTATCAGATTCCAGTTTCACCACCATGATAGGTGGTGGCAGGTCTCAGACAAGGCTCTAAAATTTCCTTTCTCCTGTTTCTTGTGTCAAGGACACAAGTATCTCTTTATATTCCTTGCCAAGGACAAGAAGATCTCTTCCATGGAGCTTAGAGGTTAAAAGAAAAAAAGTTCTGATAAGGATTCACTTACTGGAAGTAAGAAAAAAAATTTTTAATTGCTTTTTCTAATTACAAAAGCAATATATATGTATCATCTCAGGACATTTCTTGGGCTAAATAAAAACCTAAGGCAGCAAATGGGTGGTGGTAGTGGTGTGGTTTTGAGGATGAGAAGAGGTGGTCCAATCCCTTATTTAGATCTTTCTTATGATGTTATAGGGGAGCCAGAGATCACCTCCAAGCTCCCTTTTACCTCTTAATGAGCTCTCCAGTTGTATCTAGAAACCACATTGACACCAGGAAGATTACCAGGAGAAAAGTATACACATTTTATTAGTTTTACATGCACATGGGGATCTTCACAAGAGAGTGAAGTCTGAAGAAGTGGCCAAAGTAAGATGCTTTTATTCATTTTTTAGGCAAAGAGAGAGAAATTTGAGAAGAAAAGCCATGACAAAGAAAATCTGGTTAAGGTGTTACAGTAGGTAGCTAGTCAGGCATGAGCAGGGCAGGAGAGGGCTCCCCCTCATACACACACACATCAGGAATGTCAGGCAGCCATCAGGTGATGGTCAGGTGGTTGTTAATTGTCTCTCTAAAATAATAGTTGGTCACAGCCGGCACCAGGGAAAGGCAGTCTCCTAATAGAAAACACTTGAACTGTTGATCAGCAGCTTCCCGATAAGATCTTAGGAGTTGGGCAAGTGGGCTCAAGTATGCGCCTGTGGACAGCCCACTCTAAGGGAAGAATCAGGAGAGAAGGAATGCAAAGCCCCAAAAGCAAGACCCCAGAAGTATGCCAACGTATAAAACCCCAGGTCAAAAGGTCAAACTACGCACTAGATCTCTCAAGTCACTGGCTTGGCCCTCTTCCAAGTGTGCTTCCTTTCATTCAAAGCTTTTTAATAAACTTTCACTTCCGGTCTAATACTTGCCTTGGTCTCTCCTTCTGCCTTCTGCCCCTCAGTCGAACTCTTTCTTCTGAGGAGTCAAGAATTGAGGTTGCTGCAGATCTGTAGGGATTCACTGCCTGTAACATACTTTGGGGCCGTGTCTCGGATATGGGCAGCTGCTAACATATTTTGGTGCCCTGTGACTCGAGTTAACTTCCACAGCTCACAAAGGCAGTAACATTTTCTAGGGAGTCACTAGAAGATATATGTAAAAAATCTCCTATATCTCCTAGTGGAAGATAGGGTTACTTCGTTAAGAATTTTTATTCAGCTCCACTGCAGCCTTCAATTCCAAGCCTTTGGTGATAAAGGCTATTTTCTCACCGTGGTAGGGAGAGGATGCCCAACCCAGAGAAATCTTTGTGGCCTGCTGCATCGGAAGAGGCAGGTCAGCTTGCCCTTTCTGAAACTACCATTTCTCCAATGTTTTCCGCTCGAAATAATCAATATACCAATTAGGCATATTTTGGAATGGCACACCTTCACTCCTTCAACGTCTTGTCCTGGGTACTTACCGAGATGACCAAATTTGAGTAGGTGTACAGAGTCCTAAGTATATGGAGTTACTTCATTTGTCCCTCTGAAAGATTGCAAATCGGACTAGCAATTCCCAGGGGGAAAATTCTAAGCAGTCAAAAAAGGACTCACAACCCTATTGCCGAGGACTAAAAGTATCAGCCCAATACAAAACATAGAACTCAAATCAAAGGAGAAAAGACTATCATGAGAACAAACAGAAGAGGAATCGGGGCTCCCTTCCCGCTCTTTATTGCCCTTAACACACTGTCTACGCTCCTTGTGCTCTCTATCCCGTTTTTAAATGTCCCTACACTGGTAAAAGCTGTCGCCTCGCTTCATTTCACTACCGCTTCTCCCAGCGTTAGCAGCACCTCCAGGCTCACAGTGCACTCGGTAGGGAGGACAGGTATTTATCCACGCGGCCCAAAGCTGGGTTTCGGTCGCTGGATAACACCTATTATTGACCCTTTTGTAGAGATAGCGTGCGTGTGTTTGTGTTGCGCGGACGCAGAAATCTGGGAAGGGCGCTGCACAGCGTTGTCCAGCGCTGGGGAGACGCCCCCGGCCCCTTAGTCGCACCTGCCCAGGTGTGCTCGCACGGTGGGACCAGGGTGGGCAACACGTCTCGCCCCGGGCAAGTTCACACCCGGAGCTCCCAGCGCCGCGGGTCTCGGAGAAGACGCCTGCCTCCCCGCCCACCCCGCGCATTTCCGGTGACGTGCTGCCGCGCCGCCCAATCAGCGCCCGGAGCCCGCGGGCTTGGGATTCAAACTGCTGCTCCTCCGGCTGGCGGGGATCAGCGCTGGCGCGGCTGCGGCCGCTGCTGCCTACGCGCGATGGAGCATCGCATCGTGGGGCCCGGGCCGTACCGAGCTACCAGACTGGTGAGTGAGTGTGCTGGGGCCTGGGCGGAGCAGCCGGTGCAGCGAGCCCCCAGTCAGCGCGCGGACAGAGTGCTTGTCAGTCTTCGCTTCCGTAGGCCAGCGGGACTCGGGTGTGGAGCATTTCAGCTGGGACTACTGGGGCTGCCTTTTAGTGGACGAGCCTCAAAGAAAGGCTAACGGGGCCCAGAGCTCAGCCGGCCGGGGGTGAGTGCAGCTTTGTCCATGAGATGTTGACTGGGTTCTCGGCAGTAGATGGCGCCTTTCTGTTTAAAGACCCCAAGACCAGGCTGTTCCCTGCCTTTTGTCCTCTGGAATCTAACCGACCCGGTCGGTAACCTGAGGGGCCACCACGTACCCCGTAACGCTCAGCGTTCGCGGCAGTCCAGGCAGGGCGTGTCTCCTTCCTGAGTGACACCTGATGATACCTGGCGAGGTATTCGAACAAACGGTGCCCAGAGCAGAGGGGCATCGCGCTGGCCACATTTCCGGCCCCTGGCGTTTCTGTTTCTGTCAGCACCGATCCAGATGAGGAGCTGGCCAGGACAGATGTTTTAGGAGAGTCTTTGCCGACTCTGAGTTCCTGTTTTTTTTTTTTTTTTTTTTTTTTCTGGGAGAAAAGCTTTGGTATTGAGGTGTACTTGGTCTGCTTTGACTTGGAACAAGTAATTTTAGTGATTTCTACCTCAAAGGCTTACTATAATGCAATAAAGGGTGACAATTTGGTAATGTCTGTGGCAGGTTTTTAGAGGACTTTCTGTGGAAGTGTAATGGTAATTTGGGAGGACAGTAACTTGCTCCTTGGTCTGCCGACCTCTCTGGCCACATTTAACATGGGAATTACTCTCATCGTTCCATGCATTATAATGAATACACAGGAAAAGATGGGAACTAACATCCAAACTCTTACTCAGCTAGACTCATGGAAGAGGTGAGGATGCTGGGATACAGATAATGTAAATAGGGTTTCCTTTTCTTTCCAAAGCCAGCCACACACTATACCAGTAAGTCAAGCCAGAGCTGAGAAGGCCAGCTTCTGGAAGAGAAATCATAGTTGGGGCTGATGGGTCTTTACTTTTTAAATTTGGCTCATAGATCACTTTGAGAATCTGATGAACATTAAGGATCTTCTTCACAGAAAACTGCACATGGCACATACTCATGAAATTTTACATGATTTAAGGGGACGGATCACTTGAGGTCAGGAGTTCGAGACCAGCCTGGCCAACACAGCAAAACCCCGTCTCTACTAAAAATACAAAAATTAGCTGGGCATGGTGGCATGCGCTTGTAATCTCAGCTACTCAGGAGGCTGAGGCAGGAGAATCTCTTGAACCTGGGAGGTGGAGGTTGCAGTGAGCTGAGATCGCGCCATTGCACTCCAGCCTGGGCAACAAGAGCGAAACTCCATCTCAAAAAAAAAAAAAATAATAATAAGGAGATTGGGAGAGTCTGTGACATTGTTTTATTTGGCATAAAGACAAGCATTTTATTTGCTCATCCTTTGGATCAGTAATCTGGGCTAGACTCATGTCAATGGTTCTTTTGTGGAGGTCACTCATGTGCCACAAATAATGTGACTTGGCTAGTACTGGATGATGGAAGATGGCAGCTTGACTTGGTCCTGGCTGTTACCTGGGCCAGATATCTCTAACAGGTTATCGGAGGCATCTTCACGTAGTGGTCTCATGGTTCCAACGTAGCTAAAAGGAAGTTTCAGCTTGTGACTTTCTCTTCAAATCTCATTGGTCAAAGCAAGTTAAACAGCTAAATCCAGATTCTAGAAATTCAACTCCACTTCTTGATGGGCAGGGTGGCAAAGCCACAGAGGTGCATGTGGAGAGGATGGGAAGAATCATTGCACTCATCTTTGCGAACACTCTATACAGACACCAGAATGATCTGGGGTCAAGAATATTGATAGGTCTAACTTTAGGGAGGAAAATAAGGCATTTGATCATTCCCTTCACCAATTTATTTACAGCACTTACATAAGGAAAACATAGCAAGGCTCTGGTTCTTGACGTGACTAGTCTTCATTCTTCCTGCATTAGACTAAAAAAAAAATACCTCATAATTGGAATTGTATTTTAGTCTCATATTCACAGAATTGTATGAGGTACTTCTTTTCATGGATGCAGAGGGTCCATATATAGATACTGCTGGATTCTTGAGTCACATTAAAATATTATCAAAGGAATTTGTTTAATTAAAAAAAGGTGCTCTCTGCTCTCTAGAAGTCTTCAGTCCCTAACAAATAATATTCAGGCTAAATTTAGGTTGATTAAGTTAAGAAGATAAATGACATGGATAATTAATGAAACAAACACCTCAGTTTCACCAGAATTTCCCAGGTAATCAATTCAGTTCTCAACTTCATAGTGTTTGAGGAACATAATATTAAACTAAGATGTGGAAAACAGAAAACAATAGCCAATTTTTTTTTTCAAAAGTGAGTATTCCTGCTGTCAGTGATTGCAGCCAACATTGAAGATGCTTCTTTCCATTGTAAAATCTGTAATTGTTTCCCCAGTGTAATTCAGCTGTGACTTAAAGCTTTTGCTAGGTAAATCATATATTTAATAGTTTGAGACTAGTCCTCTTTTTACTTGTTGGACCTAGTTGGCCTTTCCTCCGTCTATCCGCAGCATACAATTTCTCCCTTTTCCCATCATGCTCATTCTAAACTTTCTTCAGGGGAAGCTTGGTAAAAATCTATTGGGATACAAAAACTAGGCCTTTATTTTCTCCTTTCATGGCTCACTTTACTTTCTCAAAGCATGGACAGCTTTAGAAAAAGCTCTTTGGTGCTTTTTCTAAAGCACCAAAGTCTTATTTGAAAATAACATTTTGTGAATTAGGTAAAATGTTATGACAAAAGTCAAATGACAGCCCCAACTCATGATAAATATGAAGCTAATTAGCCATTTATACATTTTCACTGAAATAACTTTCATCTTTGTAAACTTGGTATAAATAGTTCATTCAAGTAGAGAGAAAAATTTTTTTTCTAGAAACTGCTTAAATCTTTGAACTTATTCTGAGTTATATATATGGTCTGATGCAACTGATAAATTTTAAAAGACATACAGCTTTCATTGAATCTGAGAGTTAGAATGGCAAGATCATACAACGAGGTTGTGGCAAGTGTAAGTAGATCTAGGATTGGTTGTCACTGAACTCCCAGACCAGTCAGTTTTCTTTATAGCACCGCTATCATAATATTTTTGGTACTAAGAAGAAATGAAATGGAATATCCTGGAGAAAAGAACAGGATGCAGTAGGTGTATGTCTTATAGTTTGCCTCATCGTGTTAAGAAAAAACAATTGTGTGATTTTATTTTTTCCTGAGAAACTAGGGGACTGAAATTAATAAGTAGAGCAAAACAAAAAGTGTTTTAAAATCATAAAACAAATCTGTTTTGTTCCATTTGTTGTAAAGATTCTCTTCAAATATAATGTCGTGAAAAAAAAAATTCAAGCTCTTTCTTGTTCTTTATTGACATAGGATATTTTGTTTCCAAAAGTGACTGAGAATGGTATATTGTTAGATTATTTAAAGATAATTATTTTTCTTTCTGAGCAGAGTAGCCAAATAACCCCTTAGTTATATTTGGAAATAAGTGGGAACAGAGACCAAGGTGACCTCAGTAGGCTTTAAAAAATCTAAAGTATCTCATATATTAAGGAAATATAACCCATAATGATAAATGCCATTCAAAATCAAAATGAGTAAATTCAAAAGTCTATTTATAAATGCTCTTTTTAAAAGGGGCAATGAGACTTTGATAAAGATGTTTTATTAGACATTTTCTAGTATGAAATAAAAGTCAGTAGCAATAGAGCAGTTAATCCATTCTGAATCCTAATGGATTTTTTTTTCCTGTGTGGGAGAATGCAATGAATTGAAAGCTCATGCTGAAGAGTAAAATTCTGAGAACTGAAAAAAGTTTTCCCTCACAAAAAGAAATGAACTTCACAAAAAGAATTTTTCACGCTGGGTGCGGTGGCTCATGCCTGTGATCTCAGCACTTTGGGAGGCCGAGGCGGGTGGATCACGAGGTCAGGAGATCAAGACCATCCTGGCCAACATGGTGAAACCCCGTCTCAACTAAAAATACAAAAATTAGCTGGGTGTGGTGGCACATGCCTGTAATCCCAGCTACTTGGGAGGCTGAGGCAGGAGAATCACTTGAACCAGGGAGTTGGAGGTTGCAGTCAGCCGAGATCACGCCACTGCACTCCAGCCTGGGCACCAGAGCGAGACTCTGTCTCAAAAAAAAATAAAAAAAGAAAGAAGTTTTCACATTCCCTTACAAAGAAGACAGGGGCCTTGTCCTACCAGGGATTTATACTTGGTATTAATTGACTGTAATGACAACTGTATGATATTACACAGGAACAGATAGTTGCTCAATGGGATAGAAACAATCAAGAAGTGTGATATGTAAGGTTACTTAATAGTATTTCTGTTCATTTAGAAAAGCATGGCATAATTGACTCTTGATATGGTTTGGACGTTTATCCCCTCCAAATCTCATGTTGAAATGTAATCCACAGTGTTGGAGGTGGGGCCTAGTGGAGGTGTTTGGGTCACTGGGGCAGATCACTCATGAATGGCCTGTTGCTGTCCTCATGACAATGAGTGAGTATTCACTCTGAGTTCATGTGCGATCTGATTGTTTAAAAGGCACCCTGTCCCTCACTCTCTCTTGTTCCCCCCTTGCTGTGTTACGTGCCTCCTTCTGCCTGCTTCTGCTTCACCTTCTGCCTTGAATAAAAGCTTCCTGAGGCCTCACCAGAAACTGAGCAGATGCTGGCACCATGTTTCTTGTACACTCTGCAGAACCGTAAGCTGATTAAACCTCTTTCCTTTATAAATTACCCAGTGTCAGGTATTTCTTTACAGCAACACAAGAATGGACTAACACAACTCTCCATCCAGAAAAAAATAGAGATCCCCTGCCTCCCACCATATAAAATTCAGTTAAAGGTTTACATATTAAAAAACATGCCCTCTAAAATATTAAAAGAAAATTTTGATAAATATTTTAATACCTCAGGATAGGGAAGCTTTCTTAAGAGAATAAACCCTGAACTGATAAAGAAAATAGATAATTATTTCCTTATAAAAACATCAACATCTACAACAAAATCATTGTATAGCTAGAGACTATGTAAAGAAATTGATAGGCTAAGATAAAACATTTGTAACATGTAACAAAAAGGTTTAATATTCTATATTCATCAGTACATATTAAATGGGTATACTATATGTCAGGCACTGGTCTTTGTTGTGAGGATATTGAGCTGAACAAAATCGATTAACTTTCCTGACTTCTGTGCCCTTAAACATTAACAGATTAAACAGTTCTTAAAATTGATTTTAAAAAAGAGATAACCCAGTAGAAAAATGGCAAATCTCAGAAGACAAATGAATATGACTAAAGGTAAAGATATGAAAATGCAAACAAAATATGGATCTATCATTTCTTTTACATAGATTGGCAGAAATGAAAGAAATGATAACATCTAGTGTAGGCCAAAGTGTAAGGCTTTAGGCTTCCACATTGTTGGTGGAAGTGTGAATTGCTACAACTGATTTAAATATGCTGATACTTTTTAGAAATCTATCAAAAGTAAACAAAAGCCTTGGTACTTTAGGTTATATAAACAAGTATAACTTGTAACATATTTGTAAAAATTGAACTGGGCAGAACTTGGATGACCATTTGTTAGAAAATGGCAGAAGAAATTATGGCACATTCTTAAGAATGGGCTAGATCTGCAGGTATGACGCAGGGAGGTATCTGTTAGGTGCAAAAGCATGTTTTAGGATAACATATACAACATGATTGATCTCATTTTTTAAAATGGCAAACAACAATAAATGACACACCTACAAAGGAAAAATTCTGTCTATGTGTCTGTATGTGATAGGTATGGAGTAAGACATGCAAACTCTTTTGTGTATACTTCTGTATTTAATTTGTTTGTTTCAATGAGTGTTATTCTGTAATTAAAAGAACAACAGAACTGCTAACCAGACTGGGTCAATTAGTGGATATACCTAGTGATATTTGGAAATATTGGGTCCCAGAGAGCCATGTCTTCATTATGTTTATGTAATGCATAAGGTATTATGCATTAGGTAATTTTAGTTCATGATTATGATTGTTCAACCAACATAAACAAAAATCTTTTTTATTACCCCTTCCCCCGGCCCTACATACTTGATTATGCCTTTTCGGTACAACAATCTAATGATAAATGAAAGCTAGGTATCAGGGCATGTATTAAAAAAATCAATAATCAATGATTAAAAATATGTGAAAATTGTTTAAAGGTATGGTAATATCCATAGGTACTTGGTATAGTGAAATGACTACTTGAAGAAAAGTCCGTAGCACAGGATTCCAGATCTTATTCACAGACTAAGTACCTGAATGACATTTGCTAAGTTGTGTATCCTGCTAAGGTCTTGATTTTGTCCCAAAGATTTTTTCCAGCTCTAGAATAGATTGAACCTTATAATTTAAGAGATATCCTGGACATTTTATATATTATCCTTAAATTTGAGGAACACATTTTTAACAAAGGACTTTTATAGTCATGATCTCATTTGATCTTACAATAACCTTGTAAAGTGGGTGGATAGGTAGAGAAGTTAAATCAGCGTTCTTGGACTCTTTATGGGCTTCCTTTCTACTATTCATTATTTAGCCTTTGCTCTGCTTTTCCTGTTTACATACTTTCCCTCCTTCATCCACTCACTTGTTTTCTTCTCCAACCTCCCTACTCTCTTCCACATCCAGTTTACCACCCCAACCAACCAGTTCATATTTGCCAACTTTCATGTGGGTAATAATTTTAGTATGTGAGCATGTGCATATGTGTATGTATGTGTTTTTGTTTTTAGGTGTTAATTAGGCATAATGTACAGAAAAATGCTCAAAAAAATTTGTTGAGTTGTATAAAAAGTGTACAACTCAACAAATTTTCATAAAGTGAGCATCCCATGTAACCAACATTCAGATCAAGGAATATCATATTACTAGCACCGCAGAAGTCTCCTTTCCCCCACTTGGTCCCTCCCTCCTTATGAAGGTAACTGCTATCATTATTTTAAATATCATGGATCGTTTGGCCTGCTTTTGAGCTTCAAGTAAATGGAATCATATAGTATTTACTTTTCATATGTGACCTGTTCATCTCAATATTATTTTCTGAGATTCATTTATGTTATGGCATGTAGCAATAGTTCGTTCGTTTTCACTGCGTTCTGTTGGTGAATATATTATAACTTATTATGTTGATGGACATTTGGGTTGTTTCTGCCTATTATGGATAGTGCCATTATGAATAATGTGTCTTTTGGGGAACATATATATGGATTTCTGTTGGGTATATGCTTAGGAGTAGAATTGCTGAGTTATAAGGTGTTCAGATATTTAGCTTTTGTAGATATTGCCAATCTGTTTTCCAAACTGGTCGCACCAATTTACATTCCTTACAGCAGTGTATGAGATTTCTAGTTCTTTCACATTCTTACCAGCACTTAGTATTGCCTACCTTTTTTCTTATTTTTTAGGTCTCTAAAAAAATTTTAGTTTTGTAAATTGTAAACTGACAAATTATAGTTGTATATATTCGTAGGGTACAAAATGATGTTATGATTTATGAATTCAATGGAATAATTAAATCAAGCTAATTACCATATCCATCACCTCAAATACTTAACATTTTTTTGTTGTACACTTGCAATTTACTCTCAGATTTTGAAAGTACATTATTATTAATATCTTCACCATGATGTCAAGATATCTCAAATAAAAAAGATAATTTCCTGTCTAGTTGAGGCTTTGTACCTTTTGACCATTATCTCCCCGTTCCCCACTCCCCTCAGCCTCTGGTTACCACCATTCTGCTTTTTGCCTCTTTGAACTCAATTGTTTTAGATTCCACGTATAAATGAGAATAGGCATTATTTGTTTTTCTGTTCCTGGCTTATTTCACTTGGTGTAATGTTCTCCACTTCCATCCATGTCGTTGCAAATGACAACATTTCTTTCTTTTTTTAAAGGCTGAATAGTATTATATTGTATATGTATACCACATTTTCTTTATTCATTTATCTGTTGATGGACTTTTAGGTTGATTCCATAACTTAGCTCTTGTAAATAGTAAATGACATGGGAGTGCAGACATCTCTTTGACATCTTGACTTCAAATGTTTTGGGCAAATACCCAAAAGTGGGATCATTAGATCCACCTGTCTTTCATTTTAGTTATTCTGACAGCCATGTTGTGATATTGACTTGTCGAGTTCTTTTACATTGCACTGATAATTAATGAGGTTTAACATCTTTGTATATGTTACAGGACATTTGAAGATCTTTTTTTTATGATATACCTGTTTAAATTTTTTTTTCATTTTGTAATTGGAATGTCTTTTTCTTATTGTTTTTTTTGTTTTGTTTGGAAATGATAGATATATCTTATCCTACTCAGTGGCTTGCCTTGTTTCTGTGTGTTTTTAAGTTAAAAAAGATTTTAAATTTGGACTAACTTAATTTGGAGCATGACTCACAACAGTGCCAAAAGAAGTAGAAAGATTAACGTAAGAATAAAAAGCTATTTCAATTTGGCCAGGAGGAAGACATGATTAGCAATTAGTGGGATTAAATTTCTTGAGGTTGAGAAGTTGGTTAAAAAAAGTAGAAAAAGTGCTGGGTGTGGGGCTCATGCCTGTAATCCCAGCACTTTGGGAGGCTGAGGTGGGTGCATTACCTGAGGTCAGGAGTTCAAGACTAGCCTGACTAACATGGTGAAACCTCATCTCTACTAAAAATATAAAAATAAGCTGGGTGTGGTGGTGCATGCCTGTAACACCAGCTGCTTGGAAGACTGAGGCAGGAGAATCGCTTGAACCCGGGAGGCGGAGGTTGCATTAAGCTGAGATCATGCCATTGCACTCCAGCCTGGACTATACGGTGAGACTCCGTCTCAAAAAAAAAAAAAAAAAGTAGAAAAAGTGAAAGATCGATTAAGCACTTGCTTATTGACTACCTAGTGTGGGTCACACACCGTGCCACACATCCGGGGTACATGCATACGCAAACCCCACTTCTGTCCCTCAAGCTCCTGCTGTTGTATGCTCAGGAATTATGAATGTGGCTGAGAAGGTTAGCCATCAAAAATAAAAGAGAAATAGGATAATAGTTTCTCAGGTGGTTGGGCAGCAGAGAGTATGAAAAGAAATCTGGAAGAAAAGTCATGATTAGAAGGGAAAACATGACCCAAGGTTGGGCAAAAACAAACAAACAAACAAAACAAACAAAAAACAACTCTGAGATCAGAAATACAGTTTAAAGAAAAAGGTGACATCAGAAAAATCTGATTTAAATAGGAAGAGAGGTGAGAGACAAAAGATTCAGAGTTTGTAAAGTGACAGACTTGAAAGAGAAGAGTAAGAGAAAATGAGAATATGACTATGAATTTTAAGGACTTTAGGAGGACTGGCAGGGAGCCTATGTTCCTAAAAAGATGTTGAAATAATTATGTAGAAAGAAATTAGAAATATGTTACACAATAAAAGTTGCCTTATATTCCTTCTTCAAAAGAGATGACTTTCCTTTATTTTTAAGTTTGTTGTATATTCATTTAGCTTTTCATATGCATATACCAAAGCAGATAGGATCAGATTATATATAGTGTTTTGTACGTTTTTCTTCCACTTTGTTATATTTATGATACCTATTTCTGTCTGGAACTGTTGATATATTTTGTTTTGTGGCTATTCCACACTTCAGTCAATTTTATTCAAATTAGTTCTAGTTTTTCTCTGATTATAAAATGGCAAATTAGTTCTAATTTTTCTCTGATTATAAAGCATAAATATGTTTATAAGTATATAAAATGCTTATAAATGCTTTCTCTGAAAAAACACTCAGGTTTATTAAATATAATTCAACATGTTTAAATAAAATTTAACTTGTAAATACTTTTATTTTATCTTTCTTTGAGACAGGGTCTTACTCTGTCGCCCAGGCTGGAAGGCAGTGGTGCAATCATGGCTTACTGCAGTCTTGACCTCCCAGGCTCAAGTGATCCTCCCACTTCAGCCTCCCCGCTCAGTCTGCCAAGTAGCTGCAGCTACAGGCACACACCACTACACCTGGCCAATTTTTAAATTTTTTGTAGAAATGGGGTTTCCCCATGATGCCCAGGCTGGTCTCGAACTCCTTGGTTCAAGTGACCTGCCCACCTCATCCTCTCAAAGTGCTGGGATTAGGGGTGTAAGCCACTGCACCTGGCCTGTAAATGCTTTTTAATCCGTTATATTTCTGCTTCTACATGGTGAATCCCTAAAAGTAAAGTGGCTGAAAAAAAAAAAGAGATCACATCTTATATAAGCATTTATTAAACAAGTACTTATGAGATTCTTTTCTAGAGCTAGCTTTAAAACAATATGGAGATGAGACTATTATTTCCCTTTAACATTTTTGTATTTTCAGCAGACTGTAGGTAGAACATAGATTTTTTAAAATTCAAGATATAGATTTGAATATACAAATTGGTTCTACCACTTATTAGCTGGGTAGATTTGAGTAAATTTCTTAATTCCTTCTGAAAGATGGTTATTATGAGGATTACATATATACAAAGACACAATGGGGACACAAGTTTGGGACATATTATATGTAGTCTAATGAGAACAAAAAAGTCATTTATTTGCTTCCTGATTTCCTGCTCACTGATATAACTTCACAGATATAAGGAGAAAGAAGCTGAATTGTCATGAAGTTATTTGAAAGTAACATTTAAGAGAGACATCTGGTTTTTGTCTTCAAGGATGCTATGAGACATGGCAGTTCACCTGCCGCCTAGTGGCATCTTGTAGTGGAAGGAAACTGGATTTTTTTCAGTTCTTAACCATGTGCCAGGGCCTGTGCAACCAGTATATGGCAGAACTGGGATTTGAACTCAGGTCTGACTCCATACCTCATGTTTTCCCCATTCCTCAGGGATTGATTCTGTTATCCTGAAGTGTTCCAGTGTTTCTTAACTTGAAGATTAGGATCATTGTGTGGTGAGCATGGCCAGCAGTGTATTACAGTGAGTTAGTATGTACTTGATTTGACAAAGCAAGTTTCCTAAATAAAGTGGAAGCAATGGGATATATATTCCCTGAACTTAACTGATGTGGATCCAATCAGTGTGTGGTGTGCTGTTTCTTAGCAGACCTCTCATTTTAATTTCCATGATTTTTGACTCCCAAAATCTGAGATTTTTTGAGCTTCTAGGGCCATGTTTTTATTTAGGACAAATTCCTAGAGAAAAGTGTTAACTGCACCAAAGCCACATAGTTATTGGCAGAGGCTGGACTAATGGCCAATGGAGACTCCATTCTGGGGTCTTTCCAACGTACTCACTCAGCTCTGACAGCCACATCCACCCTGATAATATTAATAAATACAGCAGCAATGATGCTATAATGGCTAACGTTTATTAAGCACTTCTTTCGTGACAGACACTGTGATAGGCTGCATCAACATTATCTCATCTGGTCTTTGTAACAACCCTGTCATGTGGGTACTGCATTACACCAGGAGTAATGGAGGCTTGTCTAGCAATGAGTCAGTTTGCCCTGCTGGTCAGTTGTAGAATAGGCCTCTCAACCCAGCAGTGTTTGACTTCAGAGCCTGAGCTCTCTCTACCCAGTCTACTTTTCAGTGTGGTATCTGAAGATGTCATGCACACTTAAACTTCTAGGTCCTTTCAAAGGAACCATGAGGTAGTTTTAAACTAATATATATTATTTGAGGTATCTAGTAGCTATTCTTTCAAAAAGCTTTGTTTTGCATGTAAGCAAAAACTGGCTCATCACTTTTCAAAGGTTTATCTTTGTGGCCTTGAGCTGTTTGACATCAGGCACTGTATTATCTTTTTCATCTCTCTTCCTCCTCCTCCTACAATGCCTTTCACATGATAAGCAACCTAGAAATATTTGCTGAATGAAGGTAAAGTTATTAAACAGGGGACTCCAAAAAGCAAAGTTTGCACAGTGGGCTTAGTTTTAATCATTATTTACTGTATGTTCTTTGTTTATGTAAAAATCCATTAATAGGACAACTTGATGGCAATCTCCTCAGTAAATAATATTTCTTGAATGAATAAATGATGAACCACCCTTGAAAAGCTGCATTTTCTTTACAGTTTTTTTTTCTATCAATAGTTTCTATTTTTGAGGCCGGGTGCAGTGGCTCACTCCTGTAATTCCAGCACTTTGGGAGGCTGAGGCGGCTGGATCACTTGAGATCAAGAGTTCGAGACCACCCTGACCAACATGGTGAAACTCCATCTCTACTAAAAATACAAAAATTAGCTGGGCATGATGGTGGGCACCTGTAATCTCAGATACTCGGGAGGCTGAGGCAGGAGAATTGCTTGAACCTGGGCGGCGGAGGTTGCAGTGAGCAGAGACACGCCACTGCACTCCAGCCTGGGCGACAAAGCTAGACTCTATCTCAAAAAAAAAAAAAGTTTTTATTTTTGTTTTAATTATGGTAAAATATATATAATATAAAACTATTTTAACTGTTTTTTATGTGTATAGTTCTATGGCACTAAGTACATTCACAATGTTGTACAGCCATTACCACCATCCATTCTCCCAAACTTTTCTTTATTAGAGTTTGAAGCCTGTAAATAAAACATTTTCAAGGCTCTACCTGTTATTAAAGCAGTTTAAGTGGAAAAATTGCATTCTTTGCTTTAATTATTTGAGATGTAATAATCTTAAAAAAATCAGTTGATTACTAAATGCCATTCTCTTTCTTTCCCCTAGTGGAATGAGACCGTGGAGCTTTTTCGTGCTAAGATGCCATTACGGAAACATCGCTGTCGTTTCAAGAGCTATGAGCATTGTTTCACAGCGGCCGAAGCTGTGGATTGGCTGCATGAGCTGCTGAGGTGCAGTCAAAACTTCGGCCCTGAAGTGACCCGCAAACAAACGGTCCAGCTGCTAAAAAAATTCCTGAAGAATCACGTTATTGAAGACATCAAGGGAAAATGGGGTCAGGAAGATTTTGAAGACAATCGTCACTTATACAGGTAATGGCAACATGTAAACCTGGAGGGTGAGGAATTGGGGAGATGAGTGAATCTGGTCCAAGTCTGTTGAAGCTTCCTGATGTGTAAGAATTTACCTTGTTCACTGAACAGTGGGTCTAGTTGTGATTTGTTGAGTGGAGAACTGAATGTGTTGCTGCAATAAAACCAGCTGGGATTTTTCTTGGCTTCTTAGAGCATACCAGAGTTGTGTTTTGTTGCAGTGATGTTTCAGTAAGGTAATCTTTTCATGCCTTTTGCTCACCTGGGAAATGGTGGCCATAACTTAGTACTTCTGGAGAATCTGAAATGGTGAAACAGTAGCTCTGGGTTCAGCTTTTCTGAGCAATGGGGATTGGTATATTCAGGAGGTTAGTAGCAGAGTGTGTGTGATCTTTAAACAGCTCAGGGCCCATGTGAAGAATTATGCTAGAATTCCCTGATGTCTCAGATTAAGCCTGACAATGTGAGTCCGCTTTTCTGCAAACATTTTTGCTCATGTTTCAGTGCTATTTTATCATGTGGACATTTACCACCAGATAATCCAAGGGAAAATAAAGGCTGCTCGTCTTGCACTTCACTTCTTGCTGCATACTTGGCAGTTTTATTGCTGGAGGTGGAGGAGAGCAACCTCAGATTCAGGTGTGGGAGAAGACTAAAGAGGAATGAAGTCACACGGGTCCATAAATGAATTGTTGAGTTATCTACACGGATTAAAAGAAGGAATGGAGAATATGGACCCTTATTACGTGCTTTCCTTTACTCCAGCTGAAAAATAAGAAGTGTGATTGCAACATATTCAGTGAGGGCATTCCAGTGGGACACATGGCTTTGCACAGAGACAACCTGGCTCTTTCATACCTGAACCATTTCTTTGTCTCCCTCTTGGACTAGCTGCTGAGAAAGGCAGAGCAGGGTGAGACTGTCTGTTGTGAGTGCATAGGGTGAAGAACAGACATTGCTGTGCATTAGGATCTAACTTCATCATGGAGTTTCATCAGCAGTCTCTTGCGTCCAGATATCAGTATTGTCATCTGGGCAATTAGTCATCTGTCCACTTGGTGGTTAGTTTTGGCGTTGCTGATCCCACTTTTAATTAGGATATTGGGTAATCTTGGCCTATTCTGAGACCTTAGTACTTAATAGCATCAGACAGTGGAAATTTTAGCCCTGATTCTACATGCCACACTTTATTGGGAATTCTTAAATGATTATTTCTCTTGGGAAACTTTAATTGCTTGTACCCCATCAAGATTTAGCTAGAACACTTCTGAAAGATTCTCTGGATGAGTAACTTCCATTCTATTCTATTGTGACCTTAAATTGGGTATCTCCCTTCGAGTCCCAGGAGGCTTTATGAGTCCCAGCAGAGTAAAATAGGAGCCGACTACCCAGCACTAACTGCCAGAACATGTTTCACTTCAATATTAAGACTTAACCATGTATCCCCCTTTAAAAAATAGAGTACACAAGACATATTAAATTCATCCATTAAATAATTATTTTTTCCTCCAGTTTCTCTAGTAGAATTCTTGTGAGTCATAAATGGAACAGTATTTTTTTTTTTTCACCATTTACTACCTGAAAGTTCATTATGGCTTTCCATTTTCCTGAGTGGAAGTTGTGTAAGTTAACCACCAACTTTTGCCAATTACCTAGATTAATCTGGGATGAAATCCGTTTAGACATGTAAATCATTTGTTAAGGTGCCCGTGCCTTGAATTGAGAGTGAGCTAATGAGTGTGCAGCCGGCCGTTGCATACATGCAGGCTTCTATTACAGTGCTCCACGTAAGAGCATTTGGTGTCCTACCTGCTGTGTCTTAACTGCTTTCCTTGGGCAAAGAGTACTACTGCCAAGTTATGAAAACAGAGGAGGAGAGTATGAGCGAGAGGCAGGTTAGATTTGAAAATAGATGGAGAGTCAATGAAATGTCAAAATCTAGGAACATCCTTCTAAATATCAAGCTTTGTGGAAAGGAGCCTTTAAACATTTATTTCTTTAATTTATTTAAATTAAATTTTATTAATTTTCAATTTATTTATTTAAATTTTAGTTTAATTTATTTAATTTTTATTACCATATAATAATGGTATGTATTTATGGAGTACTGAGTGATATATTGATCTAAGTATGCAATGTGTAATGGTCAAATCAGGGTAGTTAGGATATTTATCACCTCAAACATTTATCATTTTTTTGTGTTGGGAATATTAAAAAAACCTCTCTTCTAGCTTTTTGAACATATACAATAAATTATTGTTATTCACCTTATAGCGCTACTGAACGTTAGTATTTATTCCTCCTATATAACTGTAATTTTGCATCCGTTAACCAACTTCTTGCTGTCCTCCTCTCCCCTTACCCTTCCTGGATCTAATAACCGTAATTTTATCCTCTATTTCTATAAGCTCCTTCTTTTAGCTCCCACATATGAGTGAGATCGTGAATTATTTATCTTTTGGTGCCTGACTTATTTCACTTAACATGTCATCCAGGTTCATCCACGTTGCCATGAATGATAGGATTTCATTCTTTTTTTTTTTTTAATGGCTGAGTAGTATCCCATTGTGTATATGTACCACATTTTCCTTATCCCTTCATCCATCAGTGGACACTTAGGTTGATTCCATATCTTGGCTATTGTGAATAGTGCTACAATAAACATAGGGGTTTATTACCAATATCTCTTTGATATACTGATTTCCTTTCTTTTGGATAAATACCCAGTAGTGGAATTACTGGATAATATGGTAGTTTTATTTTCAGTTTTTTTGAGAAACCTCCATACTGGTATATATTTTTTTTAATACTTTAAGTTCTAGGGTACATGTGCACAAAGTACAGTTTTGATACATAGGTATACATGTGCCATGTTGGTTTGCTGCACCCATCAACTTATCATTTACATTAGGTATTTCTCCTAATGCTATCCCTCCTCCAGCCCGCCACCCCCTGACAGGCCCTGGTGTGTGATGTTCCCCGCCTTGTATCCAAGTGATCTCATTGTTCAATTCCCACCTATGAGTGAGAACATGCAGTGTTTGGTTTTCTGTCCTTGTGATAGTTTGCTGAGAATGATGGTTTCTAGCTTCATCCATGTCCCTGCATAGGACATGAATTCATCCTTTTTTATGGCTGCATAGTATTCCATGGTGTATATGTGCCACATTTTTTTTTTTAATTATACTTTAAGTTCTAGGGTACATGTGCACAACGTGCAGGTTTGTTACATATGTATACATGTGCCATGTTGGTGTGCTGCACCCATTAACTCATCATTTACATTAGGTGTATCTCCTAATGCTATCCCTCCCCCCTCCCTCCTCCCCACGACAGGCCCCGGTGTGTGATGTTCCTCACCCTGTGTTCAAGTGTTCTCATTGTTCACTTCCCACCTATAAGTGAGAACATGCGGTGTTTGGTTTTCTGTCCTTGTGATAGTTTGCTGAGAATGATGGTTTCCAGCTTCATCCATGTCCCTACAAAGGACATGAACTCATCCTTTTTTATGGCTGCATAGTATTCCATGGTGTATATGTGCCACATTTTCTTAATCCAGTCTATCATTGATGGACATTTGGGTTGGTTCCAAGTCTTTGCTGTTGTGAATAGTGCCGCAATAAACATACGTGTACATGTACATGTGTCTTTATAGCAGCATGATTTATAATCCTTTGAGTATATGCCCAGTAATGGGATGGCTGGGTCAAATGGTATTTCTAGTTCTAGATCCTTGAGGAATTGCCACACTGTCTTCCACAATGGTTGAACTAGTTTACAGTCCCACCAACAGAGTAAAAGCATTCCTATTTCTCCACATCCTCTCCAGCATCTGTTGTTTCCTGACTTTTTAAGCTTCCTTCAGGAGCTCTTATAAGGCAGGCCTGGTGGTGACAAAATCTCTCAGCATTTGCTTGTCTGTAAAGGATTTTATTTCTCGTTCACTTATGAAGCTTAGTTTGGCTGGATATGAAATTCTGGGTTGAAAATTCTTTTCTTTAAGAATGTTGAATATTGGCCCCCACTCTATTCTGGCTAGTAGAGTTTCTGCCAAGAGATCTGCTGTTAGTCTGATGGGCTTCCCTTTTTGGGTAGCCCGACCTTTCTCTCTGGCTGCCCTTAACATTTTTTCCTTCATTTCAACTTTGGTGAATGTGACAGTTATGTGCCTTGGAGTTGCTCTTCTCGAGCAGTATCTTTGTGGCGTTCTCTCTATTTCCTGAAGTGTATGTTGGCCTGCCTTGCTAGGCTGGGGAAGTTCTCCTGGATAATATCCTGCAGAGTGTTTTCCAACTTGGTTCCATTCTCCCCATCACTTTCAGGTACACCAATCAGACGTAGATTTGGTCTTTCCACATAGTCCCATATTTCTTGGAGCCTTTGTTCATTTCTTGTTACTCTTTTTTCTCCAAACTTCTCTTCTCGCTTCATTTCATTCATTTGATCTTCCATCACTGATACCCTTTCTTCCTGTTGATTGAATTGGCTACTGAAGCTTGTTCATGTGTCACGTAGTTCTCATGCCATGGTTTTCAGCTCCATCAGGTCATTTAAGGTCTTCTCTACACTGTTTATTCTAGTTAGCTATTCGTCTAATCTTTTTTCAAGGTTTTTGGCTTCTTTGTGACGGGTTCAAACTTCCTCGTTTAGCTTGCCGAAATTTGTTATTACCTATCTTCTGAAGCCTTTTTCTCTCCACTTGTCGAAGTCATTCTCAATCCAGCTTTGTTCTATTGCTGACGAGGAGCTGCGTTCCTTTGGAGGAGAAGAGGTGCTCTGATTTTTAGAATTTTCAGCTTTTCTGCTCTGGTTTCTCCCCGTCTTTGTGGTTTTTGTCTACCTTTGGTCTTTGATGATGGTGATGTACAGATTGGGTTTTGGTGTGGATGTCCTTTCTGTTTGTTAGTTTTCCTTCTAACAGTCGGGACCTTCAGCTGCAGGTCTGTTGGAGTTTGCTGGAGGTCCACTCCAGTCCATGTTTTCCTGGGTATCACCAGCAGAGGCTGCAGAACCACAAATATTGCAGAATGGCAAATGTTGCTCCCTGATCGTTCCTCTGGAAGCTCTGTCTCAGAGGAGCACCTGGCCGTATGAGGTGTCAGTTGGCTCCTATTAGGAAGTGCCTCCCAGTTAGGCTACTCGGGGGTCATGGACCCACTTGAGGAGGTAGTCTGTCCATTCTCAGATCTCGAACTCCGTGCCGGGAGAACCACTACTCCCTTCAAAGCTGTCAGACAGGGACGTTTAAATCTGCAGAAGTTTTTGCTGCCTTTTGTTTGACTATGCTCTGCCTCCAGAGGTGGAGTCTACAGAGGCTGGCAGGCCCCATTGAGCTGCGGTGGGCTCCACCCAGTTCGAGCTTCCCAGCTGCTTTGTTTACTTACTCAAACCTTGGCATTGGCGGGCACCTCTCCCCCAGCCTTGCTGCTGCCTTGCAGTTCCATCTCAGACCTCTGTGCTAGCAGTGAGCAAGGCTTTGTGGGCATGGGACCCTCTGAGCCAGGCGTGGGATATAATCTCCTGGTGTGCTGTTTGCTAAGACTGTTGGAAAAGCACAGTATTAGGGTGAGCGTGACCCAATTTTCCAGGTGCTGTCTGTCATGGCTTCCCCAGGTAGGAAAGGGAATTCCCGACCCCTTGCGCTTCCTGGGTGAGGTGATGCCTCACGGTCAGTGGGCTGCACCCACTGTCCTGCACCAAGTGTCCGACAAGCCCCGGTGAGATGAACCCGGTACCTCAGTTGGAAATGCAGAAATCACCCGTCTTCTGTGTCGCTCGCACTGGGAGCTGTAGACTGGATCTGTTCCTATTTGGCCCTCTTGGAACCTCCATGTGCCACATTTTCTTAAGCCAGTCTATCATTGATGGACATTTGGGTTAGTTCCAAGTCTTTGCTATTGTGAACAGTGCTGCAATAAACATATGTGTGCATTTGTCTTTATAGTAGCATGATTTATAATCCTTTGGGTGTATAGCCAGTAATGGGATTTCTGGGTCAAATGGTAATAATTCAAGATGGATTGAAGACTTAAATGTTAGACCTAAAACCATACTGATTTCTATAGTAGTTATCCTAATTTACTTTCCCCCCAACAGTGTGTGAGAGTTCCCTTTTCTCTGCCTTCCTGCCAGCATTCATTGCTGGCATTTGTTATTTTTTGTCTTTGACAATAACCATTCTAACTGAAGTGAGATGGTATCTCATTGTGATTTTCATTTGCATTACCCTCATGATTAGTGATGTTGAGCGTTTTTTTCACATACTTATCAGCCAGTTGTATGTCTTCTTTTGAGAAATATCTATTCAGATCCTTTGCCCATTTTTTAATTGGATTATTTGAGTTTTGTTGTTGAGCTCCTTGTATATTCTGGATATTAGTCCCTTGTTGGATGAATAGTTTTCAAATATTTTCTCCCATTCTATGGGTTTACTCTTCATTGTGTTGTTTGCTATGCAGAAGGTTTTTAGTTTGATATAGTTCCATTTGTCTATTTTTGTTTTTGTTACCTGTGCTTTTGTAGTCTTACCCATAAAGTCTTTGCGTAGATCAGTGTCCTTGAAGCATTTCCCCTGTTTTCTTCTAGTAGTTTTATAGTTTCAGGTCTTACAGTTTAGTGTTTAATCCATTTTGAGTTGACTTTTATACATGGTGAGAGATAGAGGTCTAGTTTCATTCTTCTGCATAAGGATATCCAGTTTTTCTAGCTTATTGAAAAGGATATCCTTTCCCCAATATATGTTCTTGGCATCTTGGTTGAAAATCATTTGGTTGTAAACACATGGATTTATTTCTGAGTTCTTTTTTCTGTTCCATTGGTTTATGTATATTTTTATACCAACACCATTTTGCTTCATTACTATTGCTTTGTAGTATATTTTGATGTCAGGTAGTGTGATGCTGTCAGCTTTGTTCTTTTTGCTTGGGGTTGTTTCAGCTATTCAAGGTCTTTTGTGGATACATACAAATTTCAGGATTGTTTTTTTCTGTTCTCTAGAATGTCGTTTGTAATTTGATAAAGATTGCATTGAATCTGTAGATTGCTTTGGGTAGTATGGTCATTTTAACAGTATTAATTCTTCTGAGCCATGAGCATGGGATGTCTTTCCATTTTTTTGTGTCTCTCTTCAATTTCTTTCAACAGTGTTTTGTAGTTTTCTTTATAGAGATTTTTTCACTTCCTTGTTAAATTTATTCCTAGGTATTTTTTTTTGTAGCTAGTATAAATGGGATTGCTTTTTTGATTTCTTTTCAGCTAGTTTGTTATTGGTGTATAGAAATGCTACTGATTTTTGTGTGTTGATTTTGTATCCTATAACTTTATTGAATTTATCAGTTCTGAATTTTTTAGTGGCATCTTAGGATTTTCTCTATATAAGTTTATGTCGTTTGTGAAAAGGGAGTACTTGACTTCCTGTTTTCCAATTTATATGTTGTTTATTTCTTTCTCTTGCTTAATTGCTCTAGTTAGGACTTCCAGTACTATTTTCAGTAAGAGTGGTGAAACTGGGCATCTTATCTTGTTCTAATTCTTAGAGGAAAGGCTTGCAGCTTTTCTCTGTTCAATGATGTTAGCTGTGAGTTTGTCATATATGGCTTTTATTGTGTTATATTCCTTCTGTACCTAAGTTATGGAGAGTTTTTGTTATGAATGGATGTTGAATTTTATCTAATGCTTTTTTTCTGCATCTATTGAGTGGTCATATGGTTTTTGTCCTTCATTCTGTTGTTGTGATGTATATATATAAGTAAATCTTTATTTCTTTCACTGCATTCTCTTTCTTTTTGAGACAGGGTCTTGCTCTGTTACCCAGGCTGGAGTGCAGTGGTGCGATCTTGGCTCACTGCAGCCTCAACCTCCCAGGCTCAAGTGATCTTCCCACCTCAGCCTCCTGCATAGCAGGGACTACAAGCACACGCCACATGCTCAGCTAATTTTTTAAAAAAATTTTGTAGAGACAGGGTTTTGCCATGTTCCCCAGGCTGGTCTTGAACCCCTGAGCTCAAGAAATCTGCTGGCCTCAGCTTCCCAAAGTGCTGGGATTATAGGCATGAGCCACCATGCCTGGCAGATTTGTGTATACTGATCCTTCCTTTCATCCTTGAGCTATATCCCATGTGATTATTGTATATTACCTTTTTGATGTGTTGTTGGATTTGGTTTGCTTGTAATTTGTTGAGGATTTTTGTATCTATGTTCATCAGGGACATTGGCCACTTTTTTTCTTTTTTTGTTGTATCTTTGTCTGGTTTTGGTATCAGGGTAATGCTGGCCTTATAGAATGAGTTAGAAAGAATTTCCTTCTCTTCAATTTTTTTGGAATAATTTGATAAGAATTGATATTAATTCCTCTTCAAAGGTGTGGTAGAATTCATTAGTAAAGTTGTCCAGTCCTGGACTTTTCTTTGTTAGGAGACTTTTTATTAGTGATTGAATCTTGTTACTTGTTATTGATCTATTACAGATTTTCTGTTTATTTCTGGTTCAATCATGGTAAGTTACATGTGTCTATGAATATATCCATTTCCTTTAGGTCTTCCAATTTGTTGCTTATATTTATTCATTAAATAGGTTTTCTATGCCTTTTGCCGTCTTTCACTTTCTGAAATGCTAAAGATGCACATATTTATTTGCTTAATGGTAATCCCATATGTCATGTAGGCTTTCTTTATTTTCTTTATTCCTTTTTATTTTTTAATTTTTATTTTTTTAATTATACTTTTAAGTTTTAGGGTGCATGTGCACAACGTGCAGGTTTGTTACATATGTATACATGTGTCATGTTGGTGTGCTGCACCCATTAACTCATCATTTAACATTAGGTATATCTCCTAATGCTATCCCTCCCTGCTCCCCCCACCCCACAACAGGCCCTGGTGTGTGATGGTCCCCTTCCTGTGTCCATGCGTTCTCATTGTTCAATTCCCAGCTATGAGTGAGAACATGTGGTGTTTGGTTTTTTGTCCTTGCGGTAGTTTGCTGAGGATGGTGGTTTCCAGCTTCATCCATGTCCCTACAAAGGACATGAACTCATCATTTTTTATGGCTGCATAGTATTCCATGGTGTATATGTGCCACATTTTCTTAATCCAGTCTATCAATTGTTGGACATTTGGGTTGTTTTTTTCTTCATTTTTATCAGACAGGGTTATTTCAAAAGACCTGTCTTCAAATCGAGGAAGTTTTTCTTCTGCTTGGTCTAGCCTATTGAAATGTTGGTTGTATGCTTTTTTATTTCATTTACTGAATCCTTAATTTTCAGGATTTCTGTTTGGTTCTTTTTAATTATAACTATCTTTTTATTAAATTTCTCATTCAGAGCTGGGTGTGGTGGTGTGTACCTATAGCCCCAGCTACCCAGGAGGTGAGAGTATTGCTTGAGTAGGGGAGTTTGAGTCCAGCTAGGGCAACATAGTGAGACCTTGTCTCTTAAAAAAAAAAATTATAATTTAGATCATAAGCTATTTTCCTTATTTCTTTGTATTGCCTGTCTGTGTTATTTTGTATCTTATTGAGCTTCCTTGAAATCATTATTTGAAATTCTTTTTCAGATATTTCATTGATTTCCTTTTCTTTGAGATGTTAATGGGGAATGATTGCGTCTCTTTGGAGGTTTCATGTTTCCTTGCCTTTTCATGTTTTTTATGTCTCAATGTTGTTATCTGTGTATCTGGTGGAACAGTTGCTTCTTCTAGTTTTATGGATTGGCTTTTGTAGGTAAAGACTTTTTTCCTGTAGATCTATCTATAGTGTTGGCTGGTTAGAGTGCCTTCCCTTTGATTTTGGGTATGCACAGTAATTTAGTCTCTATTATTTCTTTGGCTGTAATCAATGCCAGTGGTGTCTGTGAGTTCCTCAATGGCTTAGGTTGTTGGCAGAGGCTGTGGCAAGGCTTTTCTGATGATGTAGATGCCAGGCAGGCTGGTCCTGCCGCTCTGGGTGGTGTATGTGTGCCCTTGGGTGGTGGTAGTGGGCAAGGTGTGATGGTCCTCAGGTCCCTGGGTGGTATATGCAGGTGCTGGCATTGGTGGTGGGGGGCCTGGGTGGGCTAGTCTGAAGGGAAACATTTTGTAAGTAGTTCTGAGAATAATGGAATGGACATTGAAGGGTTCCTGCTGGAAAGGAAGGAACTAATGTTCTAGAGCTTCTATGATGTTCCATCCTCATCACATAATTCATTATTTAACTCAACACCTGTAGGTGGAAATGGTAGTATCCTAGTTGTAAAGATTAGGAAATTAATAAAGCCAAAATAACTAACTGGTCCAAGGTAATCCAGGTAGTGGTAGAAGAGTCAGGATTTGAAATGAGGTCTTCATCTCTGAAGCCTATGCCAGGCTGCCTCTATTTTCACAACATGAGGTTGACTTAGTTTATCAAATATATTAGTGAATGAAAGAGTAAACACACAGAATAAGCAAGAAACATTTGGTGTAATCAACACGTTTATATTCACAAAGTTCTTGCAATGCATTAAGTACCATGTAATACGTATTAAATGATGAACTGTCTTCTTCAAGAAGTTCTTCTCAAATAAAGAAGGCAAGGGAAACATAACCTAAATACTTATATAAATATAGCAAAAGAGAGGTGGTTTCCTTTATCTATTTGTTAGAGAAAGCTACCTGAAATATAAGGGTTCTTTTTGTATATTTTGAAGAGAGGGAATTTGCATATATATGTTAGAGAATTTTATAACAAAGATGATTAGTAAAGCCCTTATTTTGGAATATGTCAAAAATGATTTCTAGATTTAAAAAATGCATGTCATATTTGTTCTGTGAATGCATTTAAATTTGTAAGTTTTTTTTTTAAAGACTCAAGATGTTCAGTATAGAAAAATTGAAGGGAGGAGTGAATTTTAGTGTATAAGAAAGGAAAGCAAGTTCGTAATATCTGAATGCCTATAATAATAATGAGATGTTACAGAGATGTACTCAGCACTATACTTCTTTCCTGTTAACCAACAGCAATTACTAGAAAGAGTTCTGGGTTTGCTGCTGGTGAAAACAATTTTAGATTTCACTAAATGGTGCTCATGGTTGAACCAGGTGCTGTTGTCTGTGTCTTAAAGCTTCATGACCCTAAACTTCTAATGGATAAGGAGATTGAATTACGCTACTTTATATGTTTATAAGAAATTTTGGTTTATGAAACATTTCTACTTCTGTGATGTCATTTAATCTTTATGATCTCCTCTGATCTTTATGACAATTCTATGAAGTAGACAGGGTACATATTTAATCCTCAGACACTTTCCCCTTTAAAATGTCTAAACAAAACACCAAGAATGTTCTAATTAGAGAAATTCTGTACTTACTGCTTCTGCCCATCTGTGTATGTGAACAATTATGTAATATTATTTAAACCTAACTTAGTGGGTTCTATACAAATAAAAATGTATATTATGATAATTGTTTTGGATTATTTAATGAGAAAAGTGTTTGTCCTGTTGTAGCCCTTTAGCAGGAAAGGTTTCTCTGGCATAGAGCCTATACATGGCTCCTGACTTGCTCTCATCACTGGTGCTAGCTCTGGTGGGTGGTTGAACTGGGAAGGTTTTCATGGCTTACAAGTAGAAATTCACAGCTCAGATTGTGGGGATTGAGATCTAACATGTAGGGACCATTTTCTTTTTATTCTCCTGCCTGTCTCTTTCCTTTTTTTCTTTCCTTCTCTTTTCTTTTTTGTTTCTACCTCTGTGTGTGTCATTCTCATGTTTCAACTTCTCTTTTTCTTCCTCTTTCTTTCTATTCCTTTTCTGTCATACTTTCTTGCTTTTCTGGCCTATTTTCAAAATACTGATTTTAATTTGAAACTAAAGTTGGTTATGTAGCTATCGCCAGATTTATTGAATAATGTTATTTTCACAGTTCTTAATGTAAAAAGCAGAGGAATCATACTACCCAGTTTTATGGCTTAGTATAGAAAGCCACAGAAGTTAATACTATGGTGTTGGTGAAGTGAAAGACATATAGATCAGTGGTACAGAATAGAGAGTCCAGAAACAGATACATATAAATATGCCAATAGATGTTTTTACAAAGATGTAAATTCTATTTAATGGGAAAATATGAGTATTTTCAGCAAATTATGTTGGAATAATTGGGCATCCATCCATGCATGTGCCAAAATAAAAAAAGAACCTCAACATAAACCTTATACTTCATACAAATATTAGTTCAAAGTGGATCATAGATTTAAATATAAAACTACAGAACTTTTAGAAAAACAGGAGAAAAATCTTTGTTTTGGTATTAGGCAAAGAGTTTTTAGACATGACACTAAAAGCACCAAACATAAAGGAAAAATATGATAAATTGGATTTCATCAAAATGAACAATTTTTGCTCTGTGAAAGACATTGGATGAGAGGATGAGAGGACAAGCTACAGATGGGGAAAATATTTGCAAACCACATATGTGACAGTGGAGTGGTATCAAGAATATGTAAAGAGCTCATCAACTCAACAGTAAGTAAACAAGCAATCCAATTGAAAAATGAGCAAAAGACTTGAAAAGACATATCACCAAAAGTATGCAGTTAGCAGATGGGCATTTGAAAAGATGTTTAATGTAGTATACATTAGGGTGATGCAAATTAAAGCCCTAGGGAGATACAACTATGTATCTATTAGTATGTTTAAAATAAAAATACTAATGATATCTAGTGCTAGTGAGGATGCAGTCACTGGAAATCTTATACATTGCTGTTGGACACCTAGATTGTTAGTCACTTTGGAAAAGTTAGTTTCTTTTAAAGTTAATAAGTACATTGACTATATGATTCAGTATTCCTACTCCTGGGTATTTATCCTAGAGAGACAAAAACAATGTTTACACAAAAACTCGTTAAGTGAATATTTATAGATTGCCAGTAACTGGAAATAACCTAAACATTCTTCCATGGGTGAATGGATAACTATTGTACATCCATACAATGTAGCACCGCTGGGTGGGAGAAGGGTGCGACTGTAAAGGGAGAGCAGGAAGGAGCGTTTTTGGGAGTAATGGAATAGTTCTGTTTCTTGATTTTGGTGGTAGATGCACAAATGTATACATGTGTTAAACTTGATAGGGCTATACACCAAAAAAAAAAAAATTTTTTTTTTACCATATGCTAATAACTTTCTTAAGCTAGAGATTTGCAAAACCTGTATTTGTACCTCCAGTGAAAGAAACTCAAATTTAAGTTGTTTGAGGGAGGTGGCCCTTAAGTCATTTTCTGTGGCCCTGGGAAAAATTCTTTCATCACTACCCAATAGGTCTTTTGGACCCGTTTTAGATACCTCACCTTTAAATTAATGGACTACTTCCTCCCTCTAGTGGACATCTTTTGTTTTTCTAGGAAAGCACAAAACTTGTTAGTGTGATTTTATTTTTCTTTTGTTTTTACTAATTTCATCGTCATGGGTTGTTGTCCTGTGATTAGTTGGATAAGTTCTTAGCCTTACTGGGCATTGGTTTTCTCAAATATAAACTGACAGGGCAACAAAGTGATACCCTGTCTTTACAAAAAGTTAAAAGTTTAGTTAGGTGAAGTGGTGGCATGTACCGTAGACCAAGCTACTCCAGAGGCTGAGTGGGGCAGATTGCTTGAGTCCCAGAGTTCAAGGGTGCAGTGAGCCATGATCATGCCACTGTACTTCAGCCTGGGTGACAGAGAGAGACCTTGTCTCATAAAAAAAAAGAAAAAATAAAAAAGAAAAAAATGACAGGGAGGACTAGATCTTTAAGATCCTTTTTAGTTCTAAACTTTTATGTTTCCAGGTATGGAGTACCTATCACATGTTTTCCAATCCGTGGCAGTGAAGGATCTAAAAAGGAAATATAATGTGATTCTTTATCTGCCTGACTTTATAATCTCTTTTGAGAGAGAGAGAGAGTGTGTGTGTGTGTGTGTGTGTGTGTGTGTGTGTGTGTGTCTGTATGAAAAAGATTCTGCTACTTAGCAGAATCAAGATAGTATTTAATTAATTACCTAAAATAACCCATAACAAACAATCAGTTGCACTGGCAGTCATTGGGTTGACATATCTATTTTGTTTGACCAGTATTGTGGTTTAGTCATCAAGTTTTTTCTATCTCCTTTTTATTTTTAAATTTTGTATATTTTGTGAAGATAATACGTTTATGTGGTTCAAAATTTACAAAGTGCAAAAGGGCATATGCAATGAGAAGCCTTCCTCACATATCCCTCCCCCAGCCACTCAGTTCTCTTTCTCATAGACACTTAACATTATTAACTTCTAGCACAGTGTCTTAATACATTATGAACCGGAAAGTCTTTAGATGGGGCAAACTCACTCCAGTGGCCACATTCCCCACCATTTCCCTATAATATTATACCAGACTGTATCATGATTATGTTATCTGCCTGGCCATTGTAGGAATTGTGTCTGTGATCCAGTTGGTGTGGACTGGAGTGTTTGGAACCTCATGGAATGGGAGGGGGATGGGGAGGAGAAGGAGAAGGGGAAGGAGACGGAGGAGGAGCAGGACTTCAGCCTGGGTCGGCTAAACAGTGCAGGATCTGGATAAAAAGAAGGGTTGGGAAGGAAAAGGAAAGATGGCAAGATCAAGGCTGTCAGTCAAAAACACACAAATAAGCTTCCTGGGAGAAAAGGGAGGAGGATGACCCGGCTGGAACAGAAATCTTAGGTCAGGAAATCATGAGGGATACATTTGGTGGAATTTCTTACATTTCTGACTATGGAGTAGGGTTTTATTTCAAAAAGAGAAGTTATTAAAGCGAGGCATAGTGCCATGCGCCTGTAGTCTTAGCTACTTAGGAGGCTGAAGCCAGAGGATTCCTTAAGCTCAGGATTTTTTTTTTTTCATTATTGTACTTTAAGTTCTAGAGTACATGTGTACAACGTGCAGGTTTGTTACATACGTATACATGTGCCGTGTTGGTGTGCTACAGGATTTTTAAGGCCAGCCTGGGGAACATAGTGAGACCCTGTCTCTTAAAGAGGAAGGAAAAAAAAAAAAAAAGGCCGGACACGGTGGCTGACGCCTGTAATCGCAGCACTTTGGGTGGCTGAGGTGGGCAGATCACGAGGTCAGGAGATCGAGACCATCCTGGCTAACACAGTGAAATCCCGTCTTTACTAAAAATACAAAAAAATTGTAGCTGGGCGTGGTGGCGGGTGCCTGTAGTCCCAGTTACTCGGGAGGCTGAGGCAGCAGAATGGCATGAACCCAGGAAGCAGAGCTTGCAGTGAGCCGAGATCGCGCCAGTGCATTCCAGGCCTGGGCAACAGAGCAAGACTCCCTCTCAAAACAAAAAACAAAAAGAAAAAAGAAAAAAGAAAAAAGAAACAGAGAAGGCAGCTACTGTTAGTGTTTTGAGCAGTGATGGAGTCTTTGTTCTAGAACAGAGTTAATTGAATAATAGGGACAGAATAGATTGTAAGGCAGAGAAGCTGGTGAGGCGTTTAAGGTAACTGGTGAAAGCGATATTGCCTAGATGAGAATGCTAGCCGTGGGGCTGAAAAGGAAGGAAGGGCCTGTGTTTTATAGGCAAATTTCAGGCTAGACCCTGTAACTGCTCTGTATGTAGTCCGTAAGCTTTGTTTGAAGTCTGATTATTTTTGAACAAAGTTTTAAACATATTGTTCATTAATCTGAAATTGCTATTTACATTTAGAATCTTTGTTAATGTTTAGCATCTGCTTACAGAGGCTTGGAATGTAACTGTAACTGTTTTCAAGCCAATGAACAGTTCTTCAAACATACCTGCAGTGTTTAGTGGGTGTCTAAGTCTTTGTGATGGCTTTGTTCCTAGGTAATCTCTCAAGGATTTTGGAGTCCCTGGAGCTGGGTGACTGTCTCAGAGTCTGTACCCACATCTCCCACAAAGGTCAAGAATGAATGCACAGGTTGTTCTGGGATAATGATGAAAAAAATAGGGACAACTTTGTTGCTGCCAGGCATTTCTTTTCTATTTCTGTTTCTTGCCAAACTCCTTTTCTATTTTGTAGGAATCCCCATTTGTGTGGGTGTTGGTGGGAGGCAGGGCCCTGTGCCCTACAGTGGAAACCGACAGGGGTGAGACACTCCTGCTTCCTACCCCTGGCAGTGAGGGCCCAGGCATGTCTTCTCCTTGGTCATTTGTAGGTTCCTCCTTAGGACTTTGAATCTTGAATGAGGCATGCAAAGGGGAAGGGACAGCTTAGAATCCTCCTGTGACAGAAGTGGTGGACTGCAGGAGCAAAGACAGAAGTACACAGGCATCCAGAGCTACTGGCAGTGGCTTTAGGACCAGATTGTTCCTGGAGCATGAACTCACTTGTGCTTCCTTCTGTGTGTGCTGGGTGGCCTCCTTTTCCCCCTTTGTCTTATCCGCCACCCCCATCCTGTTTCTCCAGCTGTCCAATTTATTTTGTGTTCTATTTGGTATCTCCAAATTCCTTTATGGTTAAATCAGCCAGAATTTGTTTCTGTTCCTTACAGTTGCAACTAAGAACCCAGATGGATATAACAAGCAATGGCTGTAGAGTGAGCAAGACTGGGGCAGCTTTTTGGGCCTAGGAAATAGCACAATGACTATTATGTGTTTGTGACTGCAACAGATTATTAGGTGTATGTGAAAGCAAAGCAACAGATCAGATTGATCTGTAGCAATCACAGATATGGGGGATGGATTTGAGTTCAGGATCGTTTGTAGGCACTGAGGCACAGGAGCAGAGTCTACCAAATATAAGTAGTAGGCCAGTTATATGTGGACCCAAGGTTCAAAGTTATGTATTAAGCTGTTAAGTCAAACTGATTCTGGGGTTATGTTATCACTACCATCTTTGCAAAAGAACTAGTACATGTAGGTGTGTTAAATAGAATGTTGAAATATATTGCCCTGAGTCATAAAAGGTAATTCCTGGTTATTGATAGACTTTTGTTTTATAATGTCCTTTTTTAGGCTTTTTGGTGATTAACTCATGAAAATTTCAAATCCTTGGCTTATTCTTCTATCCTGATCCTTCATTTGGGGTCATAGTTCCTGCTGATTTCTTTATCCTTTTCCTTTATATTTATTTGTTTTAAACACTTGGTCTTACACACTGGCCTTGAAATTTTTTTTTTTTAATATCCTTACCCAGGTTTCTTTGCTGAGAATTCATGATGCCTAGTTATTATCCACTAGTGTCCTTAACCTGTTTATTCCTGAGGTTGCAATTTTTTGAATTTTTGCAATCAGACCTTGGTGGTGACCTTGAGCAGTAGGATAGAGATGACTCCCACATGCTTAGCGTTCCAATAATGGAATACTAGGCATAAATGAGTTTAAATGGGAAATGGAATAAAGGACTCCAGAAATATGAAAGGAGCATGGCTGACTGAAAGCTCCCAGTTTACACAGAAGAGAACACTCTTTTGGAGAGAACAGGGATTGAAAAAGAGTAGTTCTCAGATATTATTGACCTAGAAACAAAATAATAAATATCATATAGGCATTAATCAGTTCTAAACTATAACTTGCTGAGAAGAGTGGTAACTTGCCTTGAGATGTTGGTTGTTAAGACTAGATTTATAAAAGTTGTTGAAAGCTGGGGTATACTATTCCCTGCATTTGTGGAGTTGACAGGCTCTCAAACTAGGAATGGGAGAGGCCCACCAAATGTTTCCTGTGAACATAAGGAAGCACAGTCAGCTTAAGCATTTTATGCAGCTAGTGCCCAGTCAGCATTTCCCCAGTCACTTGATTAACACTTCTTTTCCGGCTTCTTAGCTCAGTTTTGTGTTTTTGGGTCTCTGTTAATTAGATCCTCACATATGCTGCTTCTTCCAGTGCCCCCCGTTCCTCCTCCTCTCCTTTCTCAGGCATCATGGAGTTCCTGTTGTATGCCAGGCATGGTGCTAAACACTTTTGATGCATGCCCCTATCTATAGTTTAGTTAGAAAGACAAACAGATAAATTCGAATTTATTGTTTCAAATGCTGTAATGTATGTGAATTCATTGTTATAGGAGGGCTGAGGAATTAACTCTGCTTGAATCAGTCAGAGAATAGTTTGCTGTAGAGGTGACACTTGAGTCTTGATGCATCAACAGGTGTGTGTCAGGGAAGGAAGGGAGAGAGGTTGGTCAGGGTGATCAAGGGCGCGGGAACCCAGTAAACAAGTTAGGTATTATTACACAGGCAGTTGTGGGAGATAAGGCTGTGAAAGAATTTGCCTTTTATCTCTGTGTCCTCAACACCCAGCATAATGCCCAGTATTTATTGACAAAGAAGTTCAAAGGTTAGTCAGTGAGTTCCCTTTCTTACTGTGAAGGAGTTAAACAATAATCACCCCACCTCTGTTCCCCAGTTAAGGTCGCTCAGTCCTCCCCATATCAGGTGAACTGCAGTTAAGTATAATGTGAGCTCAGTATGGAAGGACTATAACAAACACAGGTTTAGAATGAGGCAGGCCTGGGGTCTAATCTCAGCTTTCAGTTACTACCATTCATATGATCTTAAGCAAAATGCTGACACTCTCTGAATCTCTGTGACCTCATCTACAAAGTAAGACTGCTAACATTTCTGTTTTTAGGATATACTGGTCTCCAAGAATAGATGTAGGTATGACATGATTTGCCTCTGTGTCCCCACCCAAATCTCATGATGAATTGTAATCCCCACATGTCAGGGGAGGGACCTGGCGGGAGGTGATTGGATCATGGGGGAGGATTTCCCCCTTTCTGTTCTTGTGATAGTGAGTTATCACGAGATCTGACGGTTTAAAAGTGTGGCATTTTCCCCTTTGCGCTCTTTCTTTCTCTCCTGCCACCTTGTGAAGAAGGTGCTTGCTTCTCCTTTGCATTCTGCCATGATTTTAAGTTTCCTGAGGCCTCCCCAGCCATGTGGAACTGTGAGTAAATTAAATCTCTTTTCTTTGTAAATTACCCAGTCTCAGGTAGTTCTTTATACCAGTGTGAAAACGGACTAATACAAGGTATTTACCAAGTCTACTGTAACTTGCGCTCAAATTGAATGAGCCAGTTGTTGGGGATACAGTGGGAACATGACAGACAGACTTTTTACCCTGGTGAAGCCTATACAACAAGCAAATAAGTGTTCCTTTATCTCTGTATCCACCAGACCCAGGTCAACAAACTTGTTCTGAAAAGGGCCAGATGGTGAATATTTGCAGGTCATATAACCTCTGTCAGAATTGCTTAACTGCAGTTGTAGGGAGAAAGCAGCCATACACGGTGTGTCAATGAATGGACATGGCTGTGTTCCACCAGTAAGACTTTACATCTAATAAAGCAAGTGGTGGGATTTGGCTCACAGGGCATAGTTGCTAGACTCTAAGTTTCTTGAGGGCAAAGACTGTTGTTTATTCTTGTATCTTTGTTACCTATTGGTGTCTGATATGTGGCAGGTACTTACATTGTTTGCACTGATCTGAATTCATTACACATAGATAAGTACAAACTAATAGGAGACTCCATTAATTCGGTCCTCTGAGAAGAGAAGCAGATGCCAAGAGGGAACTAGATGTGCAAGAGATTTAATGCCAGGGGTTGGGGTGGGGCACCAGGAAAGGATAAATGGGGAAGGGAACAGGAGGCGATGGAGTGAGCCTATAGGCTGTGATGAAGGCCTGACCTCAGGGAAAGCAGAGGGGAAAGAATTGGGTAGGAAGAGCCTAAGACCACATGCTGCAGTTCTGAAAATTTCCCCGGGCTGATGGGGAGTTCCCAAGCAAAGGATGCTGTTGGAGGAGTCTTAGGTCTTCTGGAAGGATTATCTTGGCTCATTACCTTGCTGTGCTCCTTGGTGGGCTGGAAGCAGCCTGGGGAAGTGTGAAAGGTAGAACAGCTGGGAGCTGTTGGCTTCTTGGAGGGAAATGTGAGCTGTGCACCCCTATGGCCAGCACAGTCCATTTCTTGTGCTTCACAGATCCGCTTGCCCACACATGTTGGTGCTTTCTTCTTGAGTGGAAACCTAGAAGATGGAAATTACTAGGAAGACTATAGCCCCTATTGTTGCAGTTAGTCTCATGGCTGCAGCTGGTACTCATTCTCTCCCTCCTTGACTCTTCATCCTCAATCCCCTTACTGTCAGCCATCACCTTGGCAGGACTTGGGTGCCTTACCTGGTAGTGTGACCCAAAACTTCATTCCTAAAGATCTGGACCCATGGTAATCATGCACTTTTTGAGCTAATGTTTCTGTACAAACCCATTCACAGTTACAGTGGGACAAGGAAGTATCAGGAAGTGCCATGTAGATCTCCAGGAAGTGCCACAGGTATTTCTCCCTGCCCCTATTGTGTAAATGCAACTCTCCTGCCTGCTGATCAGGATCCATGACCTCTGCCAAGATAGTGATTCCTTTTCTCTTCTCACCTGCTGCTCCCTGGCCACAAGGAGTCCAAATTACCCTTATTATGTCCCCTGTCAAGAATATGTCCCTTTGAGGGACAAGACTGCTAATTGCAGAGCCCAGGGTTATAGAGATGGGAAGCACAGGGAGGGATGGTAAGTAGGGCCACTCCTGCTTCCACCCTCTGGTTCCCAGTACATGTATTCTTCCTAGGGGGATACAATGCCATATAGAATCCTCTGACTTAATTCATATACCATTCCATTCTACATGTGTAGCTTGTCTCCATTGAAATCAGGTAATGTGAGTCCTCCAACTTTGTTCTTTTTCAAGATTGTTTGGGTTATTCTAGTTCTTTTTCTTTTTCATATACATTTTAGAATCAACTTGTTTATTCCTATAAAAATTCTTGCTGGGATTTTGAGTGAAATCATATATTTAGGTGCTTAATCTCTCAGCATTTTTTCTGTAGCTTTCCTGAGTATATAGATCCTGAACATATTTTGTTATTTTTTATTTTTTTGAGACGGAGTCTCGCTCTGTTGCCCAGGCTGGAGTGCAGTGGCGCGATCCCAGCTCACTGCAAGCTCCACCTCCCTGGGTTCATGCCATTCTCCTGCCTTAGCCTCATAGTAGCTGGGACTACAGGCGCCTGCCACCACGCCCGGCTAATTTTTTGTATTTTTAGTAGAGACGGGGTTTTACTGAGTTAGCCAGGATGGTCTTGATCTCCTGACCTCGCGATCTGCCCGCCTTGGCTTCCCAAAGTGCTGGGATTACAGGCGTGAGCCACTGCGCCCTGCCTGTTATATTTATATCTAAGTAGTTCATGTTTTTTGGTGCAATAATCACCCCACGTATTTCTGGGGTGATTATTTTGGTGCAGTTTTCGCCCCACCTATTGTGGGGTTTGGTGCAGTAATCACCCCACTTATTGTGGGGTTGTGCTTTTTTAAGTGGTTGTAGTTTTTCTTGTAAATCTTGTATATGTATATATTTTTAAGTCATAGATATTTTATAGATTTTTTTCTGTTGCAAATGGAATTTATTTTCTAAATAACTATTGTTAATTTAAGGTAGGAGTGTCTTTCAGATAAGCTCACCTCTCTCCTTAAAAATGCTCACTTGATCCTTTACTTACAATGGAATCTTTATTCGTGTGGAATAAGGAAAGATTTCTGAGTTTGGATTTTATAAGCCTTCCTTAGTTTGGTTTCCAGCTTCATCTCCCATTCTCCTTTCCTCAAACAGTTTATGTTCCTGACACACTTTCAGAAAGTATTGTGAAATGTAATCATTAGCAGTTTTTCGGCATTTAGGTGATATATACCACTAATGGGCTCAAGAAATATGTTGAATGGGTTTACAGAGCACAGCAAAACCCTACAAATTGCTATGGTTTTGCATAACTCATGGATTTCTGGGAAATAGTAGTCTCAGAAGGATCAGCCCATATAATAAACAATATCTGGCTGTGTTTTTTTGTATTGTTGTTTGCTTTTTGTTTTTGGGTACAAAGTCTGTAAGTTAGTAAGGCAAGGAGGCAGGCTGGCCAAAGCTGTTGATGTTGCAAATTTCTACTGATGCTTCCACAGTATATAGTTAATCTCTTAAAGGGGCTTCAAATCATTGAGAGAGCTATCATTTATCAAGTTTATTAAGATTTATAACTATGTTTCTTTGTGGTTCAGATGACTTAGAATAATTTTATTGATTTATTAGGTAATAAATCCTAATTTTTTTTACAAGTAAATTCACCAGAGGATAGTTCTGGTATGGATTATTTTTAAATTGCTTTTCTCCAGCCAATATTTGGCAGTGGTGGTGGCACTAGGAGACCTGCTTGTTTGGTTGGACAATTAGTTGTGACCAGTAACTTTTCTGGCCTTAATTTCTTCAGTGTACAAATGTGTAGTTTGTTCTAGATGTTTTCTAAGGGAGTTTATAATTCTGGAATCCATGATCATGTTAGGATTAAATTTACAGTTTTTAAAGCAAAATGAAATTTAGCCCACTAGAGGGAGCTCTGCTCTTTTTAAATGTTCTCAGTTTTATTGAGAAAGACATCCTTCATAAAAGAACGTATGCTAATTTTTATTTCAGTAGCAGAAAATATTTGATGTTGACTTAAACTTTTGCCAATTTGATGTGTGCGAAATTCTGTTTCATGACGTTATTTTGAATTTCCTTGATTACTGATGAGGTTGAGTATATTTTTATGCTTATTCACTGTTCCTAATTCCACATCTGGAAATGCCTGGTTCATGTGTTTTGCCTTTCTCCACAGAAGTTTTTTCTTATAGATTCATTGTGGTTTAAAAAAATATATTCTGGGCCAGGCATGGTGGCTCATGCCTGTAATCCCAGCACTTTGGGAGGCTGAGGCAGGCGGATCACCTGAGGGCCAGGAGTTCGAGACCAGCCTTGCCAACATCATGAAACCCCGACTCTGCTAAAAATACAAAAATTAGCCAGGCGTGGTGGCACACACCTGTAGTCCGAGCTACTTGGGAGGCTGAGGCAGGACAATTGCTTGAACCTGGGAGGCGGAGGTTGCAGTGAGATGAGATTGCACCACTGCACTCTAGCCTGGGCGACAGAGTGAGACTCCATCTGAAAAAAATATATATATACATATATATAAAACATCCATTTTATATATATATATATATAAAACATCCATTTTATATATATATAAAACATCCATTTTATATATATATATATAAAACATCCATTTTATATATATATATAAAACATCCATTTTATATATATATATAAAACATCCATTTTATATATATATATAAAACATCCATTTTATATATATATATAAAACATCCATTTTATATATATATATAAAACATCCATTTTATATATATATAAAACATCCATTTTATATATATATAAAACATCCATTTTATATATATAAAATATCTATTTTATATATATAAAATATCTATTTTATATATATAAAATATCTATTTTATATATATAAAATATCCATTTTATATATATAAAATATCCATTTTATTTATATATTTAAAATATCCATTATATATGTATAAAAAGTATCCATTTTTATATATATATAAAATATCCATTTTTTATATATATAAAATATCCATTTTTTATATATATAATATCCATTTTATATATATGTATTCTGGATATTTACACTTTATCAGTTATATGGATTACAAAGATCTTTTTTTCACTTTATGGTGTCTTGATGAACAGAAAAGTTCTTAATTTTAATGTAGTTGAATCTATCAGTCTTTTCCTTTATGTTGTATGGTTTTAATACCTTTCTTAAAACAAGTCTCTTCATTACTCAGTCAGAGAGATGTATTTTCTTTTATCTTAGAATAAGAGATATTTTTATGCCTTATGTTTAATGGTTTTGCCCATGATTTTTTATTCATGCTGTGAGTTAGGAATTGTTTTGATTTTGTATTGCTGAGAAACAATCTACCCCAAACTTTAGTGACTTAAAGTAACCATTTTATTTTACTCATGGGTTTTGTGGCAAGCATTTAGAAAGAGCTCAACTAGTAGTTTTTCTCTTCCAATAAAGGTGGTGTCAGTTGGGCTAGAAGATTTACTTCTAAGATGGCTTCTTTCTCTGCTCACAAATGTGTCTTTGTGCTGCTTGACCTCTCTTTCTACATGAGGTTTCATTCTCTAGGTTATCTCCATGTGGGTTGTGCTTCTTGTAGCATGATGGTCTTAGGGTAGTCGGTGCCACCTCTGGGCTGGAGGCCAACCAACACAAAACCAGTCACTAAACAAAACTACAACCAAGGACCCTCTGCTACCCTCTCCTGAGCAGATGCTGGTATCCATGGCTGAGGGACCTGAAGACAGATCACATCACAGGAATCTTGGCAGACACTCCCCAGTACCAGTCCAGAGCCCAGTATGCACTGGGTGGCTAGACCCAGAAGAGAAATAACATAATCACTGCAATTTGGGTCTCAGAAAGCCCATCCTTAGGGAAAAAGGGAGAGTACCACATCAAGGTGTTATGGGGGGGTCTTTGTTCTTAGAGCTCCCAAGATGTGGCGGGCCACTCCCAAGATGGCAGCAAGCCTTTTGTTCTCTGACCTGGGGTTCTTGGCTTCACGGATTCTAAGGAATGGAACCTTGGGCCATGCGGTGAGTGTTACAGCTCTATTAGAAGCAGTGGATCACGGAAGAGAACTGTGGAACCCAGCAACTAGTGTTCAGCTCGATTAGACGAACCCTGGGCCCTTAGCCATGCAGGAACAATGGCAGGCCTCTAGCCCTATCAGGAGTGGCAATGGGAGCCTCGCTGGGTTAGAAGCACAGCCGACACCCTGCCGGATCTGGAGGGGTGGAAGTCAGTGGCGAGTCTGCGACAGTGGCAAACAACAGTGGTGGACAGCGAGCGAAAGCTCAGCTCGAGCTGTAACAAATGCGGACCAGAAGAGTGTGCAGTTGCTAGATTTAATAGAGTGAAAACAGAGCTCCCATACAATGGGAGGGACCCTAAGGGGGTTGCTGCTCCCTGCTGGAATGCCTGGGTTTATATCCCAATCATTGTCCCTCCCCCTGTGCTCTAAGGCGATATATGATTTGACTATTTCTTTACCTCCTGCTTTAGCCTAATTTGTATTTTAGTGAGCCCTCTTTACTACCTGATTAGTTGGGTGTGAGCTGAGTTACAAGCCCCGTGTTTAAAGGTAGGTGCGGTCACCTTTCCCAGCTAGGCTTAGGAATTCTTAGTCGGCCTAGGAAATCCAGCTAGTCCTGTCTCTCGGTGCCCCCTTCCAAAAGGAAAACCCAAGTGCTGTTGGGGAGGTTGGCCGACGACCACTCTTAACTGCTTCCTGCTGAATTGGGGCGTAATAGGGGTCATGCAGTTGAGATTTCCTTGGGAGGGGTGCCTTCAATGTCATTAACATCGGAGCATGGGCTAGCAGGCCGGTCCAGGGGTCCTGCTGTAGATCTTCGTCATGGACTGCATCTGGGGCTCCATTTGAAAAACGATTTGTAGTTTTACAGCTTTGATTTTGGAAGAGAGAAACTTAACAAGGAGGTTAAAGATACAGAGATTGAAATGTGTAGCCTGAAGTGCAGGGGATTATTTCTTTGGCACACTTTACAGGCCCTGACTATCTGCTTCATAGTTTTGAAAAGGCCTGGTCCAGTAAATAATGATTTGGCCATATCATGGGTGCTATTAATGCCTAAGTGAAAGGTCTGGTGAAGGGTTTTAAGTAATTTTCATTGGTTAGCTGCAGGCAAAAGTATTTTTTCTTCTTCGGTGGCTAGCCATCCTGAGGGGAGGAAACTATGTCCTCGTGAGGTTCCCCTTTCTGTTTCTTCTGCTGAGTACTGGGGTTTGGTTTCCCAGAGGGGATTACTCCATACTAGGGGTCCTCTATAAGCATTTCTAATGGAGGGTCCCACCTTGCGGCTCTTTTGGTTTTAATATCCACTTGGCGGTTCCCTTCTATTTCCCTTTCCTTTCCTTTCTGATGACCCTGGCAGTGTAAGACTGCCACCTCTTTAGGTTTTTGTACAGCCAATAATAATTTCCTAATGGCTTCCTGATGTTTGATAGGTGTTCCCTCAGAAGTTAGGAATTCCCTTTCTCTCCATATTGTTGCACGGGCATGGAGGACTAGGTAAGCATACTTAGATTCTGTATATATATTTATCCTTTTTCCTTCTCCTAACTCTAGTGCCTGAATGAGGGCTATTAGTTCTGCCACCTGAGCACTAGTTCCTGGAGTGAGGGGATTACTTTCAAGTATTCCATTGTCACTGACCACTGCATACTCCGCCTTTTGAAGTCCTTTTTCTACAAAGGAGCTTCCATCAGTATACAAGTTGAGGTCGGGATCAGCCAAGGGAACCTCTAGAAGGTCCCCTCGAGCAGTGTAGGTTTGAGCAATTACTTGTTGACAGTTACGTTCTATCTTTTCTTCGTTGTCTGGAAGAAATGTGGCTGGGTTAAGAGTTGCACAAGCGCACAGTCGCAGCACTGGCCCTTCAAGTAATAGAGCCTGATATTTAAGCAAATGGTTGTCTGACAGCCACAAGTCTCCTTTAGCAGTGAGTATGCTGTTCACATTATGAGATGGCCACACAGTAAGATCTCTTCCCTGTATCATTTTAACTGCTTTAGATACTAAGACTGCTACTGCTGCCACTACCTGTAAACAATGAGGCCAACCCTTTGTCACTACATCAATTTCCTTACTCAGGTATGCCACAGGTTGCAAGCTGGTCTCTTGGACATGTGTAAGGACTCCTAGAGCTATTCCTGTTTTTTCTGTGACATATAAAGAAAAGTCTTGCCCCGTTGGCAAGCTTAACACTGGGGTTTAGGTTAGGGCCTTCTTTAGGGCCAGAAAAGCCACTTCTGCTTCAGGTGTCCATTCTACTAAATGGGTATTGGCTTTCTGAGTTTCCTTAATTAATGTGTATAATGGCCTGGCTATTTCACCATTCCTGGGAATCCATATTCGGCAGAAGCCTGTTATGCCAAGGAACCTCTTAATTGCTTCAGGGTTTTGGGATGAGGATAAGCCAGTATAGGCTGGATACATTCCTCACTGAGGGCGCTGGTGCCTTTGGATAATTTTAGCCCTAAGTATTTAACCTGCTGTAAGCAGAGCTGAGCCTTTGGTTTGGAAACCTTGTAGCCACAAGTGGTGAGGAAGTTTAAAAGCGCTTGAGTGGCTTGATGGCACAAGGTTTCTGAATGGGTGGCTAGAAGTAAATCATCCACATACCGAAGGACAAGAGTGACCAAGTATGAGAACTGGCTCAAGTCTTGGGCTAATGCCTGGCCAAATAGATGGGGGCTATCCCTGAACCCTGTGGGGTAAAACAGTCCAGGTGAGTTGAGATGTTGGGTTTGAAGGATCTTTAAAGGCAAACAAGAATTGAGAGTCAGGATGTACGGGGATGCAGAAAAAGGTATCCTTAAGGTCCAGGACTATAAACCACTCTGCTTTCTCTGGTATTTGGGAAAGCATAGTATAGGGGTTAGGTACAGCTGGGTATAGAGGGACAACGGCCTCATTAATAATCCTGAGATCTTGCACTAACCTCCACTGTCCGTTGGGTTTCTGTACTCCTAAAATTGGAGTATTGCAGGAGGTATTGCATGGTTTTACTAGGCCTTGGGCTTTTAGGTCCTTAACAATCTTTTGGAGTCCTTATTGGTCCTCGGGTCTAAGCAGGTAATGCCTTTGGTAGGGAAAGGAGGTGGAACCCTTTAGTTTAACTTGAACGGGACGGGCATTCCTTGCTCATCCATATTGTCATTTTGTTGCCCAGACTTCAGGATTAATTCCTTCCTTAAGTAGGGGACAAAAAAACATGTGTTTCTTTTCCTATGTTCAGGTGTATAATGGCCCCTGCTTTTGCTAGAATGTCTTTCCCTAACAAAGGAGTGGGCTTTCAGGCATAATTAGAAAGGCATGTGAAAAGAGTGAAGTTCCCCAATCATAACTTAGTGGCTAGGAGAAGTATTTAGTGACTGCCTGTTCTAGGACTCCTCGGATAGTGACAGATCTGGAGGACAGTTGGCCGGGACAGGAGAGTAAGACTGAGAAGGCCACGTCAGTGTCCAGGAGACAGTTAACCTCCTGTCCCTCAATGGTCAAGCATACCTGGGGCTCTGTGAGGGTGATGGCATGGGCTGGCACTTGTCCTGGGCATCCTCAATCCTGCTCCTGGATCATCTGGTTAGTGGCTTCTGACTCAGAGGACTTTTGTCCCCTGAGGCAGTGGGCCTTCCAGTGATTCCCTTGACATCACGGGCATGGACGAGGGGGCAGCTTATTTTTATTCGGACGGTCTTTTTTAAGGTGTCCTTGTAGGCTGCACTGGAAGAAAGCCCTATTAGGCATTCGATTTGCTCAACCTTTCCCTGTTTTAGAGCCTCCAAAGTCCGCTTGCCTGAGGGCCATGACTAAAGCAGTGGCCTTCTTTTTATCCCGTTTGTCCCTTTCCACCTGCTCCTCCTGATCTCTATTATAAAAAACCGAGGTTGCCAAGTTCAATGGGGTTTCTAAGTTTTGCTCTGGGCCTACGGCAGACTTTTGAAGTTTTTTTTTTTTTTTTTTTTTTGAGACGGAGTCTCACTCTGTTGCCCAGGCTGGAGTGCAGTGGCGTGATCTCAGCTCACTGCAAGCTCTGCCTCCCAGGTTCACACCATTCTCCCGCCTCAGCCTCTGGAGTAGCTGGGACTATAGGCGCCTGCCACCACGCCCGGCTAATTTTTTGTATTTTTAGTAGAGACGGGGTTTCACCGTGTTAGCCAGGATGGTCTCAATCTCCTGACCTTGTGATCCACCCGCCTCGGCCTCCCAAAGTGCTGGGAATACAGGCGTGAACCACCACGCCCGGCCTGAAGTTTTTTTTTTTTAATGTCTGCAGCTGACTGAGTGATAAACTTACCCTTTAAGATTAGTTGGCCTTTAATAGAGTTAGGTGACAAAGAGGTATGCTTTCTCAATACCTCCCTTAGTCTCTCCAGAAAGGCCATAGGATTTTCTTTCTTTCCCTGTGTTATGGTGGACATCATTGAATAATTTATAGGCTTTTTCCTAGTTTTTTTTAAGTCCTTCTAGCACACAAGTTAGTAAATGTCTGCGGCACCAATCTCCATGTTCTGATTCTGTGTCACAATGAAGGTCTACACTGGGAACTGCCTGCTGGCCGGTGGGGAATTGTTCTTTTTTGTCTGTTGTCATCCTATCATTGACCTGACTGAGATACCAGAGATCGCCAAACTCTTGGGCTGCAGTTATGGCGGCACTTTTCTTATTTAGGGTTAGTGTCTGATCTAGCAGTAACATTATATCTCTCCATGTCAGATCAAAGGATTGACCTAGCCCTTGTAAAACATCAATATAGCCATCAGGGTTATCTGATAATTTACCTAGGTCTGTTTTAATTTGCTTCAAGTCTGAGAGGGAAAAAGGTACATGCACTCTGACTGGGCTGAATTCTCCAGAATACATCTTAAGGGCATTTTTGCCTTGGGGGGAACGTTTCCCATCTGAAAAAAGTACATAGGGATGCCAGCACCCCTAGTCTTTTTCCGATGAGCATTAGTCCTAGAGCGTTCTCTATGGTCCTAATGCTTATTCCTTTCCAGGGTGTGTAACCACCCGTGGACCTCTGCTTATTGGATTAGTTACATTTACTGATGTAGCAGTTCTGCACCCCTTTTCCTGCTTTTCTTGACCACAAAGAAAGGGTTCCAGGCTGCTGGATTCTAGTGGTCCTTTACCAGCGTGCCCAACATTGCCTTTGTGCTCTGGGGTGAGTCCTAGAGCCGGGCTGGGTTCCTGAGTATTTCATAACCCAGCTGCCCCATTAAGATGTATTCCCATAAACAACAGTTCTTATGCAAATTTGTTTCAGAGAGGGTGTAGGTAACCTTTTGAGTCAGGATTGAGATAGAGTTTTTTTTGTTTTTATTCCGTAAGTGCTTTAAGGCTTGGCTGAGTGCAAACAGCTTGCACGTTTCAGCAGACCAATTATTAGGCAATTTTCCTAACTCTGCTTTTACAAGAGTTTCCCTATTAATTACTGAATACCCATTGTGTTTTTTCCTTAATCACCTGGGAGGAACCATCTGTCCTCCTTTTCTGAAGGGAGTTCCTCCTAGGTCTGGTTGGACCTTTGTATGGTAATTAAGATTTAAATCCTCTGTTAGGAAGTCTGCTGGGTTAAGGGAATTTTCAGTGGTTAGTGTTAAATCACCTTTTTTCTAACAGAATAGCCCCATACTTTAAGATTTTTGAGTTAGTAAGCTACCTTTTTTGCTTTTTTTGACTTAGGATAGTTCTGAACTGGTGAGGTGTGCTTACAATGAGGTTTCCCCTAAAAGTAATTTTTTTACTTTCTTCTGCTAGCAAAGCAGTTGCTGCTACAGACTGAATGCATTTGGGCCATCCACGGGTTACTGGGTTAAGGATTTTTGATAGGAAGGCTGTGGGTTGTCAGTGGCCTCAGTCCTTTTGGGCTACGCTCTTGTTTATACTGACAACAAAGTGGTATTGGAGTGTTATAGGGTCCTGGAGAAGACCTTCAGTTATCAATTATAGGTTTTAAATTTACCCTGGCTTTTAAAGGAATAGGGTACACTTTTTTCTTTACTACTTCTTTTCTCTCTGTCTCTCTCTCCCCCCTTTGTCTCTCTCTCTCTCCTCTCTGTCTCTTTCTCTCTCCTCTCTGTCTCTCTCTCTGTCTCTCTCCTCTCTCTCTCTCCTCTCTGTGTCTCTCTCTCTCTCCTCGCTTTCTGTCTCCTGTTTTTCTCTCTCTCTCTCCTCTCTGTCTCTCTGTCTTTCTCTCTCTTTCTCTCTCTCTCTCCTCCTCTCTATCTCGTTGTAGATGTCTTTTGGAAACACAGTGGAAGGACGTTTGCTTGTTGCCCCCATTTGCCACTATAGGAATACGCGCCTCCCTTTAATTTACTCAATTCATTTTCATCCTGATCTATTATGTTGTTGTAGATCCAGTTCCAGTTGTTAAAGTACTGGGTTATCAGTTCTAAGGCCTGGCAAGGGTGGTGGGGAACAGGTCCCACATAACTGCCCATGTCAAGAGCTGTATACCTAAATTGGAGGGACACCAGGGACAAGACTCCCTGGGTTCATAGCTTAGATGCCTAATGATGCAGCACAGAGCTTCTTTAGATCCCTTTGGAGATACAACTTGCTAGAGGGAATGAAAGTCTGAACCATTAGTACCTAGAAGGCAGGGATCAAAGGAAGTAGATTCAGAGGTAAGGAGAATTTGGGGGCTACACTTTCAAGAAAGTCATGGTTGGGACCCAGGAGGTACGGGTCAGAAGGAAAGGTGGGGTGCACACATGGGCGGCTGGTTGAATAATAGAGACTTCTGGCTGTGCCGTGATCTCAACTGGCTAATGCCAGGAGTTCGGGATAACAGCTTTCTGCCACTAGTCAGCCCTTGGCTTCCCCAGGAAAATTGTGAAAGTGGAAGCTGGTTCCAGGCAGACCAATGCTCCCAACCCAGAAGGATTGGGGCTTGTTAGAAAGCCCTTCCCTAGATAGCCTCACACCTGAGTCTTAAGTCCGGCAGCCACGCTACTGTTTTTAACTGGCTGACAGGTGCCCAGTATTTTACTCCAATTCTAAGGAAGGATAGGACAGAATAGCAAGCGAAAGTGGTCCGATATTACTCACTGCTTTGGAGAATCCCCATATGGGCCACCAGATGTTACAGGGGGTGGAGGGGGTCTTTGTTCTTAGAGCTCCCAATATGCGATGGGCTGCTCTCAAGATGGGGGTGGGCTGCTCCCAAGATGGATGCAAGCCTTTTGTTCTCTGACCAGGGGTTCTTGGCCTCATGAATTCCAAGGAATGGAACCTTGGGCCATGCGGTGAGTGGTATAGCTCTATTAGAAGCTGTGGGTCATGGAAGAGAACTGTGGAACCCAGCAACTAGTGTTCAGCTCAATTAGGACGAACCCTGGGCCTTTAGCCATGCAGGAACAATGGTGAGCCTCTAGCCCAATTGGGAGCGGCAATGGGTGTCTCACTGGATCAGAAGCACAGCAGACACCCTGCTGGATCCGGAGGGGTGGAAGTCAGTGGCCGGTCTGCGACAGTGGCAAACAGCAGTGGTGGATGGTGAGCGAAAGCTCAGCTCGAGCCGTAACAAACATGGACCAAAAGAGTGTGCAGTTGCAAGATTTAATAGAGTGAAAACAGAGCTCCCATACAATGGGAGGGGACCCTAAGGGGGTTGCTGCTCCATGCTGGAACGCTTGGGTTTATATCCTGATCATTGTCCCTCCCCCTGTGCTCTCAGTTGATATATGATTTGACTATTTCTTTACCTCCTGCTTTAGCCTAATTTGTATTTTAGTGAGTCCTCTTTACTACCTGATTAGTTGGGTGTGAGCTGAGTTACAAGCCCCATGTTTAAAGGTAGATGTAGTCACCTTTCTCAGCTAGGCTTAGGAATTCTTAGCCTAGGAAATCCAGCTAGTCTTGTCTCTCAAAGGGATCAACCCGTGGGACAAAATAATCTGAACAATAGCCCTTGATCCCCAGATCTTCCCTTTGACATAATCTACCCAAATGAAAAGGAAGCAGAAAAACAATTCTGGTAATATAACAAAACAAGGTTCTTTAACACTCCCCAAAAGATTACACTAGTTCACCAGCAATGGATCCAAACCAAGAAGAAATCCTTGAATTGCCAGAAAAAGAATTGTGAAGGTCGATTATTAAGCTTCTCAAGGAGTCACCAGAGAAAGGGGAAGTTCAACTTAAAGAAATTTAAAAAATGATACAGGATATGGATGGAAAAATCTTCAGAGAAACAGCATAAATAAAAAACAATCACAACTTCTGGAAATAAAGGACAAACTTAGAGAAATGCAAAATTCACTGGAAAGTCTCAGTGATAGAATCAAACAAATAGAAGAAAGAACTTCAGAGACAAGGCTTGAAGACAAGGCTTTTGAATTAACCCAATCCAATAAAGACAAAGAAAAAAAGAATTAAAAAAGTGAACAAAGCCTCAAAGAAATTTGGGATTATGCTAAATGACCAAACCTAAGAATAATTGGTATTCCTGAGGAAGAAGAGAAATCTAAAGGTCTGGAAAACATATTTGAGGGAATAATCGAGGAAGACTTCCCTGGCCTTGCCAGAGATCTAGACATCCAAATACAAGAAGCTCAAAGAACACCTGGGAAATTCATCGCAAAAAGATAATCACCTAGGCACATAGTCATCAGATTATCAAAAGTCGAGATGAAGGAAGGAATCTTAAGAGTTGTGAGGCAAAAGCACCAGGTAACCTACAAAGGAAAACCTATCAGATTAACAGGAGATTTTTAGCAGAAACCCTGCAAGCTAGAAGGGATTGGGGTCCTATCTTTAGCCTCCTTAAACAAAACAATTATCAGCCAAGAATTTTGTATCCAGTCAAACTAAGCTTCATAAACAAAGCAAAGATACAGTCTTTTAAAGACAAATGCTGAGAGAATTTTCTACTACCAAGCTACTATAAGAACTGCTAAAAGGAGCTCTAACTCCTGAAACAAATGCATGAAATACACCAAAATAGAACCTCTTTAAAGCATAAATCTCACAGGACCTATAAAACAATAAAACAATGAAAAAAAACAACAAGGTATTCAGGCAACAAGTAGCACAATGAATAGAATAGTACCTCACTTCTCAGTACTAACATTGAATGTAAATGGCCTAAATGCTCCACTTAAAAGATACAGAATGTGGCAGAATGGATAAGAATTCACCAACCAAGTATCTGTTATTTTCAAGAGACTCACCTAACACATAAGCACTCATATAAACTAACGGTAAGGGGGTGGAAAAAGATATTCCATGCAAATAGATGCCAAAAGCGAGCAGGAGTAGCTGTTCTTATATCAGACAAAACAGACTTTAAAGCATCAATAGTTAAAAAAGGCAAAGAGGGATATTATATAATGATAAAAAGGACTGTTTTCCAACAGAAAAATATCACAATCCTAAATATATATGTACCTAACACTGGAGCTTTCAAATTTATAAAACTATTACTACTAGACCTAAGAAATGAGATAGACAGCAACACAGTAATTGTGGGTGACATGGTTTGGCTCTGTGTTCTCACCCAAATCTCATCTAGAATTGAAATCCCTACAATCCCCATGTGTTGAGGGAGGAACCAGGTGGGAGGTGATTGGATCCTGGGGACAGTTTTCCTCATGCTGTTCTCCTGAGAGTGAGTGAGTTCTCATGAGATCTGATGGTTTTATAGGGCAATTTTCTCTGCTCTT